>NC_134865.1:43090317-43763754 GCF_049852395.1 Peromyscus maniculatus bairdii | reverse complement strand
AGATCAGAGCCCAGGGTGGGACCAGCCCTTCCCAAGCCTGCCCCCAGGGACCGCAGAGGTAAACACGGGTACTGCTAATACTGGTTTGGTGATCTACCCACCCCACATCCTACACACCTGCATTCTCTGTGGACAAATTGTCTTTTACCCTTCTTTCTGTTACATCACTAACATCTCCCATGATACTAAGAGGGACATGCACTAAGGTGCTTGCTAAACAAATGAATGATGGGCGAGTATATGCCATTGTGAAAACTTGGATTGTACCATAAAAGGCATGCAATCAAATTGTTAATAACATTTAGAGTTATGAATGGAAGGTTCAGCTTTTAGAAAGGAAACACATACATTTTCTCTTGTGACTGGAAGCATCAGACTGTCCCTGGATTAAAGATGATTGATTGGCTTGTGCATTGGTATCCTGAACTTCCAGGTGGTACTTGCCCACTGCATCCTTTCAGACAGCCAGTTGGACTCACAATCAAGGGAGGGAGGAGTAGATAACAAAGCTTCAGATGTAGTGAAGACAAAAGAGGAGGGACCCTTTCAGACATGAGATGCGACGAAACGCCTGAAGAGCAGGCGAGAAAGGAAGTAACAAGGTCAGCCATGGAGTTTCACAGAGAAGGTGTTTCAGCAGAAAACACTAGAAAATCACTCCCAGAGAGTGGGAGTCACCACAAAAGCCGTGTGTTGGGTGCTTGTGTAAAGGGCGAATATCACGTTAGTGGGCTATATCCCTGATGCTCTTGGGTGGATATTAGTCCTTGCCCCCTTCCTCTCCCCCTTCCTCCACTTCCTTTCTCCTCTATACTTTCCTGTAATTTTTTTTTTTTTAGAAATAATTAAGATTTATGTGTTCCTAGTCTTCATGGTAACTGGCTTTTCATCTCCATTCTGCTGCTAGCAGTGATCTTCATATACAGAGGGATGGATATACAAGGAAAGGTTGTATTTTGTATTCTTCACCTTGAACACCATTGGCTTTGATGACTATGTGATATAGATAAGTTTCACTACTCAGAGAAGAAACTTAGCACCCAAAGTCACAGCATCAACAGTATTTTGTTTCATCAAAATTTGTATTACATTTGTCTGTTTATTTATTTAACTGGTGTGTGTGTGCGCGCACATGTGTATGTGCACACGTGATACTTACCATGTAAATGCACAAGTGAGTTTTCTCCTTCTGCCATGTGGGGCCTGGGGACTGAATCCAGGTTATCAGGCTCTGTGGCCAGGGCCTTTATAAAGGGCCATCTCAACAGTTCAACAATCTTTTAAATTAAAATGTAACCATAAATACTGCAGTAATTTCCTGGAGAAGGATGGAAGCCAAAAGTATTTTGAAAATCCCAATCAGTTGCTAATTTATGAAAAAATCTGAATTAATCATAAATCATAAGAATGATCTTTTCTTCTCATTAAATAGGATATTCATTTCAGAAGGGCCCCCTGATAATTTCCAGTTGGGTTTTAACAGTGGTTAGCCAGGACTGGGATGTAAATGTGGACCTTCTCCTGGGTTTATGCAGCTTGTGCTTAGTCTGTAAAGGGAGAGAGACCAGAAGAAAACGCCATCCATCACTAACTTACATGTGATTGAACTTTTGCATTTTCATACAAATTCTTTTGAAATTACCTGCCAATTTCCATCCTCCCCTTGACAACCTGCTGTGTCTTCAGTCTTGCTAGGGGGGGGCCTCTTCTGTTTGGTTTTCCTTCAAAAGTTAAGAAAAATAAACTGAAAGAATGATCATTTTCCAAATGTTATATCAGGAAGAAAGTTTCACCTGGAAATTTTTTTCATAGTTTGGTTTATTCCACATGAACTATCAAAGGGTAACAAGGTCAATTTATTTTATTTATTTTTTAAATATGGAACACAATGACGCAAAAGAACCACTCCTCCGTCAGCCTGCCATGGAGTCACAGTCATAGCCACTCCAAAGCTTTGTAGTTATGTCTTGTTTTGCAATGTAATAATAAATAAATAAACAAATAAATTTTAAAAAATAAATAATTAAAAACACAAAATCTCAACCACCCTCATCAAACCTTTCATTTTTTCAAAATCCCCCATATTGTTATAGTTGATGTATGAAAAAAATAATTTATGTGATCATATAAATTAAAGAAAATTCCCTTGAAGCCATCGTGTGGTTGATGACGTAGGGCTGACGGGAGTACATGGAGGCGGGCTGCTTGCCTCTCCCAGAGCTATCCTCCTGGCTCTGCAGGGGTAATGATTGCATCCATCCTGCATCCTGCACAGTTACCCTGTTTATTTCCCAAGCTACGTGCCCAGTTGCTGCTGTCAACAGAGGTACACATGGACTCCACAACTCCCTACTCTTGCTTAACTTCATCGGCTCGAAATACTTTGTCATCTGCTATGTCTTAAGTGACACCAAACTGTAGTTTTTCTCTGCTTGCCGTTGGTGACGCTAGGACTGAGATAACATTTCAGGCCATCCTTTTATTTTTAAAGAGATGCTACCTCAGTGTGTTTCTCAGTCAATCCTTGAGCTCCCGGGCTTAAGCAATTCTCCTGCCTCAACCTCAGTAGCCAGGAACATGACTATAGGCAACTGCCAATGTACCTGAATCCCAACCCTGCTTGTCTCTTAGTCACAAATACTACTGTAAACATTGTAAGAGAAGCACAAGATAATCCAGATGAATTTAGCATCTGTGCCTGCTAAGGCACAGAACACTGACCTGTGTTGTCTGGTACTCTCATCTCAAGGTGGCCACTGCACCCCTATTAAAAAAACACCTTTTTGAAGTGCTGTGGAGTCGGAGAAGGGAGCTGGGTGCTGGCTGGACAGAATGAGAGACCACATGGACAGAAGACAGCTGTGACTTAGTCCTGGTGGCTGAAGAAGATGCCATGGTTGGAGCAGACTGGGAAGAGTGAGTCACTATGTAGGAGCCCAGCAGGCTAAGACCTGGGGCTCAGATGGTTTAGCGGCCACAGCTGGCAGCTGCATCGGAAGTGGAAGGTCCCAGAGGAAACAAAGTGCATCCTAGGTGAGACTTGGCAGCCAGAGTTCAGGAGAGAGGACATCCAGAGGATGCTGTGGTGTTTCAGGTCTGTGGACCACAGGTTAGACTCCAAGGTTAGCTGATGGGCGTCTATGTTAACAGACAGGGGGAACGAGGCCTGCCCAGGGCCCCCAGTGGAACTGTGAAGCGGGTGAGGGATCAGTCAGGCCCCAGCAACCCCTCCAGTTCTAAAAGCTGAAATAATGAACGGATCATGCCAAGTGTTATGGAAAAGGCACAGCCTTCATGTTTTGGTGTGACCTGGAGTTCGGGGTCTGGACAGTGTCTGCCATGCTTTGGGGCTTTCTTCTCTAGGGAAGGAGACAGTTTTCACACAGAGGCACCATCAGTTAAAAACCCCTGGGGAAAGAAGGCTCTGTAAAACAGGAGAAGACATGGGAAGAAGGTTTTATTGTGTATTATTAAGCTAAACCACGTGGTGACGTCTGAGGGCTCTACAGAGATAAGAAGCAGGTTACTATGGTGAGGCAAATTGGCATGTTCCTAGATCACACGGTTGCGTGTTCTGTTTTTTTGACATAAGCAGTGGAAATATATTCCTTTCAATGAAT
Source organism: Peromyscus maniculatus bairdii (assembly GCF_049852395.1). Classification (NCBI taxonomy): domain Eukaryota; kingdom Metazoa; phylum Chordata; class Mammalia; order Rodentia; family Cricetidae; genus Peromyscus; species Peromyscus maniculatus. Next base: position 43,760,134 of record NC_134865.1, on the reverse strand, counting down.
TTCAAACATTGTGTGCTCCCCAGGCTGCCCATCAGAGGACCAGGTTGTTCATCTACATGTCTGCTGCTGTGGATCCTGATTCGTGTCTACCGTTTCCCTTGCTCCTCTCTCCTCTTCAACCCCCAGCCACCACTGTTTTAGCCTCTAGCTGTACATTTGGCTCTTTAAACACACACACACACACACACACACACACACACACGAGATTATGAAATATTTTACTTTCTGTAGCTGGATTATTTATTTTAGCCTGACGTTCCCCAGGCTCATCTACGCTGTGGCAAACAGCGAGACTGAATTCTTTTTTAGGGCTGAATAACACTCCCTTGTAAATATGGTCCAAATTTTAGCCATGTGTCCATCAACCGGCATTCTTTCCATATCATAGTTACTGTGGAAAGCACAGCCATGAACTCGGGGCTGCAGATGGCTGTATTAGGTGGGGATTTTCAGTTCCCCTGTGTACGTACCCAGAAGAGGGGACTGCTGAGAATATAGGAGTTAGACTGGTCATTTTTTAGGGGGGTGGGGTGGGCCCATGCTGTTTTCTGTAATAGTTGTACCAAGCTACACTTTTAGCAACAGCACAGAAGAGTCCCCTTCCCTCTACTCTCCCCAACATTTGAGTTTTTTGCTTTGTTGTTTTGTGAAAATCACTATCCACCTAGGTATAAAGTGGTGATCTCACAATGGTTTGGTTTGCATTTCCCAGATGATGCCAGAAAAAAAAAATTGTAGGCCTGTTTGTGTGGCCTTGGTACCTTTTAGAAAAATGCCTGCTCAGGCCTTTTGTCCCTTAAAACTTCAGATTATTTCCTTTCCTAGTTGCAGGAGTTATTTATAGATTCCGGCCCACAGCCCTTTATCAGGCGTACAACGGGCAAATACTTTTCTGAATCTGTGCGGTGCCATCTCATTTGTTGACTGTTGCTTTTGTTATGTGGACATCTTCTCATTTTACATCGTCCCATTTATTTATTTTTGCTTCTGTGGTCTGAGCTTTGGTGGCACATCCTAAAGAAGCCTCACCAAGGCCAATGACAGACCTTTGCCCATTTTCACTTCCCGGATGCAGGAGAGTTTCTGGTCTTTCCTTTTGGGTCTTTATCTGTTCCTGGTTAGTGTTTGAGTTTGAGTGTCCAGTTTCATTCTTTAGCTTCTGAGATCCCATTTCCCCCACACCACTCCATGAAGACCACCCTCGCTCCTCGCTCCTCATTGTTCTCTTGTGAAGTTTCCTCTTTGTCTCTACGACACTTTTTCATCCCAAGACAACTTTTTTTTTTGTTTGTTTGTTTGTTTGTTTTTTGAGACAGGGTTTCTCTGTGTAGCTTTGAGCCTTTCCTGGAACTCGCTTTGGAGACCAGGCTGGCCTCGAACTCACAAAGATCCGCTGCCTCTGCCTCCCGAGTGCTGGGATTAAAGGCGTACGCCACCACTGCCCGACATCCAAGACAACTTTATTAGACACAAGTATAGCCAGCTGATCTCTTTGGGTCAACATTAACCTGAAACATCTTTTGTCCCTTCATCCGGGAACCTCTAGTAAAGAGACCTTTAAATGTAGCTAGGCGCTCCGGTTAGAACTGAAAACTGTTCTGAGCGTGGCTGGCTCCGGTAGAGAGGGTGCTGGGTTCTTTACTGCAAGCCCTTTCTGGCAGTTCACGGGCTGGGTCCCAGGACCAGTCGGGGGAGGGTGGCTTCCCCTTCTGAAGCTGCCAGTCAAGGCCTTATGATTGCCTGTGGTCAGGGCTGAAAGATCACACTCAGCATTTTTGGCCCGGAGCTGGAACTCCTCGGCTCAGTCCTTCTGTCCTATTAACCTTCGGGGTTCCATTGTTTTCGACCCCACCCTGTGCATCTTCATCTGTGTCGGGCCTTGTCCTCAGACAGTCAGACCTGTGTTGGCCTGAGAGTGAGACACTGTAGAGCTCTGCAGACCTGTGAAGGGCTCATTCTTCCTGGGCACCCATCCGTGGTGCCTTCTGTCCCACACCCAGCTCAGTAGTGCCGTGGAGGAGTATACTTTGCATGTGATCCCTTTTGTGTCTTTGGAATTGCTGCGGGGGAACAGGATTTTCATGTCCCGGAGAAGGAGTAGGCACCGCACACATCTGTTCTGGATGAGCTCTGGTGGCCCCTCTGCCTCCTGTCTGTACCATCCTTCCTGCTCTGTGCCCCAGCACGCTGCACTTGGGGGGATCCCAGGCACTCTGCTCCCGTTTGCCTTGGTGGATGGGAGTCAATGGAAGCAGATTGGGTGGAGGGGAGAGGGGAATTTCATAGTAGTTGATTTTTCAGCATCACCCATGCTGGACCGCAAGTGCCAGCTGCATTGTTTTATAGTAGTATCTACCAATGGTCCTCTCTTACAACTAGAGCCACAGCCACACCTATTACAACCACAACTACAATAATTGTAACCACAAGCACAGCAGACTACCAGCATGGCTACTACAGCTTCAACCACAACCACAACTCTTAACTACAAGGGCTCTCTCTGGGATTAAGAATCTTCTCTCGCCTCCCTCCCTTTGCCCCTGAAGTGGTAATTACTCCCCCCCCCTTTTTTCAGCATTGGGATCCTTCCAGCTCTTTAAATAGTTCCCTTCTACAAGTCTGTAAATAGTTCCTCTTCCTAAATAGCCCTCCATTATCGTAGCTGAACGCAGACTCCCATTGTGACACTGTCTCCTCCTCACCACCACATTGTATGTGTTCAGTGTAATTATTCTAATATCACTCATGTGGAAACGGAAGGCGAACAACGTGTCTAAGTTTATTCAGCTAAGACAGGGATGCAGTTAACAGGTCGGTCTAGTTAACATAAGAAATAGGTTGCTTAGCTAGGCTCTAACTGCACGGTGGAAGGCATAGTGGAGGGGTTATGTTTTTGGAGCCAAGAAGAAAATTGGGATTGTCTAAGAAAAAAAAGAGAAAAAAAGCTACATCAGATTTTGGAATGACCTCAGCATTTTGTGAAGAATAAAAGACTAAGAGTCAGTGTGTGTGTATGTGTGTGTGTATGTGTGTGTGTGTGTGTATGTGTGTGTGTATGTGTGTGTGTGTGTGTGTATGTGTGTGTGTGTGTGTGTGTGTGTGTGTAAAGCTTGGTGATATGTATGAGGAGTGACAATTATGATTACTGTAGGTAAGAGTGACTAAACTCTTCAGCTCCATAGTTTCTATCCCATCTACCACATTACACCTGCTTGTCGTGTAAGTAATAATGATGCTATGATATCAGATTATATTGCCCATGAGCAGATACACAAAAGGCTCTTAAGTAAGTGTCCATACCTGGTTCACAGAAAAATGCCTGTCATGGTTAATCTCCATTGTCAACTGGGCTGGGTTTAGAATCACCCGGGAAACACAGCTCTGGATATGCTCTAAGGCTCTTTCCAGAGAGGCGCAATGAAGGAAGGGTGATCCTGAACATGGGCAGCGGCATCCCGTGAACAGGGGTCTTAGACTGAATATCAAGGAACAGAGGAGAAAGCTGAGCTCCAGTGTTCCCTTTCCTCGGCGACCTTGTCTCATGACCTGGTCTCCTGAGATGTGAGGAGTCCCAGTCATTCTTGCCATGGTGAACTCACTGAAAATAAATTTCCTTTTGAAGTTGCTTTTGTAGGAGTTAAGCACACTGATGAGAAAATGACACACAGACTCCTGTAATAAGTGGAAAGCAAGCAGCTTTGGTCTAAACGGCTCTTCCATGCTCTCCCCACTCAGCAGACAGGCAGTGGCTGTCTTTAGACAGCTGTCGTCAACAAGTTGAGTCAATGTCCTAGTTTGCATTTCTCTTGCTGTGATACAAACCATGACCAAAACCAAGCTAGGAAGCAAGTATTCATTTCAGGCTACAGGTCATCAAGGGAAGCTGAGGCAAGATTCAACTCTGGAACCAGGAACCAGGAACTAAGGCACAGACCACAGTGGAACGCTGCTTACTGGCTCGCTCCCTATGGCTAGCTCAGGTCGCTTTTGTATACAACCCAGGACCATCTATCTGTTCAGCTGGAGTACTGCCCCTAATGGCCTGAACCTCTCACATCAATTAGCAACCAAGAAAATGCCCCAGAGACAGGTGCACAGACCAGTCTGAAGGAGACCATTCTTCAGTTGAGGTTCCTTCTTCCAAGATGACTCAAGTCGACACAAGCCAACCAGCACAGTCGATGAGTCCATAACAGAAGAAAGTAAGGAGAAATGGAATATAAGAAGAGCCTGTAATATTTGTGGTTCTTTTTTTAACATGGGGCTAGAAACAAAGAGATGAGAGAATATTGTGCTTGATGATATTTGCTAGTCCAAATGAAATTTTGATTGAAAAATCCACAATTTTTCCTCTTTTTGAAACTTTAATTGTGACAAACTTAGTTTAACAAACGCCTTTTCCCCCCACTCTTGCTGCAGGAATCATGCCCTTATCATCGAGAGTATTCAGTCCCAGGAGGCACTTATTGGGAGCATGTCATCACTGAGAAACAGTGAAGTCAGCGCTGTCCCCTTGGCCACCTGTGGGAGCCACCAGGGTCAAAACGCTCCGAGTGGGGTTCATTATTTAATCCGGCACTTTTCAAAACCCAGCCCTCTTCTCGTTGGACATTCTCTTTGGCCAAACCTTTACCTTTTGAGGTTGTTTGATCTGAAGGAGCCGAGCTGGCCCTTAGAAGACCAAGCCAGAGCTGAGAGAAGAGAAAGACGCTTAAAGCAAAGACTCACACTTTGTTGTACGAATGTCCTAAGAGTAGCTGTGGCATCACAGAATGTTCCATCTGGGGCTTTTAAAGGGCAGTGGAGCCCCGAGGCCCCCATCTCTGGGGGCCCTTTGTTTATTTGCAGGCCTGGAAGATGGCCCAGTGGGTAGAGTCCTTGCCGGGTACGAGTGAGGATCTGGTTCGATCCCCAGCATTCACATATAAGCAAGGTCTTGTAGTGGTCCAAACTGTAACCCCAGCGATGGGTCCACAGACAAAGGGATTCTCTGAGCTTGCTGGCCACCTAGTCTTGCTGAAACTGCTAGCCTCAAATTCAACAAGAGATCTTGTCTCATAAACCAAGTGGAAAGTGACAGAGGAAGACACCTGATATTAATTTGTAGCTCTGCATGTACATACATGTGTGTGATCATATGCACACACACATATACCACACACACAAATTAAAATATATATTTAAATTTTTATTTATTCTTCTCTCATTCAATACATGCCCACAGCAGCTTCCCCTCCCTCCATTCTTCCCAGTTTCCCTCTACCCCCCCTCTCCCCTAAATCCACTCCCCCCAGGTCCCTCAGAAAAGAGCAGGCTTCCCAGGAACATAATTGAACACAGCACAAGATCCAATAAGACCAGGCACAAGCCCTCACATTAAGGCTATTCTAATGCCCAAATATAGCTATGGCGCTTGAAGTATATATAGGTAGCAAATTCATAGTTTTGAATGAAGCACTGTATAGTTATGCTATTGGAGAGAGAGTTTCAATATTCACAAAAGTCATTAAGTCATAAAACAAAATGGGTCTGAGACGTCAGTTAAAAAGCTAGAACCTCTATGATGCTGGTCTTTGTCCTTTGATATTACCGGTATATTCCATCCGGAGCTCCACAGTGGAGACCTTTCGCAAATGTAGGTTCTTCTGGTCTCCATTAAGATAGAGGACAGGGGAGGCCTGACATACTTGGCCCATTAAGACATTTTAAAAAAAAGGCTTAATGAAAGATGGTGTTTCAAGACAATCTTGCCTCTCCCACCAGGTCTCCTTCCAATACCATTAGTACACACACACACACACACACACACACACACACACACACACACACACACTTCATTGTTTATAGAGGAAGTCATATGGATCTTTGTTCCCAGTGGGGATTATCAGTAGTGCTCAAATGTCCCAAGAATCTCCAGTGGCCCCCACACATGATCCTTTTCTGGGAACCTCTGTAACAGTGAGAAATGGACCCACCTCTCAGAGCCCTGGACCTGGAAACTTAGGGTCATGCAGATTTGGGTTCAAGTTCTGCTACCCCAAGAATAGTTGAGCAACATGGAGACACGAGGCTAATTGCTCCGCGCCTTCATCTGGGCTGTAGTGGGAATAGTAACACTATTCCCTCTTCCTGGAACGAAGATCCGGGGAGTGGGCACGAGGCAAACATCAGTTCGCTGCTCAGCCTCTAACGGACACACTCAACGTTTGTTCTTTTCTCTTGTTCCTGTTCAAATTTCCAGAAATAGAGACTGATGTAGAAGTTATAAAAATGTTTAAAACGAACCTTTCAATCTACGTTTTTGATGTGTGTAAGTTATTTGGTTTTCAATCTCTCCCGGCTCAGAACAGCACCACCGCCCTTGTGCGGTGCTCACACGTGGCCTCCAGATGGCAGTATGAACTCGGCTGATGGAGCCAGTTACTCCGAACAACAGGACGGGGCAAGGCGTCTTGCTTTCCTATTAAATCATGCTGTAGAACACAATGACCATTCTTTGATTTTTAAAAGGCAGTAAGCATATTTCTGTCTTTCACTTTGGAAGATGTTTCACTATAAACTTAGTATGGACTATGGCTCTGACACATGACTCTGAATGCCCCAGCCTGAGCATGTTGGATACCTCACCCACAGATGAAGACAAAATGTGCCAAATTTAACAAGAAATAGAAATATTATCTATGTTATTACAATTTCCACCATGTTGATCCCCAGAAGTCATTCAAGAGCTCGAGAGACCGTGTCCGCCATTCTTCCCATACCATACCTGTGGCAGCGTGTATTCAGACTCATCTCCATTAGAATGCTTCCATGTCTGTCAAAACCATGAAAGACTGAATTATTTTAAAAGGTGGTATAGGTGTTTCTATAGAAACAGCATGAGGGATTTTGCTACTGGAGGCGTTGGTATTCATTCAACAACTATTTAGTCAGCTCCTTGTTCAATGAGCAAAACAGTGCGTTCGCGGATAATGCAAGCTACAGATCAAAAGGAGGAGGGGGGCAAAGGGGAAGCATTAAGATACAAATTTAATATGTGCTGCATTCAGAAGAGACACTGAGTAAAGCTGTGAAATGAAGCGTGTGCTGGAGGAACAAGGGTATGGATCAGTCTAGAACATTCCAGGCAGCCGGACCCACAAAGGCCAAGATGCAGGGACATCAATAAAGCCAGTTATTGGACAACTCTTCTCTTTTTCTCTCCCAGCCTATGGAGGTCGTCTTCTTCTTTTAACAGTCTCTTTTGAGATATGCAGAACAACTTTAATTTTTTAATGAGCACAAAGTATCATTCTTTCATGGGCTACTCACTGGGTGGTAGTGAACATGTGTGAGGATCATGTGCATGAGTGTGAAAAATGTAAAATATTGCACATATTTACATGCCATCCTTGCCCAGGGGCCGTGCTAATATCCCTATCATTCCAACGTTGGCCCAATGTCTATGCTGCTGAGATGGGCATTTCAATTAGCTTCTGGAAGTTTTGCTTAGCATTTTACATTCTGGTCTGGTGTCCATTCTGAATTTCCTTCTTGGTCTCTTGGTAGGTTCTTCGGTGTTATTTGGTTTGGGAGTATCCCGTTGTCCAGTATCCTGAATGTTAAAAATAGTCTGTGTTTCCCTTTCGTTGGGACTGCCTTTGCTCATGGAGATCAGCAGGCTGCAGCTATGTGGATCGATTTCTGAGTACTCTCCCCTCTCCTTTGGTCTAGCTGTCTAGTCTCTTGTCAGCTGCCTTGGTCACAGCAGCTTTACAGTATGTCTTTGAATGTCAGGTTTTATTATTATTATTATTATCATTATTATTATTATTATTATTACTGTTATTATTTTTCCTGGAACTTTTGTTTTTCCATAAGGACTATTTAAAGCTGTCAATGTCTGCCAACTAGCTTAGCGCGATTTTTGGCTAGGACTGCATTAAATCTGTAAGTCTTATGGTCCCCAAGTTGTGGTTATTTTTAGCTTTACAATGGTGCAAATGTGATACACGTTCAGCAACACAATACACCTTGATTCTTGTTCTCTCCTAGGCTAGGGATAGGAGCATAGTGCTTGCTCATGAACCTCGAAGGCAGCAGCCACAGCTGTCAGCCAGCCACACGATCATCAGGGCAAACAACCCATACTCCACCATGTATGGACTGCGTTGCTAAGCTGTGGTGTTTGGTAGTTCAAGTGTATTAAATTATTAAATGCTTTTCAGTTCATGATAGCTTTAATTTACAATGTGTTTATTGGGATATAATCCCAGTGCAAATCAAGGAACATCTGTAGCTGCAAAGAATTGCCCCCATCCCTGATGTTGAAGATCACACCCAGGCTCTGGCATGGCTTAGGCAAGCAAGCTGTCTGTCTCTGAGCTACATGCCTCCCGGCCCTTGGTTTTCTTTAGACAGCCTCACTATGTACCTGAGGTTGGCCCTGAACCCATGGTCCTTCTGTACGGTGTGTTTAAAGGTGTCAGCCACCATTTCTGGCATAAGAACGGCCAACTTATCAATATTAACTCTTCCTACCATGTACACAGAAATGGGTTACCTCTCCATCATTGATCTTCCTTGATGTTTTCAGAATCTATTCTCCTCCTGCAGACCTTGTACTACCTGTGCCGAGGTTACAACTCACTATTCCAGTTACTTGTACCTGTGTTTCCTACTCCAACAGAGCCGATGTTGAAATGCAGCTTCGGTTTTGCTTCCAGTGAAAGACTTTTCTACCATCAAGATTTTCACTCTCATCTCTCAAAAGCTGACGGGGCAGAGCAGAGAACTTCCCTGTGTCAGGCTCTGTATGTGTTAATCGTGAACCACCTGCCATGACTCAGTGATAGATGGGAGAGAGGTTTTAATAAGCCACAGACATGGTTAAAGCAAAACAAAACTATGCTCCGCAGGCTCCAGAAGGCACAGAGTTGGGGCTTTAGAAAGGTGAATACGGCTGAAGAGGCCAGAGTGCCACAGCCACTCACACCCCACAGGGTCACTTTGTCTGGAAGTGACTGTGTCTGTTTGTCTTCATATGCAGCAATGGTTGCTCCAGCCTTGAATTGCTTCCTATGCAGAATTCTTCAGCTCTAACCTGTGTGCCCTGGGCATATGACAGACACTATGGATTATAGTGGCAAGTGAGATGTCAATTAAAATGAGATGCTCTTGTTTCCTTTGAGGTGGTTCAGTATTACAGACACATACATCCACATAACACCTTTTAGTGCCCTTGGCACCTAATTCATATCATCTCTGACTTGGTTCCAGTTTCAGACTCCCTTTTGAGACTTCTCACTTGCTGGGTCTTGAGGAAAATACTCCTTCTGTTCTGTGTATGTGCACCCAGGTCAACACCATGTTAGAATAGTAAAGTCATAGCTACCATGCTTACTTACCTCTGGGATTATTAGGAAAAAAAACTCCACTATTTCCAGAAGTTTGTGTTTGAGAAGCTTTCCTATACTAAGGTATATGGTGTTTCATTTAAAATTCTGGAAAGATGTGAGGGTGGGCGGAGCGGCAGGGGAGTTGAAAGGACTTAGGAAGTGGTGATAACTATTGAGGTTGAGAGGCAGGCAGGAGGGACCCTGTGTTGAAGTCTTTCCTTTTCTCTGTTAGAACATTTCCAGACTAACTCTTTTCTTTCCTTCTTTTTTTTTTTTAAGAAGAGAAGGAACAGCTCTTTAGAAACCAGCAGAGCCTGGGATGGAAAGAGGATTCAGCTGGTAAAGCGCTTGCCTCACAGACACGTGGACCTGGGTTTGATCCCCAGAATATGTGTAAAAAAGAGGGTGCAGTCACAGACTGTTATCCCAGCACTGGGAGATGAGACAGGAGGGTCCCTGAGACTCACTAGCCAGCTAGTCTGGGCTAACTAAAGAGCTCCATGCCAACGAGAGAAACCCTCTCAAAGGAGGTGGACGGTATTCCTGAGGATGACATCTAAGAGTGTTCTGGACTCCATACATATGGGGCACACAGGTCTACCTGCACCCAGGACCACCACCCACACACCCACACAAAGAAACAATAGCAGAAACTTTTGAAATAATTGCCATTAATATTTGCTTTGTATAAAGCTTCCTGCATCCTTTTTGCAGAGACGTACCTTTGGGGAGAATCAAGGAATGTTAGGGTGTCAGCAGCCCCGAGTATAGTTTAAGATACAGCTAAGAGAATGTAGCTGATGTGACAAACACTGGTTTGAGGGTATCAGTGACTTAAAGACTTGCAAAGCTAAATCCCGCAAGGCTGGAGGATAACATCATCAGTCTCTACTTGACCAGAGGAGACAGTTATTGCTACACAGAAGATGTTGGGGGTACACATTACATGTGATGGCACATTGAGTCTCCCAGAAGTGCTGTTCATGAGACATTACACTGATTCTTCCTGCACTGCTGCTACTTTTCTGATTTTATAAGTGACAAGTGACTGAGAGAGGACTACCTGCCTGCCCAAGATCACCCTCTCTAAACGATGAAGGCACATTCTGAATTAACACAGTCTCTCAACAGAGTCTGAATTAATTGACATTCTATTTGTCTTAAAGACCAAAAAAAAAATAGTGAATTTGAGTAAATGAACTGGACACGCCTATGAAAATTTCATCTATGAACCTCAGTCAAATTATTCATAGGCAAGCTTGTGATCATGATTCTGGGAATCTGGGTGTCATACACTGTGAGGGAAGAACAGGGCTAGACTAAGCTCAGAAGAATGAGGTTACACCTGCTTGGGGTGTAAAACCTTGAAGAAACATGTGAAATCATCCAACAGTCAAGAGACATAATTTAATAACACAACTAAGAGTAAAAACCAAAGTTATTATGAATAAAATGTCAAAACCTTAAATACAGAATTGGTAATGGGTTTGTCCTCCATTGCTCTAAAGTCTGGAGCAAGAAGAAAAAAAAGGTAAAGCTGTTTTCTCCTTTATTGAAAATGCTGATCTTTTGTTCATTATGGATTTTTTAATCTATTTTCTGAAAAACTGTGTGTGTGTGTGTGTGTGTGTGTGTGTGTGTGTGTGTGTGTGTGTGTGCTTGTGTGTGTGTTTGCTTGTGTGTGTGTGTGCATAGACCAGGGCATATTTGTAGAAATCAGATGACAATTCATTGAATTGTTTCTTTTCTGTAACCTTAAAGATACGGGGATCAAATTCAGGTTGTGAGCCGTGTGTGAAAGCGCGTCTCTCCACTGAGGCATCTCGTCAGCCCTAGTTTTTATTTTCAACCAAGATATGATGTCTCTTTATTCCTGAAGATTTTTGGTGCCCCCTCTTACATTTTGTGCCAAGAGATTGGACAGAAGTCCCAGGCATAAAAAGAGTTTGTGGTTGGGGAAGTGCTTAGGTGCTTAGGAGAAAGCAGGCTTTCTCCTTTTCATCCCCAAAATTATTCTAAAGAATGCCAGGTTATGCATGATCCCAAATAAAATTCCCCAAAGCCCAATCGTTATTGGGTACATGATTCCAAATACTTATCAAGGAAATTCTAACTGGTGGTCCCGGCCCAGCAGGGAGTCCCTTCTGGGACAGCTGTGGTTTGGATCGATGTGTCCACATTGTGGAAACTCAGAGCATCTGTTGCCGCAATGATTCTGAAAACCAGTGTTCCACCAATGCCTCTGTAAACATCTCTCACCTGAGAACCTTGACGAAATGCAGGTACTGACTAATTCTGGTGTGTACCCAAGGCGAGGCACACACCCTCAGGTGCTGCTGCTGCTGCTGAGGATGATTTGATGATGATGAGGATGAGGATGATGATGAGGAGGAGGAGGAAGATATAGCAAGCACACTAAAAAGCAAGATTACTTGGGAGGCTGGTTAAATATCTGGATTCCTGGGGATGAACTGCCAGCAATTTTGATGTTGTAGTCTAGTGTAGCTCTTAGAAATGTGTATTTTACAAAGATGTCCCAGGGAGATGAATACAAGTATCCCATGGGTCACAGCTGACAACCTCTATTCCAGCTCTCTGGACAGTTTTTGAACTCTGTCCATTCTGTTAAACAGAAGGGACACTTGACTCTCCGAGCTCCTCCTTCTGTCCCCAGATCTTGTGTTTACTCTTAGAAGCCCCAAGAACCCTTGTTCATCTGAAATGAAGACAAGGATGAGGGAAGAAAGGAATAAGAAAAGAAGGAGGGGAAAGGGCCACTTATACCCCGGAGGCTTTTCCCATCTCAGGCAGCCAATATTCTGTACTTCAGGCAACACCGTCACTTACAAATTCACCTACATTGGGCATTTGCTGGTGAAGTCTTGGTTTTCAAATTATTAATGAACTTTTCCTGGTGATTGCTGTAGAATGGTTTTATACCTCACGCAAATAGGGCCACAGAGCTACTAAGATTGGGAAGACCTGGATAATTTAACAGGATCAGAGATAAAACAGCGTGGCAGGAAAGTTGACACAGATGGGCTGGTCAACAAGGGGACTGACTCCTCAAGAAGAAGAAGACTGTCCTTTCCACATGGCAGGCAGCAGGCCGGGCCAGGATGAGTTATTAGGACGGGCTTTTAGACTGTTGCTTTGTCGTCTCCTCAAACATTTTTCTGTTTGTCTCACCGACCGCTGTCTTAGTTACTTTCTCTATTGCTGTGATAAAATACCACTACCACAGAACTCAGAAAGTATGTCATTCGTCTTGTAATTCCATAGGGTTAGAATCCACGATGGCTGAGAGAAGTCAATGGCAACAAGACCAGCTGAGAGCTCACATCTTAAATCTCAAGCAGGAGGTAGAGTGCACACTGGGAATGGTGTCCGACTTTTGAAACCTCAAAGCCCACACCCAGTGACACACCTCGTCCAACAAGATCACACATTTTAATCCTTCCCAAACAGTTCCGCCAACTTGGCAACCAAGTATTCAGACATATGAACTTTTGGGGACCATCCTCATCTAAACTACCATAACTACTTAGTTAGCTTGCTAGCTAAGTTGGGGGTGAGGATGAGAGGAGACAGAGAACTCTAGTTCCATGGGACCCATTGCCTTCTTCTGGACTCTGGGGATATCTGTACATAACACCCAGCCCCAGACACACATTTATACCCATAATTTAAATAATAATATAAAAATCTTTAAAACCGAATTAACTTTCCTCATACCAATGGTGATTTAAGACACATGAAAAGCAGGCTTCTAGGGTGCATTCATCTCAATTCTGATGCTTATTTCCATAAATGAGATCAAAAAAGAGTAAAGAATGGAGGCCAGTGGCAGACAAGAAATTTTTCCACACTGGGAAGGTAGCAAGTGAGTGAATGAGAGATATCTAAAGAACAGTGATAGGAAATCAGTCTATGTGTTGTGCACTCCTGGAGTCAGCCTCAGAGACTAGGCTCAGACACCACAGTCTGAGACGCACACGAGAGGCTGGGCTACAATGGCAGGCAATAGCTGACCATTTAAAAGCAGAGCTTACATAACCCCATGCCTGCTCCAGCCCAACACCAGAAGCCACTGTATATGTATGTCACCAGAGGAACACGGAGCCCCAGAAGTAAAGCTACCCACCCACCCACATTCTGCCAGTAGAGGCTTTCAAAACCCCCTATTTCCCTCAGCCACCTGACAGCAAAACTCAGGCATTTTCTGTATTTGTTCCTAAATGTTACAGCACTGTTGAGGTTAGTCTCCGGTGGTCAGTTTTAGTTGTCAACTTGACACAATCTAGAATCACCCAGGAAGAGCGTCTCAATGAAGCATTGTCTAGATTCGGTTGGTGTCTTCATCAATGTTCTAGGGCTGTGAAGAAACACCATGACTTTGACAACTCTCCTTAAAGAAAGCATTGAATTTGGGCCTGCTTGCAGTTTCAGAGGTTTAGCCCATTATCATCATGGTGGGAAGTGTGGCGGCATGCAAGCAGACATGATGCTGGAGAAAGAGCTGAGAGTTCTACATCCCGATTCTCAGAAAGCAGGAAGAAACACTGGACCTGGCTTGAGCATTTGAAGCCCTAGAGCCACCCACAAGTGTTGTACTTCCTCCAGCAAGGCCATACCTACTCCCACAAGACCACACTTCCTAATTTCTGCCAAGTAGTACACCTCCCGAATGATCAAGCGTTCAATTATATGAGCCTATGGGGGCCATTCCTATTCAAACTACCACAGTTGGCCCGTGGTGGGGGCGCTTCTTACCTGGGTTAATTGAGGTGGGGAGACCTACCCTGAGTGTCGCTGTGACAGCACAGATCTCTGAGCTGACCAATTGCTGCTGTGTATAATAGGAACAACATTGAATGTGTTAGGCGGCAATGACCACGGTGCAGTGCCAAACAATGGGACATCTGTAAACCTTTGGAGTTCTGGGTGCTAGCCTACCTTCCTAAAAAGGATGGCTGCAGGAGGCAAACCTAGAGAGTGACAGTCAGGACTCTGGGGCCATCTGTGATCATCCTAACTCTACAGCCTGTCATAGTCATTGATTCACATCATTTCTCCAGATCATGGCATCGGGACAAGATCTCTCTCTGTCTGCTGCGCATTGTGTGGAAACACAAAGGAGGGGACATTTTGCATGGTAGTCATGTCCACACATGAAGATCCTTGTAAACAAGTAACAAAGAGCCTTGAACTTAAAAATTAGAATGGCCTCATTTACTTCACTGTGGAAAAAAAAAACAACAGATGGTTCATTGAGAAAAAAATTATGACCCACACAAACAATTGAACATGGGTTGAGCAGAAATATTCCTGTACATTTTAAAATACAAAATCATATAACACACTCAATAAAATGATTCTATTGAAAATAACAATAAAGAAATCATAGAGATCCATTTGAACACCATACACTGACCAAAGCAGTGTAGAAAGAATCAAGATCTACTAAAGGGACAAAAGGCAAATGGAAAGTCCCCATGAAGCCAAATGGAAACATGATCTGTAGTGCTGGATCCCAGACTCAAAGGCTTTGTGACAGGTGCCCCTGAATGCAAGGCTTAGAGGGGACCAGGAACCAGAAATGTCTCCCCTATAATTTGTCCAATGATATTAGCTGCTTTCCTTCATTTTCCCCAGCAAGGTTTACTTTTGAAAAGTCAAGTATTATTCATGGGTAGAGGTCTAATGTCATTTTCTGAAAGTCCGCTCCCTCTTTTGGAAACACAACAATGTTCAGTTACATGGGAAAGCCAAGACCAGGATTTTCCTTGTGTGGCAGGAGGAGCCATGAACAAAGAGCAAGAATCTATGAGCCAGGATCTATGGCTGAAGACTGGTCCATGTGGGATTATAGCCAACAAAGGAGGAGACTAAATAATTATGCACACACAGCAATGGGAGTAATTGTATTAATCCTTACCCTGTTTCCTGGTTGAGAGATGAGTAACTATTATCACAAAGAGGAGTAGGAAATCTTTACTATATAAAAGGAAACATGCCTGCGGAGCGGGCAAACTGTTTAGTGAGGGGTCATTGGGAGCAGAGGGAAAAAGCTTCCATTTCAGTCCTCCCCAGTGCTCTGGGGTCAATCAACAAACAGCCCTGACCCCCTGTACCTTATGTTAGAAGAATCATGAAGTAGATGAACACCCAGAAATGCAGCCTGGAGCTTAATAGCTTTGTTTTAGGTTTCAACTATTACGTTTAAATCTTTATTCTCTGATTTCATACATACACTTAATGCATTTTGGCCATCCCTAGCCTGTTATCTCCCGCCTCTTCCAAATGACTCCTCTCTTTCCCCCATGTTTCTCTCCTCCTTTGGTGCCCTGCTGCTGTCGTTTGTGTTGGTGGGGGTGGGGGTGATGGTATTTTTGTGACTCACTGAGTTTGGTAAAGGTTGCTTTGTATGAGCATCGACCACTAACATCTTTGCTGGTTGTGATCAACTGGGATAGTATACTTTTACTTTAATGCCGAAGTCTGTTCCCATTCATTCTGTAGGAAGTCTTATTGTAGCTAAAGTTTTCCTGCCTTGCCCACAGTCAGGACAAATCTCTATCACCCGCCAGTCCCACAGCCACTCAGACCCAACCAAGTAAACACAGAGACTTATATTGCTTACAAACTGTATGGCCGTGGCAGGCTTCTTGCTAACTGTTCTTATATCTTAAATTAATCCATTTCCACAAATCTATACCTTGCCACGTGGCTCGTGGCTTACCGGCGTCTTCACATGCTGTTTGTCATGGCAGCAGCTGGCAGTGACTCCTTCCGCCTTCCTGTTCTTTCTTTTCTCCTCTCTGTTAGTCCCGCCTATCCTTCCTGCCTAGCCACTGGCCAATCAGTGTTTTATTTATTGACCAATGAGAGCAATTTGACATACAGACCCTCCCACAGCATCTTATGGAAGGTGTGAATTTGAAAAAGACTCTGGGGCATGGTGGGGCCCTCTTCGACCTTCACAGGCAGCAGAGTGACAAGGCAGGAGGTAAGGTGATTTGGCACAAGAGGACTCAGTTGTTGGTTCCAACTCTGGGAGTCTGATACGGAGTGCTTTATTTTAGGATTAATTAAGCATAACACAATATGGTAAAAAGCTATTCCTCAGCTTGTAGGAAGCATGTAAGAATCAAGGTGACCCCTACACCCGCACCTCCCCCCCCACACACACACTGTAGGACATCCTTAGTGTGAATTCAAGGCACTAACAGATTGGGTGTTTTGTGAGGGTGTGCTCCCTCATTCATAGATGGCTGCTGATAACTACATCTTCACATCGCTCTATGGTAGTCCCTTCCATAGGGCATTAATCCTGTTAATAAGGACAGAGTCTTCATGAGCTAATTATGTCCGAAGAGCTCTACCTTTTAACATGATCACCTTGGTGATTAGGTGTCAACATGCCAATTTGGGGCTATTACTCAGAACAAGGTGACATTTAGTTATATGTCATTTTCTTGTCACCAAATATTCTTCAGTGAAATCATTATTTTTAGGTCATCATATTGATTTTTTTTATTGATTCTTTGTGGGTTTCACATGGTACATTCTGATCCCATCCATCTCCAAGTCCCTTCATATCTCTACCCTTGCTGCCTCCCCCTCAAAACAAAACAAAAATGAAAAAAGAAAATCAGACTAATACAGAAAAAAAGTCTCAGCATGGAAGCTGTAGTGTGACTCAGTGAGTCACACGGTACACCTTTTAGTTCATACAGCTTTACTTGCTAGTGTTCATTACAATGAGTCATTGATCTGATTCATGGCCTCTGGCTTCTGCACTATCAATGCTGGGCTCTCACTGGGACTCCTCTTGGATGTCTTGTTGTTGCCCTGTGTCATGGAGATCCTGCAGCTTTGGGTCTACAAGTCCATCCCCTTCACATGCTCCACAGTTCATAGATGAGGTGGATGTTGGGGTGGGCCACCTCGTAGCTCTGGTTCTGGACCTGGGTGATAGCTGGGTTGGTCAGCCCTGCCTCTTTCCCTCACTGACACCTCCAGGTTGAGCTCTCCAGCATTACTCCAGATAGCTCGGCCACTGTAGCCTGCAACAAGGTGCAGGCCAGTTCTTTTGTTCTCATGCCCTCAGGGTTGGTTCTTGAGTGCTGCTGCTGGTGAGGGGCAGGGCCAGCTCTCCCACTCTGGTGACCTCAGGGCCAGCTCTCCCACCCTCCACAGGCAGCATGGGGTGGGCATCTCTCCCTTACTCATTCTATCATACCATTGAAATCATTTTTAAGGGTGTATTGGATGGATAAGCCAAAAGTCATTCTTTATTGTTTTATTATTTAAAGGATTGTTAGTTTTTCTAATTTATAAATGAAACTATGACACAAACCATCACACAAATTTTTATAGCTGTGTTTATCATTGAGATTCATTGACATAAGGAAATATTGCCTTTCTTGTTGAATTTTAATCAGATATTCATTCAAAGAATTAATGCAAATTTTACAGTAACGATTACTTGATTCCTTTGCTGTACTGTGCTGTCTTGTGAGTTCTGGGATGTTTAGCTGTATGTAGCCTTGACATCTACCCAGTATACCCACTGCCCTATTTATTGTGGCCATAATCTACTCAGAATAGCCAGGAAATGGGATCAGCTTAGACACACATCAACAGGTGAATGGACGTGTGTGGATATGCACAATGGAATTCTATTCAGCTGTAAAGAAAAATGAATTACGAAATTTGCAGGAAAATGGGTGAATGTGGAATTACATTAAAGGAGGTAACCCAAACTTGGGAAAACAAACACCACGCGTTCTTTCTCATCTACAGTGCCTAGATTTTGTGTTTTTGTCTCTTTTTCTCTGCCCTTGGAGCTGGGGACTGAACACAGGGCCTCTTGCTTAGTGGGCAATCATTCTACTGCCGAGTTAAACTCCCAACTCCAGATCCTAACTTTCAGTGTGTGTGTGTGTGTGTGTGTGTGTGTACACGTGCATGCGCTGGAGAATAAGTCATGAAACTGGGAAGGGGACCATGAGAGAAGAAAGGATGGTGCTGAGAAAGAGGGGGAAGAAGGTGGTGGACATGTAGTGTAAAAACAGACAAAAGCCGCTAGAGATAGAAGGGCATAAGAGCCGGGGGTGGATGGTGGAGAAGAATGGGAAAGAGGATCCATGAAAGCAAATCATGTTTGAAAAATGACATGATGAAACTCAACACACTAACAAATAAAAATACTCTCAAAACAAATAGGTATGTATCTGGGACCTCAAACTCACCCCTGCTCCTTATTTTCTGAGCCTGAATATATAAACAGACAATGACCTTCAATATCTACAACAACCAGCTTGGGAAGCCAAGCCACAAGGTCCTCAACAGTCTCCCCAGGATGGCCAGGACTCTATCAATAACCCCCTATTTCTCTACTATCTGCCCCAGGAGATAGTAACTCAGGACCAACCTGAGCAAGTCAAGTCAGCTCTCCGTAAGTAATCACGTAGCTTCCACTCAGCCTGCCTTCAGCTCCGTGATACCAAAGCCCTGCCCCCCAGCATCCATGAAGCCCTCCCTCATTCTTCTCTGCCAAGCTTTCCTGCTTCCCTTGCCAGCCTCAGCATCTCTGCTCAGTGGTTAGTGACTTCTTGGCTATGCAGCAAATCCTGACAAAACAGTCTCCATATGTTCACCTTAGAGCTGTCTGCATTTATTTCTACGGTTCTTATTGGTTGGGCAAGAGCTTTAGTTTCTTAGTGGAAACAAACAAGAATGTATCATCTGGCATTCAGGTTTTAGACCCAGACGTTTGGGGAGTTGTTAGGGAAAGCCAGCTGCCTGGTACCTGGAGATGTCTGGGTCTGTTGGAAAGCTACAGCCCCTCCTGGGACTGAGATGAGGGGTAGGAGAGGCTCTCATAGAAGAGCAGATCACACAGTTCCTGCTGCTTTGGTATCCAGGCAACCTGGAATTGATTTCAAGGGGCACTGTTATACAAATATACTTGAAGCACTAAACACAATGCATTTTTGTCAAAGTTGGGCAGGGAAGAGCAGAACAGCTTCCAATAATCCCTTCAGGAGAGCTCCCCAATGACCTAGCCTCTTCCTGTTAGCACCACTGCTCAAAGGTTCTACCACCTCCCTGTTTGCTGAGGACAAAGCCTTTAACATGGACGGTTTGGGGACCATTCTAGATGACATGATAGCATGGAACACATCATTGAGTATCACACATCATCACTTCTGACCAGGAACTTACTTCTCTGGTAATGAAATGTGACAATGGGTGGATGTTGTGGGAGATGACTATAATCTCTGCATCCTTTACTCGGAAGCAGTTAATATGCAGATTCAGGATGTCGTCCTGCTAATGTAGCAGGTGCTGCAACTCAAAACCCAACCTGGCACTTTCTATCAAAAGCTAAAGACTACGCCTAAGGAATGGCCATAGCATTTCTCAAGATTAAGGGGGAGGATCTGTGGTGATATATTCTGTGCCCTAATAAACTTATCTGGGGATCAGAGGACAAAGCCAGCCACTATATTAAACATAGAGGTCAGGCAATGGTAGCACACTCCTTTAATCCTGGCATTCGATGGAGCTCTGTGAGTTCAAGGCCACACTGGGAACAGAGCCAAGTGTGGTGGCACACGCCTTTAATCCCAGGAAGTAATATGGCAGGACACAGAAAGGTATAGAAGGCGTGAGGAAACAGGAACTCACTCTCTTTACACTGAGGATTTCCTGGAGGTAGGCCAGTGGCAGCAGCAGTTCAGCTGAGACCCTCAGGGGTGAGGACTCCGAGGCTTTCAGTCTGAGGAAACAGGATCAGCCCAGGAGTTGGCGAGGTGAAGTTGGCTGTGGCTTGCTCTGCTTCTCGGATCTTTCAGCTTTCACTCCAATGTCTGGTTCCAGGTTTTCTATTAATAAGACCGTTTAGCAAGCCATGTTACAAGGATCTACCCATGAAATATTTCATAATCCAAAGGGGGAATGTGTCCCTTAGAGGACATAAGGATGCTTCCAGTCCTCTGAAAGTGGAGACATTGAGCTGGCAGTTACGGGATCCACATTTCATCAAGGTAAAAGGAAGAAAGAGGGACCAGGCTTTAGTTTACTCAACAGCTCATGACCGCCAGAAAAGTGTGGTTTGTGCTCAATGATGGGGAAATACTAAAGTTTGGAGCGTCCCTGCAATGGCCAGTAGTGATCACGGGACACAATTTTCTAGTTGGCGCTGGTCTTATCTTAGTCCAGCTCGCCTGCTTCTCCCCGCCTCTTCCTTCCTTCCATTCCCTTCCCCTGACATCTGCTGGGCCAGCTCAAACATTTCCACTTCGCTGTGTGTGTCACGTTTTGCTCATGTTTGGAAGAGCCACCCCGACTGCACACTTGTTCCTTTCACTGGATCCCCTTCATATTTTGTTCAGCCCCATGTCACGGAAGTGTTAGGAAGCCAACGTGTTCCTGCACGGCCAGTTTGGTCCTCTCTGTAACTTGATCAAATACCCTCAGACTCTGCTTCCAGGTGTAGACCAATGAGCTTGTGTGATTCTTCGTTATGAGTTGTTTTCGTCCTAGTTACACCCAAGATATTCCCTGACGTTTTGTTTTTTTGTTTTTGTTTTTGTTTTTCAGAGACTTGTCTCTGGTAATTGACTGGACAGCAAGGAGAGGAGAAGAGTTACTTCTGAGTAGAGTACTTATTCCTTGTAGAGAGGAAGAAGTTTCTGTGGCATTCTAGCACAGCACATGTCCATGGTCATTCTGGGGAAAGTTGAATGCTTCACCAGTCCAAGGAGTACAGTGGTGGAGTGTCACAGGAATTCTGTCACCAGCTCGCTAGCCAATTGGAAGGAGCTTCTTGGTCCAAGAGGCGGGGTTCTCATTGAGAATGGATGTGATGGAGAGAAAAGGCGGGGCTGGGAGATGTGCACCCCTTTTCAAAAGTGAAAACTCAAGGGACTATTCCATTGTCACTGATCTCAGTCCCCTCTAGTTTGCTCTGACTCTTTAAAACCTTTTTAGGTGTAAGTACTATCTCAAAATTTAAACTTTCTGTTTTGATATTAATGATATTATAATACCACTTCTAATCTTAGGCTTCATGTAGCTTCCTGTATGTGATTTCAGAATTGAGTCTAAACAGATATTTAGAAATTAAGTGTGGATATCCCTGATGTATTTAATAGATCATGATCCTTTAACCTCCCTAATATTTACATCATATGACATTTAGGTTTTCTACAGTGAATGATAAACTTCCCTAAGAGCAATTTCTGAAGTCTCCAAAACAGATGATTGGGCCCCATAACAATTCTACCTGGATTGTAATAATGCCACCGAACCTATAAATACCACTCAAAGCTCAGCTTGAGACTACAAACTGCTCAGGAAATTCCAAGGTGGCTAGCCGAGACGGTCCACCCTCATGTGCCACTCCAGACAAGACTTCACGTCAACACTAAACTTTCCCGTTACTCAGAGACTAGTGACCAATGATGCAGCTAGTTTTCCCAAGACTTGACCATTGTTCGGTTTTCTCAGAGTCCCCTAAAGATGCTGTTGCCCCCCAGACAGCCGGAAGTAATTTAATAACACGACATCAACTTTCCCAAGAGGTGGGGTGGGTGGTTTTTGGTCTTTCTCAGGGTTATGGATATTTATCATCTTATAAGGGCATTAGTTACAAGTTGTTATAGGGTACGGGGCTTAACAGAAGAGATTAGATTCAGGGATCTCGTTTAGAAAAGAAAAAAATTTTTATTTTATTTTTATTTTATGTGTACGAGTGTTTTGTCCACAGGCAAAGGGGAGGGTATCAGGGCATGAATATGGTTGAAGTATATGAGATTCTTAAAAGAAAATGCCTTTATGTAACACATCACTATGTATAATAAAAATACACCAATAAAATTAGAAACAAAATCAGCAAATATATAAACCTTTTGTTTGATAGATCTGAAAATGCATAACAATTGAGGAAACATTAGAAGACTAACCACAGTATGCACAAGAAATAGATAGCAATGAAAACAACCCCAGCGAGTTACGTAAATGTGTATGTCTAGCTTTACTGAAGTGCATGATGGGGAAAAACGGAATACAGCTTTCAAAATCTGGCATGCACATGCCCGTATGACTCCAGACAGGGCCCAGGCCACGGTGGTGGTGGTGGGGAAGACTGGAAGGGCAAAGCTGAGGTTTGCAGTGAACACATTTTCAAATGCTAATGCAAAATAGAAACCAATGCAGCCGATCAAATGGAACCCACGTAAGAGGCCTCTGGGGAAGCAACTGATGAGTTTCCTCCTCCTCTGTCCTAGCTGGACATGTTCAGAGGGGCCCGTGAAAACCCTCTACAGTTTGGGGTGACAAGGTCTTACACGTGTTCTTTCTTAAGGCCTTGTCTCTTTCTCTTCCCCAGCTCTTTTTTCGGCTCCCACATTGGATAGAAGGGCAGTCTAGGCAAAGCCATGGGGGATCCAACCTGACACTACAGTTGGGTGAATTAAGTGCTGATTGTCTTTCACAGGATTTGAAAGTAGAGAAAGGCGGCAAATAACAGGAAATAATTAGATGGTGACCTGTCTACATACCCTAGAATTCGTTCCATTCACTAACACCTAGAAACTTGTCTTTGTCTTCTTTTAGAATCAGATTCTCTAATCCAAAATTGAATCATATTTAGAATGATACATTCTTATGGAAAAATATAATTTAAATGCAAATGTTAAGATTATTTCCATGTCTTTAAGAACATCTAGAGGTCGAACAATTCCCTTGCTCTCTGAAAATTATTATTTGGAAAACCACATAACTATACTATTTTTTTTTTCCTTTCAGAGCTGGGGTTTGAACCCGGGGCCTTTCATTAATGAGGTCATTTATTTGTCATCACAACTGCTAAGAAGTCTTTAAAACAAAGAAAGGAAATACATATAATACCAAATCATTTAAAGTCAGACTCACATTGTAACAAAAATATAGCTTGTCTTATTGTGCCATTTAACTTCTGAATTCTTAAAACTGTATAATTTCACTGGTTTTGTAATTAAAACTCTTGGAAGAACTCTTGGAAGAAGGAAGAAAACCCTTAAAATCCAATCATCCTAGCCAGCGACTGTAACTTCCACTGTTCCCTCCACGTCTTGCTATTTATTTTTTCTGATTGCAGTTGTGCATGCGTGAAGATGCGTGACTGAGGTAGCCTGGACCCTGGAGTAGAAAAGGAGTGTCCAGAAATAAGTATCACAGTGAACACACTGGGTTGTGTCAATGACTACAATTTGTCTGTGCTGTGCTTATTAGAGTATGAAATAAAGGGAGGATGTAAGTTATCAGATATTAAATTATTTAATACTCATCTACAGGCCCACAGACTCCAGACAGAGGAGGGAGGAACTGACTGTGGAAGGTCCTGAGAAGCAGAGGTGGAACTCGAAGGGAAATTAGTTCATTTAAGAGCATTTATGACACAGAGGACTTAAGAAGTGTCCCAGGCTCAAAAAAGTACATGTCCAGAAAAGCCAGAGAACACTTCTCATGACTAGCTGATTCCTGAAGGTGCTTGTTTGTTTGTTTATTTGGTTGGTTGGTTGATTTGTTTTTTTTTTTTTTTTTTTTTTTTTTTTTTTGAGACAGGGTTTCTCTGTGTCTGTGCAGCCCTGGCTGCCCTGGAACTCACTCTGTAAACCAGGCTCTTCTCAAACTCACAGAGATCCACCTGCTTCTGCCTCCCAAGAGTGAAGGGATTAAGGGTGTGTACCACCACCACCTGGCTTGTGAAGGTTTTATTCATCACTGGTGTTAAATCTAAAACTGTATACAACCCTTGTAATATAGTCTGTGTTCACAGAGTCCCAGGCCCTTAGAATCTGCATGCTTTGCACATGTCTTGAAAGGATGCCCAACGCCTACTAGTTGCAGATAATGTAATTGTGTAGCCATAAAAGATCTCAAGCTGTTGCCACTTTTTGAAACCCACTAACCCAGAGATTCCCCACCACACTGCTGGGCATCATCACCTAGACCTAGAAAACCCTTCTCTGGGAGAAATCTCTATTCCATGTCTCCTGAGTAGTCACACAGCTCCTGGATGTTTTCTTGCTGGGGGGTGGGGAGGGGCACTACCCTAAAGCCAATCAGTCAAACCCCAAATAAAGCTTCTCTCATCAGTAAGAGCATCTCCCACCCTGATGAGTCCTGGGATTCCCACGCTTGCTCCCAGGAGCTGATGTAATGGATCATGGACTCCTTCTGAGATAGTAGAGTAGAAACAAAAATAAATGAGAAAGATTTGGTAGATAGATAACTTCAATTAAAGTTTTTTTTTTTAAATGTTTTTGTGTTTTATTTGTGTGTGCTCCGTCACTGCCCCCACACATCTCTATCTCTACCTCCATGTACATAGCAAAGTCTTCCAGAAGAAGGCAGGACTACCTGGAATAGATCCAATGTTTAAAAACATGATTTCCAGCACCAATCAATAAAAATTGGGCATGCCGAGAGACAAAATCATCTAGTCAAAAATCACAAAAAAATTAAAAAAAATACAATAATCTCTAGGTATTGCAGATATTAGCACTAAGAAGCAAGAATTCAAACAATTTTGACTATTGTATTTTAAAATGTAAGATAATATGGAAATACACAAAAATATGGAAAAACATTTCACCCGGGAATTAAAATCCATCAAAAGGAAGGTTGTATAGACATCTTAGAGCTCAGAAGTACAACTGGACGTACACTGTTAAAATTAAATAAACAGAAATCATAAGCCAGGTGACAACTTCATTTTTTAAAAAATCCCAGGTGAAATCTAAAGATAGAAACGAAAAGCATAGAAAAGCACACTAGAAACATTTATAATCCAACCAGGAAGTCTAATGTCCTCTTCACTTGTTGCTAGAATTCTGGAAGTAGAGCAGAGAGAACAAGGAAGAAGAAGCAATATTGAACGGAGTATCTGGGAACATCTCCGTGTAGAGGAAAGAGTTCAACCCAAGAATCTCTGTGATCTTCAAGGAGAGTAACTACAGTGCAAACTGCATTAGAATAGGTAATAGTTAAGTTTGTATAAGAAAAAAAAAAAACCAGACAAGGATAAAAGCAGACAGAAGGGGGAAATCCTTACCTCAAGAAATCAACAATAATACATACAGTTGACTTATGATTAGAAGTAACAGAAGCCAGGCACAAAGTAAATGTTGAAAACAAAAAGTATGACCAATCTAGAAGCCTATGCCACAAATGGTTTATGGCCTTTCACTGTGTGCTTAATTCGGAGTATTGAACCCAGACCTCATGTATGCTAGGCAATCATTACCACTGAGCTACAGAAACATCCCTAGCTCTTAAGGGTCATTCACTGAACAATGTCTTGGGTTTATGGACCACATATAAAGATTACAATAGAGAAGAGACTTCCTTCTGCAGCATGACATCAATGTTACACAAGGTGTTACTTGTGTTTGTGGCAATGCCTGTGCAAACAAACTTTTTAATCATATCAAGGTATATCTCATATTATTATACACCACATACAACTGTTGATAATGGCAATAAGCAACTAACTACACTATGGGAAATATATTTGCCACAATTTTATCACTAGTTCAGAATGTACTTCTACTTAGAAAATGTTTACTGTAACGCAGTGTGCTGTATGCCAGCATCAGCTTCATAGTCCCATGTTTTCAGCATTTCTTCTTTTTTATTTGTTTATTTATGGTGACGGCGGCAGGGGGCGCAGGGCAGGCCACAGTACACATGTGGAAGTCAGAGGGAGACTTGTGGGAGTTGGTTTCTCTTTCCATCTCGTGGTTCTAGGGATCAAACTCAGTTCCTTGAACTTGGCAGCAAATGCTTTCAAGTCAGTGGTTCTCAACCTGTGGGTCACGACCATTATTAGAAAACACATATTTCTGATAGTCTTAGGAGCCCACAACCATAAATTTATTTTCATTGCTACTCCATAACTGTAATTTTGCTACTGAGCGGTGCAGTTCAGTTCCTAAGACCATTGGAAATGCGTGTTTTCCAGTGGTTATGACCCACAGGTTGAGAACCACTGCTCTAAGCCATCTTGTGAGCCATGTTTTCTTCATTTCTTAGTTTCATCAAGACAACGTCAAGGCTGTATCATCTGTGTTTGTGTGACTGTGTCCCATAATGCTCACACACCAGAGAAATAACTAAGGGCATATGTCTCCTAGCGTTATCCCTGCTCTTACGTATCATATGACCCTAAGCTTTGATCAGTGATCGCTGTTAGAAGCAAAGAGAGACGTGCATAATGTGGAGATACGAATACAAAGAAAACAGGCTTAAAGGGGCTTTCGCCTTCATCTGATCTTTCAAAGAACTCTGTTAACACTCCTATGGATCCTTTACATCTTGCTTCAGTCTGTTTGAAGATCACTACAGCTCACATAGCATATAGTCTCCCAAAGCAATAGTGCTTTATGCTGGTGAATACGTAATTCATTCCTTCCATGGTAGCCCAATGTTCTTAGGACACAAAAACAGTGGTGGTAATGGCACACGCAAAAGTGACCCAGTCATAATAAAAAAAAAGTCTTCCAAAAAAGCCCTTTTTTTTTTTTTTTTCTAAAATGAACTGGAAAAGAGACACAATGTTAGTGGTTACAGTATATGCCACGAACGCTCAGACAAATCGTTGTTTATCCACATAGCAGAGGTTTTTCTCTGTCCCTTCACTGCTCAAAGATCCAAAGGGATTCTCCCTTGGGATGATCTTGTCACTGGGCATATGTCCAGGCTTTATAACTTTGTCATCCCCATTGTTATTTCTTCCTCTTCTTGTTCTTTTCTGTCCTTACAGTCTACCAGGATACTGTGGTAGACATTGTCATCTGCAAAGTGAATGCCTGAGATCCAGGCAAGGAAGAAATATCACAAAAAGTCATTGAACATTTCTTTAAGTGTTTCTCAGCCATTTGAGGTTACTATATTAAGCATTCTTTGTTTAGATCTGTACTCATTTTTTAATTGGATTATTTGGTTTTTTGATGTCTAGTTTCTTGAGTTCTTTATACATTTTGGATATTAGTCTTCAATTGGATATGAAGTTGCTGAAAATCTTTTCCCATTTTGTAGACAGCTGTTTTGTCTTATTGATGGTGTACTTTGCCTTATAGAAGTGTTTTGTGTTGTGGAATAATCTTTTTGTACACTGTGAAGATGTGTCACTCTGATTAGTTTAATAAAAAGCTGAATGGCCAATAACTAGGCAGGATTTCTAGGCAGAGAAGATGTGGGGAAGAAGAAGGGAGGAGACACCAGGAAGAAGAGCAAGCAGCATGGGCATTACAAATAAAATAACTAAGCTACACAAAAGAACATAAATTAAAAGATATGGGTTAATTTAAGTTATAAGTGTAATTTTGCTATGTTAAAGTTAAAACCTTCCTTTTTGATTAGACAGAAAAGGGGAGGTGCTGTGGGATGTCCTGTATGTATTGCTCTGATTGGTTGATAAATAAAACATTGATTGGCCAGTAGCCAGACAGGAAGTATAGGCAGGGTGAGCAGATGAGAATTCTGGGAAGAGGAAGGACAGAGTCAGGAGTTGCCAGCCAGACACAGAGGAAGCAAGATGACAAGGCAGAACTGAGAAAAGGTACTAAGTCATGTGGCTAAACATAGACAAGAATTATGGGTTAATTCAAGTGCAAGAGCTAGTCAGTAATAAGACTGAGCTAATGGATGAGCAGTTATAATTTAAAAAATTAAGTTATAAGAGCTAACTAGAAATAAGTCTAAGCTATCAGCCAAGCTTTCATAATTAATAATAAATCTCAGTGTCATGATTTGAGAGCTGACTGGTGGGACAGAGAAAGACTCCTTACATATGGTGCCCATCATCTGGCCATGTATATCCACATAAGGCCGGAGAAAGCTAAAAAAAAAAAGGGGAGGGGGATCTCAGGTAGGTTCGGTGTACAGAGACTGCCTGTGGGCTGGAACCAGCCATCAGCACCATGGGTCAGTGCCATGTGCTAAGCTGAGTCATGCTGGTTACTGACCTACCAGTTTAATATTTGTCTTACATGATCAAAGAACACTGAAGATGCTCAGTAAAGACAGATTCAGATGAAAAAAAATCTAAACAAAGTTACAGTGTGTTTAAAAATGTGAGTGTGCTTAAAAAATAAAAGAAAATGAATATAGGTAGTCATAAAAATAGTTTATAAATAATAAGATAAAGTCTTTAAAGAGCAAATAAAATAATATAAAAAGGATAAGCCATGTAAAGATGGGAAATACACAGAGAGTCTGGATCCTATATGGTGTCTTGTTGACTTTAAATTTTTTGATTGCCAATGAGCAAACAATTGCTGCTAAGATATATTGGATTATGGAAACTGCTAAATTAAACCAACCTATATATTTTTAAAATGTCTTAACTTCAAAATGAAAGTTAAAAAATGTATTACATTGGGGAAGAGGTTATGCTTTTGTTTCCACAGGAAATGAAAGGCTGTGGATTCCTTCCAGGTTAATATACATCAGATTTGACTGGGGGAGACCTCTTGAATATTTTGGCTACAGACATGGCAGAGGAACCACAAAAGACTACAGGATAGGTGATGTGTAAGATGAACCCTTTGCATGATAACAGCTCAAAGATAAGATGAGACAAGATAAATCTCATTGGCTACAGAGTCCTCATGACTTATTATTACATGCCATCCTTTCATATGGAATGAATAGAGATCTATATTATAGTTTGGTTATACAGTCCTGCGGCGTGCTCCTCGGCCAGCGAGGAAGAACGACCACCACGCGAGGATTCTTCTCAGATCACACTTTATTGGAGCGCCTCTTGGTTAAGGGAGAGCGGGAGGTGAGGGGCCCCGAGGACTAAAATACCGCTGCTTGTATAGGGAATCAGGCAAACATGCCGTACTGTGATTGGGTCCCGCCAGAATGCTAGCATGGGGAGCCACGGGATAGGCTGAGGACATAAGGTCGATTACCATACCCGTGCATGCACAGGTCACAGGACACGTAGTCCCGAGAGCATAGCCAAATATGGAGTTGTTTACAGCTAGGCTACCAGGAAGCCAGTGCCATCTTAGAATGGCAGCTCCCTACACAGTCCAAACAAACTTATAAAGTTGACAGATGCCTTTTACCTGCTGAAACATAGAACAACAACAAAAAAATCATCTTTAACTGACTTGTGCACACTGCACATTCCATACTTTTGTTAATACAGATATGTATATTACCTTTAAAAGTTCATGCGTTTTCAGAGCAAGGAGACCAGGAACCAATGAAAATGGGTGATCCAGGTGATCCAGCCTCTCAGCGCACCTCTATTGCATTTTTCTAGAGTGCTACATAAAGAACAGCTTCAAGGCTGTTCAAGGCTGTTCAAGGCTGAGATGGTCCAGCCTCACAGACTACTTCAGCCAGACTTCATATAAGCCCTACATTTTCCCATAACACCAAGACTAGACAACAGCTAGCTCTCCCAAGACTTGAACGTTATCTTAATGTACTCAGTGTTTCCTCAAAGATGTCATTACCCTCAGACAACAGGAAGCAGTCTAGAGCACACAATGCCTACATTCCCAAGAGGTGGGATGGGTGGGTTTTGTTTATTTGATGGGTTATGGATGTTTGTCATCATTTAAGTGGGTTGGTTATAAATTTTTACTGGTCGTGGTCAGGGAGAAAGATAAACAAAGGAGATTATATTCAGAGATCTCTTTTTAAAGGGAAAAGGGGGGATATAATATAGAAATGACGAGATAAGAGTGGATTGTTGAGTCTACTTTTGAACAACCAATAGTTTGTACATTGTTCTGTGACAGAACCACTACTTTTGATCTCCTTCATGCTCCAGTCTTCTGGGTCTGGCAAGCAGTTAGAATGAATGGTTTTGTCATCTCATGGAATTTCACTGACTAGCTTCACCATGGAGACAGTGAGGCTGATGGCACTGAAAATCCCCAGACCTTGACTCTTACCTACAGGAGTGCTAAACGCTTTCTTGGACCATCTTAGAGGTTTTTTTTTGTTTTTGTTTTTGTTTTTTCAGAAAATCCATGTCATACTAACTGCCCACAGTCTCTGCTACCCTTCGAAGTTTCTCTCCAAGGCTTGAAGTATCATTGCTCCTGGTGGGGGGGTATAATAATATAAAAGTAAATGACAGGATGCCCTTCTGAACTTGGGTAATTTTCTGCTTTTTAAAGACTAGCATCAGGGTCAGAATTCAAATCATTACCACTTTCTCCACAGATGCCAGATGCAACAAGACAAAATAAAATCCCCGAATGCCATGCAGATTGTTAACCTTTAGACAGCTATACAAAAGAAAATGAGCCCCAAGCAGCCACAGAAGCAGAAAAACAATTCCGCTTTACTCACAAGCATCAATTTTTCTTATTTATAGGAAAGGATGGGTTGTGCTTTTGTGGAGATAGGGAAGTAAGGGAGGGTCAAAGGTGGCCAAAGAATTCCTTTACTCTGCCTCCCTAGAGTAAACTGTTTTAGCATTACACGTGGGCTGATGGCCAGCAAACGCTGGCACACACTAATGTTTTACTTCTCTGTGAAGATGCTCTTCCATCAGTTACTTCCTGGTGAGAGCTGTGCAAACTTGCACCTGTTACACACCCAGGCTGGCCTTCAGAGTCTTTGTCTTCCAAGTGTAGACACTCATAGCTACTTATGGAATGATGAGAAAGATTCAGTGAGTTTAATGCACTGAAATGAGATCTAGCAAGTAGAAAACACCCAGCAGGTCTCAGCCAGCAGCCAGAGGAGCACAGTGTAATCGTGATGGCAGGAGAACAGAAGGGGGTGGGGCTTCCAGAGCAAGGAACAGAGGGTAGCAACAAAGCTGTACTTCATTCTCAAGACGTATAGGGAAAAGGTTGATGTACGCAAATATACTCCAGATTCTTTCCAGGTTTTCTTTGTGTGTGTGTGTGTGTGTGTGTGTGTGTGTGTGTGTGTGTGTTTTCACGGCTGACCACTTGAGATTTGATAACCAAATGGTGAGCTTTTCCCTAGGGAAGACAGTTTATCCTGCTCTTGACATTCCTTACTTGCCTGTAATTCCTTGTGTACAGTTGAGTTCTTGTGGGCTTTTCCTCACCCACTTTGGCTTGTGTCCTCCTTGTTCAGCTCATGCTTGGGTGGCCATGTGGGTGTGGACTTTATGGGTGTGGCTTCTGACTTAACCAGGTGATACAATCTCACAGCACACTTCCTGATCTTCTGGCTCTTAGAATCTCTCTGCTTCCTCTTCTGAAGTGCTTCCTGAGCCCAGGTGCAGGAGTGTTTTGTAGATGTGTCCATTGGGACTGGGCTCAATTCCTCATTTTGATTAGTTGTGGTTTTCTATAATGATCTCTATCTGTTGCAAAGAGAAGTTTCCTTGATGAGAGGTGAAGACCACACTGACTTGTTAGTGTTGTGGAATATTATTTTAACTATGTAAAGGTGTGTTACATTTGTTTATGCTGTGGAACATTACTTTGACCTCATAAAGGTGTGTTACATCTGCCTATACTGCATTTGTTTGAGTATGTAAAGATGTATTGCAATTGTTTCACCTTGCCTGCCTACTCTACTAAAAGGCTGAATGGCCAAGAGCCAGGCAGGAGAAGGATAGGTGGGGCTGGCAGGCAGACAGAATAAGTCGGAGGAGAAATCTAGGTAAGAGAGAGAAGGAGGAGAGAAGGAGGGGGGAAGATGGGAACACACCCAGGGAGAGTAGCCAGCCAGCCTCTAGCCAGCCAGCCATGAGACACAGTGAAAGTAGGATATACAGAAGGAAAGAAAGTTTAAAAAAAAATCCCTGAGGCAAAACGTAGATGAAGAAAAGCAGGTAAAGTTATAAGAACTAGTGGGACAAACATAAGATAAAGCTGAGCATTCATAACTAATAAGAGTCTCCGTGTCCTTATTTGGGAACTGGTTGGTGGCCCAAAAAAGAAAGCCTGTTACATGTTAGTATAAGGACAAATGTTTAGATTGTTGCTAGGAATTACGCTCGTTTAGTAAAGTGTCACAGACACCCAGACCTTAGCACGACTGATGCCATGAGGGAAATGCTATTTAGGCCTTGGAACCCAGCACATGGGCAGCAACACCTGCCGAAATGAGAATGAAGACCTAATCTGTCACAGTCCATAGTTCTGAGAAAGTCCTAAAGAGGCTAATCTCATCTTTTGGCTTCTGTAGGTCTTCTTCTGGCTAGGAGTTCTTGCTAACTGAAGTATGTCAACCCAGGCTGTAGTTTCTGTGCCTAAAAGCTTACCCCATGAAAGGCTTGGGACTGCACTCGGGTCCTGAACACCAGTGTAGTCAATGGCCTGCTAATAAAGAGCTATTGGCTTGAACACATGCCTGAGTGGTCCTCTTTGGTGACTAAGCACAACAAACGTTGTGAATGTAGATTCTTCTCCAATATCCATGACTTTACTAGCATTGTGTATTAGCTAGATTTCCAGCGCCAGGCATGGTTTCCCTCTTGTTGAGTGGGTCTTAAGTCCACGTGGAGAGATGTTGGTTACAGCCAAGATAGGTGTGCCACTACTACATCCTTGGGGCATCATGCCATCCCAGTCATTGATGTGCTCCATAGGCATCATCCTGGTGGCCTCCTTCCTTTGGAAGCTTACATGGCACCTGCTGACACCATGAAAGCTAGTCCTCAGGGTGGAGGCATTCATGAAACATCATGTTCCAACACTCCTCTGTTTTAAGCAACCAAAATGTATCCATAAACAATGACATAAATAAATATTTTGGCCACAGTTAACATACCTTTCTGGTCGAAAGTAGTACATTGAATTGCACCACCTGTGAAACATTCAAAATGATCTTACAAGGGAAGAGTAGGACCCAAAGCTTTTAATTTTTATCGGAATAATAATAGTATGTTTTAATCTTCCATTTCTATGTGTAATAATATATGCTGGGATTGAGAAGACGAGGTGCCCAAGTTAAGTCTACATAGTCTTTCTTGGGTCTCACTGGCTACTATAAAATACTGAGAAGGAAACAACTAAATGTTGTTGGGAACCAGTAGAAAAACATTTTAACTGTGTGCATATTTGGGGCTGTGTTTTACAAGTGGACCATCAATGACTTACAGGGCAAGACTACACTGTGAAGGTTTTAAATTCATCTACATGTTCTCATTTGGAGATTTAGTCTTTGGTAGCTATCCTTCAAGCCAAGGCGATCTCCTCTGTTCCTGTCACTAGAGAGCACAGTCCCACCCTAGTAATGCTGTTTCAGGACGACCCTACTGCCAGACTGCAGATTATACCAGAGGACAGCTGCCTGGGCTTGGGCATTTTCATCCTATTTAAGGGGCTTTGTACCCACCCAGTGGTTCCATCTGGAAACCAGGGTTGGCTTGTTGTACATACGTACACTTCCCTGTTACTACAACTGAAATTGACTGTTACCATGACTCAAAATCTTTTAGCAACCAAATCTTCTCAAACTGCCTATTCTTGCTGTAAGCTCCTTCAGATCAACCTGCTTCTACCAGTTTCCAGTTCCCTTTCCAGGGAGTGATGTTTCTCCCGTCCTGTGGCCAGCTAACCTCATTGTCTTAGACCAACTCTCTGTATTTCACCTACATTTCTCTGCTCCCTGAACTGCTCCTCCCACACCCCTGAACCACCCCTCCCAGACACCAGCACCCAACACACCTGTGGCAGCTTCTCTGGTCCTCTGTAATCTGATTAAGGCTTTCTGCTGCTGATTCAATTACCCTCTCATTTGTTGTAAGAGTACAATCACCTGGAGTAGGTACAGGACAACTTCACCTGGAGAAGGTACAGGACAACTTCATCTTCTTCACATTTTTCGTCCCCACCCAGCATCTTTGGGTGCTCAACACCACCAAGAAAAGCTGCTTGTATGCAAATGAAAAAGTTTCATAATATTTGAATCGTTGACAAGTTCCTCTGTAAATTTAAAATCCTCATGGGTAAAACAAAAATATTACAAAACCATGGGCTTGTCTCTATTGGTTTGTAACTTTTTGTCTGCACTGGAACTCAAATGCAGGGTCTCATGCATGCAACAATGCGCTCCACCAAATGAGCTGTATCCCCAGTGCATGACTTGATTTGTGAACCAAGGTTTTTTGTTTAGTTTAGTTTTGTTTATCTATTCATAACCTTCTTTGTTATCCTATTTTTTATTTAAGTTCTGCCCAAAACAATAACTTCTCAACAAACAGTTTTTATAACTAATAACAATCCTCTTCATGCAGGAAGACTCTTATTGGCAAGTTTTGTAGTTATTTCTCCTCAGCATTTACTAGAAAAGAACAAAGTTTGATGAGTGAATTTAAAAATATTATAAGGAGCAAGTTTGGAGCCCGAGTCTTGGTGAGATGTTCCTGGATATTAGTTTGTGAGACACGTGGCTGGATCATTTTCTCTGAACTGTGAAGGAAGGAAATGAGCTTCTTGGTTGGCTAATTAATCTTTGGCTGCTAAGAACTAGGAACTAGACAACTGTTTTGAAAAGGATTCAGCTCTCACATGCTCAGGGATATAGAGCTATCTCAGGTTCCAGGTTCTTATGAACATGAATGATCTAGCCTTAGACCAGTCCTGTGGTTATGTCAGGCTATGCACAAGGAGGTTACAGTGTCCTCACATGCAAAGAACTGCCCTAGTGTCTTCATGCCAGCAGAGTGCGGCAATTTTAGACCTGGCATTAGCCACAGGGTATTGCTGGACCACACCGCAGGGCAGCTCAAGTCAGCTGGTTCCAGATGGAAGCATGTAGATGCTGTGTGTGCTAAGGAGAAGAAAAGTCAAAAGATAGTGCTTTTTTCACTTCACGATAACAAAAAGGAGCAGAAAGGAAGATGTGCTGAGTGCTTGCTACAACCCAAAGTCACTTTGAGAAACTGGTCTAAGACCATGGAGTTAATGTGACCTTCACAAAACCATAACTCAAGAATCAATGTATAATCAACCTGATGGATGTGTGCCCTCTCTGCTCTTCACACACTTATTAAGGATCCACTGAAAATCTGCTTGTGATTTTTTTTTAATAACCATTCCATGATTGAGGGTATAAATAGTAGACAGGGCCAATAAAGCTCTCATAGAGTTTACAGTCTAGTAGCAGGATCAAATAATAAACAAATCAGTAGGTAGGTAGATGGAGTACCACATGCCAGAGAGCCTTTGAGGGCCTGGAGAGAGGGCCCAGCGGTTGAGAGCTTGCTTCTCTTGTCAAGGACAGAAGTTTGCTTTCTACCTGCTGTGTGTGGCAGCTCACAATCATCTGAAACTCCAGAGGACACACATACACACTCACACACACACACAGACATACACACACATACATGTAAATAAAAGTAAAAAGACACATTCATGTAAAAAGCTAAAAACTGTCCTTAGGAACCAGGAACCCGGCGCGTCCTGTGTGGGTTTGTGGCCTGCTGTTTTCAATGTGTTAGGAAACACTGCCTGTACGATGGCAGATCAGCGAAGATCTAAAGGGTTACCGGACGGCGGTGGGAACCTGGGGATACATTTTCTAAGCAGTGAGTGTAGCAAGTGCAAAGGCCTCAGTGCTAGAGTGCTGTCCATTTGTTTAGTCTGTGTGATAGGAGCAGGCAAAGCTGGTGGGAAGAACGGATATGCTGAAACACCAAAGGGGAGAGTGTGGACGCTGTGTGATTAAAGACACCGGGTAGTGCATTTGGGGTCTCTGAAGGAAAGAGGATGAGAGGCAAATGTGCAGAGGATACTGTGTTGTCTCCATGCAGCTGGACTGTGAGGAAAAAGAGTGGTGAGATGCAGCTTGCACCCTGCTGCAGCATGCACCCTGTGTTTAATGGACTCTCCTTACAGTTTACACCAAGCATGCATTTCAATTACTGTCTGATTAAATGAAGGAATGAATATTCATACAGCTGTGGCCAGGTTCCCACACAGGAATATTTAGTGCTTCGCTCTTCATGATAATGAACTGCTTTCAAAGATGGAATATTCGTGTAAAGAAATGTAAAGGGGACAATAAGGAATATCCACATGTGGACTTGGAAATGGGTCTACGATCAAGGATCCAAGACCCTGGGGTGTGAAGTTTGCATTTTTGCATATAATTGATTAAGTATGCTGATTTATTGTGAGTCTATGCATAAAGTGTCTCAAATGAGTTCATACCATATTGCCCAACAACAACAGAAACTAATTTGTATAATTATGGACTTTTATAAAAAAATTTGGAGCATTCAAATACTAAATGACTAAATAGTAGTTAAAAAAATCACTGCAATGATCTATATTTACCATGAAAATGCATGCAATCTATATTTTTAAACTTTAAATTCCATTTTATTGACTGATTGGTGCTGTGCATAGGGTATATGCATGCCATGATATTTGTGTGGAGGTCAGAGGATAACCTGTAGGAGTTTGTCCTCTCCTTTGAACATGTAGGATCTGGGGCTTGAACTCAGGTCATCAGGCTTGGCAGTATGCACATGTACAGCCATCTTGCCAGTCATATCATATAATGTAATAATATAATATAATATAATATAATATAATATAATATAATATAATATAATATATTTAAAGTTGGTTAAAAGAAGGTTTACAATGTAGGTATGGGGTGATTTCACTTTTATCAAAAAATTCTAGACAGTAAATTCTATGAGAGAATATTTTCATTGTATTATCTCAAGTACTAGTAATATTCCATACATCTGGTTGTTATATAATACATATCTATTGGGTATTGGATGAATAAGACCATACAACTACACACACATACACAACAACAACAAACAAAAAACAAACAAACAAGAAACCACCATTAAAGGTACCTGTCTGCGTAAGCTAACATGTTGGTGTATGTATTTGCTCCTATTCACTTGTATCTGCCAGTTTTTAAAATCAAAATCTCATGTAACAAAATGTTGCTTTCATTTCATATTTATTTAAAGGGTGCAAGTTTCAAGGATGGATGTTTAGAAGATCCCCACCATGAGGAACAGCTGCAGTTTACCTGCCAAGGATCAACCAGAGCAGAGGGTACACTTGGCCCTGAGGATTCAGAGAGAGGGGTACCCTGGCGCCGAGGACTCAGAGAGAGGGTACGCCTGGCCCTGAGAGAGAAGGGCACATTCAGCCTTCAGCTTTCATGGAGTAGAATGGCAGATTTCACTGTGCCTGATAAGTCTGAAACTGAACAAATTGAAGTTGGTAACAATTCAAAGCTTTTAAATCTCAATGGCTTCCTAGGGTGCTGTTGGACTCTGGAGGAATGCTGGGAGGTGATGACCTACCTATCATCAGCCAGTAATTCTGCTTGTGCTGTCAATCTTGATATTTCGACGCTACGCTTGCAAACTGGATGGTGGTCCTGATTCTCAGATATGGGTGTGATTTGCGCATACTTTAGTCATTACGCATTCTCTTCTGGAAATAATGCCTTTATTAAGTGGAGCCTGAATTTCCACTGAGGTCAGGACTGAAGAACAGCTGAGTGAAGGCAATTAGTATTTTTCTTTCTTCAAAATGGATATATATATATATATATATATATATATATATATATGTATATATATAGACATATATGTGGACATATCTATATCTATATACATATGTCTAGAGCAGGAGTTCTCAAGCTGTGGTTGCAATCCCTCTGAGAATCGTACCACCCTTTCACAGAGGCCGTCTAAGACCATCAGAAAAAAACAGATATCTACATTACAAACCATAACAGTAACAAGATTACAGTTATAAAGTAGCAACGAAAATAATTTTATGGTTGGGGGCTCACCACAACATGAGGAACTGTAGTAAAGGGTCAAGGCATTAGGAAGGTTGAGAAACACTGGTCTAGAGAAAGCCACCTTTAGCAGGCCATAGGGACAACCTTCCTTAAATCTCAAACTTACATCTGAGAAGATGTTTGCCTTCTGGGACTCCAGCAACCCCAAAGTCTATAAATGCAGTCCTGTAAACCCAAGGTTGCTAGAGGAGCTTTTACTAATATTTTACCCTGTTGTCAAGTCTGCACCTTTAATGAATTTGTCAGATCACTACATTTGCTCATTTTTATTCTGATATTTTAATTTAGTTATTTTTATGCATTTTTACCTGGTACATAAACACATCAGTTTCCTTTGTGTATCCATTTGCTGGTGTTGACTTTCTAATTATTTTATCTTAACTTTAATTGCCTTAGTGACCTATTTAGTAACATCCATTCTTCATTATCTGATTTTTAAGAGATTATTTTATGCAGTATTATCTTTTAAATGGGTTTCCTTAGATAATTTCATCTTACAAAGATGTGATCTCAGCCTTTTGGTTTACTGGTGTAAGACATGATGACGTTTCCTCTAACCGTCCAGGGCTACTCAGAAGTCTCAATGACATCTTATCTTTGTCTCACTCAGAAAGTTGGCCCCCAGCCCCCACCATACCTGTTGCTACATTCACTAGGATGCTCCGCGTCAGCTCTGACTGAGTCTCACAATTAAAAAACCAAAACAAGAACCTGACTACTGGGTATTTTGCGATTCACAGATGAAACCCCCTTACGGGATATGTTCCACTATGGTCTATGCAGGCTCTCCCCCGAGTATAACTGTAGCGAGGAACTATGTAGCCCCATCAATGTTAAAATTCCTCGGTAGCTCACCTCATCCCCGGTTCTAACTGTCAATATTAGAACATCTCCAGCTGCCTTCTTGCCCTTCAACGTAAGTCACACCTCGATCCTGTTGTTTCAGCTCCTAGCCTTGGGTTTCCACCCATCCAGCAGACAGAAGGCGAGGGGAAAGAAAGGGGGGTGGGGAAGCCATTACCTTGTTCTACTCAGAAAATCCTCTTGCCAGACCCTCCTTTCCCACTTAATTCTTGGAACCTTTAAGGCAAATAGAAGCACTATTGGGTTAAAGTACACAAGCAGTTAAGGAATACTCCACCTGACTCCCCGCGCTTGAAGCCTGGGTCCTGTGACAGACTTCTATAAAAACCACTTTTAAAGGTACGCTAACTGGAGACAGCCTGATTCTGCTGCCCTCCTGTGGCTTCCCTGGATCCTAACGGGCCAGACTCACCCTTTGTCACCCGCTTCCTCTGCCAGCTGGTCAACCCAGACCCTTGGTGACCGATTCAGAGGCAGGGCTTCAGTTAGACCGGGGTGCCGTGTTAGCCTGGGTTGACTGTCGCCCTTCAGCACATCTTTGACGTGAAGGAAAACTCTCTCCCTCTTTCATGGGACGGGCACAGCTGAGAAAATGTGAGGGCATTTTAAAGATGACCCCCCAGCCCGTGAGATGGGTCTTTTTCAGCCTAGCCCCAGCAGATAACCCTGGAGCTACAGGTGCGTGCTGCCATTCCTGGCTGTTTACATGGATGCTGGAGATCCGAACTCAGGTCCTCATGCTCACACAGAAAGCCATTTTCCTTTAGGCTCAGAAATTATATATATATACATATATATACACATACATATATACATATACACATACATATATATGTACATATATATACACACACACGCACACATGTGTGTGTGTGTGTGTGTGTGTATATCTCTGTGTGTATGTGTCTCTGTGTGTGTGTCTGTGTGTGTGTGTGTGTAATTTTCAGGTTACTCATTACTCATGCATTTACATTTAACAAAATTCTTCCAGCAAGAAATTTTATATGCCAGTCTTAATTAATTAATAAAAGTGCCAACATTAGTAACATTGGGGATTTGAAATCTGTATTAAGTTGAAACAATACTTTTATTCCTAGGAGTAGAAGCAGAGTTTCTTTATACTTAATGGTATTTCCTGCCAAATCAGTATTCTAAAAAAAATGCTTTGTTTTCAAAACCAAGTATTGGATTAGCACCAGTATTTCCTGAGCAGGCCTCCTCCACTACATATTCTGTGAACATCTCATTACATTTTTGCATCTAAACTGCCAGAAACTTATTTTTGTGGGGCACTAGGGAGTAACTAATTGTTCTAGCAGTGTGACCACGGTAGCCGTGTAAATTTGCGCTTAGACTCTCGGACTGAAGGAGCAGTTTCTACTTAAGACAATCACCAGGTGATGAAATGGTTCCCAGCACCCATATCAGGCAACTCCCAGTAGCCTGTAACTCCAGCTCCAGGGGATCTAGTAACTCTGGTCCCCGAGGGCACCTGCACTCATGTGCACACCCCCCCCCCCCCCCCGCACATACACATGATTAAAAAGTAATAAAACTAAATCTTTAAATTCTTGTTTCAAATTCATGCTGGAGAGTGAGTGTCCCTATCTTCCTGTCTTTGCCTCCTTGGTGCTGGGATTACAGGCCTCCATCCCTGTGCCTGACTGATGTGGTACTGGGAGGCAAGCCCAGGGCTTTAGGTATACTAGACGAAGACTCTAGCAAACGGCTACACCCCCCAGGCCAGACTCGGCTATTTTTATGAAATTGTGTTTCTGGAAATGATCTTTACAGTTTCATACCACTGCCTCACCAATTATGGTAGAAAGTATTAGTGGACTCCACAAGGGCGGGTATATCCTTTGGTCTCTGGCAAAGGTGAATTGGGACCGGAAATGGAACAAACAACCACTGAAGTAGTGCCCCTGGATTGTGTCACTTAAGTTAGAATTACAAGTCCAAATAGGAAGTGCTCTGTAAGCATGTGCTTGTCTTGGTAGATGAAACAGAATGGGAGTCATGGGGCATCTTCTTGTCAAATGAAAATGAGCCTGTGTTTCTCTGGGGACTGATTCCAACTACCTCTAACCCTCAGTTCTTGTATTGGGGCGTCTGTAGTGAGATGGAAGATCCTAAGTATGCAGGATATAGAATACTTCTAGAAAGTTCCCGCGTTACCGTTCTCAGGCCTTCTGCCCTCCACAGACCATTCCGGTGTCTCTCATTGTCAGCTAATACTTCTGTTGTTATTGTCCTAGTTTACATTTAGAACAATCATTGTGAGATCGACAGACATGTTTTTTATTTGGTTTTTCTTTGGGATCCTTGGGGGTGGACTGGAGTTTCTGCAAAAACTAATAAGGGGGAGAGCAATTAAGGGGGACACCCAAGATGGACTTCAGGTCTCTATGCACATTCATGTACATGTGCTCCCTCAAGCACGCTTGCACACACCCATTAGAACACACAAACACACACCACACACGCACACATGCAAGCACACCATGTACACACACCATACACACTAGTAAATCAAAGTGTTATATTGCAACATAATAAGTTGTACTATTTGACCCTGTTTCTGCATTAGTAGAAGCCAGAATGCTGAAATATGTAAAACCTAGCATAAATGTCATTATTTAAATATATTCAGTACAATAATTTAACATCGGAACATAAAATCTGTCATATTAACAATACTAAGCTATTTTATTAAATTCATGTATTAGTCTGATTAAAATAAGTGTTGAATAAAACTTGAAAATACATGCTGGGCGTGGTGGCGCACGCCTTTAATCCCAGCACTTGGGAGGCAGAGGCAGGTGGATCTCTGTGAGTTCGAGGCCAGCCTGGACTACCAAGTGAGCTCCAGGAAAGGCGCAAAGCTACACAGAGAAACCCTGTCTCGAAAAAACCAAAAAAAAAAAAGAAAATACAGTTCACTTCTGGTTTCAGATTTGCTTATATTAATATAGCATAATAAAATTCAAATAAATGGTAGCTCCTTTAGAAGAGGCTTTACCTATTATTCTAATTTGAGAAATGCTGGTCCAGATAAGCATTGACCCATTCACCAGGACTCATTTTGTTCTGCTTAATTAACCAATTCTCAAGTTGGTCCACAAAGAGCATTGTGACAAGTTTGGTAACTGCCTTAATGAAATCAGTGTATTTTTGTGCCTGTGCTATTTCCATAGTCCGTTCCGTGGTGGTAAAATCACTGAGGAACATCTGAGGGATTCACTTCATCCAACTGGGACTTGATGAAAGACGCCACATTTGTTCCATCTGAACCACTCTGAGGCCTGCTGTTTGTCACAGAGAACGCAGACTTCAGACGCAGTCAGGAGTTGTGGTATTGTGTGACACTTGGGGACTATGAGGTACTTACCATACTTTACACACAGAAGGACGGGGAAGGACAGAGATGACCCCAAACTGGGGTGCACTCCCCACCTCTTCCTGTCTCCCTGTGTCAGTGTGATGAGCACTCTGCTGTAGCCTAAGCTCTCTCTCCACCTCAGTCACCAAGCACTAGTGACGCAGATCCTACTTCCTAGGACCCAGCCAGCCGTACCTTAAATTCCCAGGTTTGAGTCTATGGCAAACCTGAACTTGGACCCCTGCCCCCCTCTGGATGACTATCACTGAAACACTGCCTTTGATTTTGGCATCCTTGGAGGCCCTAGGTCCTCATCCATCGGTCCCTCCCCTTACAACTGAGCTATCCAGTTGATCTTAATTCTGCCCAACTTCCAGCCTGCTCTTCCCTGTGGCTGCTCAGAGCCCTGGGAAGAACAGAATCCCTTGTATTTATTACCTCTGGTGTCTGTAGGGCTATGAGGGCGAGACCCTCATTTCTTTGGTTCTCTTTGAGTATCTAGCCTGTTACCCCACAGATTACTGGCTTTTAAGAACTATGTATTCAACAAACGAAGGAGAGGCTGTAATGTGTCCTGATTTATGAACCAGGGCACTGGAAGCAGTTTTGCCTAGGTATAGATAGAGCACAATGACTTTTTTTAAAAAGTCCAGTTTATTTCACTTTCATGGCCCCCGATCCCATTGCTTCTTTGAATCTGGCTGGTGGGGGAGGGGGGCTCTCCTCACTTGGATTTTTCCAAGTCCAGAGTTGGAGCAGATGCCTCTTCCCAGGGTCTTGGAGACGCCTCAGAAGAGAAAGAGCCTGTTGTTCACATAGCAGAGACACAGGCCCCTGCTTTACCTCCAGAATGGGAGGGAATTTTCCCTTTATAAGTCCAATGGGAGCAAAAGATAAGATTTAAAATGTGATTTCTGGGGAGACATTTGTGGCCAGAGTGTTGCTTGCTCTCGGACCCTGCTTCAGTAGAAATATCTCTGAAATCTCACCCGAGCAAATACAGCCATGCTGGTTTTGCCTTTGCCTAGAAAATGTATCCGCAAGAGCCCTCATTTTAAGTGTAATTTTGTGTAAAGTTCCTAGGGCGAGAATCTGTGCTTATAATGTAACTGTCCTATTTTTGTTATAGGTTCCGATGACGTCCTAGGAAACGGGCCTTTCTCACCTCAAAGAGCTTCTTCACTGGGCTGCAGAGAAGGTTCAGGGATAAAGAGCATTTGCTGATCTTCCAGAAGACCTGAGTTTGGATCCTAGCACCCACCTAGGGGGACCCTTAACTGCTTACCACTCCAGCACTAGGGGGTCCAATGCCCTGTCTGACCTCCTTGGACAAACATGTGGTACACACTCCTACACACAGATACATAATAAAGTTGCTAAAAAAAAAAACCTAAAATCTTTTTTAAAAGAGTATATTTATTTTTCTAAATGCTGCACTCTAATTAAACAGGGATTATTTGAATATGGAATTATAAATATAATGATCTACAACTCTTAACTACAAGCTCATCTGAAAATAAAAAGCGATTTCCAAAAGTCAGTGCCCATCTTGTGTCACTACGGCATGTTATTTTTTATAAGAGCCCCGGTTCTCCTACGTGCCTCCTCAACAAGCTTTCAAACCTGTTTCCCTCACCCTTGAGACTGATTTAACTGCTACAATGACTAGACCGTGATGGAAACATGCCTTCAAGCCAAAGTCCTTAGAGTCTCAAGTGATTCTTGCTCTGGGGACATTTGCCGGAGAGTGCAAGGACACCACGATAAGCCGGTGCCACATGGCGACAGGCTGCACAGATGCTCAGGTGGGCTGCAGCAGCAGAGGTGTCCCTGGGCTGACAGTTAGCATCAGGAGCAGGTGAATGACTAAGCTCCCAGGTGGGTCCAGATCTGGATCGCAAGCCTCCACAGCTAAAGGCAAATGTGACAGAAAGGAGCAATTCCTGCCTGCCCTGCCTAAAGTGAACCCTCGTTAGCAAAGTTAATACCGTTGTTAGTTGAGGCCACTTACCCTTGGGGGTGCTGGTCATATAACAAAAGAGAATGGGAATCGCCAAACGCTGTTCTCAGTCCTCATTGTCACTGAGAAGTGAGAACTATTAACTTCTCCTGCCAATAAGCAATCAGACACTGTGCTGAGTCCTAGAGATATGCAGGTGAACATATCCTCTCTTCACTAAGCTTACAGGGCACAATGACTGCCATGATCCAATGGGGACACCATTGACCTTCATTGCATGCATGAGCATGAGGGACCGTGCTTTTTTTTAGACATTGTCTTAATCTTCTCCAGCAAGAATAAATCAACTCATCTGTTTTTCTTGGCTTCAGATGCAGGGCATGTGTACGAGACGATCATGTTCTTGCATTAAAAGTTTGGGACTGAGTCTGTTTTAAGTTTGTTGGGATATAATAGGCAAATAGAAATTACACGTGTTTAAGGT
Organism: Peromyscus maniculatus bairdii; assembly: GCF_049852395.1. Lineage (NCBI taxonomy): Eukaryota > Metazoa > Chordata > Mammalia > Rodentia > Cricetidae > Peromyscus > Peromyscus maniculatus. The sequence continues at coordinate 43,715,255 of NC_134865.1, read as the reverse complement.
GTGCACACCAGGGTTTTGCTGAACATATACATTGTGAAATAACTACCCCAGTCAAACTAGTAAATATGCTTATAAATAGTTACGTGTGTGTGTGTGTGTGTGTGTGTGTGTGTGTGTGTGTGTGTGTGTGTGTGTGTACAACACTTAAAGTCTGCCCCCTTGGCAAATCTCAAATCCAGATGGCCCCTATTTTATGATAGATCAATTTAGGATTTTTTCAACTTTACAGTGGTGTGGAAATAGTATACAAAGGAGAAACAATGTTTTTAATTTAGATATTTTAGGGAGCTGGTAATACAAGTTTTGATATTTCCTGGTGATATCTGGCAATAGTAGTGAGCTACTCAGTCATGTGCATGACCATGAGTGTGAAGAACTAATGCTCACCAGGATACCCTGTCATTGTAATTTTTAAGGATATAGACATTCATCTAACTACACAAGGTTGTCTACACTGTATTATAAAACATATTTGTGTTAGATGATTTTGTTAAACTGTAGAACAATCCAGCTGTCATGGATATGTCCTTAGCAGGCTAGATTAAGTTATCAGGGTCAGTATATGTATTAGTCAGAGTTCTCTAGAATCACAAAACTTATAGAATAAATCTCTCTCTCTCTCTCTATACATATATATATATATATATATATATATATATATATATATATATGAATGAATTTATTGGAATGACTTACAGGCTGCAGTCCAACAATGGCTAGCTGTGAATAGAAAGTCCAAGAATCCAGTAATTGCTCAGTTCCACAAGGCTGGGTGTCCCACGAGGCTGGTCTTCTGTATATGCTGGAACCCTGAAGAAGTAGGCTCCAATGCCAGTGAAGGACGGATGTGCTGACAGGCAAGGACAAGCAGGTGAAGAATGAACACACCCCCTTCCTTCTTCCATTGTCCTTCCAGCAGAAGGTGTGGCCCAGATTAGAGGTGTGCCTTTCTGCCTCAAGATCTGGATTAAAGACTTGTGTCATTCACCTCAAGATATAGATCAAAGGCTTGTTGTCTTACTGTCTCAAGATCTGGATCACAAGTGTGCCCTCCATTTCTGAATTGTAGTCCATTCAAGATATAGGCAAGTTGACAATCAAGAATATATTGGTTGTATATAAGCATATAAGTTGTATATAAGGTATATTACACCCATTTTCAACTTACATTGGGTTTCTCGGGGGTGTAATCTCATGTAGGATAGGGAGTATCAGCATATAGTACAGAATTGATAACTTCAGCCACAGCCCTGGACATTAAGATCACCAGAGCTCATCCCTCCTCAAACGCTATGCTTTCTGAGCTACATCTCCCCCTTCCTCCACCATCACCCAACACCTTCCAACCACCATCCTGTTCTCTATTTCTGTAAGATCAACTTGTTTAGATTCTGCATGTCAGTTAGATCATGCAGCATTTGAAGCCTTAGAACCAATTCACAATCCCAGCACCAGTATACGAGGCCTGCTTGCCCATCACCTCTGCACCACTTACCATTAGCTTTTTTATTATGACTATTCTAACATGTGCAAGTTAACACCCTGGTTTGGGCTTGCATTTCCCCACTGATGAGTGATGTTGAACCCCTGCTGGCCACGTCTTCTTTAGAGAAATGTCTATTTAGAACCTTACCTTAAAATCAGGTTGTTGCCTTATTCTTTAGTGTCCTTATATACTCCTTTTGGATATACGATTTACAAATAGCCATTCCTATTCCACAGGTTTCTTTTCACTCTATTTATTATTTGCTATATAGAAACTTAAGTTGTATGTAACCCTACTTACCTACTTTTTCTAAGAAACCATTGCCAAGATCAGTGTCAAGAACTTTTTTCTAGAAGCTAACTTCCAGTTTTATAGTATTAGGTCTTACATTTAAGTCAGGTTGTAAAGTTATTTTGGACTGATTTTTATATACGTCATGCCAAGGCTCAACTTAATTCTCCCAAATTTATCCAGGTGAATTTCCAGTTTGCCAGCACCATTTACCAGGAAAGAGACTGTGTTTCCTGCTTTACACTCTTAGTACCCTTTGGAAAGCCAGTTTAGCAAAAGCATGCAGATTTAATTCTGAGCCTTCTGCTGTGGACTGCTGATCTACCCTGTTACCTTGCTGTTTTGATCAGCGAAGGACTGTGATATATTTAGAAATCAATAAGTCTCCGGGTTATTGTTCTTCTTGTTCAAGATTGCATTTGTTATTCAGGGTCCTTTGTAATTCTATATGACTTTATTTCTGTATTTTGGAAACATTTGGTGGGTGGGAAATAGGCTCTTTGTGTATTTGGTATAATTCACCTGTGAGCTTTCTTGACTTGAGTGGGCTACTCATCCACTATCATGGTTTTTTTTTTTTTTTTTTTTTGGTTTTTTTCGAGACAGGGTTTCTCTGTGTAGCTTTGCGCCTTTCCTGGAGCTCACTTGGTAGCCCAGGCTGGCCTCGAACTCACAAAGATCCGCCTGCCTCTGCCTCCCAAGTGCTGGGATTAAAGGCGTGCGCCACCACGCCCGGCAACTATCATGTTTTTATTGCTAGATTTCTATTTCTTCTTGATTCTGTTTTTGACAAAGTGTTAATTTCTATGAATTTGTTCATTTCTTTTGAACTATCCAATATGGTGCCTGTATTATTCATCACTTTCCTTATGATTCTTTTTATCTGAGGCGTCGTCCATTGCAATGTCTCCTCTTGAGTTTCTAGGTTTGTCTGTTTGAAACTTTTCTCCCCTTTCCTGGCTAGGCTGGCTAAGGATTTGTTGCTCTCTCTTTTATAAAACACCATCTCTTAGTTTTACTGATCTTTTCTATTCTTTACTTCATTTCTCCCTTAGCCTTTATTATTTCCTGCCTTCTGCTCACAATGGGTAGGTTTATTCTTCTTTCTGTAGGTCTTTGGAGGTGCAAATTTAGATTGCTTCTTGGGATATAATCTATCCTGAGAAAGATTCATGTGCACAGGGCAAGCATGTGTATTTTCTCACTGGGATGAAAAGTCCTGCTTGTGTCTCTTCGGTCCACTTGGTTTTAAGGTTCTGTTTCTTTTTTTATTTGCTGTCTGGATGTCGTGTTCACTCTAGAGGGTGGGGACTGTAGAATTCTGCAGTTATTTCACTGCTGCCCACGTCTCCCTTTATAACAATCAACCCAATTTATAGTTTCAGGATTTGTTGTGAGGTCATATATATTTAGGTTTCTTATAAATTATTATTGAATTCGCCTTTTAAATCATTGAATAATAACTTGCTTTGTCTCTTGTGAGTGAAAGTGTATTTTGACCAGGGTATATCTGCCCTTGATCTCTTTGAGTTTCCATTTACATGGAATATTACTCTCTATTAGTTAGTGCCTTTAAATCTAAGGTATGTCTCTTATGGAGAATATATACTTAGGGCTGTGGGGCATACATGGCCTGCAAAGAGGGTGCTAAGAGAAATTCAGATAAATAGAGCTTAAGCTTTAAGCTGTTTACGCAGAGAGTGGATACAAATGGTATCAGAGGAAGTTAGTTTAAGCTGTTTGTGCAGAGAATAGATACAAAGGATGGCTAAAAAGAAGTTAGCTTGGGTTGTTTGTAAGGAGATTAAAGACAAATAGTGTGAAAGAAAGTTAACTCAAGTTATTTATACTAAAAACAGGAGATGATGTCAGGGCATAAACAACTTGTAAAAAGGGAGCCCTTTGAAATGATTGGTTGGTTCCTTCACCCCCTCCTAGGAGTCTGAGGTTTTCTGGTATAAAAGAGGCTTACTGCCCATCCATAAAGGAGTTCTTGCTTGACTTGACTCCCCGCTGCGGCTGATTGTCTCCGGGTAAGAGGGAGGCTGGGGTTCCAGGCCACCTCTCACAGGTGACCTAAGTTCCCGGTGGGGCAGGTCCGCACATAGAGCAGCCAGTCTCTATCATTTGATTGGAGTATTATTTCATTAACATTTAATGTAGTGTTGACAGGTTAGGACCCAAGTTTGCTTTTTTGCTGTTTTCTAGTTATTTTATTTCTACTTTGCCTACCCTTTTCTGTTGTTTGATGATTTTTTTGTGGTGTTATCCTTGAATTTTTCCCCTTCAGTATATCTGCTGTACATTCTGTCCTGTGATTATCATGAATTCCACATCAAACATTTTATTATGGTCAGCTGTTTTAAGCTGATAACAGCTTCAATGACTCCACTATTTACTCTGTCCACCAGACATACTTTCTGTAATTGATGTCAGAGCTTATTTTCTTCTGTATTGCTTTCCTTAACTTGTGTGGTTATAGTTTTTCTAACAACCTTTTTTTTTTTTTTTCAGATTTGCACAGAAGTGTTAATGGTGGTTTACATGTCACCAGTGTGGTGGTGAAATAGTCTTTCTGTTTACCATTAGCAGTGAACTGTCTGCTCTTGTGCCATTAGTTAGCACCTTTTCACATCAATGTGAAGAATCCTCCTTGGCACTTACTGTGAGTGGAGATAGTGTGCTTCTTCTTCTTCTTCTTCTTCTTCTTCTTCTTCTTCTTCTTCTTCTTCTTCTTCTTCTTCTTCTTCTTCTTCTTCTTCTTCTTACCTGGAGACATAATATCTCCTTCATCCTAAAGAGCAGTTTTGCTGTTGGGTCACACATGGTGGGCAGAGGTGTGGGTGGGAACAGACTCCCAGGCAGGCAGAGGTTCCTCCAGGCCCTTGTGGAGCAGTGAAGGAGCTGAGTGATAGGGAAGGGTTAGAGTCTGCTGTTGGGTCTATGGTGTAGCTCAACTTGATGGGCCTAATACCGGAAATGGACAGGCTTAGATAATCCCATAATTCCTCAGAAGGCAGGCCTGCCCCTAGATGGCATCAGAAAGACTGAAGCCAGATTCCAGTTGGCGTTGGGATATGAAATCTGGTTTAAGGTCACCGAGCCTGTGAGAAGGAGAAAGAAGAGGCAGAATCCCTTTCATGCCCCTTGCTAGGTGGGTCTGGTAACAGAGCAGCGGTTAAGCAGGGATAGACCACAGGGAATAGGCTTGCTCTGATGCATGGCTGGGACCATGGTGAGCAGGCCTCCCGGAGGATGCAGGCCTGGCTTCTTTGCTTTTTCTGGGCTGGCTTGTCCTAGAGTTTTGTATCATCTGACTAGTTCCTAAATCTCACTAAGGAAGACTTCCCCCTATGGACAACTGCCAAACTGTTGTTGTCTATAGGGAACGTGGGGTGGCAGGGGACACAGGACCTCTTATTTTGCCATTTTCCTGGTATCATTCCAAGACTGAGTCTTAAATTACGGATTTTTCTTTCTTGTTTTGCTTGGTCCCTTAAAAATATCTTTTGTAAGCTTCCTTGTATGTCATATATACTTACTGAAAGGAAGTTAGCAATATATTCAAAAAGTAAAATTACCTAAAATGCCAATATATAGAAATAAGCTTTGTGAAATACTCTAGTAAATGTCTTCTGGGAGTTTTCTACATCTATGTATGTGTACAACCTTTTTAAAGAAAAAAAAATTGTATAATCATACTGTGCTGTATTTACTCTCTTCATAGAGAGCCTCTTTAAGTAATGACTGGAAATGCAATAAAATATTTTGTTACATTTGTTTATTTATTCATGTGTGTGCACACATAGGTTACATTTGCACATATGTACATGCTGCTGTGCAGATGGAAGTCAGAAGACAATTCTCTCTTTTCACTGAGTTCCGGGGATTGAACTCAGGTCATCAGCCTTGGCAGCAAGCACCTTTAACCACTGAGCTATCTTACCAGCCCAAATACTTTAATACATTGTACTTTCATTTAGGCAAAATGCATTTAAGCAGTGGTTCTCAACCTATGGGTTGTGACTCCCTTGGGGTCGAACGACCCTTTCACAGGGGTTGCATATCAGATGTCCTGCATATCATATATTTACATTACAATTCATAGCAGTATGAAATTTACAGTTATGAAGTAGCAATGAAATAGTTTTATGGTTGGGGGTCACCACAACATGAGGAACTGTATTAAAGGGTCACAGCATTAGGAAGGTTAAGAACCACTGCTCTGCAGTATTGCTGAGGGGACACTAGACTAAACTTTTCATGCATGTTTGTAAAGATGCATGTGTGCAGGTGAGAATCCATACAGACACACCTGCATGTGGAGACCAGATGTCAAATGCAGATGTTGTTCTTCAGAAGTGGTCCGCTTTGTTGTTGTTTTAAATATAAATGCCACTTTATTTATATGCTTTTCCATGAATCATTTTCTTGAGAATTTCATACATGAACATGTTGGGGTTTTTTTCATAATTTTCATCCCTTTTCCGCCTCCAACTCCTTCCATGCAATCTTGCTACATCCCCCTCTAGATTCATGTGCACACACCACACACACACACACACACACACACACACACACACACACACACACACACACACACAAGTCCAGCTAGTGTTGTTCATGTGTACATGGGCTTAGGTTAAGAGCTGACCACTTAGGTTTGGGTAACCCAACAGGGGGTTGATCCCTGAAGAAAACTAACTGTCCCTCTTCGGCAGCCATTAACACCTATAACTCATCGAATAGGGGTGGAGCCTTGTGACGCTTTCTTCTCTTCACGTTGGTATATGGACTGGTCAGTCTTTGCAGGTTATGTCTGGGCAACCGTGTTGTTGAGAGTTCATGGGTGCAACATTCCTGTCCCATTCAGAAGATACCCTCTCACAGCAGTTCTCCAAGTCCTCAGGCTCTTACTCTCTTTTCACTTCCTCTTCCATGATGCTCCCTGAACCTTGGGTGTGAGAGGTGTGTTATAGACATCTTTTCGGGGGCTGGGCCTTCCACTGTCTGCCTTTTGACCCATTGCCAATTGTCTGTTAAAAAGAAGCTTCTTTGATGAGAGTTTAAAGTTGCATTTATATATGGGTATAAGGATAAATATTTATTAATTTAGCAAAGCCATAGTAAAAGACTCTCCTCTAGGGTTCATGACCTCTCTACTCATGAGGTATTGACTAGGTTTACAGCACCAGGCATGAGTTTCTTGCTACTGAGTAGGTAAGCCTCATGTCTAAATAGATAGCTGTTGGTTGTCCTAGAGATATTAGTGCCACTATTGTATTATTAGGCTGATCTTGTCTTGAAGGAAGGGTGTGTGTCCTCATTAGGGTGGCTGTTGTTGTAATAAGACACCGTGACCAAAAAACAACTTGGGAAAGAAATGTTTTTTTGTGTTTATATTTCAAGGTAACAGTTCATCACTGAGGAAAATCAGAGCAGAACTCAAGCAAGCAAGGCAGGAACCTAGAAGTAGGAACTGAAGCAGAGACCATGGAGAAATGCTACTGATTGGCTTGCCCCTGCTGGATTGATATTTGTTTTCTTATGCACTCCCGGGACCATCTGCCCACAGGTGACTCCACCCACAATGGGCTGGACCCACCCACGCCAGTCATTCATCAAGCAAATGTCCTATAGACTTGCCTACTTGCCTATGGAGACATTTTCTTGATTAAGATTCTTTCTACCAAGATGATCCTACCTGTGCAAGTTGACATTAAAAGCTACCCAGCACAGAGTATGACTTAAACGCCCCATTTGGAACTGAACGCACCACAGTGTCTTATTCTTTGCATGCTGACCAACTATGGGTCTAATCATCATGAACTACAAGAAGCAGCTTCTATGATGAAGGTTAAGAGATACATTGGGGGCTGGAGAGACAGCACAGTAATTAAGAGCACTAGACTGTTCTTCCAGAGGACTCAGGTTCAATTCCCAGCACCCACATGGCAGCTCACAACTGTAACTCTAGTTCCAGGGGACCCAACACCCATGACAAAACACCAATGCACATTAAAAACAAGCAAACGAACAAATACAAACCTGAAGGAAAAAAAAAGAGAGAGACATTGTTCTAAGGGTATAAGGGTAATAGCTTAGGAGGCAATTTATTACTGTGTCCATTTAGCAGTACTAGGCTTTTCACTAGGGTCTATGGCCTAGACAGCAACAGGCTTTTAGCCACTTAACAGTACCAAGCATGAGTTTGTGTTAGGTGAGCTTTAGTTGCAATCAGAAAGTAGTTGGTTACTTCTCTAACATTCATGCCACTATTACACCAATGATCTTATCTTGACAGGCCCAGTTCTTAACGTAGCTCATAGGTTCGTGGCTGGATTAGACTATTGATTAATTTTCTCCCCTGTGGTGTACATAGACTCTTCCTGCATGATGAAAGCTATCCAGTAGGGATGAAGCTTCCAAGTTGGTACCAGCTTGATTTCTCCATGGCCTATAACTCAAGGATGTGCCGTTTTCAGCAACAGAATCTTATCAAGTTTTAAAGGGTAATCAAAAGCAACAGGTTGTAATATTGGGGGGAGGGATCTATGAGACTACTGATCAACAACTAAAAAGAGATATGCCACACCAGGCACTGGGGTTTTTATCCAGTAACCTAGGGTTGGGAAAAGACAGTGCCCCCAACCCCTACAGGGCTACTCCATTTAAACTCCTCTTATAGGTGTATGCAATTTAGGGAGCCTCTATAATAACAGGTTTCCGTATGGGTTTTTCAAAGGTCTTTTTTGGCTATTCTGCCTCTATTCCGCCTTCCCACCCTACCCCATTTAGCCCTTCTTGGTCCGTTATTCCTGTTCATACCACCCACATCCTCTCCCCGTTCCCTTGAAAGTCCTCATTCCACAGGTCCCTCACTAGTTTCCTTTTTGTGTGTACGAAAACTTAGAAAGCAATTTGTTTTCCTTTGGCTTTTTCAAACATTCTTAGTGTTATTTATTCCTCCTGACTTTGTTAGACAGAGCCTCTTGTTGTCCTGGAGTTTGCGGAGGGGGAGACAGACTGACCAGAGAGGCCCTGGGATCTGGCTCTGCCTGTCTCGCCAGCTCTAGGGGTCCAAGTGCGAACCACCAGGCTTGGCATTTTTTACCTGGCTTCTGGGGATTGAGCTCAGCTCCTGTTGCATGTATAGCAAGCCCTTCAGCAAGTGAGCTCTCTCTCCAGCCCCTGTACCAAACTTGTATAACTCCTCACATTTCAACTCGTTTCCCCAATACTACAAGTGAAATGGTGGATGCTTAAAATCAAATCCAGTAACGCCAGCCCAGCTTTGGAAAATGTAGAGAGGACGCCTTTCACATTTTTTTTTTCTGAGCTTTCTTTTTACCTTAGAAAGATAATATCATTCAGCCATCTACTGTGTACCCCTATTGTTTCAGGACTCATCACCCCTTTGGATCATGTACTTTTCCTGGACATTTATGATGATCTCAGATGTGAGGGGCTAATGCACGTTGGCTGTGACTCTGAGTCCTCAACCATGAACTCTGTGCTGCTCCCGCTAACAGAGATCTCCAATGGGAGCCTCTGCATCCTGGCGTCAGCTGATTGTGGCAATCTGGGTTTCATTATTAAAGCAAGATAAGGTGACAGATTGAGCTGCCTCCCACTATCTGGGAAAGACAGAAGCCTTAAGTATTTGGAAAATGTGAGCACCAAAATATTTAGGGATTTGAGGAGTGCAGGTTATTTGCTGTCTGGGAGAGAAAGGGCAGAAGATTATCACCCAAGCAATTTTGATGTTAGGTTTTATCTCTCTGCAGTGGGCCTTCTGTGATGGACAGAGTCTGCCGCCATTTCCACGAGACTCTGCAGCTCCTATCTCCGGCATCTCTCAATTATGCTGTGCTTCACGATTAGTTACTAATAGTGGCGTCTAGGTGTCAACATGTTTTTAGCTGATGCTGTCCAGATCTGCCAGTGAAAGGCCTGCTGTGGCCATGTTGAGACTGAAAAGGCCGGGAAAGTGAAGAAATGAAAAGGGACTTTCAATGAAGAACTGTCTGCAAACAGAATTCCTAGGCTAGTGCTCAACTATGGATTTCAACTTATTGTACTTAGTGCTTCCCGTCCCCACCCCTGGGTTTGTGCAGTCTAGACAAGATCTGTACCACAGAGCTACAGACCCTCTCCCCTGCCCTTCCTCTTTTTGAGACTAAGCGTTGTTATGTGACCAGGTTGGCCTTGAACTTGCTAAGTAATCCAGATGCTCAAATTTTGTTATCCTTTTCACAGTGATGTTCTGGGTTTTTCGTTTGCATTTTCTTGATGATTTGTGATATATCTGTTCATAGATCTACTGATCATGTGCATGTCTTCTTTTGAGAAAAAAATCTCCTCTGATCCTTTTCCCTTTAAAATTTGCTTTCTTATTATTCCGGGTTATTTTCTTTGTATTGGGCTGTGTGTGGTCCTTACATCTTTTTACTATTAACCCCTTATCAGATTTTTGAGTGGCAAATCTTTTCTCTCACTCCATAGGTTGCCTTTTTATCCTGCGGCTTGTTTCTTTGGCCACACAGAATCTTTTTAATTTGACACAGCTTCGTATATCTAGTTTTTCCTTTGTTGCCTGACCTTTTAGGCTAGTGTGTGTGTGTGTGTGTGTGTGTGTGTGTGTGTGTGTGTGTGTGTCAGTGGGGGAGGGGGGGTACGTGAGTTCCGTTGTGCACGTGTAGAGATCAGAGGACAGTCCTGAGTGTCGTTCCTCACCTTTAACCTTGTTGGAGATGGGGTCTTTATTGTTTACCACCACCTAGGCCAGGCTAGCTGACACATGAGCTTATGGAGACTCTCCGGTCTCTGGGGTTATGGATGTGTACTGCTGTGCCCACCCTTACATTGTAGAGACCCAGACTCAGGTCTTCAGGCTTGTGCCACTGGCACTTTCTGTACTGAACCATCTCCTTAGCCCAGATTTGGGGCTTTGGGCAATTGCCCAGATCAGTGTCATGTAGTTTATTACCCTTATATTTTTTTCTAGTAGCTTCCTTGCTCAGAGTCTTATATTTAAGCCTTTACTTGGTTTTGAGTTGACTTTTTTCTAGGATATGATATATAGATCTTCTTCATGGGGTTACCTAGTTTTGTTTTGCTTTTTTCCTAACATCATTTTTCAGAGAGACTGTCCTTTCTCTGTTGTGTGTCTTGGTGCTTTTGTCGAAAATTAATTGACCACAAACACACGGATTTGTTTCTGTTCCATTTGTGACTCGGGCTGTTAGGCCAGCTCATGCTGCTTTGAGATCAGGTAGAAGATGCCTCTGCCTTTGTTCTCTGTGGCTGAGGCTGCTTCGGCTACAGGGACGCTTTTGTGATGCTGTATAAGTTTAACTATTTTTTTCCTGTTTCTGAGAGAATTGTCCCCTAAGTTTTGGTAAGAATCATACAGACTGTGTAGGTTGATTTGGACAATGTGAGCATTTTAGCGGTATTAGTTCCTCCCACACATGAACATGGGCTCTTTTTGAATTGAGTGTGTCCTCTCCTATTTCTTTCACCAGTGTCCTATAGTTTTCAATGTCCAGATCTTTTCCCTGCATGGCTAAATTTATTCCCAAGTCATTTCTTTTATTACCTTTGTCGCCTCTGCTATTATGAAAGGGGTGGCGTATACGATTTCCTTCAATAGCTCCTTACTAGTAAGTAGAAATGCTGCCTATTCTGTGTTAATTTTGTATTAACGACTTTCCTGAATGCACTAATCATAATAGCGATGTAATAGTTCTTTATGGTTTTTTTTTTCCTCTATAATATCATGGCATTTACAAACAGGGACAATTTAACTTCTTCCTTCCCACTATTGAATTAAGATTTTTTTTTTTTTTTTTGCAGTGATTGTTCACCCTGATTCTACAGGGATTTGGATGCGAGGCCAGTGAGTGTGGGTCTCAGCCTGAATCTGCAGAGGCCAACCTGTACAGGCACGGGTATTACGCCTGAGTTTCCAGGAGCTAGTCAGATATTTGGGGAAGGTTTGATATCTGACTATACTGGGATAGATCGGAAGTCTAGTGCCATGGGAGCTAGCCTGGCATGAGGTGGGCCGTTGGTGTGAGTCTGCAGAGGTGGGCCTGGGGCCCGGTTCTGCAGAAGCAGTCCTGGCGTCTCAGTCTGAGGCACTGTGTCTACTGTGACCGGTCTGGACTTTAGGTCTACTGGAGCCAAGACTAAACAGTTCACCTGTGTTTTCTGGAGTATGGATGTTTCAGAAAGCAGCCCAGGAAATGGAGCGACACAAACCAGCCAGGAAGTTGGCAAGACTGGAGTCTCTATTTATAAATACTGGCCTAGTGCTAGAAGCCAGTGGCCTATATCACCAGTGTTGGGGCAGGTGCAAAGCCTGAGGCTTGTGTTCTGACCTGGCTTTGAGCTCATTTGAGTCCTGGACCAGGCCTGTCTTCTGGGGCTGACGGGGCTGGCCTGCATGGAGGGATACTTTGAATAGCCAGCTGACTCATATCTTGAAAATTTCTAAATTTCTAAAAAGACCAAGTTTTATTTTATTTTCAAATACTGAATTAATCTGCTCCTGGGAGGTGGTCATCCCTTGCTGGTAAACGAAGCCCCACACACACACACCAGGTCACAGCGGATCTTCCAGCTAGGATCTGTCCTAGCTGCATAAACTGAGTTTTCCAGGCTAGAGTCTTCTGAGCGATTGAAGATGCATTACGGAATGTGGAAGCTTCCACTTGAGGTCCTCAGTGCTGGCCATCGCTCACACCACATTCTGCATTTAAATCAGACCACCTAAATGGAAGAGAAGCATTTCCAGCGGTCCTCAGCACAGTTGAAAACACAAAGCCAAAACCGAACAGGCCAAGATACAGTTGCTATTTATATTATCTGCTTCCTCGTGGTGTTACATGCACATAAATAAGTCCTGAAGAGAAGAGCGGAGAGCCAGAATGAACATCTGGAGAACATACAGCAGCCTGCAGCCCATTCACCTTCCGCTTCACTCCAGTTCTTTGCACCAGCCCACTTTTGACCACTTCCCACTCTACAGCAATGCACAGCGTAAAGCAGAAGGTCATTACCGTCTCTGTAACACGAACTCATGTGGCGAGATTGTAGGAAGCTGCACACGCTGAGCAGAAGAAAGCCAATCCATTTGGAAGAAAAAAAAATCTGAATGTGTAGTTTAATGACTCCGAGAATAAAGGCCCTTTCTTTTCCCCTTTTGTTTTCTTTTTAAAACTTCTGACCATCAAGAAGTCAAGGAACACTCAGAAATGCTTTTGTAATTACGCTTATATCCTATCATTTCTTGGTACTCTAGAGTATATAGAAAATGACAAAATAATGCTTTCCCGTGAAAAACTGAGATGGAAAAACCTTCTGTTCGCAGGCTTTCTCTGGAATGTAGTGATCTGTGTGATTGCAATCACAGACCCAGCCAGCTAAAATAGCATATGGACGCTCAAAGGCCTTCTGTCAAAATGAACACCTTCCCAAGTCTACCTTCACAACCTAGACTAGCTGTCTGCTGCCCAAAAGGATCTCTAAATGGTTATTAAGCAACTGCCTAAATTCAGAGCACTTAGAGGCATTTTTAAGGTTTTGAAAGGCTGTTCTAACCTCCCTTTTCCTTTGCCAAGATTCAATGGAATCCAGAAAAGAAGCAGCTGAGAGAATAAGACTGAAGAGTTTGGTGGAAGTCTCCTTAGAGACTTGACGAGTCAGGGCTGTTCTAAAAGTGAGGCGCATCTGTACTCAAAGAGCAACTTCTGAATTTTCAATTGTTATAATTAAGTTGAGGAATGAGATTCAATAATCATAGAACATCCCCCTGGGAAGAAAAGCCTCCCCAAAGAAACCGCAAGCCGTCAGGTGAGGAGACACACTAACCCCGCCTGTCTGTTTGAGGTGCACCATCATCGCGCCACTGTGTAAGCCCACCATTACTTACTTTTTTTTTTTCTGTTTTACTCCTGAGTTCCACTTCCATTCCCTACCTTGTAGTCAGCTTCTGCAGCCACGCTTGGAGTGTGTCCTTAAATACCACAGCGTACTTATAAACACAGTGCACATGTTCATTTACACAACACTCATTGTGGTGGGAATACCATTTTGTCTCTTCTTTGGGCAACACTGTACTTTTGAGCTCCGCCCTTGTTATTCTGTGCGCACCCAGTGCCTTGTTTCTCACGGCTGCATTAGAGTCCACTGTGAACAACTCCCTTCCTCTACGGCTCCTCGGTTTCACATCAGTCAAACCTCGGTGAACAACATTGCCTTTCACACAACACCTTGTAGAGCTGCTGTTTCCCTCTCATTTCTGAGGTACCTTCGGGATCAAGGAAGAGTCGAGTTCTAGAAAGTCTCTCAAGTAACATCTTAAACTTTTGCTATGGAAGTGCTGTCCAAAAATGAAAACCATATGCAAAAACTTGATTAACAAATGCAATAAGGAGTTATCCATGGCCTCAATGGTCAAAGGGTAAGGCATTGTCAATGTAAAAGTGGACTTGACCAGGAAGAATATCGAGAGACAGCATCTACCTTCACATTCTTTGAGCGCTAAAGAGATTTCTCTAAATGTGAGTGTCATAATCCTGAAAACCACAGCTTGATCATTTGCTTAGGGTGAAAGTCACAGAGGAGGTGGGTATGGCTGAAAGGATGCTACTGTTCTATCACCCTGTATGTGGGGTCTAGCCTTAGGAAGCTACTGTACTATCCCCATATATGTGGGGTCTAATCTTAGGAAGCTATTGTTCTATCCCTGGGTATGTGGAGTCTAACCTTAGGCCTATGGAGACCCAAGGCTGTGAGCCGAGTAAAGAGAAGATGATGGACCATAGCAGAGAAGATCTGCAGCTGGAGATCTTTGCTCCTTCAACACCCAAGCCTGAAAGACACATCTTCTCAGGGCAAAGGAAATGATGGGATTGACAAAATGGAATTTAATCTAAACCTAAGTCAAGCTCTGAGCCACGCTTCCCAGGCCTGATTGCTCCCATGCTGTTCTTCAATATGGCATTAAAATTTCATGGAGCGAAGTGTGGACATTAGATCTGTGCATAGCAGAGCTTATATGTAGAAAGTGGGAAGGGTACAAAGAGCAAAGGCAGAATAGTTAGGTTTTTATCTCAGAGCAGGTACAAATGGTGACCTATTCCTTACTGTGGGGTGTTCAAAATAAACATTTGGTCTTTGTCCCTATTGGGTGACACACAAATCCTAAGACCTTCGGAATCTCTGGAGTGCCTTTTGTATTGTGAGGAGGCTAGCTCTGAGGCTTTGGCTACCTTTAGAATGAGCTTGGTCACCAGAAGCATCAAATTATGACCGAATCTTAAACTTCAACCCTTCTCCTCAAGGCCAGCGAAAGGTGTGAGGCCGGAAACGGAACCAGTCACTCACAGCCGAGGATATAAGAAATGGTGTGCATGCAGGGAAACCTCCACAAGAGCTCCTTAGTGCAATTTACAGATTGTGAGCTCAAGGGTTACCAGATTGTGGCTCCCATGGAGAGGGCATAGGCTCCCTTCCCACATATTCCCCCTCCTCTGTGTCTCTCTCTGTCTCTGCCTCTGTCTCTCTGTCTGTCTTTGTCTCTCTTTCTGTCTCTGTCTGACTCTGTCTCTCTCTGTCTCTGTCTCTTTCTATTTGTCTCTCTCAATTTGGCTGTGTTCATTACAAAAAACTGGCGGATGTGACTAGACTACTTCCCCGAGGTTTGTAAACCACTCTGCGATTGTTAATAGGAAGGAAGAGGCCACGGGAAATCCCAGATCCCAGCAGCCTGGACCACAGAGGGAAAGCTGGCACTCTGAGGGGTGTCTGAAAGCGAGGGCACTTAGGTGGACTGTGCCCTCCCACAGGCCGAGTCTCTCTCTCTCTCTCTCTCTCTCTCTCTCTCTCTCTCTCTCTCTCTCTCTCTCTCTCACACACACACACACACACACACACAAGGATGGTGCAGTTATCCACTGCATTAAATCCCAGGATACTCAGCTGGTGCCCGGAGAACTGCAGAACTGGTTGTCCGGGGGGTGAAAGTTGATGCATCTGGAAGCGAGCTTTGAGCAAAACCAGCTCATACTCCTGCATTTTGCAGGCCCTCTGCAACTCCAGTCCAGCTGTCCCTTGCTTAAATCAACTCTGTCCCCAGGAAATACTGCCTTTGTTTGTCCTTCTCAGGCACGAGCCAGCCGCTAGAATAATGCGGCCTACAGCTTCATGATGCATATCAGAGTTTTGAAACTTCCTAATAAAGCTCACCTCTGACCTCTCACATCAAACGCTCTTTGGGAACTGAAAAACGTTTCCATGGAAACGCATAATGTGTGAAGATAAATTATTACATTTAGAGTTTCGTTTTGTGTAACCAATACATAACCATAATCACATAGATTCAAAATCACAAGGTGTTTTATACACCGATAGAAAAATAGGCTTTTAAAGTTAGCATTCTTTTTAAAAGTAGAGTAAAATACACCTAACTTGAATTTACTACTTCAGACATTTTTTTAAGTATACAGTTTAGTGGTCTTAAGTACATCAAGAACATATTGTTCTGGCTGGAGAGATGGCTCAGTGGTTGGGAGCACTGGCTGCCTTGGCAGAGGATCTAGGTTGGATTCCCAGCACCCACATGGCGGCTCACAACTCCAGTTCCAGGAGATCCCACACCTTCTTCTGGCCTTCTCAGCACTGTGCCCATGTGGTGCAAAGACAGACATGCAGTACAACACCCATGAAATTTTAAAATTAAAAATAAACAAAATAATAATAATAATAATAATAATAATAATAATAATAATAATGAATATATTGTTTTGAAATGATCACCACCATCCATCTCCAGAACATCTTACTCTTCCAAAATAGACAGTGTAATCATTAAACAATAAACCCAACTTCTCCCTTCCTTCAGCACCATTTACTAATTGCTACTAAGAATTTGTCTGCCTAGATACTTGATGTAAATTAACCTTCTTAGCATCAAGCAAGTCACATTTTATGAAATCTACTGGCCTCTCTTTTGTACATCCAACACTCTTCCTGTTCTCATATTTGATTAAAAATACATCTATTTTAAGTCATGACTGGTTAAATGAAACCAGTGATATTATATTTTTGTTAGTTTCTATTTTTTTCCTGAGGCCAAAGCAAGTCTTTTTCAGATATCGGCACACTAACTCTCACAGAGAGTTTGTTCTGGAAAGCGGAAAGCAAGAGTTACACAGAAAAGGGTCATGATTGCAGCTGAAGGAATTCCCTGAGTTTTTCAGGGTTGGGAAGGCTTTATTTAGTTCAACCAAGAAGTAGGTGAATCAGCTAGCCTGAAACCACATGCTGAAACCTTTCTGGTGGGTCAGAAGGCAAGGCACCTGGCTAAGGCTCTCCCTACAGCACATCCATAACTCAGGTTGGAACTCTTGAAAAATCTAGAATTCTCAAGAAACAGTAAGATATATTTCATTTTGGAAGGGTGTTGTTTTAAGTATTTCATTTATTCTTTGACAACTTCATAGCTCTCTATATCATATATTTTGATCACAGTGACCCCCATCTCTCCCCTATCCTCCAATGCACCCTGAACCACTTCTCCTTCTTGAGTCTCCTACCTGATTCATATTCCTCCACCTTCTTATGACCCACTAGTTTAAATAAAGTCACTCACATGATCATGCATTTGGGATGATTTGTTGGAGCATGCCCCAACTTATCAGTCACTACACCATGAAGAAAACTGGCTCCTCCTTGCACTACTTTATGTCTAGAAACTACCTATACATGTTGTTCAAGATAGCCTTTTGTAGTTGGATTTCATTTAGATCAAATGCTACAAATTCATAAGCATCAATTGTTTAATTAATCCCTGCAATGTTTCAGACACTGGGGTAAAACAATAGCATATTTAAATTGTTTATAGGGAATAGGATGGATAGATAGATAGATAGATAGATAGATAGATAGATAGATAGATAGATAGATAGATAGATAGACAGATGGATAAGACAAATGATAATAAACACAGAAAATTAATATGCTGAAATGTTAACAATTGAGGAGGTAAATGGCAAGAAGTTCTTTGTGTAAAATTTACAACTTTTCTATAAGCACAAAATTAATATCAAGATTTTACAAAATAATGAGACAATAAAAGGGCCAGTGAAATGGTTCTATGGGTGAAGTCACTTGCTGTGCAGGCCTGAGGACCTGTGTTTAATCCCTAGGGTGGATGGAGAGAACTGACCCCATAGTGGTCCTCTGGCCTCCACATGTGTGCCCTGGCATGCACACTGACCTCCACTGTGCACACACACAATGGTAATAAAATTTTAAACTCATAAAAAGGATTTAAAAACATAGAAATATACATATCTCTATATATATACATATAAAATATCATACATCCCTTAGAAATTCATGTTATGAGAATATCTTCAATTCTTGTTTTTTTGAGAGGTAATTCCTCTCCACCTAACAGACAGTTAACAGTGTTCTTCAGTCAGATAAATGTGGAAAACCAACACTACATACTTCTCTTACACGGTTCCGTGTGCATTTAAGCATATTCAAGGATCTGATGAGTCTAACTGAGAAACAACAAGAAGGTAGATGAATCTGAGCTGCTGGAAAGAACCCCTGTGTGTTTGACCATGCATTCTTTTCTCTCCTAGTAACATCTATTAACATGAAGCTTTCGGACCAACGCTGAGATAAGGAACGTTATCTCAGTCTGCGTGCGCTCCCTGGAACGGAGCAACCAGCTTGCGCTGCACGCACCACCGAGTTTACACGGATATCATTCTAGCTGTCCCTCAGATAGCCTTTGTGTGCGCGCAGACATATGGCCCCTTTGTAATTAGAAACTCCTAGTTTCTTAATGTGGTTTTTATTGAATCTCATGCCGAGATAAATAGTTTGTATTTATGCAGCTTCTCAGGACTAATTGCTGAGTTTTTAGGGTGGCCTTTTGCTAAGCTCCAGCGAGTTCAATTAAACAAACCACTTAACATAAAACAACGGATCAACTCAGTTGTCTATTGTGAATCAGTCGACCTTGAGGGACCTGCTATAGATGGAGGTCATTGGCTTTTGTCCAAACTTGAAAGGTCATCTAAAAATCTCTCCCAGTGGTCCTGTATCTATCTCAAATTTTTCCAAGAGTTAAAGGTGACTTCACACATAACATTAGACTTTTCTTAATATTAATTAGGAAATCATTGCTACATTCTCATTATATTTTGTTTTGTAAAACATTACACCTGAATACTTTGAAAATTTCTATAAAGTAGTCAAAAATAATTTTTTCTCCCAATAGCTGAGAGTGATTGGCATGTCTTTAATCCCAACACTCAGGATGAAGGAGACTATGTAGTGAGATCTCTCTGTCTCTGTCTCTGTCTCTGTCTCTCTCTCTCCTCTCTCATATACATATATGTACATATAAATAAAATGTTGAAAAGATAACTTATTTTTAAATGACAGAAGCGCATATAGGAAACAGAGCAAGGGAAGTGTGACTTTAAATCCATACATTCAATGCATTTGAGATTTAAGAATGTTTAGATGTTTCTGATTAGCTGATATTTTGCCTCCTCTCGCATGTGCATTCAGGGCAAATCAACAGCAGCTCATGAAAGCAAGACTAGCAATCCAGTTTTATAAGGACTATAAGGAATACGGCTACAGCACTGTGCACTTACCAGTAGTTCTGAAATGAAACATTGCCTAACAAAATTGGGTTGCTGTATAAGTCAAAGTGTCAATTCAAAGAATGCAATGAGTCTTTTTAAAAATAATTTTGAGAACTCAGCCTACAAGATATTAGATATCATGATGACATTTTTAAACAAAAGGGTCGTTTGGTAGATTATCCTTCCTCATAATCTCTTTCTCATTAAAAAAATTATATTATTATTAGCATGTATGTGTGTGTGCTGTGTTATGTGTGGGTTCATGCATGCCATGTGGAGGTCAAAGGACAACGTTGTGGACTCAATTCTCTCTTCTCATCCTTACAAGAGTTCTGGGGAATCAAACTCACGTCATCAGGGCTCTCACAGCAAGCGCTTTTACCCACGGAGCCATCTCAGTAGCCCAGAAGATTCTTAAAGAGCAGGTTGATGATGCTCAAATTCTTATTTGCATCAGTGACTACCTTGTTTAAAAAACAAATGCACCAGCTACTTACCTGGAACGCTCAAAGCACACAGCAGAAACAATGCAAGTCTATGTCTATTCCAGTACTCTAAATAACAGCCAAGTTACAGAATCAGCCTTGGAGCCCATGAATGAGTGAATGGTCACAGACATTGTTACAGATGCCACAATTTTTCCATCCATTCATGCATTATCAATATATGTATATAAAACATTTGCAGGACATGGATGGAACTGGATATCACACCTAAACAATAAGGGAGCCAGTCCCAGTCTTAGTGTTTCTTCTTAAGCACCCTCAAAGCCACTTATGTCAGTTTAGGTAGTCGACACACAAGAGATTCATGGAAGAAAGGAGGAACTGGAAGGGAGCATGAGCAAGCGTAGAGGACCTCCAGACTTCAGTGCAGACCTGATGCTTGGCAGGAAAGATGAAGCAAAGAATTTAGGATGTCAGGCAGGCCATGCCCAGCTCCAATAGCTACCCTGTGCTTGGTCGTTGGCTGACAACAGCCAGGGAAGCATGGTCTGAGTGTGAATTCCATTGCAGTTGAGGAGAGGCAGCAAGAACCAACTGTGGCCACAGTGTGATCCCATCTGTGGTGGTACTGTGTTCATCAAAATATTGTGCACCCTAATAAACTTATCTGGGGTCAGAGAACAGAGCAGCCACAATATTAAACATAGAGGATAGGCAGTGCTAGCACATGCCTTCAATCTTAGCATTCCAGAGGCAGAGATCTCTGTGAGTTTAAAGCCACGCTGGAAACAGCCAAGCATGGTGACTCACACCTTTAATCCCACTAAGTGAGCCTTTAATCCCAGGAAGTGATAGCAAAAAGCAGAAAGTTATATAAAGCTTGAGGACCAGGAACTAGAGCTGGGTAAGCTTTCAGGCTTTTGAGAAGCAGTTCAGCTGAGACCCATACAGATGAGGACACAGAGGCTTCCAGTCTGAGGAGACAGGATCAGCTGAGGAACTGGCAAGGTGAGGAAGCTGTGGCTTGTTCTGCTTCTCTGATCTTCCAGGATTCACCCCGAAACCTGGCTCTAGGTCTGTTTTTATTAATAAGAACTTTGAAGATTCATGCTACACCCATCACTACCCCAGTGATTCTGGCGACCCCCAGGATGCAGGGTTTGCCTTCAAGTATCTCCTTTTGATTTGAATTTCTACTCCTATCAACTGAAGTTCCAGATCACCTTTAATGATCCTATCACAGGCTGCCCCTGCACATCTACACCAGCTAAGGTCTGGGAAATTTGCATGTTGAAACCCAACCTCTAAATGTGATGGCATGTGGAGGTATGTTCTTTGGGTCATGAGGGCAGAGCCCTCACTACCTGCATTACATCCTGCCGATGGCCTGAGGAAGCAGCCTTATTCTTTCTACCGTGTGAGCACACAGCAAGAACACATTATCTGTGAACCCTAGGAAGCTAGCCTTCACCAAAAAGCCAATGGAACTGGTGCCTGGATCTTGGAGTTCTCACCTTCTAGAAATATGAGAAATAAAGTTCTGTTCTTCATAAGCTATCCAGTTCATGGTATTTTGTTATAGTGGTCTCCGTGGGTTGAGACAACATTTCAAACTTGAAGACAATCCTCCACCCCTTCTGGAAATGACCGCCAGTATGTTTCTGTAACTTCAGATGTGATGGTAATAGAGAAAAATAAAAAAGATGTTTATTTTAGAGATTATCATGCTTAAAGGCCATTGGTCCCTTCCTGTCACCAGGCATGTCTTTCTAGGTCACCTGCAAATCCCCCTTCCCTCCTAACTTGAAGAACTTCTTTCTGTCCCTTTCTTAGGACAGGCTCAACTCTCAAAGAGAGATACTCCTCCTTAGCATTCCTATGTTGACTTGGACAAATTTTCTATTTCTCATCTCCAATGCTTCCTAAGATGAAGATAGGAGTCTACTTCAGAATAACCAAAGATGAGTTCATTAAAATGTTTGTATTACACACCGTGATCAGGTTTCTATTACTTTCTTGACTGTTGGTTTGGGACACTTCAGATTTCACTTTTTCTTACAAAAATTATTAAAAATTCCATCACAGACAAAACAAAGGTCATGTTGAAAGAGACAAGAAAACAAGTAGGCATAAGTCCTAACCTTCTCTATACAGCCTCTGCAGCTCTATTGGTATTTCCATCATTGAAAGTAGATGGTGTTTAATAATGGCAAACGCACATTAAAAAGGCTGCATGTCAAGTTGTGAACAGATGTAGGCATGTAGCCAGCATGCATAAAAGGAAAATGTCCTAGGCAACCTAATTCTTTGATGTGTAGATCCTTTTATAATTTTTTTCTTTATCTGTTCCAAAGTTTAAAAAATAGCCAAGAGCCCAGTCCAAAGCACAATCAGTCTTTCATGAGCAGGACCATGAATGGAAGCAATGTGAAGCAAGTGCCCTTTGATGAAATGGATCGCTACTTGACTTCTCAGTAAATAATCAACATCAAAATAAAAGCCTGCATCTTTCAGGCTCCCATGGATATGGCTTATTTTTGGAAAAGCTAAAATGGTACAAGCGTTATGAATTCTGCAGCTTAAATATTTCAAAAAAGACTATTTGGAATATTGTTTAATAATTTTTTTTTAAAGCCTAGTTTCGCTCATGCACCAAAGCTCAGAGAATTGAAAGCAATCAGGAGTCACTGGTCCCTAGAGTTCACGTGTGCCTTTCAGCCTCACCTGTGCTGGAAGCTTGATTTTGAAATTGCCCTTGCCCGTGTGTGTTTTGATATTTCTTTTGGTAGGCGGAGGTCTGTGCCGCAGTGTCCAGATGAGCGGAAATGGAAAGTGGGAACTCAGTTCCAAAACGTAAGGACTAAGAGTCTCAGTGCACTTACTCGTCTCCTTCTGATTCCCAAAGTCCTCTATTCCAAGTGACCGCGTACTGCTAGACCAGGCTGGTTAAAAATCCTCACCTGTAATTTGCTAAGATCCAGCAGTGGAGGCCTGAGAGGATTGTCAGCCGACCCTTGCTTCCATCACAGATGTCCCTTTAAAAGTCTATATTTTGTCTCTTCCTCCAGGGTTGGGACAATGCATTCTCTTAAGTGGGTTGGAGATCTCTCAGCTCCTGCACACACACAAAACATAAAAGTAAAAAACAACAGCTCTGAAAGCCAGCGGAATTCTAACTGTATAGTTCTTGGAATAGGCGTTAACTGAGAAAAAACGCTCGCTCTTGCAGAGGTACGTTGGCTCACATTCCATTGTCTGATGTTTTCTACATGGTTGAAATTATTAAATCAGTATTAGACTGTTTACAAACTAGGAGTATTACTAGCTCAATTATCTTTAGAACACCTTTAAAATTAAAATCAAAAGTGCAGAGTCTAGGAAGCACCCTTCTCTAATTTTATATTCCGTACTCAAAAGCTTTCCCTACTGCTAATCACACAACAGTTGGCTGTGTGCTCTTGCGAACTTTTCATGCCTTTCTATAGCTATTTACAGTCATCTGTACATGAACTGCCTTGGAAAGTAATATACAAGATGCACAGCCATCCAGAACCTCGAAATGGGACTCTATTAGCCATAAGGCTTTTTGAAGGGGCAATTAAAATAAGAATCTCGAGATAAATCGTCTTTGTTAAAGCTGTGTTCTAAAGCAATGTGTTTCCTTGGAGAAAAAAGCAGGGGCCGAGACACCAAGGGAAGGTCACCCAGAGACAGGGCGTAGATGGGAATGATGCATCTGTAATCCAGAGGATGCCAAAGACTGGCTGGAGCTGCAAGGAGTCAGCAGTGAGGTGGGAACAGTCGTGAGTCTCCGGGGGAACCATCGGATGGCACTTTGGTTTACACTTCCGGCCTCTGGAACAGAAAAAGAACAGATTTCTGCTGTTTGATGGCAGTGAATGTGTGGTAGAAGACGACAGTCCTAGGAAACGGACATGGTCAGAACATAATTGTTATGGGTTTCCTCGTTTAACAAAAATGTCCTCTCTGTGTATATGTTATGCATATATGTGTATATACACTTGCAGATACATGTGCTATTACAGATGGTTATTATTTTGGAAAGTTTCTCTATGGACTGGTGCTTCTCAATGGAGGCTTCACAGTGTCATATGAAAATGTAGGGAGTTGGTCTGGACTTTAAATGATTGGAAGATAGTGTCAACATTTAGTAGGAAGCGTTCACACCAGTCACACAGTGAGAAACAGTCTAGGCTTCTGTGTGACGTTTATCTATCTCACCAGACGTTTTATGTAGGAAAAAAAGATCCATAATTATTTGGAGCAAAAACCTGTTTTGTTATAAATAAATACAAGTAGTTTTGCATACAATTCTTGAAATTTGAGAAATGCCATTCATATTTAAAAAAGGCAATTTTGTATTTTTTTCTTTTTGTGAATGTGTGTGTTCAAATGCATGTGGTGTGTGTGTGTGTGTGTGTGTACACCTCTGGAGGTCAAAGGACAACAAAGTGTTATTCCTCAGGTGTTGTCTACCTCTTTTTGAGACAGAGTCTCTCACTAGCTCTAAACTCCCCAGGTAGTCTAGGCTGACTGGCCAGGATGCCTGGGGACCCCTCTGCCTCTGCCTGTCCATTGCTGGGATTCTAAGTGTGTGCCACCATTCCTGACTCTTTAAAGTGAGTTCTGGGGATCAAACAGAGGTCCTCATGCTGGCAAGGCACGTACTTCACCAAGTTGTTCCCAGGCCCTATGACTTCTGTCCTTTGGAATCATAGCAATGCAATTTTGCTAGGCTGCATTTGTAGATATTGCCACAAAGCATTAGACAGTATTTTATAATTTTGTTATGAATGAGCATTTAAATAAGTAAAAGAAGTATAAGTCATAATTCTGCAGACATATAAACAATAGAAAACAGGATGTGGATCATGCCTTTGTGGATCCCAAGATTCCAGGTCTTCAGGATAAGGTGTGCTGGAGTCATATGCCAGCTGACGATAGGTCCAGCCCAAAGGTTGGCAATCTTCAACACCAGGAAGAGCCACGGCTTCAGACTGAATCTGAAGCCAGATGATAAACAAAAATAACCAGGTCTCAGTTTAAAGAAAGTCAGGTGGGAAGAGTCCTTCTTCCCTGGGAGAGAATTCCTTCTTGGCCCCTACAAGTCAGCTTTTTCTCTTTTTAGCCCTTCCATTGATTAGGTGAATTCCACATACTTCATGGAGGGTCATCTGAGTGGCCCAGACTACTGACTCAAATGCTGATCCTACGCAGAAACTCCCCTGGGACTCACCCAGAATTGGAGTTTATCAAAGGTCTCCATACTGTATAGCCCAGTTACATTGATACAGAAAGTAACCATCACGGATGTTAACTTATGAATTGATTTTATCTGTACTTCATATTTTAATTAAAACACCATATGAAGAAGGAGAATGTTGCTAGGTGGTGGTGGCACATGCCTTTAATCCTAGCACTTGTGAGGCAGAAGCAGGCAGATATTTGTGAGTTCAAAGCCAGCCTGGTCTACAAAGTGAGTTCCAAGACAACCAGGGGCACATAAAGAGACCCTGTCTTGGAGAAAAAGGAAGCATGTTATGATATCTATCAATCGCGATCTTGAATATTTATAAATCATGTCACAATAATAAAGAGATATTATAAAGATGTCACATCTAAATGTCGGGAACTCTGTTGTAATGGCCTATGAGTCCTCTGCATACAGACATAAAATGATACATTTTACTCATCAATACTTCAGTTATTTCTTTTCATATCTGTTTTTATTACTAAAAGTGGCATAGAGAATATCTTTATGCATGTCTCTGCCTATTTTACAAGATTTTTTTTTGTATAATTGACTCTTTAAAACAGAATTCCCTAGAAAAGCACGGTCATTTAAAAGCTAAGAGACCTGAGCTCTAGAGATGGATAATCAAGTAAAGGCTCTTGTTACTAGCCCTGGCTTCCTGAGTTCTGTGCCCAGAATTCACACAGGGGAACGAAGTAACTGACACACTAATTAATTAATTGATTAATTTTTAAAAGCTTGAATTGTAGGCTTTTTTATTAAGTTCAAATTTGCTTCTCTAAGACATTTTAAAGTGTTTTTAAGTTAGGCTACTAAATACTGGGTCTCACTCTGACGTTTTAATAGACGTGTGCCGCTGTCTTTCGTTCTGTCCGCCAGACTCATTGCACTCTCCGTACCCCACCTCTCCTTCTGACTCCCCCTCCCCAAAGGCTCTTTCCTCCTTCCGATGTTTTTCTTCCTGACTCCAGTTTATTTGGGTTAAGGTGATGATTTCCGGTTTCACGTGTTTTCCAAAAACACAATTTCAGTCTTTGTGTATGAATAAAACCCCACTCTGTGCATCTGCCACTTTCTGACCCATTCATCTGTTGGTGGCATCTATTTGCAGGCCATCTCATGGCTGTTGGGAAGGCTGCCTCATTAGTATGATCATGCAAGTTTCTCTATGATATGTGGCCTCGTGGTCCTCTAGCACACTCAGGAATGGTATAATTGGATGATGTGACTGGTCTGTTTTTAGATATCCTCTTTTTGAGGATTAACATAGTGGCTGCACCAGTTTACACTCCTGCTGTCCGGGTACAAGGGTTCCTTTTCCCTGGATCCTTGCCAGCATTTGTTTTCTGGATGAAAACCATGATGACTAGGGTAAGATGGAATATCAGTGTGGTTTTGATTTGCATTTCCCTGATAGCTAAGGATGTTTTTTGGTTTTTTTTTTTTTCATATATTTATTGCCTGGTTGCATTTCTTCTTCAGGGAACTATCTGTTCAGTTCCTTTTCCCCTTTATTGACTGGATGATTTGATTGGGGTGTTTAATTTTGTGAGCTCTTTATTCATTTCAGTGGTCAGTTCATCAGATGTGTAGGTGGCAAAGACTGTCTCTCATTTTGAAGGTTGTCTCTTCCCTCTGGGTCCTTTCCTCTTCAAAGCTCTTTCATTGCATCCAATCCCACTTGTAAATTATTGGCATTATTTCCTGACCTTTTGAAGTCTTTTTCAGAAAATCCTTTCCTATATGTTGACACATCTTTTATCAGCTTCTACATTTCAGATCTTAAGTTGAGGTCTTTTGTCCATTTTAAGTTGGATTTTAATCAGGATGAGAATTTCATTCTGCGACTGTGGTAATTCATTTTGTCCAGCCTCACTATTGAAGATGCTACCTTTTCTCCAGTGTATGTTTTTGTAATCTTTGCCAAAAATCTAGCAGCCGTAGCTGCGTTTATTTATTTATGGTCTTCTATTCTGTGCACATCTTTTTAAAGTACGGCTGTTGTCTATACAGCAGCTCTGGAGTACAGTTTGAAAAGAAGTATTGTGATGCCTCTAGCATCGCTTTTTCTGTCCAAGATTGCTTTGGCTACTCAGGGTTTGGTTAGTTGTTTGTCTGTGGGTTTTGTTGTTTGGGATTTTGTTTTATTTTGTTTCTATATTAATTTTAAGGTTTTTCTATTTAGGCAAAGAATATTATTGGAATTTTGATGGATATTAGATTACATCTGTATATTCTTTTCAGTAATATATACAAATCCTTGAGTTAGAAATTATTTGCATCTTCTAGAGCCTCCTTCAATTTCTTACTTCAATGTTTTAAAGTTTTCAGTGTAATGATCCTCCATCTCCTTGATGAGGCTTATTCCTGGGTTTTATTTTGAGGCTATCATGATGAGGATTGCTCTTCTGATTTCTTTCTCTGCATATTTGATACTGGTAAATAGAAAAGCTACTATATGTGTTGCTTGTGCTGAAAGAGGTTATTAGCTCCAAAAGTTCTCCAGTAGAGTCTTTGGAGCCTTTGAAATCTAAGATCATATCTGAAAATGAAGTCAATTTGATGTCTTCTTTTCCTTTTCTTTCCTTATTGCTTAGGCTATGATATCAAGCACCGTGATGAATAAGTGTATAGGGAGTGGGCACCCTTGAGTCTTACTGATTTTCATTTAGCATATTGATGACTACAGGTTTGTAGTATAGACTTGTCTTTATTATCTTCAGGTATCTTCAGGCTGTCTATGAAGGGACATTGGTCTTTGTCAGAGGCTTCTTCTCCATTTATATAATCATGTGATTTCTAGCCCTGAGTTTATGAGCTGGATTGCATTTACTGATTTGTATATATTGATTCATTCTTTCATCCTTGTCATAAAGCCAACTTGAACATCATGAGTAGTCTTTCTATTGACAACTTTTGCCTCCGTGTTCATCGTAAAATTGATCATTTGTGTCCTTATCTTGATCAGGTTTGGATAACAGGCTAATACACTGTATGAGTTTGATAGTGTTCCTTTCCTTTTTGTTTTATGGAATAATCTGATCAGAATTTGTATTATTTAAAGGTCTGGCACAATTTGATATTGAGTCTATCTTGTCACAGCTCTTATTTTGTTAATAGTATCTTGATTACTGTACAAGGCTGCTGTTTATCATACATCTCTTATTTCTGTCCTCTGGGCTTCATTTTGGTAGCTCATATGTGTCTATGAGTTTACTATTTCCCCTTAGATTTTCCATATTTTGGAATATAGGTTTTCCCTAATGATGTTGTAGATTTAATTGGTATCTATTGTGATATTCCATCTTTCATTTCTAATTTTATTAATTTGGATTTTTCTTTGCCTCTTTTTTCTTTATTGATATATGAATGTAATATTTTCATGAGTTTATCTGCTGTTCATGATATTCTTTCTTCTTCTGTGTCTGCTCTACTGCTGATGTTTTCAGTTGTGGTGTTTTTGGTTTGATTTGTTGAGTTTTCCATTCTTGACAGTTACTTTTTAGTTTTAAGATATAAATTTCCTTGCTGAGTTTTCAGCCATGTTGCTGAATTTTTCATCTGTGTCTTTCAGTTCCTCAGTTGATTCATTCCTCTCCTTCATTTTGTTTCCTTTTTGAAGTCATTGACCACCCTTATCAGTAGACTTTTGAATTCTATATCAAACATTGTAAAACCTTTGAATTTGGTGATTGAGTGGTTCTTGTCCTTTGGAGATATTTCATTGCCTTTCTTCTTTGTGATATTTGTATTTCTGTGTTTTGACTTGGGTATGTCTTGGTATGGCTCTCTCTTCCATTTTCATTTGGTTGTCTTAGTGAGCAGCCTTCTCACTGCCAACCATCACCTGAAATAGAGAAAACAAATGATTGTAACAAATGATCAATAGCATCAGACCAAACAAGATACAGAGATATACTTAAGATTGATGGAAGCCAACTTTTCCACCACCAGTGACTATAGGAAGAAAACGGTATAAACCAGGTAAGAGTATGCATGCAGGCCAATGCTGTGCCCAGCATGATGAAGCTGTCGTCACTGAGGCAGCTTCCCTCCTTTATACAGCAGTGTCCTCTGCTGACCACACTTGACTTTGCAGCCTATGGGCTGAACGGGCTCCCTATGCTTTCCAGTCCATACACACTTGGATGCTGTGCTGGCTGGTTCTACGTCATCTCAGTGGAGGGGATCTCAATCAAGAAATGGCCCATATATGATCAAGCTGTAGGCGAGCTTGCAGAGCATTTTCTTTGGTCATGGTGTTTCATGTCAGCAATAGAAAAGTAACTAAGACAGAAGGCTAATGCATCAAGGGATGTCTTCTAAGTGAACTAGGGAGTGGGGAAGCCAATGGAGTGCTGAGATGAAATTCCAGATCTCGATGCTTGAGCATCCTTCGGGAAGAATGAGGCTGCAGAAGTCAAGAACTATGCCAGACTCTCCAAGTTCCCAAACCACCAGCATGGAGCCACACATGCTAGCCTGTGAACATAGAGTTTGGGCCACCCACTAACTTGTGGTTCAGGGCTAACAGTGTCTGCAGTGAGCCTCGGGTGATGGAGATGCTCTTAGGTATCAAGTGTGTGGCTAGGAACCACGCCCTCATCCTCTTCTCAAGAAGGGCTTCCTGACACTGGAATTTCTCAGTGTGTCTGTAGCCAGTCCTTCCCTTTACCAAAACTTTCCCCCAGGGTCATCTTTCCCCCTGAGGCTGTGGCAGGTTGTCCAACACTCTCTGACCTGTGAATGTTTTCTTTCTCATACCCCCCAGAGTAACTCACTCATTACACAACAAGATTTTTCTCAAGAGGGTACCCAGTCACAGCCTTCTAGGGCAGAGCAGCGAGCAAATGGAGTGCCTTTCAAATGTCAGCTGGTCACATAAAAGGAGTCACCGCCTCACCAAATCCATCAACTGGAGTTGATATGTCTGAGAACGCTGGGCTTATCTTATGGATAGAAATTCCTGTCTCCTCGCTGGGCTGCCTGCAGACCTCCTAGCTGAGGCGGCAGCTCTCTGTCCACTGTCAGGTGCACCCCACTCCTTCTGCCAGCCCCTTCCTGTTCCCCCACACTTCTTCAGTCTTCAATCTTCCCCTTTTGAATAGAGTTTATTCTCTATACTGACTCTTCTCACTCACCACGTCACACACAGGCAGCTTCTGATCTATGCTGTTACCTAAGAAGCTAAATTCCGTGCTTTTAAAGGATGATTTGAATAGTATGTGACTTATGCTTTAATTGTGCCATTAAAGAAACAGCTAATAGTGACACTAAGAATTCAGGGTCAATTTTGGTCGGTGTATAAAGTCTCTATCTCTAATTATCCTAACAGATATTGTGTGCACATGAATATGTGGTGTGTGTGTGTGTGTGTGTGTGTGTGTGTGTGTGTGTCTGTCTGTCTGTCTGTCTGTCCTGGGCATTTAACAGGAGTGCTGTATTCAGATGGCAACATAGGAGCCTGTTATAATTGCTTGTATTATTCAATTATGAAAAATAAGGAAGAGAAAATAGAAAAGGATCGATGGCATACTTCAAGTGTCAGTGAAGCTTAAATATGCCTGACTTTCTGATCTGCATATATCTGGTCTCTGTGTCTAAGGAAGAGTGGACCCATTAGGAAAACAGTTACAATGACAGAGTCATGGGGTTAATATACAGAGACAACAATATTAATGAAAATCATAGGAAGCATTATTATGTCATGTTTATTTATTACACAGCTTCAAAGCCCAGCTGCATATGTTGTTATCCATGGGACCTTGAGTGAATTACTTCCTGTCTCAGGGCCTGGCTTTCCCCCCATCAGATAACTACAGTTCATCTCAGAGAATTTCCATTTCCCCACCTTAATCTGAAGGAGACAAGATAATCGAAATAAATAGGCCACTTAAAAAGAGTGCACTCTTCCCCTACCCCCACCTCTCCTGACACAGTCACCTTAATGAGGTAAGGCTGCTGGCAAGGGGTAGGCGAGTCCCCAGGGAGATGAGGATGCAGACTGTGCCATTCTGCTTAAAGCAGAGAACACGGGGAAGCGATGGGGAAATAATGTCTCAGAAGCCCACCCCCCCCCCAGCATCCTGAGGGCTGAGGAGTTCTGACAGAGAGCAACTGCAGAAGACCCGCCTCACATTGAGGGGTGCTCTCTGCCCACAGTGCTACCACGTGAGAGTCGTTACCTACACATAGGCGTCCTTGAAATATGCCCTTTTACCTTTCCCCTTTTTGGACAGAGGGAAGGCTAAGCTCACTCTGTTAACATGTGGATAAATCACCCAAGCTCTGAGTCAAATGTATTCATTTAGAAGATTTGGGGATATGTAAATGTGCCCAGAAAAATTCCAGCGGGCTGTTCCTTTCACACAAATCTAGACAGCTGCCTTGGTGGTTGAACCTCACCCTGTCGTAGGCTTTGCCTCGATAAATGGGTGCCTTGTTTTCCAACTGGCCTGGATGCTTCTGATTTCACTGGGAAGTAGTGTGACGCTGAACCGCTCTGAATTCCTGCCTTGTGACTGAAGGTGTGCAAAGCCGGCCCTGTGCCCGAGTCTCTGTGCAGGCTCCAGCCACCCAGGTCCTCAAGGAAGCCGCTTTGAAATTCTAGTCTCCAGAGCAAGCTTTTCAGAGCAGCATGGCATATGCGAGTATGTGGACCTTTACCACGCTCCTTACATCGTGGGTACAAAAGCTGTATTGAACGTTTAAGAGGGTTTTCCCTCTGGAAAAATAGTGGATAATAATAGAAAGTATGTTTTTGCATTTTTACCAAACCCTCAAGAGTCCGGTAGACTGAGCCTGATGGAGCCAAGAAACAGAGAGAGAGCGCCAGTTGCCACACCATCCAGTTTTCCTGGCACAAAGGCAACGGCTTTGCTCACTGGGCCTTTAGGCACAAGAACAAAAGAACTCCACGGCTTCCAGCACCCTTTGCCACAGCTGCCCACACTCCTGCTCTTGCTCTGCCCTGAGAGGAGGGGAGGAGGCCGGCCTGGCTGTGTGCAAGAGTTTTGGCAAATCGAGGAAGGAGGTGCTGGCTGCTCTCTACTTTTTCTTCTCTTCTCTTCTCTCTCTTTTTTTAAACATCACACATGCAGAAGATTTTTCTTGACTTTCAAAAATCTTAAACTATTGTAAATTGTTCGACCAGCAAAGGTCTAATTATACGCGGCCTCCAAATGTTCACATTAAGTGAGTTGATTTGTTTCCAAGGTAATCCTGAAGCAAATGTTGACTGCGTTTATTGTTGGAGAAGTATTTAAATGGGCTTGATTTTCCTCCCCATCTGTCTACTTGTAACTGTCAGAGCCCAACAGAGAACCCAGTCTACTTGGGGGTGGGGGGAACCAATGCAGGAAATTAGTTACACTGGCGATGGAGTACTGGATGCCAATAGGAGACAGCTCTGCAGCCCCTGAATTAACAAGAGCAGGGGGAAAGGAGAGAGGCAACCGTGTGTTCCTGAGCTCAGAGCAGGGTTGCCTGATGGTCGCTGGCCCAGCAGCAGTCTCAGGGTGCGGAGCACAGGAAAGATGCAGTCATTGCTGCGGAAGCTACCGGTAACTGAACACTACCCTATGTGATGCTCCCCTCTTCCTGCACCTATCCCTACCTCAGCCCTCACAACCTCTCCCGGCACGTCACACTCCCTAAAGGCAAAAGCCAGCTGGTATGGGAGTCTGGGAATCATACTGAGGTCACAGCTTTTTAACCATCCTCTACTTACCAATGTTAAGGAGAAATACATAGAATGTGAAATCTTCAGCATACCTGATATCAGGGAAGACTTGGTTCTGAAGGGTCGAGTGTGAAAGTGTCGCCCTATCCCTATCTGCTAGCTCAAGCCCACTCACCTGCGGGAGCATCAGTCTCCACAGCTCTTCCAGCAGAAAAGGTGTGATGCCCAGCGGGGCCCACCGCCCACCCATCATACTGTCTCATGATTCTTGTGACATCATATCTATATTTTCTCCTTCTCCCTTGGAAACCCCCATGAAGTTTTTTTTTTTTTTTTTTCTGATACAGGACTGACAGGGGGTACATTTAGCATACCCTTGCTGGCGACTTTGAAGCAGAGGAAGACACAATGAAAGTATGGATAAATGGTGAATTATTGTTATCTCTTGGCCTTTGGGGAAATGAAAAGGGTGAAAACACCTTTCCCTTTCTTCCTCCTCCCCACTTTTTTTCTTTCTTTCCTTTTTATATTTATGGTTGTTAGTCCAGCCTTTAATGGGCTCTCTAGCCCTTTGTTTCCTTTTTAAAGGAGCCAAATATACCCCAGAAAATGACTTGTGCTATCTTAGGGTAGAGACTGAGGATTGTTCAGTAGAGCACAGCTGGAAAGCATCTGCACTAGGAGTGGGTCATCCTGGACTGTTGCTGTAAAGAAGGCAAAATAGCAACCCCTTTATCACCACAGCAGTTCCCCCGGGGCCCATCTGTGTGCAACCCGGGACACGTCCCAGCTGCCTGGCGGGGCTGCGCTGGCCTGGCCTGCCGGAGCCTCAGACCGTGGTGGGAACTTTCCTAAGTGCACATTTGTTTCACATGCTGGGGGTGGGGTGGGGAGGTTCAGCCATCCTGGACACATCCAGGAGATAAGAGGCTATCCAGCCCCTGTGGCTAGAGACGGAAAACAATCGTCTGCAGCTGAAATGATAAAACTCACACATACTCAGGAGCTGCTGGTTGCGGGCTGTCGGCTGTCTTACTCCTCACGGCAGCCAAGTATAGTCACTCTTGCCCTGCTCTTCCCAGTTCTCAGACGAGGATCCCGAGGCTTGAGGTTGTGCTGTTTCCAGAGTCACACACCTCAAATCCACAGGGCTAGCTTTGCCTTCCCCTAGCCCTGAAGCATGTCACTGTGCTATGCTGTCTCTGAGGGATGAGTGGAAAATTGGGTCAACAGTTCCAATCGGCCTTGAGACCATTCACTGATCACCACCACCACCACCATTATTTAGGGAAAGCAGGGCGTCAGGAATGGCTTGATCTAATACTGGAATACAAATATCTGAACTCCTGATATCTATTCAGTCTTAACAACTGAATCGTGTGATATTGCTGAGTGTTCTGGAAGCTTCTGAACAGCTCCCACCCTCCATCGCGTAGAGGACAGTTGCCATTCTACAGCTTTTCTTCCTAGCTCTTCCCAGCTAGCCTAGTCAGTGAACTCCAGGTTACAATTAGAGATACTGTCTCAAAAACCAAGGTGGACATCTCCTGAGGAGCAATGCCAGAGACTGACCTCTGACCTCTGCATGTGTGCTCGTGCACACACATGCACACCCCACACCTGTGCACCTGCATGCATACACACATGCACATCCCCCCACCCCGTACATGGACATCCACAAATAAAAGAACATAAAAGCATATTTATTGGGTTCAAACTTGCAAAGAAGAAGAAAGGAGGAAGAAAAAAGGGATCCACAAACTAACATCCAGATCACCACAGCTTATATTTAAAAACAGCAGAAGGCGTGCAAATGCATGAGTAGGAAAGTCAAGCCATGTAGAACTGTATCGAATGAGGGGGGATGTCCCCTTTAAAATTTCCTTGTTTCACTTCCTAGACCGTCCATTGTCTGTTCATATTTTCTTATGCATCTTCTGAGGGGGAAAAAAATTCACTTAGCTGAGAGTAAGAATACACTATGTAGCTCCCTGGCTTTTTGTGGTTTGTTGCTCAGCTTTTCCTCACTTCCAATCACCTAATTCACTTTAAGCCCCTAATTCTTGGCAGGCCACTTTACCTCTTAGGTTTGCCCAGGCCCCCTTCATGAATGGATTTCCCTTGGACTCCCTGTGCCAGCCTTGATGTCTGCATACTGCCCAGGTCACTGCCCTTTGCTCCAGGGCACTTGAACGTGATTGAGAAGCACCCTTTATGGACATTATGTCAAGAGAATGAAGAGTTGAGATAAATACTTCCCAGAGAGAGACTTTAGGTGGCCCTTAAAAGACAGGATGGATTTTAAAAGGTAGGACAGGGTCCTCCGGGAGGACTGAATGACTTCTCCAGACACTGCAGTGTGAGACTCTGAGTAAGAGAGGTGTTCTCTTAAAACATCGACTAGTCTAGCAAGACTCCCCTGAGCACTGCATTAATACCAGGAGGAGGGGTTAATGGGAATTAAATTGCAATGAATATTCACAAACCAGACAAATTCTGCAAAACTTCTGAGGGACCACAGAGCGGAGTGATGTAACGATCCTGAGAGGCCCAGGGGCACTGGTGAAAACTAGATAGAGATGGTCTCTTGGGAAGCCTCAGAGGACAGGTTAAAGACTTCATGAAAAATAATGTCTCGTATTGATGGATGAAGAACACCCGAGCAAATCCACCGTGCTCCAATTCTGGCTGCCCGGGCTGGGGGGCAATTGGTGAGCCACATGGTGATTCAGAGGCTGTCTAACGCCAACCTCTGGGTGACGAAGTAACACCACTTCTGCAGTAACACAGTGCCACCGAATTAACCAGTCCCACTTTAGTCTTGTGCCTGAAAGTGTGAGGAGACAATCCAGTTAAACAGTTGCTGGCTCAATTCTGCTTGCCGAGGACCCTGGTGCTCCATAAGAGCTGTCACGGCTACAGTGGACTGTTTCGATGTTAATAGAGTGTTGTGTGTGTGTGGGGGGGAACCTTCCATAGACACACATGTACTAATTCCAGAATTTATGAATGCGTTATGTTTCTTGGAAAGTCTTCTGCAGGTGTGATTCGGGTGCACCTTTGGTTCAGAGAGACGATCCTGGAGCATTTGGACGCACCCAGCGTAACCGCGGTGGTCTTTCGAAGTGAGCATGGGGCCCAGGAGCCAGAGTGAGGGAAAGGAGGCTGCCAATAACAGAGCAGGGGCTGTGCTGTGTGAGGAAGGAGCAAGAAGCCAAGGAAGGCAGATGGGTTCTCGGAGCTAAAAATAGAAGGCGGGGAAATAGACTCTGCCCTGAGACAATCTGTGTTTAAGCCATGGAGGCTTTAGTATTGAATGTCAGCCTGAGCTGGGACAGTCCTGTGGCCCAGGTCTGACATTTTCAGTCCTTGCAGGACCCTCTTTCACACACCTCTATTTCTGTCCCTCCAGACCTAGGGGCCGAAGCTGCTGTCGTCAACTGCCACCTTTGGGATGCCTTCCGTTCTGGTGTCGCCTTTCGATTCCTCGTGATCTAATAAACCCTCACATTAAGGGTTTGCTGCTAGTATTGTTACAGAAGTGTTTGTGGTTTCTGGCTCCTTACAGGGTCCCCACTGACACAGCACTCATAGCTACCCGCTAGCCCCAACCGTGACTGGAGATAACTCTAACGTGAGCACCAGTAAGAAGCTTCCTAACCCACTTGCCCCCAACACATTTCTATAACTCCAGCTGCACTTCAGAACCCCACTCATGCCTAGTCTTTAGGGTTTGGCCCGCTGGCCCCCTTTTTCCTCTTTCCCTAGTTTTTGCTCTTTGCCCCACGAGGTACTTGGGTTTGAGTTCTCCTCCATTCCTAAGACACGAACTCCCACATCCTTGCTCTGGAGCTAGACTGCACCCCTCTCCCAAGTCTGGGCGAACATTCCACATTCTTCTGGGTGGAGATAATGAACATCATCTAAAACTACACACCCAAACTAAATCCCTTAACCAAGCTCTTCTTGTGTTTTCCCAAGCTGGGTAACATTCTACTTTTGTAAGTAGAAAGACTCCGATTTCTCCTCCTGATGGCTGTAAAGGGAATTCTGTGAAGTAGGCGGGGCACTTACATAAGAAAATTAATTTGTTTGTGAGTTCAGGGTAGCTCAAAATAATTGTGGGCTTGGCTATGCACTGAAAGGATAATTTCCAGGCGGCATATCATCTTCCAATACTCAGGAAATTTTTGGCATGGCCATGATTTGGGCTCTGTGCTCTTTTGAAGGGCATATTTGAATTTTGTGTGGCTTTTATTATTGGAAGTAACGCAATAGCACAGTGGTTCTCAACCTTCTTCATGCTGCAACCCTTTAATACAGTTCCTCATGTTGTGACCCCCCCAACCATAAAATTACTTCCTTGCCACTTCATAACTGCAATTTTGCTACTGTTATGGACAGTAATGTAAGTATCTGATATGTGGCCACTGTGAAAGGGTCATTTGGCCTCCCCAAAGAGGTTCTGACCCCCAGGTTAAGGGCTGCTGCAGAAACTTTATAGAATGCACCATTGCTTCAGCAGCGTCCCTCTCGCTGTGACTCTGGTCTCTTCTCGGACACCTGTTTAGTGCTGCGGATCTCACCTGTCACCACACATCTCATAATCATTAAAACATGCTGTGGATTACTATCGAATTATCTCGCACAAGAGAGTACCATTTCAGTCCCTCTATGTATCAGGAATCTTCTTTTTCTGAAAGACACTTCTTAGAAACATGGGTTCACAACCTAAGATAGACTTCTTAGAAACATCGGTTCACAACCTAAGATAGACCAGAAGTGAGACTGGGAAACTGATAATTGTTTTTAATTCCCTTAGCTTAAAAAAAAATTGTAGGAAGGGGGTTGTGGCTGAAGAAAATGAAAATCCTTATCTGTTATAACACGAAGAGCCTCACTGGATCCACACATTTTCAAAGTCCCTAGAAAGCCTCAGGTCTGACCCTTATCACATTGATTGCACATGGTGGCCGCTGTCACTTGTTTATGATTTTCCATTCTCCTCAGGAACTCTACCTTACACACCCACAGGGACTGTAGCTTTTAGATCAAGCGACAAAACGTACTATAAAATTAATATAAATTTTAAATATAATTTAATATATTATATTTAATTTAAATATTTTATATATTATATATATTATTAATTATAATTATTATAATTATAATAAATAATTTAACTTATTATATATTTAATTTTAATATAATTTAATATAAATTAAAATATAAATGGGTACGTAAGAGGGCAATGTGAAAATGATACTTGTTAGGACTGTCCAGGACACTGTGGTGTAACGGCTGTACCCACACAAGATGGACAAAACATGCCAGGCACACTCATTCAGTGGCTTTGAGGAAGCTCTGTCCCACTTTAAACACACAGGAGGGGCCAGAGCCTGTGGTTTAGGCTTATGAGCCACGGTCTTTGCTATTAGACTCTCAGCTCAACTGTATAGAACAAAAGCAACCACGGATCACATGTAAATGAACAAGCAGCCTGTGCCAACCTGTTTTCTACCAAACAAGCAAATGGGTCATAGTTTGTAGATTCTTGTTCTAGGATTTCCAGGAATATTCTGTAGAAACAAACGTGCCCTACTCACCCCAACATATATTCTGTTTTCCCAATCTTCCCTGTAATACTCTACATGTGTCATACCTATAAAACACATGGGATGCTGCCTCCTTCCTTGAAACATCTTAAATTAAGGCAATGCCCTGTGTTCAGAAAGAAAAATGTGTAGTGGCATTCTGTCATTTCTTATCTCTTAGGATTGTCTGTCAAGAGGAGACATTATTAGTGACCAAGTCATCTGGGGACAGAGACTAAGTCCTAACTCAACCTCTTCCAAAAGTTTAAATAGCTGAGCATTCCAAACCATTGCAAACCAAATAATCCAACAACAGGTGAAGGCCGAGGCTTCTTGGGTACTAGGAAAATCAGTCAGCCAATAAAAACAGTGCTGATTGTCAGCGCTACAGTGAAAAAGTAGTGGGTGGTTTACAGAAAGGAAAGGAAATCGGGGGTATGTGTGTGGAATGTTTGGGCGAACAGTAAAATTCTTTCTACACCCTTGAGGCAAAGGTTCTAGTTCAGGGCTGAGGTCAATGGCGTTCGAGAAAAGGCTTCTTCCAAGAGTCAAATGGTCCCGTCTTTATGGGAAGTTACATGCTGGTTTGTTTTGTTTTGTTTTGTTTTGTTTTGTTTTGTTTTGTTTTGTCTTTCTCTCTCTCTCTCTCTCTCTCTCTCTCTCTCTCTCTCTCTCTCTCTCTCTGTGTGTGTGTCTGTGTTAAAACTTTGTGCTTAAAATAATTGTACTGAAGGTCCTCTTATTTGGAAGATAATTTTAATAGTTATTCTTTTTAGCATTCATCAGGATACACCCAATTTACAGATGATGAAATGACTCCAGACTGGTAGAGTAATTTGCCCAAGTACAGGGCCGTGACTTAACAGTGGGGCTGTCTGGATCAGAAGTCTGCACTATCAATCATATTGTACTGCTTCTAACTTATTTTTCCCCTTACTTATTGTTGGTAAGTATCAACAATCTCCAATCACAAATTTTTAGAGTAAGTTTTAAATATATGAGACACTAAGACAATATCAAATTCTCTACTCAACGAGAGCACTAGGTCTTACATTGGATCCTGGTTACTGGTCTGCCAAATGAAGGATGAAAATCTGGGGCTTCACATACTTATTTGAAATTTTTTTATGCTGGGCCAGAAAATAACAAGCAAAGGGAAAATACAGAAAAAGATGAATTTAAGTTTAATTAATATCACTAAGTACTTAAATGAATTAATTTGTTTCAAAGAAGGTTTAGGAAATGTATCTCAGGGACAGCACACTAATGAAAATTAAATAGAAAATGACAGTTGATATTAGACACATGATAGTTAAGATGACATCATGGTCAGACACATATAATGACAATATATGGGGAAGATGGGTCTGGATTTTCCTGGTAAGGTTACTTCCGTTTTGTGTTTACATGAGGTTTTCTGAATGTGTCGTGGCTCCATCAGATGCATAATTTGAGCTGGTAATTTGCAGCACTAATGATTATGGACGTGTTATTACAATGAAGCAAAGGGCAGTTGGTTGGCCACATTGGTCCCAGCTGGTTTGGGCGGGCTTGTCTCTATCGTTTGAGTGGTCACATATCCTGCTCAAACACAGCTCTGAGGTTGCATCAACCTCCGGCCACGGTGCAGTTTACCGCTCCCCCGCACCCCTGTGTCTATGCAGTGTGTCTTGTTCTGTTTATGACACCAAGCTAGTCTTTCGCGTGACTCTTCATCTTCCTAGCCTGGTGTTATTTCTTCCTTTCATCTTGTCATGCATATCTCACAAGCCCTAACCCTGCAAATTTTATCAGTTCTGCCACTGATCACCTTATTCTTCGTGATGCTTTTCGTCTTGGACAAATATGCCCTTCCTCTTCCTTTTTCTCTCAGAATTTGACATTTCTGTGTGTGCCAAGGCTTAGGTCCAGCCTTGTTGCATTTCCACATCTCCATCTGTGCCCTGTAGGTTTGGTTAGTGGTTTTCCTTCCTCCTCCTCATCCTCAGCTGCTCTTCTCCCTCTTACTATTGAATGTTATGAAGTTAGGGATCCAGAAGTAAGTGGAGGTTCTGAAGGAAGATGGCTTCTTGGGGAGCCTTTGTTATTAGGGTACTTATCTCCCCACCCCCCAAAGTGTCAAATGAAGGAAGTCTAGGGAAAAGCAACTCACTCTGGGACCTTGGCTTCAGCTGCCTTTCCTTGCTTTAAATGAGACCATCTTTTGCCTCTGAGGTTTGGCCCCCAGAAAAGTATCCAGAATTCAGTAGCTTTTGAAATATTAGGCATGTCCCGGGACCCAAAGACTGGAGGAGTTAAACTGTCTGTAGATCATTAGACCGCCCACCTACAGTCCAGGCCAGGTCTGTCCAAACCTCTCAGAACACCGAAGCTGCCTCTCACTGTCTTTCTAAACAGCTGCCCAGGAGGCTTTGTGGCTCTTTAGGGCTGCTGAGCTAGTCAAGAATTTCATCTCTCTGGCCCTGTGGCCCTTGCAGGTGGGAGGGAAAGGAAAATTAAACACAAATTCCTCTGATAATGAATAAAGGCTGGACCCTGGAGAGCGATCTATCTAAAACCAAGGAAGGGAATTTTGGGCTCCATATGCTTCTGTTTCTATTCTAAATGCTCCCCCATGGAAACCTTCTACTTAGCAGCAGCAAGATCGGAGGTGAAATAAGAAGGCGGGAGTGTTGAAATTAGCTTTTGATCTCATTTATGAATCATGCAAGCAAAGCACCCACTTTTTTTCTATTCAGTCTCATTTCTTTGTAAATGAAAAAGCAATCATCAGCTACTTTATTCACTAAATGACTTTTGGGTATTTCCAAAAGAGCAGGGACGTTGTGAAAAAGCTTGGTTCTCTTAATGGCCTTTAAAAGATCGAAGGCTATGTGTGAGAGCATGGTAGCATGATTCCAAGAGGCACCCCAAAGACTCCTA
The DNA here is from genome assembly GCF_049852395.1 of Peromyscus maniculatus bairdii. NCBI lineage: Eukaryota > Metazoa > Chordata > Mammalia > Rodentia > Cricetidae > Peromyscus > Peromyscus maniculatus. Next base: position 43,673,876 of record NC_134865.1, on the reverse strand, counting down.
CCTCTGTGCAGGGCTCCCCCATGGCTCTGCTGGCATCACTCTTGTTTCTCCTATGGAGAGACCACACCGCACGGTTTATAGATCACGAGGACTGCTTCAAGGAAGTCGCATAGACCAAGTGCATATTTATAAATAATGCATATTTGTTCTAATATTTCTGAAAAATGGACATTCAAGGTCAAATTGGGAGCAGATTCAGTGACCGATACAACTTCCTCTATGGCTCATCTGAGCCATTTCTTATGGGCTCTAGACATGGCAGAAGAGGGTAAGGAAGCTTCCAGAGGTTATCAGAGTACTGATACCACCTACGAGGTTTCTCTGCTCATTCCCTAGTCCAAGGTCCTATCTTCAAATGACATCATGTTGACAGAATTTTGACAAATGCATTTGGGACTGAAGACATATATACTCCATCCTGCAGTACATGGCAAATGGAGTTTGGCAGATACAATTAAGATTACAATGATTCGACTTTAAGATAGAGACTACTGGGTGGTCCAGTCTAATTACACAATTCTGTTTGAGAGTGGACCATTTTCTCTGGCTGGTGACAGAGAGGAAGTCAGACAGATTCCAGGCATAAGAATGACTTGGCACTTCACCTCTGGTGTGTAGATGGGGGAGGAACGGAAATGGCCCCTAGATTGTGAGAATCCCCTCGGTTTATAGCCAACAGTAAACTGAATCTGCCAGCAATCCCTGTGAGCTTGGAAGCAGATTCTTATCCCCACAGACTCGAGGTGTGAGTTCAGCCCAGTTCACATATTGACTTTCCCCTGAGCAGAGTACTCAACCAAGCCCAACCAAGGACTTCTGTCCTGAAAAATTTGAACTAATATCAGGCATTATTTTTAGGTCACTAAGTTTATGTTAATTTTTCTGTAGCAATAGAAAACTACTATAGGAGAAGGTAAGGGGAATTCCTGAAGGAAATGAAGAGACCAAAGATGTCCAGAGTAATAAATGTAACTCTGCAACAAAACCCCTAATGTGAGAAATCCACAAAATCTATTTAATGAGCAAAGGAATTTATTTGGGGGTTAACTCACTACCATGGGAGATTTATCATAGAGTCTAGGGAAGTTGAGCTATGTCCTACCCTGATTTGCCCAGTCCAAGATCTCAGCATCCAATACCACAAGGAGGCAAAGAGGAGAACCGCTTATGTGCATCCCAAGTCTTAAGGGTCCTAAGCAGCCATGCCCCAGGGGCACACACTTCAAGGTCATAGGCAGGTGTAATAGTTATCTGCTACCTCACTAGGGGCAGTGCTTCAAGGTCATAGCTAGAACATCTACCCACTACATCACCCCGTTTTGTCTAAATAAGAAAGTTCTAAGCTTACACAAAACTATATACAATAGGAATGATTATTAAGTATTGTCCAGGAGAAATAAAGGGTAATGACCTAAACAAAATGGAACTATAACCAACAAGAACAACATCAAATAACAGATACATACTAATATCCAGAGATGTCCAGAACATAGGTAAGTGGAATGTTACAGAGAGACTGCTAGCTCATTTGGTAGAGCATGAGACTCTTAATCTCAGGGTCAGGGTTCATGCCCCACATTGGATGTCAGATAATGCAAAAAATCCATGGAGTCTATTTAATGAGCAAAGGAATTTATTTGGGGGTTAACTCACTACCATGGGAGACTTATCGTAGGGTCTGGGAAAGCTGAGCTGTGTCCCATACTAATTTGCCTGGTCTAAGATCTCAGCATCCAATACCACAAGGAGGGGAAGAAAAGAGCCACATATGTGCATCCCAGGTCTTAAGGGTCCTGAGCAACCACGCCCCAGGGGCATGTACTTCAAGGTCATAGGCAGGTGTAACAGTTACCTGCTACCTCACTAGGGGGTGTTGCTTCCAGGTCATAGCTAGAATAGCTACCCACTACAATCCCCTTCTTGCAACTGGAGTAGAGTCCTAGAAGTGAGAATATATTCAGGCAAATGTGTAAACCTTGGGTAGGTTGTTATTACATTACTTTAGAGCTGTATCTCATCTGCTGACTTTGAATCCAATCTACTCCTTCACTCCAAACATACTTTGGTAAGGGGACTAGGAGATGGGGGACATCTCTGGTGCAGGCCAACACTCCCTAGTGGCAGCAGATTATTTAACATATCTGTCCAGCTGTATTTCAGGGCATGAGGGATTTGAGAGTGCACTGTCTTGAATACCTATTCTTGCCATATTAGCCAACCCTGACTGATACATAAGTGTCACTAAGCATGTTGACCAGCCACCTAGAAGTAAATGGTCCCCTTGGGGCATAAGATAGAGTCCAAAGAACAGAGCAATCTCAGTAGGAGACAACAGATACTGCAAGGGTGCTGAAATTCATGTCCCAGTGTCCCTATAGAGAGGCTTCAGGAGTTACAATCAACAGTCCAAACCAGGAGTGTGCTGGCTAGTTTTATGTCAACTTGACATAAGCTAGAAAATCTGCTAGGAGGGTGCCTCAGTTGAGAAAATGCCTCCATAAGATCAGGGCGGCAGGCAAGCCTGTAGGGCATTTTCTTAATTAGTGATTGATGTAGGAGGGCCCAGTCTATTGTGGATGGTAGTACCCTGGGCTGGTGGTTCTGGATTCTATAAGAAAGCAAGTAGAGCAAGCCTTGAGGAGCAAGTCAGTAAGCAGCAGCCCTCCATAGCCTTTGCATCAGTTCCTGCCTCCAAGTTCCTGTCCTGTTTGAGTTCCTGTCCTGACTCCCTCTAATGATATGGAAGCATATGCCAAATAAACCTTTTCCTCATCTTGCTTTTTGGTCATGATGTTTCATCACAGCAATAGAAACCCTAACTAAGACACAGGAGCCAGCAAACAGGGTCATGGACAGGCTGGCCCAACTGCATTTTGATAGACAGAGTCATACAAGATTGAGTCATTTTAAAAGTCCTACTCCATGCTCTGTAAGCCTGCCTACTTGAACATCTTACCTCTCCTCTCCTTGTGTTGAGCATCCCTACAGCATTGACAGTGTCACCTTTTCCCTACTTCTTAGCTGTCCCTGACATCAGTTTCTACTGTATCTCTGGTTTATTCTGACCTAATCCCAGCAGGAGACAGCACCGTACACAAAGTGTTTCATAAACAATACAGATTCCTTGTTTACACTTCTAAAGGCTAGGGCACCGAGGAGCTGGCATGACTGACTGATTCTCATCAGAACCTTCTTGCAGGCTACAGATTGCCAACACCTCAATCTGTTCTCACATGGTGGGAAATGGGGCTATAAATAGCTCACAAGCCTGTTCTTATAAGGGCACAAGTCCCTGCCATTGGGACTCTACCCTCATGGTCCAAGTGCCTCCCAAAGGCCTTACATACAGAGATTAAACTTCCACATGACTGCTGAGGTCACGCTAACATTCAGTCATACTATCTTCTCTTTCTGAAATGCCTCTGTCTTCATCCATCTTTCAAATTTGTGTTCTCAAATGGTTTATTGTTGGCTGGCTTCTTACTCTGTCCATACATCAGAGGTTATTTCTTACACTCCAATTGTTTGGGTTCATTACTCACGCATGTCAATGACTTGTAACCTCTCTTCCCAATCCACTCTTACTCAGGAAGTTCTAAATATGTACAATGTTACCATGTCCTAGACATTGTAATGTGGATATTCAATTGGTACCTCACATTCCACAAGTCCATTTTTAAAGTCCCATTCTTTCATTCTGGTCCTTTCTCTAGTTTAACAATAACACAATGTACCAAATATTAAGCATAAAACTTCAGACTGGATTCTAATTCTCACACCACAAGCCCCAAGTTACTTGGGTTAATAATCAATAGTTAACATTTAATGAGGAACCATCGACCAATTAGTCCTTGCCTTTGGGCAAAATACATCCAGCCAGAAGAGGGAAGATCTGTGTCAGGGGTGTGGGTGAAGGGTTTCCTTGATCTTACCTTCATGCCAACAAGGACAGAGCTCTCACTGGGCTCTGAGCAAGGCACAGTCTGGTATTGACAGGCTAATCCTCTTCAAAGAATTCTCTCAAATTAACTACCGAGGCTTGTGATTCTCTCTGAGTTGTAAACACTTAGTCTTCTGTGTATACAAAGCCAAGTCCTGATGTTTTCTTACAGAAACAGCCAAGTCCCCAGCAGTGTCAACTCCCTAACAAGGTGCCAAGATTTCCTGGAACAAATGACCCCCAGACAGCCCCTTTCCCATTTCCTCCTACATCCACTGGTTTCTATCTTTCACACAAGCCAGAAATATAATTTACACACACCTCTTGTTACTCTTCCATTTAATTATAATATAATCCTACATATGCAAACATGAAAACAGCAATCATGTTTTATTCCAACTCCTAATTGCATGTAGCAATCATGTGCTTTCGCTAAATTATTTCCATCAAGCATACATCGTGCCATTATTTACAGCATGCCAAAAGACCCACCTGCATTCTCAACCACATCCCCACCCCCACCTGCAAAGCCAAACCAAGTCATTGTGCTCCTTCTATATGGTAGAGCAGAACTTGCCCCATAAGTACACACACACACACACACACACACACACACACACACACACACACACACTTCCACAATCAAGTTCATGTGAATTCAGGTGCCCATCTTGCTTTCTTTCCTACCAGCATCAGAAGTCCTAGAGATAATCTCAGTTGTTCCAGTGAACCAACCCTGTTTCCCTGATTCAGACACCCATTTCTGTTCCTCACAGGCAGAACCCTCACTCATCTTCTTCTTTAATGGCACCATCAACTAGTCTTAATAAGGCTATGATGATTCACTATGAAATGTTCCCTACAGGGTCATGTGCTGGAATATTTGGCCCCCAGACAGAGGCAGTATTTTGGGAGATGGTAAAATCTTTTAGAGAGGAGACCTAGATGGACGAAATGGATCACTGAGGGCAAACCCTAGAAGGTTATACCTGGCCCAGGTCACTGTCCTGCCCTCTGGTTCCTGTCCAACAGGAAGTAAAGAAGCTCCTGCCTCACATGCTCCCATCACCACGATGCTCTGTTTAAGTGTGCGGGGACAAGCACATGGAGTGGATGATCTGAAACCAGGGGCCAAAGGCAATCTTTCCTCTTTTCTTTAGATCTGGCATTTGGGCCCAGCTTTGCCAAAGCAGCAAAGGCCCCTTTTCTCAGCACCCAGGGGCCAGTCTTCTACTGATGGACGGCAGAACCTTGTACTCCCCGATTTGTACTCATGATGTGCATAGCAGCCCTCTGGGGCTTTGTGGACGATGATGTCAAACTTAAAAGAAGCCCTGTTATCAACTTCTGTGATTTTGCAGTTCACACACAGCTCGGGGGAGGACTTTTCAGCCCCCATAGCAAGGGAACTAACTCACTGAGTATTCTCTTCCCCTCTTCGTCTCTCCCCTCTCTGTCCTGAACTTAAACAGGGCATCAAATAACAGACAACTTGTGGTTTTGCAACAAAAGGCAGAATCAGAGAGGGAAAGAGAATGATGCCCCCTTTCCTTTGTTCATTCGGGACCTCTTTCCTCCAACTAGGAATAAAGTATTTCTGCCTGATTCTTTCCCACATCACATTTATTGGTAATGAGCTTCGAAATGAGTTGTAACATAAATACAAAAATTAAAACTAAAAACGAAATTATGATGCATAAGATATGGAGTAATAAGCACTAAGATTACCAAAGTTTGAAGTTTTGTGCTGTTGGGTACATTCCAAACTAGGCTTCAAGTCTACGGCCAGAAAGGGCCATCTCACTAAGCCTTCCCTTTTCCTTTTTCCCAAGGACGTTATCAATCATGCTCTCCCCCAAGGCCCATGGGCCATTTGCAAGGTAAAGGGGGCCTCCTCGGTGGCTAAGGCAAGGTTTCCGTATGCTGCCGGAAGCAGGGATGAACTTAAGGAGGATGCAGCCTTGCACTGTTCTCTGTGCTTGGAAAAGAGCCCCAGAGAACACTGAGCACTTGAAAACAACCAGCAGGACTTGACCATGTCAAACAAAACCCCGCAGCAGCAGCATTCCAGGAGTGAGTGCGGAGACAGACAACCTTGTGACCCAGCAAGGTCACTCCTCAGGGACTATTCGGTGGAATTAAGAGAAATGGCTTTTAAGAAGTGGCTTCGTCCCAGTGGGAACAGCTGGGACTTTCTCTTTTCTTCTAGGGCTGAGCTCTCTCTCTGCTCTCTTGTCTTAAATGCAGAGGTGGAAGATAAATCAAGTCAGACAAAACGGAATCTGTTTTCCAACTGTCTCCATGTGGCCAGCTGCCAACCTGCCTGGGCCGGGTGGTGGATCGCACACCCGACGTTAACGGAGAGATGGGCCGGCTTGCTTGTTCTGTGTTTTCACAAGTGTTACTCATGTTAGCGGGAAAAGCCTTTGAAGTTCAACCGGAACAAGTAGTGGTCCAGAGCTTGGGGTTTGGCGCCTGCGAGAAGACATGGGATCTCGTCTAGCTTCATTTTCGTGATTCCTAAAGTGAAGTGGTAATAGTAAGGATAATTATTATGCTCCTGCAAGCTGCCTCTTTTCTACGATTCAGGTCTTGGAACATTCTATCTGAAGTTTCTCCCTCCAACCACATCTTGACCCTCAAAACAATGGATTTTGAATTCCTTCTTCAGCCCTGGTTTTACTGGAGGTGCCCTTTAGTTAGTGTATATGAATTATGGAAGTAAGATTCTTCCATTTCTTTATTTATAAGCACATATCTATGTCTCATAGGTCCTTCTAGTGGTAACTGGCATTTCAAGAAGGAGAAAGCCAGTAGGAAATACAAAGGATCAGCAGAAGCCTGGAGCCCCTCTGGGCTAATAACACATTAACAAAGAAATAAGGACAATGAAGGAACATGACCTGCCTAGTATCCAAAGCCGATGTGCTCCAAAAAATGAGATTGCTAAGGGCTATGGACTCAGTTCAGTGATCCTCAGGACAGTATGGCCAGAGCAGGGCAAAGTAAGGGCGCGGTGGGGGAGATGGGGAGGGAATAATAGAGCTCACGGCAAGACTTCCCATGTTATTGTGGGGGAAATGGGGAGTCCAGATGTTTTAGGGTACAGGAGGGACTTCAGATTAACGAGGCCACCTGTGGGTGCTATGTGGACAACGAATGAGGAAAGGGTTAGTGAAGGCAGCATGGACTGAAGAGGTCAGAACAAATAGGTAAGAAAGGCGCCATGGTGGGGTGGGCGGTGAGTCTGTGGAGTGGATTCAATGCAAGGCAAATTGGAAGAGAGAAGCAGCAGCGTCTCCTGACAGGCTTGACTGGGGTGGAGAGTGGGATAAATTAAGGGTGTCTTTGGGGCTTACTCAGCTCTCAGGGACAGTACAGAGCCTAAGGAAGGAGGAGGGGAGAGGCAGAGATGCGAAGTTTTGCCTTTAGACCTACGGACTCTTTCTGAGATAAGCCTTAGGAATCATAGTTGACTACATTAGACTGACTGACTCAGAAGTCCATGGGAAGGCAGGCAAGCTGGGAATCCTAAGTTTAGGCAGTGTTATCAGTTTCACAATATTTAGAAGAAGCTTGTTCAACACTGTATTTTCAGTACTGGTGGAGTTAGGCACTCAAAAAATACTTGTTTCGTAAATGAATGTTTCTGTTATGAGACTCCAGTAAGATAAAGGGAATGGAAATATTTCATTTTCAAACCAGAAATCCCTCTTCATGCAAAAGACTACAGACAATGATCTCATCTGATTGTCTTATAAACAGAAAACTTTTGAATGGACAGCAGAGTGTGCAAGAATAAAACCAAGTAAAATCAGAAATCTTGCTTCTAATAGAAACAATCCCTCAGATGTGGTCTCTCTTCTTCCCTTTTTTTAAATTTACAGTTGATACTATTTAATAATGCAAAGGGCAATAAAACTCCAGGGAAAACTAAACGTAAATAAATTGTAACAATATTCTTAATACTGACTCTTCAAATTGTCAAATGGCCTTTCATAGTTGACTTTTCCTAGTTTCAGAAGGACTACCTTTTCAAAAGCTAAGTCTAAAATAAGATGGGTTTCTTGTCAACTCTTAGAGCCCAGTTCACCTCATATCTGTAAATTCAACTGACACCATTTTGCATTTAATAATATAGTCCTGGCTTCCACTTACTTGCCTTTTAAGTCTAGTCTGGTATTTTAATTTTTGAAGTTGTTTGATGAATCTTTTTGGGGAAACTAAATATTAGATTGGGTCTAAGATATCACTACAGGGAAATTTTCTGGACTTTTGAAACAAACACATAATAGAAATTGTAAGGCACATATTTTATTTTTACTGATTATTGAAATACTGGACATTAAAGTAGGTTTTCAGTCTCTGAAAGCTAGGCGTTATAATAGAGACCAACTTTTCCTTGACAACCAGGAAAAACAAGAAAGTATTATGGTTATTATGGTTTGAATGAGATTTGTGTGTCAAATTCTTGGTCCCCACCTAGGTGGTAGTGCTATTTTGAGAAAAACTTTAAGAAAGTAGGTTTCCAACTATAAACCCTTCAATCATAATTATACAAGCAAGATGCATTAGTGGTACAAAGCTTGTGGGCATAACCAACCAATCTCTGGTTGTATTTAAAGCCCACTCTATGAGATGGAACCCATCACCAACACTGCTCAGAGAGCTGAGAGCCTGAGACCAGCTAGGCCAGGGACCCAGGCGAAAAACAAATACTACTGTTATCTAAGGAAACATAGCAACAAGATGACTTCTGGCAACATACTGCTATACTCATAGCTCAGTGCCTCCCTCAGCCTTCATTAGAGGAGCTTCCTCCTGTAGTAGATGAGAGAAAATACAGAGACCCACAGACAATGTACAAATTGTGAGAGACTTTGGAATACTCAGTCTTAAATGGGTATCTCCATCAAAATTTTCCCTTCAGGGCACAGGGAGGATGAAAGATTGTAAGAGCTGGGGGGAATGGAGGATGCCAAGGAAATAAGGTCTCCTAAACACAGCAGGCCTGACACACACAAGCCTATTCAGCCATGTGCTCGCCACATTCCCATTTTTATTTCTCATATTTTGCATCACTGTGACAAAATACCTGGTGTAAATATTAAGGACAGAAGATTCAGCTCAGCCCATAGATCGAGAGGGGTCCATCCATACGACTCTGGTCCTTGATTCTGGGCCTCTGATGAGGCAGAACATGGTGGCAGCACATGTGGCAGAGGTCACTGGTGGTTGACAAGAAGCAGAGAGGAAGAGGAACCTTCAACCTACGCCTCCAGTGACCACGCCTCCAAGCAAACCCCCTACTGCTTTCTTTTTCTGTTTTTCTTTCATTGAAAATGTTTTTTTTTTCATACAATAGGTTCTGATTATGGTTTCCCCAACCCAAACTTCCCTGAGATCCAGCCCCATCTGAGTCCACACCCTTTCTGTCTCTCCTTAGAAAGCAAACAGACTTCAAAGAATAATAGTAAAATTTAAAAAATGATAAAACAAAAACCAACACACTGGAATAGAACAAAACAAACAAGAACAGAAGAGCCAAAGAAGAAGCACAAAGAACACATACAGATGCAGAGACACAAATTTGCACACGAACAGGAATCCCCCCACACACACACAAATGCACACACACACAAAACAAATTCAGAAGCCATAATTTCTATGCCAAGGACCTATAAGGTGAAAAAAAAATTCCTGACAAAAACATTATGAGACAAAGAATTTCCAAAGATGCTTTTGAGTTTGTTTTGTGTTGGCCATCTACTGCTGGGCATGGTTTGAATCCTCAGTGAGACTCTGTTAGGAAAAACTCATTTCTGATTGGTAGTGGTTACCAATTGATGATTCTGGGTTAGGGGTGAGGACTTGTGTCCACTTCTCTTAGTGCTGGGGCCCCATCTGGTGCAGACCTGTGTAGGCCCTGTGCATGCTTTCCCAGTCTCTGAATAGGCTGGTGGACAGATGGGGAAGATGGACGGAGAGCAGGATAGGATGGAGAAGGGGGGTATATTGCCATGAGAGAGCAAAGGGGAAAACCGAATGGCTTGATAAGCTATCCAAGCAATTCAATACAGCAGGAATAATCTTTTTAATAATATACTGACATGATCACTGCCCATATGGGAGACTGAATTTTGATCCTTGCTCCTATAATGTTCTTTAATGAATTTGAAATGCAGCATAGATGTAAACTTGAGTGCCAATTTGTAAAATGTCTAGAGGAAAGAATTTTAACCTAGACTTAGCCAAAGAATTCTCATACAGAATGCAAAAACATGAATCAGAAAAGGAGGAAATTGATATATTAAAACTTTATTAATTTTTTTCCTACTTGAACAACAACAAAAAAAAGAATTGCTAAGAAAGTGGAAAACCCGCACCAAAAAATGCAAAGAAAATACTTGATAAATCCATCTAAAAATGACCCTTTGGTAAAATAAAGAAATCTTACAGTTCAGGAATGCTAAAAGTGAGAGAAGGATCTGAATTTATTTTTCAGCAAAGAAGATGGAAACCTGAAAAATAAGCATAGAAGACACACACCTCCATCAGGAACCAGAGAAATACAAATTAAAGCCACAACAAAACTGTCCCATACCCAACAGAGTGCCTCAGCCATAACAAAAGCAATGAACAGCATCTACTCTCTGGGGGAAACCATACTTACTCTTTCTGCCAAAAGCTACCAGCTAACTGAGCCAATTATATGAAATGATCATTTTCAGGAACTGGATGACGACTGACACACAATCAGGATCCCTGAGAAATGGGCAAGCGGCACAAAACTAACAGTCACAGGGTTCCAGGATCCAGTAGAGGAGGAGTGCCCAGGTGGAGCCCAGTAATCTTTCAAGTTGGGGAGGCAAGAACTGGAATGTCAGAAGGTCACGGTGGCTAGAATTTGCAGCTTAGGATACGTACAGTGTCCTCGGTGAGAAGCACAGTTTGAGAAACTGGCAGAAGGAGCTACCCGAGTCATGTGATAGGTAAAGAGGGGGCTTTTTGGCAAGAGGCACCTATGTGAAGGTAGAGAAAGAACCATGGTGTAGATGTATACAAAGCAATTGTAGACCTCCTATGCCAGGCAGGAAATGGTTAATGTTTCATGGGCCAGAGGAGAAAAGCCTTCACTGGCTGATGACAACCTGCAGAAGCTGGTTCTGTCATTCCACCATATAGGTCTGTGCTGGCTAGTTTTATGCCAACTTGACACTAGCTTTAGTCACCTGAGGGGAGGAGAGCTCAGTTGAGAAACTGTCTCCATAAGATTGGGTTGTAAGCAGACAAGCCTGTAGGGCATTTTCTTAATTAGTGATGTGTGTGTTCCCAGGCCAGTGTGGGCGGGGCCGCCCTTGGGCTGGTGGTGCTGGGTTCTATAAGAAAGCAGGCTGAGAAAGCCATGAGGAGCAGTTCTGTAAGCAGCACCCCTCTGGGGCCTCTCCATCAGCTCCTGCCTCCAGGTTCCTGCCCTGTTTGAGTTTTTGCCCTGGCTTCTTACGATGATGAACAGTGACATGGAAGTACAAGCCAAATAAACTCTTTCCTCCCCAAGTTGCTTTTGATCATGGTGTTTCATCACGGCAATAAAAACCCTAACAAAGACGAGGTCCTAGGAATAGAACTCAGGTCACCAGGCGTCAATTACCCTTTGAGCCATCTTACCAGCCCCCCAAAGATGTACTTTAAATAAAAACACATAACTAAACACTAAGTAGGAGAATAAAAGAAAGAAAGTACAAATTGCTAATATCAAGGTTAATAAGGGGGGCATGTCTATAAACGCTGTTAATAACAACAGACTATACTATGTTCACATCAAAGGCCTCCAGCTGCCAAACATTTATTCAGAGGGGTTATTGTTACTATAAGTCACAGACTATGCAGATGGTTTGTGTACACTTCCCATAGGCCTTTGTATAGATGATTTGGAGTTTATATTTTGTAGATGAGGAAATAGAGACTTACAGAGGACAACCGACTTGCCCCAAATCACACAGCTTGTTAGAAACAAAATCCTTGACTTCTATTGTACTCGAGTTCCAGGGACCTCTGCAGTCTCATGAGTGACTCAACCAAGTGAATCTAAATGCATTCTAGTATTTTAAAAGGGAAGGCTTTAAAAAAAAATTACAGCCTGAAAATCTTGAAGGAGTGAAAAAAAAAAAAAAACTCACAGAACCACTGCTACCGTTGCCATGGAAACCTGAAAGGAGATTACATACACATCAGTTTTACAACTCCATCTTTTAATAGGTGCAGACTATAACCACAGGCTTCTGATTCCTGGTGGAGATCTCCCAGAAAAAAAATCCATCCAATAGAAAAAAAAAAAATCTCATCAGCTTTTCTAATACAAAAATCCCAATTCTCCAAGTAGGCAGAACTCGCCCAGACAGGGTGGACAACGGTTCTTTTTCCCTGGCATCCTGCCCATCCTCTGCCTACCAGGACATGAACCAAAACAAGAAGAATTAAAGTAATATTGAAAGGGAAGGACACTAAACAGTGCACATGGGACCTACACCATGAGGCCAAGTCAAGAGGCTGTGGGAAGGGAACTGTGCACAGCAATTTAAGGGAGTGCCCATCTTACTGAGGAACACACTGAGTGGCCCGCCCCTGGCAGCAAAGACCGTCTACCTCACTGGGAGTGAGATAAAACCCCACACCCGCAGGGACTTACCTTGGCTGGGGTCTTAGTGGTACTGAGGTACAGCCACTGCCAACTGAATGTCAGCTGTCACACTGAGATGGAATTCTGAAATACATCAAGGTCGTGAGTGTGGGAGCCTGTTCTCAGGTTCCTTGTGGCTTTACCCAGCAGGTCCGCATAGAGAGGAGGATTAGGACCATGGGCCTGAGTGCAGGTGTCTGAGATGGTCTGCACTTGGCTGTGCTGGGGGGAGGTCTTTTGCTCCACCCCTTGGCATTTCTATAAATACCCTGGGGCCGAGACAGTCGGGGCTTGTTGGACTAGGTTCCAGGCCCTCTCCAGGCTGTCCTGTATTTTCTGTTTATCTCCACAATCTAAATCCTTCTATCTAATATTTCCTGCTTCTTGCACTCAAGAAAACTCTGGGGAGCTGTGGGGTTGGTGGGTAAATGCCCCGCACGTGAGTCTGTTGACAAAGGGGAATGTCCTTGCTCATCTAAGGTTGGATCCTTTAGTGTATCTCTCCGAAAGCAGTTTGAAAAGCTATAAATAAAAATTCAAACAATAATACTAAGGGAAGCAAAGTAAATGGTTTGCTGGAGTTTTTTTTTTTTTTTTCAAATGACTTTTGACCTTGATTCAGTTAGTAGAAATGATTATGTTGGTTTATTGATTAGGATTGGGCTTAACTGAAGAGGATAAAAATCTCGATGTAAAAATGCCTCAAGCAACAGAATTTTCTTCCTCTTGGAGAAGTCTGCATAGTGGTCTGGGCTCCTTTGGCAGTTCTTCCAACATGAGAGATCCAGGCTCCCCTGGTGTTTTGCCCCACGCTCTCAGCATGTGGCTTCCAACACCTGATCCAAGATGGCTGCCTATGCTGTAGCCTGCATATCCATGGTAACATCAGAGGAAAAGAGAAAAGGGATGAAGGAGGGCAACCCTTTACCCACGAAAGGACACTGATCTAAAGTTCCATATGCTGCTCTGTGTGCATCCCATCCACCGTGTTCTGTGTGGTGTGGTCTTTGTGCCCTCGGCACGAAAGACACTCATGTTGTGTAGAAATAACCAGAGATGTTGTTCTTGGAATAATCCAGAGCCATGGGTTCAGGTTTGGGGGATTCATTTACTTGTTCGTGTATTTATTCAAGGCACAATTGTGAGGGCTACTTGTGGGTACATTGTGTGCGAGTACACATGTGAGTACAGCCAGAGGCTAATCTACTCATGGCTAATCTACTTAGCCATTTTGTTTTGAGACAGGCTCTTTCATTGGCCTAGAGCTTGAAGAGTAGTCTAGATTGGCTGGCCAGGGATCTGCCTGTGTCTGCCTTCTGGGTGCCAGGATCACAAGCACAAGGCACCATGACAGGGTTTTTAAAATGTAGGTTCTGGAATCAAATTCAGGTCATATTAAAGCAGCAAGTACTCTGCCTACTGATCTGTCTCTCCAACCCCTCAAGCTGTAATTACTAATCATGTGGTGGACATCAGGCTTCGTTTTACTCATTCATTCATTATGTGCATGTGTGCTCCTGCAAGAATTTATATATACCACATGCATGCAGGTGCCCACGGGATGCCAGAAGAGGACGCTGGATCCCTGGAGCTAGTTATGTGTTGCCTGTGGTGTACATGCTGGGTACAGAACCTGGATTCTCTGAGGGAGTAGTAAGCACACTTGATGTTTCAGCCATCTCTTTAGTCCTGCATTAGGGTTTCTTTTCATTTTCTGGAAACAAGGAAAAAGCCAATAGCCACACATAAGACAGCAAATCATGTCAACACAGTGTATAACGAATTTCATAAGGTAACAAACATACCCAAGTTTCTCCATTGCAAGGGAAAGCCTTCAAGGAATCTATCATAAAGAAAATAACATGTCACCTAGACCCTTAAAAAAATAGGACTTAGATAAGAGGGGGGTAGGGATGGGAGAAAAGCAAGTTTCTGGAGAGTGCTGTAGAATGGAGAAGGCTTTCCCGACAGAAGGATAAGCAAATGCAAATGTAAAAAAAATATGGGCAAGGAGGACGTGCTGGGAACACTTGGCAGTCCCATCAGGCTTGGAATGGAGATCAGAGGTGTGGGGAACGAGCCAGGGAGGAACGAGAGTGGATGAGACGTGAGTACAGGCAGGATCACCACAATAAAGGGCAGTGCAGACAGGCTGGAAACCGTGCCCATCAGTCTACTCACGGAGGGGTCTGGAGGAGTCTAGGGACAGGACGCTGAGGACACTGTGTTTTGAATACTAATGTGGAGGGCATGTGCAAAGGTGCAGGGCAGATGGAAGGCCCAGCTGAAGGCATAGAAACTGTTCATTTGTCAAGCGTTTTCCGAGCTCCAGCTCTGCCAGGCCCTCTGCGAAGGGCCAAAGACATCAAATCCAGTGAGTGCGCAGTCAGAGAAACCCTCAAGGAGCCGCGGGAAAGAGACACACAGCGGGTGTTAGCAGGGCTCCATACAGTGTGAGAAGGAACGCAGGAGGACGATGGCCACAGGGGGCAGTAGGTAGCGTCTAGCTCTACTGGAATGGGATCCAACCAATCTGCAGAGAAAAGTAGACATTGGTTAGTGAAAGTCAAAATGAAGTCTGACGGAGGGTCAAGAGCTGCAGGTGGCATTCGTGGCTGTCTCTGGTACCTAGAAACGTGACACTTTGTGTACCTGAGGCTCAAGGTCCGAGCACAGGTAGTGGTGACAAAGTGGTCCCCGATGATCGGATTTGGTTAGATGCGTCACCGACTGTCTAGGTTGAAAGAGATGCGAGGGTGTATTAGAGGCGGGAAAACAAGCTGGCGAGCTTTGGGTGTCCGCTTATCCCTTTCTCGTTCACCGTACATTTTTCTCCACTCCCTTCTGTCACGCAGGAACCTCTGCTGTGTGTTCCACAGGCTCGCTTGCCCTCAGGCCCCCCGTCAGATTCAACTAACTGGGAAACGAAACAGAAGATGAACAAGCAGGAAGCGGGGCGTGAAGACAGTCTTCACACTTAGTTTCCCACTTCTCTGCCTACGGTGGTGTCCCGGCCATGCTCACGCTCCCATCGTCGTCGGATGGTCTTAGCATCACCGAGGGCCTGTGCTGCTTCCTTCTCCTGAGCAGTCACTCTCTTTCATCGTTCTGGACCTCTCAGAAGCACTCCACGTACTTCCTGTTCAGGCTCTGAACTGGCAAGAGAAACCCGGCAAGCGACAAAGTCATCACACTATCCCTTGTCGTTCATATGCTCTTAGTTCATAGTCCCTTTATTAAATTCTCGAGCCATCCAAAAAGCATGCCAAACCGTTTGGTGGCAGGATCCTGACTAAGATAATTACTAAACACCACCCTTGCTTAAATCCCATTTCTTCACAATTCTTGCAGCTTTGATGGTGTGAGCCACAAATATTCCTAAAGGAATGACTAAATCTGAGATGGTTCATAACACTCACCGCGCTTGTTTGACTTGTCAAAATAGCGATCTGATGGGCTCAAATGAACTCAGAATTTGGAAGGGGGAAAAAAAGAGCTAAATTCTTGCTACTAACAAGTTTACAAGTTAGTTAGAGATAAGCTGTAAAGACACAGCTAACAAAAAAGACCCACAGGACTGACCTTTGGCCTGTTTCCTGAGACTGGAATTTAAGCAAATAGTTCAGACTAGATAAAATCCACTGTTTCTAATGCCAGATTCCAAAACGAGGCAATCTGGTGGTGAATCTGGCTATCATTTCTAACTCAGTTAGAGCAGATCATAGTACAGGCATGGCTTCCTGGGATTTGGTACTTGTTTTCAGAGAATGAGTAACAACATAGGATGAGAAGACACCTCTAAAAGCATCCATCACCCCTAAAAGCATCCACCACTGAACACATATGTAGCTCCCAGTCAGTGATTCTTTACCTGAATAATGGTCCTGAGGCAGACTGAGATGTATCAAGAAAGGCTAACTGAAAAACAGTCTTACAAAACCGGGTGCTCTTTTTGTAGAGAAGGAATATTCACATATTTACAAGCGAGTTATATTTCTTTTAGACAAATTGTGCATTCCTCAGTCCCATGATACTTCTGAGGATGGGAGGGGTATTTCTACACCTGCCACACAGCTGGGTCTGAGGACTGCCTGCATCCTCCCAGCATGCTCTGGGATTAGTTTCCATACCAACCAGTATAAGAGTGTTTCCCGATCTACCCAGTAGGGGACAGACACTAACGGAATAGGCATCTATGAGGGACAATCAGAGACAGGCTGAATGACTGTAGTCAGTATTTACAGAGCAACTTCTTCATGGTAGTGCTCTGTGACATGAGAGAGTGAGAGACAGGAGTGCAATGTGGTTTTTGCTAAGAGCTCAGGACTCATTCACATATGCTGTGATGTAACCTGTAATCCTTCAGAAAGGAAACGAGATCATACTTTGTAGGTTGGGAAAGAAAGGCGCAAGGTGATAGAATGATCATCAATTCATAGGGTGGAGATGCTAAAGCTGGGATAGGATTCCAGGATCCTGCCTCGAAAATCTGCATTTCCTGACACTTATTATCTCCATGTTTTTATCAATGGCAAACATGGTGGATAAAGATACCAGAAAGGAAAGGGGCCCGAAGAATAAGGAACAGGAAAGCAAGGATATAATGTTGAACTTGAGTTAAAATATCTCACCTCATTTTTTTTTTCTAGGAGAAAGAAGGAATCTCAGTTTTGGAATAACAGAAATGTAATCCACTGTCATGAGACATACTTGTGACTTGGGGAAATAATAATAATATGGTATCCGGGAAGCCAAGATTAACAGGAAGATGTGTCCCAAAGAAACTGAGCTAAGATTGCTTTTTAACCTGTCTGGAAGATTCTGCCTTTGGTCCCAGCCTCCCCAGGGAGAGAAAACTATGAACTGACCCCAATGAGGAACAGAAATGCATCTCAGCAGACAGAGGCCAAGGGCTTGTTAAACACTGCCAAAATGCTGATGCTGCCGTTATACAAACGAGATTGTTCTCACATCACTCCATATAAGAAGCTGCATTTGGAGAGAGAGAGAGAGAGAGAGAGAGAGAGAGAGAGAGAGAGAGAGAGAGAGAGAGAGAGAGAGAGAGAGATTGCTCTGGACAATGAATGCAGAAACACCAGAATGTCATGTTATGTCCTTGATAGCCCTTCATAGCTAAACCAATTATTTCAAGTCAACAGCCAGGGACATGCTGGTGCCAGGTGCTTTCTGAACTTGCATCTTGGGATTCTGTGGCTCTGCCACTGCCTCTTGAAGACCAGGAAGCAGCAACATTTACTCACTGTTACCTCCTACATCCAGAATGTTCTTTGCAAAGCAGAATATTGGCTTAGGTCTAAGGAAATTCTTGGCCCTTCTCCTGAGAACCACCCTGTGGTTTGCAGTGCCTGTTGGCCTGGCTAACACAGAGCCTCTAGTGTACCCCATATATTTTTCCAATCCAGTCATCCCAAGGGAGCAGGGATCTGAAGCCAGGCTTACAAGGGCCAGCTGGTGGCTTATGGTGAACATTATCCTGATAATAGCTCTGCTCCTGGTGGGAAAGAGTCCTCTCTTGACTTCCAATGCTCCTGTCTATAGATACTAGTCTTGAATGCCAACCTTCTAGAAGTATTATGAGGAGACATTAACAAATGCTCATTTGCATAGATACAGCATGGATGATACACACCCAAAGAAATGATTCTATACAAGTATAGTTTAATGAACCAGTGAGCTTGCAATAGGATTGTGGGTCAAGGGCTGCTTATAGGACTACAGGCCACTCAAAGGCAACTGTGTCATTAAGAAGCTATCCCCATCATGGGTAAGGATTCATGAAAGCTGTATCCCTAGAACTTCCTGCACAATTTATAGGCAGTTTGGCCAATGAGAGTCCCCTCTCCCAGCAACTGTTAGTGCTCCTACAGCCTTAAGGCTGTAGTGACTTTTGGGAGCTTCCTAAGCCTTGTAAATTTCATTTACTTCCTGGGCCTTGTTTGTTACATCTAATTGCCTAAATTTTATGAGCTCTTCTCCTCCCTTCAGAAGGGAATGTTTCCATTTGGAGGAAAGAGCTACAGAACAGGATTAAGTGAGATAATCCCCACGTAACTTTAGTCTAACACTCAGAGCATAGTCAGCACTCGTGACTTCACTATTTACTAAATAAAATATTCCCTGAAGTCTGACTCCATGTGGGGCAGAACCTCTACTCATCACGCAAGCCATCTTTCTTCATACTCGGAGACAGTTCACACAGAGCAGAGAGGAAAAACTGAAACCTGTAATAGTAGGGCTTTGAAGAACGTCATCAGGAGTCTCCAATTAAATCATTTCTAGAAGCACGTGGCGAGGGTCTTTCCTGATAGAATGGGGAATGCTGCACACAAAATAATTCATTGGAAACTGAACTTTGGGAGCATATTTAAGAAGGAACAACACTGACTATATTATAAAAAACAATTTGTAAAGTACACTAAAACATAATGAAGCTTGAATTGAAACTAATCCTCCTTGGCTTGTGAGCACAACATGTCAGTTATCCCTTAACAAACTTGGAGAGCTACTTCATGGAATAAAACAATCAGGTGACAGAAGTCATTTAAAACATTGGTAGTTGCCTTAGTTGTTAAGTTGTCTATTGCTGTGAAGAGACACCATGACAGCAGCAACTCTTGTAAAGGAAAGCATTTAATTGAGGTGGTGGCTTACAGTTTCAGAGGTTCAGTCCATCATCATCAGGGCATGACACGGCGGCACACAGGCAGACATGGTGCTGGCTACATCTCGATCAGAAGGCAACAGGAAGTGGTCTGAGACCCTGGGCAGAGCTTGAGCATAGGAGACCTCAAAGCTGACTCCCACAGTGACACACTTCCTCCAACAAGGCCACACCTCCTCACAGTGAAAGGACCAAGCACACACTGTAGCAGGCTGCTCAGCCTTCTCTCAGAGATCAGGCCTCTATTTCAGTTTCCTGAGACTGAGCAAGTAGTTTCTGGGAGGGCCATGAACAAAAGACAATTAATCACTGATACCCCTGCCAGCGGGGGCAGGGAGATAGGATGCACCAAGCCTGGGCCACTGAGCCAGCCCCCACAGTCAGTACATGCTAGGCCAGCCACCTTCCACAGCAGCTAAAGGACAAAGCCTGGGACTTGTCCAAGCCTGCCCAAAAATGGATAACTGTAACCCCCAACTAACGCTAGCCAATTAAAACATGATTGCCACTCGCATAAACCAATGCTGAGTCTGTTCTTATGTAGTCTGTAGACCCCCAAGCCCCCTTTGCTTTACTCCCTATAAAAACCCTGCCCATTGCTACTCAGGGTCTCTCCTGCTTTGCTGCTGCGTCAGATGGACAGAGAGGCCTGAGTTAACTCGCAACAATTAAAAGACTCTTTGCTTTTGCTTTGGATTTGGTCTCTTGATGGTCTTTGGGGGACTCTGGGTACCACAGTAGTGCCACTCCCTTTGATGGCCATTTTCTTTCAAGTCACCACTGTAGTAAATCTCTACCATGTTTCCAAACTCAAGCTGACCTAAGCCATTTTACACAGCGTACAAGTAGATTCTCTAGGAGAATACAAACAGCAACTATGATTAAAGGATCTCAAATGCATCCGAAAGAAAAAAAAATCTATGTATTCCTTGCCACTTTTGGTGTATTGCTAGGAGTATGGGTTATCTTTTCATTATGCTCCTGCCTCACATGCTTTTGTCTTTTATCATGCTGCTGTTCACTTATCTGCCATAAACACAGGCACTCCCCATGCACTGGAATGATAAACTAGCTGTTACAAAGATCTGGGGTTCCAGGGTGTTCCAACATAGCTAACCCAAGTGATTTTCTGTGGCTTAACCTGTTTTCAATATCAATTCAGCCACACGCTCATTTCCAACATAAAATTCCTTTCACCGGTTATAAGGAAAAAAAATCAGTGAGACCATTGTTCCTGTGGAAGTTCTGTATCCAGCATGCTTTATGAGGTTGCCCCAGCCTGGCTACACTAAATCCCAAACTGTGTGATTCTGTGAGCACCACAATTATTGACACTGAAATAGTCCCAAGAGTGTCTCAGAGACAAGTATCAAGGCACGAGGGTCTTCCTGGCAGAACACACAGATACATGGAGCATCTCTCCTCCATGCACCCTGTTAGCCCAGTTCCCTCCAAAGCGCCATTTTCCAGACACTCCATCCTGCAGACTAGTTGGTTTCATATCAGATATCCTGCATATCAGATCTTGACATTACAATTCATAAAAGTAGCAAAATGACAGTTACGAAGTAGTAACAGAACTAACTTTATGGTATGTGGGGGGGCACCACAACATGAGGAACTGTATTAAAGGTCCTCAGCATTAGGAAGGTTGAGGGCTACTGCTACAGACTCTCTGAGAAACCTCTGCCCATCTAACTGGATGATCATCATGATTCAGACCCCGGAGACTATCTGGCAAAAGGCAGTATCTTCACTTCTGACTCCAGCCACTGTTGTCTCACTGCATAATCAAGAGGTTCAGTTGAAGGCAGAATGGGTAGGGTTGAGTACTGGCTGGCCAGCTGGAAGACCCTGAGCAAAACGTTTCACTTTGTTGATTCCATTTCTTTCACCAGAAGAAACTAATACTCTTACCTCTTTGAGTCTGAGGTAAAAGCAAGTGAAATAAGTTTTGGAAATAAGGCCTAGAATGCAATAGGCAAAGAACTCTGGAGATGTAACCTAACTGTCTTCCCCATCCACCTTGTCTCAGTTTCTTTTCTCTTGCTAGGATAGGACACCATGACTAAGGCAACCTAGGGATGAAAGCTTATTTGTGGCTTACAGTTTCAGGGGAGAGCACGGCCACAGGCAGGTAGGCATGATGCTGAGAGCTCACATCTTGATCCACGTGTAGGAGGCAGAGAGCGCGCACTAGGAATGGCAGGAGTCTTGAAACCCAAAGCCTGCCCCTCAGTGACACGCCTCCTACAACAAGGCCACACCTCCTAATCCTTCCCAAACAGTTCCACCAACTGGGGACCAAGTACTCAAATGTATGAGACTTATGGGGGCCATTCTCATTAAAACCACCACATACCTCAAGCCCTAGAAAACCATCCAAAAGGCCTTGTCATCAAATCATGCAAAAAGCCCAAAGGTAAAAAACTATGTGCTGATATTGAAATTCAAGAAAGCATTCAGTTAAAGAATACCATTCCCTTCCAACCACAGGCTATATCTTTCCCTAAAAATTATGTCACCAGAATGCTGGCTTCATCACTTAAACAATTGAAAGCCATCAGGTCAGTTAGCGATTATTTTCACAAGAAGATATATACAAATTTCCCATAAATTAAATAAAAAATTTAACCTTATTAAGCATTATATAAATTAAAACCTAGGGAGCATTATATGTATCCACAAAGTAAACACTTATAAATGATACTATGTAACACCATCATAAGCAGCATTAATGATATGTGCTAATGAGAATGGATAATGGTATCTTATTAACATAGTTCAAGAACACACCAGGAGCGATGTCAGCACAATAATCAAATAGAAGTTCCTGGACCCTTCCCCTGCAGCCCACCCCTCAATATAAATCAACAACTGCAGTTTGAGTAATGTACACGAAGGAAAATACAGGAGATCAAAGCAGCAGAAATGTTTTAGAGCACAGAAATCCAGGATGACTACGTACAGAAGAGCAAAAAGCATGGTACCTCCACTACACCACTGTTCTGCTCAGAATCCAGTCAGAACCGAGGAGGACTTCCTACTGTTGGAAAAAGAGAAGCAGGAAGATCTCTGTAGACCCCATCACCTCAGCAGATTCTTGTGGCCTCTGCTACTGGAGACTCCTGATGCCCTTATTGGCTCCATGTCTAGTTGAGAAAGGGTTCCCACGCACCTCTATCTGTATAAATCTCTAGTATAAGATTAAAAGTAAAAAGAATGAAAATTAAATCTATAGTAAGTTGTTCAGAAGTATATAATATAAAAATATAAAAAGATTGAAATTGCAATATCAAAGACAAAAATGGGGGACAAATGTTTAAACTTGTATGCAACAGAGGTTATGAGGTTAAAATGGTGGATTTAAGTGTGAAGGTGGCTCATTGTAACCACAGCACAAAATACAGCTGGTACCCAAATAATGGAGAGAGAGAGAGGAGCAATGGCATCACACACGAAAGAGGAGGAAAGAACAAAGGAGCTACAAAAACAACCAGAAAACAAGTAACAAACTGGTAAGATTCACCTATTAAAACAAGCTTGGGTTAAACTTTTTAATCAAAAGACTGAAACAGACCTAAAAGATGTAAAAAAAAAAAAAAATGTGATCCAAAAATATGCTAACAATAAGAGATTATTTAAACTTTAAGAACACACACACACTTGCATACAGGTGAAAACACACACACACACACACACACACACACACACACACACACACACACACACACACACACACACACACACACATACACCGGTACAGGCAACTGAAAATAAAGGAAACAAAAAAAGATCTCAAGGATGGAACCGTTGGCAAAGTGTGTTCCCCTGACATCAAAGTACCTGAAGGCATGAGCAAAATCGTATACACAAAGGGCGATAAGTAGACAGGACAATAGTGTAGGGACCCTCAACAATGGACATGTAAGCACACAGAATGCTAAGAAGGAAATGCTTGTATAACACTGCTAATCAGAGGGGCTGATGGATGGATGGAAGTTTCCATCAGCAGCAGGCTACATACTCCTGCCCAATGTTCATGGGATTTTCTCCAGTGTAGACTATATGTTAGGTCTTAACAAATTTAGGAAGATTGAAAAATATCTAATAGGATTTCAGACTACAGGGATATGGAACTAAGAATATAAAACGGATAATGTTTTCCAAAATTGACAAATGTATGAAAATTATTTTTTTCTAAAAATTTAAAATCTAAAGCTTTCCTAAAGTTGACAAATATCTGAAACGTAAATGGCATATTTTGAACAACCAATGGGTCAAAGAAGAATTCAAGTAGGAAATTTAAAAGTACCTGAAACAGATGAGTATGTAAACACAGCATACCGAAACATGTCAGTCGCCATAAGTGGTGGAGAAGGGGAGCATTCAACACTAAATACCTCCCTCAGAAAGGAAGGCATACACCGGGTAAACAAGTCTACCATTACACCTCGAGGAACCAGAGAAGAGAATAATTCAAACCCAAAATCAGAAGGAAGAATTCTTTCAAACATAAATCAGAGAACAGAAAAATCAATAATACTAAGTTTATTGAAAATATAAACAAATTAAGGAACCCCCAGTGACTCTAAGGGAAATAGAAAAGACTTAAATCAAAGCTAAAAATCAAGACGTTACAATAGACATACAGGAAACAAAAAGGGCAATTAGAGAGAATTATGAACGGTTACATGTCAGCACATTTAATAGCCTAGACCTAGATAAAATGGATAAATTCCTAGAAAAATACATCTTACCAAGATTCTATCAGAAGTAAAAAGCCCAAGAAGAACAATAATAAACGAGATATCAAATAATTAATTTTTAAAACATTATTCAAAAAAAAACCCTCTGGACCAGAAATCTTAAGTGGCTGAACAATAAAGAAAAAAAAACTAATGTATTATATCTTAAAGTCTTTCCAAAACTAGAACTAGAGGAAATACTTTCCAGAACATTTTATGGAGCCAGAATCATTCTGATACCTATGCCAGACAAAGATAACTCAAGAAGAGAGAAACACAGCCAATCTCTTGAGTAAACAGTGATGCAAATAATGAAATATTAGCAATTGATTCCAGTAAGATGCCAAAAAGACTGAACATCATGACCAAGTGGAATTTATAATAACCTACAAAACTTATCTAACACATACCAGTCACTGTGATACATCACAATGGTAGAGGAAAAGAGAGAATGAGGGATCAATTGATAGAAAAAAAAAAAGCATTTGAAAAAGTTGACAAACATCCTTTCTCAATACAACCTTAAGGTATAGAAAGAAAATTCCTCAACATAGTAAGACTGTCTATGAAAGCTCAACAGCTCACGTCGTAACCAATGAAGAAAAACTGAAAGTTCCTCTGCTATAATCCAATACAAGACCAGCATCCCAACTCCTACCATTTCATTCAATATTGTTTTAGAGATAATAGCAAGCACAATCAGGGAAGACAAATAAATAGACAAATCAAAATGGAAGAAGGACAATTATATTTCTTTCTAAATGATATAATCACATATGTGAAAATCACCAAAGATTCTATATGAATACACACACACACACACACACACACACACACACACACACACACACACACACACACACACTCCTGTTAGAACTAACAAATGAATACTTTGTTAGGTTGCAGGATACAAATCAACAGCATTTGTACTGAAATAATAACCTAACTAAAAATTTAAAAAATAGCATTCATAATGGCACAAAAATACAATACCTAAGAACAAATTAAGGGAGTATCTAACTGAGGAGGTTGAAGGGCTGTATACCAAAATCTACAAAACATTGAAGACACAAGTCAATGGCATGACAGTGCATGCTATGGAGCAGGACTAATATTGTTAACATTGCCATACTGAACAAGGAGATGTGCAGATTTAGTGCGACCTCCACCAAAACAAAAATAGCTTTCTTTACATAAATAGTGGAAAGATTCTAAAATACAACTAAAGTCATAATATCCCTAAATAGACAAATAGTTCTAAGAAAGAAATACAAAATTGGAAGGAAAATCACATTCTTTTCCTTTAAACTATATAAAGAAGCTGCAGTTAATAAACTATCAGGGTCTTGGTATAAATATAAACACACAGAACGGTGAGACAAAATGGAGAGCTCACAAGTGAAACCAAACATATTCAGCCCATTAACTTTTGACACAGACACCAAGAAGACACAACAAGAAAATGACAGTCTCTTCAGTTGGTGGTGCAAAAGGATGAAAATCGAACCTTATCTAATGCCATATATACCACCCAACTCAATGTGAATCATTGACAGAAAAACCTGAATCTTGAGTGGATACTATAAACTCCCAGAACAGGATGTAGGGAGAGCCTCCTGGACTTTGCATGATTTTTGGATTCCACAAACAACAACAGCCAAAGTAAACTGGACATTGATCTAGAAGCTTCAATGGCAAGAAAATAATCAGCAAGACCAAACAGGGGCCTGTGGCAAAAGAAGAGTCTAATATGCACAAAAATATTTAAATCCATTCAACTATTAGTGAAAACAAAGATTCTGGTTTTAAAATGGGAAGACACTTTATTAAAAGACAATATGAAAATGCCCAAAGATATATAAAAATGTTTACCATTAATCATCAAAGAAATGCAAGTTACATCCACTGTGGAATTCCACCTTGCATCTGTTGGGATTACTATTATCATAAGGCCAAAAGAAAACATATGTTGGAGAGAAACTGGAGAAAGGCGGTCTCTTGCCCATTCTTAGTCAGAGTGTAGATTTGTGCAGCCATAATAGTAGACAATATGGGGGTTTATAAAGAAATGAATAGTGAATCACTATATATCCCAGCAATCTCTCTTCTTCCTATTAACCCATCCCTAAGTGAATCTCAATATTGCTTACATCAACCAAGATATTAAAACATCCTGTCTATTGACAGAGAACTAGATAAGGAAAATATGGAACATATACACAATGAAACCTTACACAGTCTTAAAGCAAAACAAACAAAGACCTTGCCTTTTGCCACAACATAGACAAGCCCAGAAGCTATTGCAAATAAGTGAAATAAATCACACATAGAAATAAAAATACTGTATGATCTCACTTACTTACAAATGTCATTTTTCATATCATTTTTATTTTCCAGATTTCTTGTAATGAGCATCCATTCATTTTATGATTAAATTTTCAAAACTTTGCATGCTTTGGTTTCTCAGAGATTTGCTTTTATGGATTTACATGTATTTGAATATTACCTTCTAAGGAGATGATAATTTAGCTCTAGAAAATAATCCTAATAGCTATAATTTTAGCTAGGAGAGACACTTGGGTAGTGAGTCCTATTCTTTTTCAAGGATCACTACACACATCACGCAGATGGCAGGGAAACTCTCAAGTTGCCTTGGGGAAGAGACCAGGCCACTATCACCATCAGAGATCAGGTCAATCTACTAAGAAAACTATTATTTATCTCTTTGTACCCCATAGGTTCTGGCTGTGAAGTCTACCCCCATTTGTGATAAGAGTGGAGAAGTCAAGTACTTGTCGATAATTTCAAGATACCTTTCTCATGGATGGCTTGATCTCAGAGAAGACAGAGCAGGAAAGTCACTGTTATGCCAAGCTACCTGTTTGCTCAGCACATAGCTGGTCTGGTTGTGAGGGCCAACAACGTGTGCACACTACCCTGAGCTTTCTCAGTTCATTTCTGGAGGTGTGTTCTGGCATCTCGGAGAAACTAGGGTATTGCTAATTGCTATTCTTTTGCATTCATAAAAAGAATGTTACTCCAGGGCATCTTGCCAACAATAATTAGTCATTTTCCACATGCCTCTGAAAAGGAAGGTCAACATTCCCACCATCATTGTCCTTTGAAGCACAGGAGAATACTAAGAAAGCTGATAAAGCAGTCACGGGCAAAACAAAAACTCAATGTATTTTCTGGCTTAACAGAAATGTTAGAGAATAACAGAATTTTCTTGTTGGAAGGCATCATTTGAGAGGAAGATAAATAAAATGATTGTGATTTGCTCTCATCTCAGTTACCAATTACTGTGTAGTCTTCTAATTAAGCAATAAAGATTTTTTTTCTACCTCAGTCAAAATTGGCCCTAGTGAATTAAAAACAAAAACTACCAGAACTAGGCAGAAAAATATCTAACCCCAGAGCTACCACTGAGAAAATAAATCACAAAGTTTACATCTCACAACTTGCTATCTTTGAAATAGGGAGCTAAGTATATCTCCCCCCAAACCTAGCAGACACATGATTGGTAAGTATGAGGATTTTATAACAAAAAAAAATGGTAACAAAAATGTTTAATGTTAAAATGTAATAAACAATTTGAACTAATTGTATTAACTTAAAATTTAACATACTGAACTATATAGCTTGATGTGTTTTCAGAAATGTGTGTGCCTTTTTTGATTACCACAACAAATGGGCTACAGATCATTTCTATAACCCCAGAAGGTTCCATCTTGCTCCTTGGGAGACTGTTCTCATCATTTCAGGAAGCCACTGGTTTAATATCTCTCAATACATTAAGTACATGTTATATAACTGGCCACTTTAGGAAACTCATCAACACCATTCTGTGCAGAAGGTGCTGACTCCTTTATATTGATGGATAGTTTTCCATGGTATTCATTGATAAGTATATATCACAATTTGTGGGTACAATATAAGTCAAGGGGGTATATCCAGGTGGAGAATACCATGAATAAATCTGATAAACATCTTTGCGCAATCCTTTTATAGACATATGCCATTTCTCTTGAATAAAAACCAAGAAGCAGAACTGTTGGGTCATAAAGTAGTTACAAATTTAGCCTTGCAGGAAACTGTCAAATATCTTTCCAAAGTGGTTATATTTCACCACTTTACTTTTTACACTCCCACAAATAAGATATGAGAATCTCAGTTTCTCTATGTCCTTGGACATTTGATATTATTTTAGTCATTATAATGGGTTGAAATGCTACTGTGTGGTGGCTTTACTCTGCATACCCTCACATTGCTAACAGTGATGAGAAGCAACTTTCTTATGTTAATTTTCCAACATATATCTTTTTTTGTGTGAAGTGTCTGCTTAAGTCTTTTTTACTGGTGTTACTGGGTGAAGAATCACCATTTTATTTTTCATCCGTAGGAGTTTTTTTTGTTGTTGTTGTTTTAACATACTTTAGATAGAAATCCTTCATCCAGTATACCTATTAGGATAATTCTTAATATTGGACTCTGGATTATCTTTTCTTTTTATTAATGATCCCTTTTGAAATTTAGAATTTAAAACTTCTGATGAGATCACTCCTGGTTTCTTTTGACTCATCTTAGATGCTCTATAATTTCAGATTTTATATTTCAGTCTGTGATTCTCTACATTTGTCATGGTTAAGGTGATGGAGAATTTGAGATTTTTTTTTTCTTTTGGCTATCCAATCATTCCAGCACTATTTCCCAAAAAGGTGCTCTGCTTGAGGAGAAGATGAACACTAGAAAAGGAAACCAGTGTTTTATATAGAGTATGTGTGGACATACATGTTTACATGTGTATGAACATATATTTACATATATGTTTATTTAAATATGTATATATGCGTCTTTCCTCACAAGAGCTGATATCCTTCAGTAGGGTCCTCAAACTAAACTCACACTCTAAGGGCTCCAGACGGTGATATTGACCCTGAGAAAACATGAGACTTCAAAACTACCAGCTGCCATTTTGTTGGCCAGTGCCATTCCCAGCTGCAAACTGATAATAGCACAATTCCCATGCAAAATAACCATGAGTTCAGAAAGATTGTCTTTGCATGTGTCCTTCCAGCCTTTGTCCTTACTGCATTTGGCAGCTTGGAACATTACCAAAAGCTCAGCTGTTTTCCCCCTGTCCTTTCCTAACGGAGTTCTCTTTTACCTACGCTGTCTTCCGCTGCCTGAGAAAGTGGCTTATGTTTCTTGGTTTTATAGGAAGAGTTCGGTATCAGGAGTTCAGCATCTTCAGATTATGTTCACAGCTTTCATGTAAGATGCACCCCAGCCCCAAGCATAGCTATCCAAGGCAGTCAGTACTTGTTAGTCTGTGGTTTCTGAGGGCTAAGAGTTCGAGCATGGTTAGGCTGTGGGATTCTGGCTCAGGATAGCTCCTGAAGTTGCAGCCATTCTGTCAGCCAGGGCTATAGCAGTCAGCGATGGGAAAGCCTGCAGCCAGCTGTGGCCGAAACAAGGAGGCTCAGCTCCTTGCTTCCAAATGGCCAAGGGTCTTAATTCCTCATGCCATGGACCTCTTCAGAGAGATGCTCACAATGTGTACCGGATGTGCTCCCCAGAGCAAATGAAGCAAG
Source organism: Peromyscus maniculatus bairdii (assembly GCF_049852395.1). NCBI lineage: Eukaryota > Metazoa > Chordata > Mammalia > Rodentia > Cricetidae > Peromyscus > Peromyscus maniculatus. The sequence continues at coordinate 43,644,232 of NC_134865.1, read as the reverse complement.
AGAGGAAGACTGCAGGAGAGCAAGTCAAACGGAAGCAATGTTGTCTTTTGTTACCTATACTGGAAAACAAAAAAGGCTTGGCTCCATAGACCCACCCCAGTACACTCCCAATCCCATGGCTCCATAGACCCTTCCCATTCCTTTTTGGGGAGGAAACTCAAGATGGGCTTTGTACCTGTCATGTTCTGTGGGCTTCATGCACCAATCCTGGTGCATAGTGGGAGGAAACAGAGAACCATGAATGTGTAGCATCTGAGGGCCCTTAGGACCACCTTGGCAGCTGGCTACACAGCTTTAAATAACATGATTCATTTGCTCATCGGCGATCTCCTTCTGTTTCAGTGTTAAGCGGGTCTTTCACCTTCTCCTGACCAATCCGCCACAGGACGATATCCAAACAACTATAGTGAATGTATAGTCTTCCAAAACAACCCCTGCTAAAAAGAAGAAAATAAAATCTAGAAGTTATGTTCAACTCTTAGTCCTTTGTTCACAACTACATCAGCCATAAAACTGGGGGTCTGTCATGTTGAAATCATTACAAGTTTCCTTGCACATTTTTCCTGAACTAGATTTCCAAGAGAAAACACTAATTTGATTCTAACGGTAAAAACCACTTGAAAGGCTAGAAAGACAACAAAATGTAACAGTTCCGACTCAAGTGCAGAGCCAGGAGTGGTGGCGCACGCCTTTGACCCCAGCACTTTGGCAGGCAGAGGCAGGTGGGTCTCTGTGAGTTCAAAGCCAGCCCTGGTCTAAAGAGTTTCAGGATTGTATAGTGAGGCCCTGTCTCAAAACAAAACAAAATAAAAAGCCTCAGGTCCTGGAGACGTAGTGTCCTATGCGCAAGTCCATGCCCCTCACTGTGGACTTGACTTTGGCCAAGCCTGGCATTACAGCTTTCATTCCTTACCATACAGGGGGAACACAGCTGATAACAGCTTGACCTCTGTTCCCTGAAACATGGGCAATGCTTCACCACGTGCTCACACCATCAGTAGTGAAGCTTTCCTGTCTTCACTGAACCCACACCGGCAACAGGGGTGTCAGTCACTCCTGGGCCAGCCCCTCCGCTCCTCTTCCTGTTTAAGGAAATCCTTTCAAATGCTCACAGGTTTTGCTTGAAGGGTTTTCAGTTTTAAAGATTGGAAGCCGCAAGCGGAAGTAGTGGAACAGATGTATTACTGAATTTTAAAATGAATTTCAAGACTGTGTCGGTTAACGTGTTGGGGGCATGGCTCCGCTGATAGAGGGATACAAAAAGCCCTGGGTTCAATTCCCAGCATCACATAAACTAGGCCTGCCGCACCTGGACTGCCAACACTCGGGCGGTAGAGGCAGGAGGATTGGAAGCGCAAGGTCTGTCCTTGGCTACCTAACAAGGTTCAAGACAGCCTGGGCTACATGAGATTTCTGTCCCCCCAACTGTAATATGTCCATTAATAGAGCAAGGCATTTTGAAGCTAGTTGTGGACTTCAAAGATTTAGCTCCAGGTTTCCCCCGGTCTGTGCTCCACCCCCCCCCCACCCCCCAAGTTAGCACATTCGTGACCTGAATTGAAGTAGCGGTTTTCACGTGTACAACTCCTCCGGGGGTCCCAGGAGAGGTGGGGTGGCTGGAGTGTAATCAGAGGCATCTATCTGTCGCCAGCTGCAGCGCCTCTCTGCTTAAGTCTGGAGCAAGGTCATTACTCCCAGCCTGTCACGCACAAGAGCGCAGCGGGCCTCGCAGAAGGCTCATTAGTACTCGACACATTCCATCGGCTGAAGTTGCCGTTTCGTTTAGAATGCTTCTGATTGCATATCTTTCTTTCTTTCTTTTTTTTTTTTTCATACATTCCCAACCTCCTCAGAGGAACGGATGCCACTATTAGTGAGTTGACAGGCAGTCGAGCACGCGCTGATGCATTTGCCGTTAACTACGGGAGAAAGTTATTACAACACTTGCCTATCAACCATGAATTTGGTTGGAATCATTTAAGCTACCGAAGTGCCTTTAAATGAAAGAGCTGGTGATAAATAAAGAAAGGAAGATTTGTGGCAAGAGAGAGGGATCATTTAAATAAGTTAGAATTTATTAAAACTGATTTGTCTTTCCTCAATAATTATGCCCATATTAAAGTAAATGAATGCAGATATTTTATGGCTATGAAAACATCCCTTTGACCATTGATATTGACTCCTATTCAGAGCGCAGGCAGCATCATACATTTTGCAAACCTGTTTTTTTTTTAATTTAAACTAAGTATGTACCTTTAATATGTATGTTAATTATGCTTTTCTCTACATTTCTTAGATGTGATAGACCAGATGACGTTTAACTCACTACCTCACAAAAGAAGTGAGGAGTCCTCTTTTATGGGCTGTGAGAGAGATGTACAATCTGTGCTTCTCCCAACCGAGCTACTAAAGCATGGAAATTTATGATTTTTGCCCCCTAGAAAAACCTCATTAAGCTCCTTGAAGAAATGCAAACCTCCTGAGCAGTAATCAAAGCACATGAAACCTCCGGAGCAGCTACCAGAGCCCACTTCATCAGACAATTCCACTGAGGACAGAGTTGCCCGGGGACACGCTTCTTACTGAATTCATTATGGAAACTCAGCTGCAAAAGTCACCAAGCCAGGAACCCCCATGCTAGAATGTACTGTAAGAAGGTTTCCTGAGAACACACTGACCTTTTGTTATTGCCAAGTCCCAGGAATCATCATCATCAGAGGCATATGGAAGCAGCCCACACCAGGCGAGTCCACGGACAGAACGGTCCAGACGCAGGCAACGGCAGGCCCCATCACTAGAGGACATAACGTCTGTGAAATACAAACCCTCCTGTGAGCCATTGTGATTTAGAACCACTGCTTGGGCAGATGTCTGCATGTGGCACCCATGCCTTCTCTATTTCTACTAAAAGAAATATCTGGTGCCTGAGTCTGAATGAAATTACATTTGATGTGAGATGAGGAAGGAGCCCCTCATGAAGAATGTACGAAAACTATTTTGACAATCAGAACACGTTGTGAGACCATGTTTTAATTACTTTTAAAAAATTCATGTATATATGTGTTTGTCTGTGTGAGTGGATGCCACGTGTATGCAAGGGTCCACGGAGGCCAGAAGAGGGCGTCAGATTCCCTGGAACCGGAGTTACTGAGTTGTGAGCCTCCTGTGCTGGGTACCAAACTTTCTACAAAATCGGGAAGTGCTTTTAACCACTGAGCCCGTTTCTCTAGGTCCCCGTGTCTTAATCTCTTAGAGCCACTGTGACAAAGTACAAGGGGAATAAACCAGCACAAGGGTTGTATGTCATCATTCTGGAGGTGAGACGTTTGAAATCAAGATGCTGCCGGCCCCAGGCTCCCTCTGAAGTTCATAGTGGAGGATCCCTCTTTTTCTGGCTTTTGTCAGCCATCCGCAGCATTCTTTGGCTTGAGGATGCATCATCCCATCCTCTGCCCCTGTTGCTCCACAGCTCCTTCCCTCTCTGTCTTCCTTTTCTCCTAAGGTCATCAGGGATACCGATTAGCGCCCAACCTTGTTTTAACTGAATAACGTCTGCTAAGGCCCAATTACCAAGTAGGGTCACATTCACAGGTTCCAGGATCAGGACATCAATCTGTCTTTGGGGAGATGCTGTTGAACCCACTACAGACCAATTTAGCTGGAGGAATCTGCAACGCCGCAGGAAGACAACATGAGGTGCAAACAGAGAGAGCTGTGGTTGCCCCAGGCAGAGGGAAAGCTGTTAGCGGAAGAGCATGGCGAATGGAAGTGGCTTCATCAGGCTAAGACAATGAGTAAAATGAAATCTATACACACCAGATTTTAGCCAGGTGAAGTCGCTGTTCAGCCTAAAGAAAGCAGTAATGTGTACAGGGGTGAGGGCTAAGGCCACACTGCCGTAGGTGGCAGCAAATGTAGGCTGGTTTCTCCAGACATTTAGCCGTGTAGAGATAAGACGAGCAATAGCTATTAGACAGCCAAGTGTCATTGTAAGCCAGACACCGGTGTTTAGAGTCTGAAAGCACTTAGCCCTCAATGGTGCTTCTCCACAGTGAATGGTTATTGACTCGTGTATCGGCCTTGATACAAACAATGATGACAGACAACCTCCAAATTGCTAGGGTAGTAAAGATCGTACTAGAGTGCACAACAGCCTCCATCCTCCCACAGACATCCCCGCCCTGCATCTGAGTGCAAAGACGACTTGAAGTGGGGCGGGCTTGCTGAACATGCGCAGTGAGGATGGCGCTTTCCTCTATTGCCTGTTGTGGGGGACTGTGGGAGTCCAGCTCCTACCTTTCCCACCTTTTCTAGGGTTCCCTTAGGAGGAGGAGAGAAGAATAAGGAAATATTAGAAAAAGAGACCTAGTTGACGAGAAGAAAGACAGAAATGCAGGATAGCTTCAGGAGAGCCTGAAGGCTCACTACTCAATGGCTTTTTCCATTTATTCAAATGGGGCTTTTTATAACGATGCCAAGGGGCAGGGCAAAAGACCTCCCCCTTGCAAGATCTAAGCACAGCGCACAGCCAAGTGTAGACCCTTCCAAATACCTGGTAACCACTCCCCTGGTCAAGTCATTCCCTTATGCAGCCCTGCTGGGTAAAGTAAGCCCAGATTCTCTGACCTTGAGTAATTTGGTCTCCCACAGCTTGTAGAACTTACTTCCGGTACTGGGTGGAGCTAAGCCCATGGTGACTGCCTGCATCGTGGGCCCTGGTAAGGTCTTCTGGGATTTAGAAATCACCTGTCTCTCTCTTTCTCTTACCACTCACATTAACCTGGATAATCCGGAGAAATGGAACCAATAGCATGTGTGTATGTGTATTTGTGAGTGTGTGTACACACTACTCTATATTTGTACCTATATGTATATATACATGTGTAGACACACATCATGTCATATATCACTTAATAGCAAGGATATATGCCCAGAATGATTTGTGTGTGATAGGTGTTTGCAAGAGTGTGGTGTGTGCACACATGTGTTCTCAGAGGCCTAAGGCATGTGTCAAGTGTCCTCCTTCATAGGCTCTGCCTTTTCCCCTTGAGACAGGGTCTCTAACTGAACCTGGAGCGAGGCCAGCAGCAGTAAGGCCAATGACCCTCTTGTCTTTGTCCCCGTCAGCACATTACCTGCACCTATGACCACAGCTAAATGTTTGAGCGGATGCTGGGAACCTGAACTCAGGTTCTCATGCTTTTGTGACAAGCCCCTCTTACCACTGAGCCATCTCTCCAGCCCTGAGGGTGATTTTTATCACCATGTAGGCATCACAGTGTGCACTTATACAAGCCTGAGTCACTTTGCATAGGTTCGTGATGTCATCGAAATATAAATGGAAGACTTGTGAGGTTGCTAGTCGACTTTCACCAACCTATGCAGAGCTTGTCTGCTGGACCTGGGATCCAAGGACCCCCCCCCCCAAAAAAAATGGGGTGGACTACAGTCTAATGGTGTAGACAACCTTACTTCAGTTCAGTGTACTTTTACACACAAATGTAACAAAGAAAGCAGTGATCCAAGGAAGGTTGTTTGAGTTTAGAAAAACATGATCAGAAAAATATGTAAGTAAATGTCAGTAAGCACATACTAACTATTAACAGAGCAGCCCTTTCCCAGAACTTTCTCAGGATGGAGCAATTGAAACCCAATTGCCTGGCACATGTTATAGATTATATGTAGGAAAGCATGAAAGCCAGGCAGAAGGCCATACCCAGATTCAGGACACACTGACCAGACTGGGTTCTAGAGCTGTGTCCTGACATCCAACAACATGTCTTACAAATCAAATACAAATGATTGTCACAGGAGGCACAAAATCACATCCAACAGTGCAGGGAATGCATCTGAGGTAAAAGGCCCTCTGCCTTTTTTCCTGGAGCCTCTCACACAGTTCCCCAAGGTGGTGTTCAGCACGGTCATTCCTTTGACCGTGTTCCAACAGTCATTGAAGCATTAAAATGGTGTATCGTTTGATAATAAGCTTTTAAAATAAGAGCGCATCTAAAACCACGATGACAATACAGGATGGTACATAAAAGAGGATCCCAGTTGTTCGTGATAGAGTAATATACGTTGTTCACAGTGTGCTGAACTTTTCTATAATTGCAGCACAGTGGGTCATTTGGCATCACAGCAAACATGGGAATGAGGTATTGTTCTATGATGTCAGGATATAATAGGAACTTTTCAGCTGTTATAATTTAAGAGATAACCTTCATATGTGTGATCTTATGCTAACCAAACCATCATTATGCAGTGTATAACTGGGTGCACACAATAGCCGTCTTGTTAATGAGCTAATCCCTGTGATGGTACGAGGTGACAAGTTCCACATTTTAAGGTAACCTGAAAATGTAGGCAGGAGTTGAGTCAGTCTTGAGGCAGAAGAGTGTCTTTTTTGGAAATCTTGACTTGCATCTGTAGGACCTCCAGTTGGTCTATGGAGCTCCACACACATGGCTGAAGGCAGTCTTCCCTCAAACCCAATGGATTATAGATGTCAGTCACATCCACACGTGTCTTCACATCACCACTCAGATTAGTGTGTGGCTAAATAAAAGCTGGGAGCAGTAGATGGCCACGCCCACTTGTGACGCTGATGATTATCAACTTCTTCCCCACAACCCGGAGAGGCCACAGATTCAGGGGAGGTTTGTCAGTTTCCGGGCCAGCCATCATGAATGTTCACAGGTACCAGGCTTGGGCATCCACAGGGGACTGTTCTCCTAGGAAGTGTTCTATGGTAGACGGGGTCAAAGTCACAAATAAAACTCAGTAACACAAGTAGCTCAGAGAACAACAAGCACTTGCATTCCTTCAAAGTGTAAGGTTTGAACCATGAGATGGCTATGTTAGAAAGATGAGATAGCATTGATAGGCATACTGGAAAGATACAGGTCCCAGACTCTGACCATTTTTATCACAACACTGCCTGTTACTGTCTGGAGACACCACTGACCTCCCTCCACCTTGGAGTAGAGTTTTCTACATTTGGATCTGTCTTTCTCAACATTCAATAGAACACTTCATTATCAAAGGATCAAAGCATCTTGTTTCTAGGTGGGTGTGTGGCACAGACACAAATGATATTATGAAGGATGAGATGAAGTGCAATTTCCTGAAAGAAAAGGCAGTCGACAAAAACTTAGACCCCAAGAGATGACAGCCTTAAAACCACACCATGCATGTTTCAATTTTGCTGCCCCAGAAAACGCTAATGAAATGACTTACAATAGGAAAATAATGCAAGCCAAGCAAGGTCAATTTTATATACACACACTGAGCATTTGGGAATGTCACCAAAGGTGTCTAGTCAGGAATGCCCAATGCTGTTAATAGCTTGAAGGTCCCAGGCTATTTCTCAAAAGACTATGGGCATCTGTGAAGCCCACATACACAAAGTGGAGCCCCTCCAAACCCCAGCATGAAATGCGGCTGACAATCCTTCTTTCCCTAGCCATGTTCCAATTGCTTACATATGATTTTATTCTCCCAGGAAGGCTTTTTTTTTTCTTAACTTGAAATGACATGCCAGCAGAAAGATGGGAAGCCTACAGTTGAACATACAGTGTTGTCTTTCATAACTTGTCCTTTCAAAGGGGAAAAATGGCTCTCTTGCCTATAAAATGCTGACGGGTTTGTTCAGGGGCTAAAACAATACAAACAGCCATTTAACATGAATGATAGAGAGAGAAATCAGGGTCTCCGTTCCTGCTTTCATTTCCCATCTCCAGCCCGAGGATATGATTAAAAGATGTCACTCAATTACATTTCAATTTTTCTGCCAGCTGCCTTCATTATAACATTTCAGGCGTGTTCTGGGAAGAATAACTTATTGAATAAACGTAGAATTTGTCATTAGAAATCGAGAAATATCCAGCAGCACATTTTATTCTTTCTCTGAAATCATTTGTTTTGGCGTGTTAGAATTTTGATAAGTGCACAGTGCTGGAGTCTTTCCTCATATCTCATAAAATATAGAAATCTTCTTACAGTGCTTTCAATAATTTTATTACTGGGTCCTGAGAAGAAAAAAAAATGGGAATTATAAAGGAGATTACTTGGTTACATAAATATTTTATAATATCTATTTTCCATTTCTTGCCCTGACACTTTATTACCATGGACTCTTATTAATTCCATGCTTGATATAAATTAAATGGGAGATTTTGATGTGTGTGGTTGCCAGGGCCTTAAGGGCATTAGACGCTCTTCTCTCACATTACAATTGCTTAACTTCTCCTAGGATTAATTTGTCTAACCACAGTCCCCAAGCTACCCAAGGAAGGGGTGATTGAGAACTGGAGTAGCGGGTTTCAGATGTGATAACTCATAATCTTTCTGTGATGCACTTTGTGGGAATTCAAAAGCATAGTTCACCCGGAGACATTTTATAAAGGGATTGTGAAATTGAATACAGCCAAGCACCTCACTGCTCAGAAGCTGATCGGTTGTCCAGGGACTTCATTACTTGCTGGCACCTTTGCTCGAGGTGGGGGGTGAGAGAAAAGTAGAGAAACCCACAACACCTCTGGCCCCACTTGTTAGCAGCTCCCACAAAGCCACAACGCGTGGCCGTGGCGTCTGAAAGCAGCTCTGCCTTCCTCCAGGATCCGGACAGGCATTCCTTCCCTGCATCCTGATTATCATCATGACATCGATGAGACTGACTGCTGTCACCTTCCCTAGTCCGCCCCGCCCCACCCCCAAGATAAAGGACAAGCACAGTTAAAAATGCCTAGATGAACAGGATGAAATTAAGAACAATGACAATGGCGGAGGATTAGGGGGGAAAGGAGATAAGACCAGAGCCAGGCGAGAGCAGATCTCAAAAGGACTTATGAAGCAGGAGAATGTGGCCAGAGTATGCAAGTGATTTATAAACCTCCTTCTAAGGAAAACAATTATCCTTGACCACCCCCACCCCGAGTTAAACACAAGCTACAGATGCATGCAGCTACACGCACATACACACTCCCATGCATGTACACGTATTTTACATTTATACACACATACACACACAATGCACATTTCCCACAATGTGAGGTGCCCTTCATGGTCCGCTGAAATGCTTGGTTCATTGATTCTGCTTAAGCTTCCTTCTGGGATCCAGACTGAAGGAGTAATCCCTTTCTGGGATGTTATGAGGCTTGTGCCAGAGGGAAATGATGGAGGGCGGACGGCACAGCAGCTCTAACGCTGTCAACTTGAAAGTGACAAATATCACGTCCACCCACACTTTATTTTGTGAAATAAAAGGCCATAGCCAAAAATCTTCCAATCAGGAAGGCGGGAAAGCATCGTTTTCCCACAGGAGGCAACCCGGGGAGACAGACAGGAGATACTTTAGGAAAATAAGAGAATTTGTGTATAAATAAAAAATGACACTAACTTCTTCTTGCCTATAGATTATATATAAACTGAGACCTGTAGCAATCGTAAATAAAACAATAAGGTACAAATCGGTCCTTAGTATGTTAAATCTCCTATGAATACTAAAATTCCACTCAGGGTAAGAGAAATGTTACAAAGCACAAAGGCTGTGTTCCGGGTGTCCCTATGACAATGTAGTTAGGCATGCCCTGCCTGCAATGTGACAGGCAAGTGACTAACTTCTCCCTAGAACTTTCCCTGTTGAAGCTGCTATATTCAAATCTGCCTTGGTCTGCTCTCACTGCATTTGACCTTCACGGGGATTGAGCTCATTATTACAAATCAGGCCCACTTGTTTCCACTGGCTCAGGACATTGAACGATTTACAACATGGCTTCAACAAGTCATGAAGACGAACACAGTGAAATCTTACAACAGAGGCATTTGAACAATCCGGAACATATGTACATTGCTTTTTGGTGATATTTTTCATTGACATTAAAACACAAAATTCAAGAAAACAACTTGAATGTGACCTCCCTGTTCTTATAAGAATGTCCTTTGGGGACCTGGGGATATTTTGTATAGACAAAATGCAATCACTGGTGAATTTAAAGTCACCAGTTTTTATAATTGAATCTATCTATCTATATTTCTATCTGTCTATAGCTATTTATGTCTGTCTATAGTTATTTATGTCTATGTGGTGAGAAAGAGCCTCATGTAGCCAGGGATGGCCTCTAAGTAGCTGTGTGGCTGAGGATGACCTTGAACTTGTGATCTCCCAGGTGCCGAGATGGCAGACCTGCAGGACCACACCCAGTTTATGTTGTACTGGGGATCAAACCCAGGGCTTTATATGTGCAAGACAAGCACTCAGTCAACTCATCTTTATCTTAGTTCCTCAAACACATTTTTGAGAAAAAGCCTGCTTAAACCATTCATGGGCACCAGTTTGGACACATGATAACAGGCCCAGTAAGGAAAAGTGGAGGGTAAGTACAAATATGGAATGAATGCAGTGAATAATGGGAATGAATTGTTTCATAAACAGGGTAGTTGGCTCTTTTTCCTAGACTCCAGACAAGCCAGTGATAAAGTAACAGTTGAGAACTAGCCTGTCTTTAAGCATAAGATACACAGCCTAAGGTAGGAAAGAAACGCCCTTCGTATATATTTGTCATGAGTTCCCCTTTGGTAGCCTACTCTTCCCAAAGCCCCAGCCTCTGAGACTTCTCTATGCACCATCAAGCCTTACAGCAGAGGATAAGCACCAAAGCCAGGACTGAATATATAAAGTCAGCCAGCTGAGCAGGCAGACAGGAAATGAAAGACAGGGTCAACTCAGGGTATTTCTGATAGCGAGGGAGTGAGCAGCTGAGGCATCTGAGTAGTCCATGAGCCTCCGACCCCCGGCCAATGCATGCAGAAAAGCCAGTGAGAGAGAGAGAGAGAGAGAGAGAGCCGCCTCTGCACTGATTGAATTGTGTCATTAAAATTTTAGGCAAAGAATTGAGTGTCTGTTCCTTGAGAACGTCATGTACATTTACTCAGAAGAGGAAGATGCGACTCTGCCCTTAGGCCAGTGGTTCTCAACCTGTGGGATGCAACCCCTTTGGGGGTGTTGAGCGACCCTTCCACAGGGGTCCCATATCAGACATCCTACATATCAGATATTTACATTACAAATCATAGCAGTAGCAAAAATCACAGTTATGAAGTAGCAATGAAAATAATTTTATGGTTGGGGTCACCACAGCATGAGGAATTTTATTAAAGGGGCACAGCATTAGGAAGGTTGAGAACCATTGCTTTACATAGACCCTCCTCAAACCAGGTACCAGCTACTGCCTGGATTCTGATGGTAAAGAGCAGAAGCAGGTAAGTCATCGTCTTAGTTAGGGGTTTTATTGCTGTGGAGAGACACCGTGACCATAGCAACTCTAATAAAGAAAACATTTAATTGGGGTGGCTCGTTGACAATTTCAGAGGTTCAGTCCATTGTCATCATGGTGGGGAGCATGGCAGCATGCAGGCTGACGTGGTGCTGGCTACATCTTGATATGCAGGTCACAGGAAAGCAACTGAGACACTGGGCGGTATCCTGAGCATAGGAAACCTCAAAGCCCGCCCCATGGTGACACACTTCCTCCAATAAGGTCTTACCCACTCCAACAAAGCCACACTTCCTAATAGTGCCACTCCCTATGAGATTATGGGGGCCAATTAAATTCAAACTACCACAGTTGTGTGGGCCTATCACTGACCCTTTATCTAAGCCACCAAGATAAGGAGCATAGTATCTATGTCATGGTATTGTGGCCAACTGTCCCCTATGAAAGTTCAGAAACTCCTGAGCCTAGACCTAGGGGAAAAAAAAAAAACCACAAAGAACTCCTTGTTAGAAACATTTTGATTTAATGCTACTTGGTGGGTTTTATCTCCTATATTTTGATTCCTGACTTTTCTGAGGTTTTCTGAGATGGAAATTAGAGGTAAAAATGTGGGTTATTGGCTCCTAAGCCTTGTTAAGGGGAGCATTGAAAAGAACTGTGGTTAAGCTGCTAGTTTTCCATCTCACAGAAGGCAGTTCATCTCCACACAAGGGCACACTGTGACTTGGAGTTAATCAGATTCAGCTAGGGTTGAAAGGTAGATTTGACACTGCAGCAGTGTCCAGGGAGCTGAAGGCCTGGAGCATACTGAGCAGCACCAGAAAGCCTGCCCCTACCTTCTCAGTGCAAAAGGCCACAGGATATCAACCTTAACTAAGAAAGAACACTGTTCAATCTCATGGTTGAAATGTAAGTGGGATTATGCTGCCTTGCATAAGCGTGTAAATATTATTGTAATGACATTGTTCTTCTGGAATGTTATAGCCATTCCTTCTTTTCTTCAGTGACATAAAAGACTATCTTCTTTGTTAAAAACAAAAAGCAAAATGAAAAACCTCCCAGGACCACAAGACACTTCCACACATCACCTAGTCCCCATACTGCCACCCTAGAAGCCTGAAAGAAGACATTTATTACTGTCTGTGGTGACCCACTGAATCCTGTGATCTTGTGAATGTAGACTTTGACACCTTAGGAGAAGGACAATTGGGAAGTTATTAGCCTTTCTATCTCACCCCCCAAAAACGGTGATTCCAGAGGGGGGGAAAATGTGTTGCCAAAATCAACTGAGCACTTATTGGCTGTGGTGTGAGCAGGTCTAGTTGCCATGGTTCCCAGACTGGCATTTCATCTGCTAGGCTAAGTCACACCTTCCAGCGTGGCGCTTCCTGTCTATCAGATGCCACTGAGGTGAATGGAGGTAGTTCCGACAGCCATTGATATTAAAGCTGGAAGATTTTAAAGGAAGCAAACTACATCCTAAAAGAGACATTTAAAAGAAAAACTGGAAGTGAATCTATTCAATTTAAGTAATATGGGTATTTTGATGAAATAACATAGCTGTCATCGTGAGGCTATCACTGTGATATGCAAACATATGAAAAATTACATGGCTGTGTTTGTTAAAAGTCTTACCTATTAAGTTATATTTTAAATATTCAAGGGGAGCTCACCATTTAGCAGAGGAAGCCATTGTGTGTCTTTTGTATAAGTATATCCTTTTGATAATGTGAATAATGACTCCCTCATTTAGAACGTTATATTCTCAGATTCGACATATTTATGTTGCAAGGCCATGCATGAATTATTGGGAAAATAATATTTTGCCCTGGGTCCCTTTTGACTGATGTATGAAGAGCTGAAGGTATCCGTGAAAGGCTGTTATGTGCACTGTGGGCATTGGTATGGGAAAGGCAATAGATACCAATGCAGTCTGCTTTTTCCTCCTTCATAAATGCTCCTGAACATATTTTTAGACCATGTCTAATGTGTTCCTATAGCCTTAAATTGTTAGGCATGTGTTGGGGGTGGCTCTTACAGAGTTATCTTTTTCACAGATATCTAATTGGTAGCAGCTGCTAATCAAGCGTATTGTGAATCCTGCGGGGTAGCATTCATCCTAAAGGTTTGGAAGAGCTGTTTGCTTTGGGGGTTTCTTTTTCTTTCTTTCTCTTTTTTTTTTCCCAAGGGAACCCATATGCCTTAGGCAGCCTAGGATAGAGTAAATTTCTACTAATCATCCCAAGTTCATGTAATTTGGCCTGAAATGTCTGCCTCAAATGTTTATGTTGATCCACCTTCCTGGGACATTTTTGTCAACTTGAGCAGTTCACATACAACCTAAGAGAAAACACACCCTGTCCACTCCCTAGTATGGATGCCTGGAGGAAAGAAAGGCCAAACAGCTTCGGCATCCTGGAGCTTGAATCTGTGTTCTTTCATTAATTCTTCAGGTTACTCTAATCTAGTTAGGTACAGTAGTAATAGCTACTTTGCAGGGTTGTCCCAAGGACTACACTGGATGCCAGTTAGGTGTGTGGCATGTGGCATATCCTCTATACATGAGGAGCACTATTATTAATGGAGAGGCGGTGGGAAATTAAGTATATTTTGATGCTGGCAGAAAGGAAATGGTTGAAGAGAAAAAATATATATATGACAAAAATGATAAAGTTCTCACTAATTAATCCTAGTTGATTAATTAGTGAAGTGGAGAGGTTGGCCTTCACTAGGGGTCTAGTTGGTCTTCACGATGGGGTCTCCTATGCTTCGATAATTGTTGAAACTTGGTTGCCATCCGCTGTGACTCCTGGGGGGAGGTGGAGCCTAGTGGGAGAAGCTAGATAAAGAAGGAGATGGTTGGGCCCCTTGCCCATCCATGCCCCATCTCTCTGTCTGCCTTCCTTCAGTTCTTGACAGCAATCGAGTAAACAAATACCTTACCTCTGCCACAAACGGCCATGATGATGTACTGCTCAACTGCAAGCTGCAGAACAGTGGAACCAACAACAAGGGACCTCTAAAACTAAAACCTAGCACACCGTCCTCCTCCTCCTCCTCCTCCTCCTCCTCCTCCTCTCCCTCTTCTCTTCCTCTTCCTCTTCTCCTCCTCTTCCTTTTCTTCCCCTCCTGTTCTTTCTCTTCCTCTTCTCCTTTTCTCCTCTTCTTTCTCCTCTCCTCCTCCTCCTCCTCCTCCTCCTCCTCCTCCTCCTCCTCCTCCTCCTCCTCCTCTTCTTCTTCTTCTTCTGCTACTACTACTACTATTGGTCATCTTATGTATTTGGCTACACTAACTACACACTGAATAAAACAGAGTTGATGCTAACAGTCTCTTTTTATCAGAGGCATGTGAAGAAAGAACATCTGCTGCTGACAGAGAATGTGACAAGACAAGACAAGGGACCTGAGTAAGATGGAGTGATTGCTATAAGGCACAGGAGACCATGCAGAGCAAAGATGACCCGTGGATAACCATCCCCTCGGGGCCTCACTGAGATGGATAAGTCTGAGTTAGCAGCAGCTCTCACTTGCCTGCTGCGGCCCTGCCCACCAGTGGGAATTGTGATCAGTCTTGTTTACTACTCTGTCTGATTTGTGAGGCATAGATTTCCACTAAACATCTATCAAAAGAACAAATTAGTCAGTGGTTATGCAAAAAAAGATGATCACAAAAGTTCCATGACCAGTGTGTGGATGAACAGAATGGAAGAATAATCAGGATGTGTGAGAACTAAGGGGACATATAGGGACAATTATGGGTATTGCATAAATGAATCAGACTAGATTGGAAATGAAGGGATGCCACACAACATCTGCCTTGTTTCATGAGTCTGGAGAAGATTCGGTGGTATAGAGGCGCGAGAGTCCTGACTGACATGGAACCTCAAGGGTGCTGGGCTGCAGAAATGGCTCAGTGCTTGCTGCTCTGGGACAAGAGGTGGGTGGGGTTCCAAGCACCCACAGGGAGGGAGGGATGTCTCACAACACCCCTTAACTCCAGCTACAGGGAAGGTGCGACCCTTCTCACCTCTGTGGACACCTGCTGGCATGCACACACACACACACACACACACACACACACACACACACACACACTCCTGCACATGATTTATTTTTCATCTTAAAACTTCAAACATGAAAGTCTTACTGGAAATAGGCTATATCTAAGAGATTGTGAAGTTAAAAAGACGTGGACACAAAGGGCAATAGAGCTGGATGTCAAGGAACCGTGAGAGCAGAGCAGTTTAATTGTTTCAGTGGTTATAGGACCATGAAACTGAAAAGAAGCCAGGCAGAATCCCCCTCATCCCAGAGACGTGTGTGTGCTTCCTATCGCATCGGGGTAC
Organism: Peromyscus maniculatus bairdii; assembly: GCF_049852395.1. Classification (NCBI taxonomy): domain Eukaryota; kingdom Metazoa; phylum Chordata; class Mammalia; order Rodentia; family Cricetidae; genus Peromyscus; species Peromyscus maniculatus. Next base: position 43,628,613 of record NC_134865.1, on the reverse strand, counting down.
AGGGAGTGTATCTGTTCACAGATGGGATTCTGTTGAACCAAATGAAAAATGAGAGGGAGTTTCCTAATTCCTTCCACTTAGCCGCACCATTAAGCCAGCGGTGTCAATCAAAAGCAACACTATGAAAATCTGTCCCATTTAACGTTCCAAGTGAGGGTGCCAAATGCTAAAGAAAATAGATTAGCGATTAATTTAGCAATCGAGATGGTGCTGAGGACAGGCTGCCTCAAATGTTCAGCTCAATAACTCCTTCCTTGAAAGAACTGTTAAACATGAGAGCAAATGTTTCCAAAAAAAATGAAAGCTTTATAAAAATCTCATCCACATCATGCATCTGGACTGAATTCTCTCCATCATCAGAGTGTCCGCCTATTGGTCAACATGACTTTCCTGTGGCTAAGTTTCCTCGTGTGCAAAGTGTGAGTAACAATGGCTATCCATCCTCCTTATTGTGTGCCTGCATCATTAAGTGAGACGAGGCTTGTAAAATCCTTAGCAAAATGTGGCTGTGACCCGGCACATAGTAAAAACTCAAGAAATTGCAGGGTCTGCCTTTATTTGTAATTTGTTATTTGTAATAATGAGGAAAACCCTGAGCTTCCTAATTTACCTCTGTATGCCATCATGTATGGCTAATGGATGAATAAGTGCCCCATAATGATTGAACCCTATCTTCCAACATAGTGGACTTTGGAGGTGAGGCCTTTGAGAGGTGAAAACTCATGGAGAAGAGCCCTCACGACACATGGAGTTAACACCCTGACAAAGAGGACCCTGGTGGCTCCCCTGCCTCTTGTGAGACACAGCTGAGGTTGACCATTAATAACCAGAAGGCAGCCCCTCGCGTGATACTCCATTCTGTGGCACATTGGTTTTGGGTTGTCCAGACTCCGGAGCCCTGAGGAATACCTGTCTGCTCTTTGGAAGCCAGTCTCTGATTCTCTGACACAATAGTCAAATGAACCAAGAAGAGAGGTTCAGAAGTTCAGGATAGAAAGCGTGTATTAACTTCCCCATCCCGAATCATACACGATCATAGAAAAGAGGGATCAAAAGAGACTCATTCATAAAAGCCCCAAGAATGAAAATGTTCCATTTTGCTAGGGGTGTCCCATGACAGTACACCACAGACTCAGCCGCTTAATAACCAAATTACAGTTTCTTTACAATGTTGGAGGCTAGAAGCCCTATGAAGAGAATTAATTTGTTTTGACTGCCTCACCTTGGCTAATAGATGGCCATCCTTCCCTTCTGTCTTCGCCCGGTCTTGGCGATGTCTACTAAGTTCTAATCTCAGGGGACACCACTCATACCAGGCTCACTCTAATGACATCACTTTATCTCCTCTTTAAAGATTCGTCCATAGCTAATCTTGGTTATCAACTTGGAAAGATTCACCCTGAATGTGGATAATGCTATTTTCTTGCCTGGGGACCCAGACGACACAAAAACAGGAAGAGACAGAGAGTTTTCAGCCTTTACACACTGGCTTGCACTTGGCCGCAGCTCAGTGCCGGTTGGCTTGGGTTGTGCCATGGCGCTGCTCACACAGAGATCTTGAGATAGAAACTGGAAGGTCAAGCCCTAAGGAGATTGAGATTTTTATCATGGATGGAGATTAGTCATCTCCAGTGACTCAGTGTAGGACCCTTTTTACCTGAGAACTGGGGCCACGGAACTGTGTGGCATTCTTTAGCCATGCAGTCTAATGTGAAGGCTATCATTAGACTTTTATCATTAGGCTACCTTTTTATCTATGAACACAAAACTCATAGTTGGTCTTCACATGCTATAGAGAGATTGACTCCACCTTTAATCCCAGCACTCAGGAAGCAGAGGCAGGTGGATTGCTGAGTTTGAGGTCAATCTGGTCTACATAGTGAGTTCCAGGACAGCCAGGGCTAAACAAAGAAACTCGGGAGGCAGAGGCAGGTGAATCTCTATGAGTTCGAGGCCAGACTGCTCTACAGAGCAAGTTCCAGGAGAGCCAAAACTACACAGAGAAACTCTGTCTTGAAAAAACAAATAAATCAATAAAAATTAAAAGTAAAATAAAATATAAATAAATAAGAAAGGTTCGTCATAAATTGGTGAAAAACTAAGAGTTCAGGGAAAAGAGAAATCAACTACAGGCTTGTTAGGGTTTGGATATTGATTTCTCTTCCCAAGGCTGCATTGTAATCTAGTCACCATTATGAGTTACTAATAGGATAAAAATAGAACCTGACTGTGACATTTATCAGATATCAGAGGGGCCTTTTAGGATAAGATAAGGCCATTAAATAGAGTTCCCACGATGGAATCATGGCGGCTTTGTAAGAGAGAGACAGAGACCAGACAAACACATAGATGCACTGCCCTGCTTCCTGCTTGGTGTCTCCAGCCCCCTCAGGTCTCTGCAAGCAAGAAGGCCAACACTAGGTGAGGCCTTCAGTCCAACACCAGGTGAGGCCTTCAGTCCAACACCAGGTGAGGCCTCCAGTCCAACACCAGGTGAGGCCTTCAGTCCAACACCAGGTGAGGCCTTCAGTCCAACACTAGGTGAGGCCTTCAGTCCACTATGAGCCAAAAATTAATTAATTCTCTCTCTCCCTCCCTCCCTCCCTCCCTCCCTCCCTCCCTCCCTCCCTCTCTCCCTCCCTCCCTCCCTCTCTCCCTCTCTCCCTCCCTCCCTCTCTCCCTACCCCCATCCTATGTAAAGTAAATAAAGTTGTCTCAAGTATGTCATTATACTTATGGAAAAACAAAGGGATTCAAAGGCTTCATGGGACCAAAGGAAGAACTAAGTTGATGGAAGCCAAGGGGGCGGTGAATTTTAAAAAAAAAAGAAAGAAAATAATGGGAACAGTCAACAATGTTCAATAAAAGTTCACAAAGAAAATGATAAAAACAGAAGCAAAGAATTAGCAGATAAATATTTTTTCCCAAAATCCTAATCTTCAGACTGAAGAGATCATATAGTACCAAGTACCATAGAAAACAGTAGACTCACGGCACTTCAAAGCACCAAAAGTGAAGAGTCCCAATATTTTGAGAAATAAAATCCAGTTTTACTCACATAGGAAAAAGAATCAGATTAAACAAGTAACTCTGAATTTGAGAAAAAAGGGGTGCCCTAACCTACAAAGTTCCAGAAGAAGATGACTTTGAATCTAACATTTTAGACGCAGAAAATTTCAAATTGAGAATAACAGTAAAATGTAGATTACCAGACACAGCAGACTTTCCCTTCCAGCAACTATGACTGCAAAATGTAAGCTTTGAAAAGAAACAGCCTGGAGAGGTTGTCTCCGAACATAATCCTGATAGTTCCCTCTTCCCCAAGTCTTTAAGTGTGTCTCATGGACAAAGTTTTGGTTGCCCAGTAAGATGATGCATTCTGAAGGCTGGGCTTCTGGTATGGACATCTTTGGAACACCATTATTCTGCCTTACACACTTAATGATAATACCTGTGAATGAGTATGTGCTCACTGTAAAAAATTGAGGAAATACGGGATTGTTTAAAGAGACCTGCATGTGGTTTTCAGTTTTTCCAGTAACCTCATTTAGGTCAGTCTGTCATCTATTATCACTATCATGCCACCACCCTTCCAATACTCTCAGATGAGAGATTGTCCGTATAGAGATCGACTGGTCTCCCCTCAGATCTATGCTAAAATGTGAGAGCAAGCCTCAGTACCCCAGAGCTGAATTCCCCTTAAGCAGCAAGGAGAAATCCTCCCTGTGAGGAGAAATCTTCAGTGTGAACCACAACAAGGCCTTTGCAACAACAATAAACACATTCTGAGTATTCCTAATGCTGGTCTGAATTTATTAGTGCATTGAGTTCACTCAGTCACCTACTGGGCATTGGAGCTGGGAGCACAATACCTCACAGAATGGCACCGAGACCTGCTGGGCACTTTGACAGAAGGGCCTCAGAAGGAGGTCTTTCTGATTTTGCTCCCTCCCCTTGCTTTCTGCCCTTCTTTCTACTTCACACTGATTTATAGAAACCAGATTCCTCCTCACCAATGCAAACCATCAAACCTGGAAGGGTCACTCTCTAACTTGTCCTTTCTCTATCGAATGCCTTCATATGACGGGCGGCCTGCCCCATATAGAAAATGAGAGAAAATAGAAAACAGGAGAGAAATGAATCCTACACAGAACCCAAGAAGTCTGAGCAAGCAGGCCTCTCGGGATGTCTGTTACCAGTGGTTCATACCTTCCGCCCAATCACATTTCTACACGGCTGTCCATCCCTCACTAAGTCTAGGTCTAAAATTAGACATTTCCCTGGGGCCTTTGTGCCTTCACCGCCAAAGGCTTTCACGTCACATGAAACTTGGAGTAAACAGATGAGTTGTCTTTCCATTTATTAATCTGTCTTTGCTGTGCAGGCGTCAGCTGGAACCCTGAGAGTGATAAGGGCATGTGTCCCCTGTTCATCTCCATGAGGGCCAAGGTTGTTATCACCCCCATTTACAACTGAGCAGGCTGAGACCCAGTCTGTGTACTTCACCCAGGTACCTCAGATAGGAAACTGTTATGCTTGGGTTTCAGACCTGCTGTTTTTCTCTATCTTCATGTCTCTGGCACCCTTGAAGCACTAAGACAGCTTGTTCATCTAGAGATGGTCACTGTTGGAACAACTGAATCTAGGGTGTTTATGAAAAAGCCCTTTAAAGGCACTGAAATATCAACATCGAGTAATGTTCTTGAGTCTATACTGTAGGCTGGATGCAGCAATGATTTAATCCACTTAACTACTTTGTAAGAAAACATTTATAGATCAAGAAATGGGTTGGGGGAGTCGCTCCATAACTTGCCTTTGGTCACACAAGAGACAGAGTTAGAACTTCACCCCAAGTCCATCATACTTCTCAGCCTGCTCTCCTGGGCAATGTGTTCACCTGGATTCCTTGCCTAGCTCAGTTCTGCTCAGTAATTTATGCACATGGATGAAGTCGTAAAAGACACAGTGGCCCACAGCTACAGAATTAGAAGGGAGAACAAACCTAACAGCTTCCTTCCACTAGTACACAAAAGGAGAGAAGGAGAAGACTTTAAACTGTAGTTGGGGTCCTCATTGTGATTTTACAGGAAGAAAAGCTGGAACCCACAAGAAGCCTAATGAAATAGAAAGTCACCCCACAGCCCAGAAAAGGAGCGGCCACGTGGAAGATTCATGGTATTCAGCTGATGAGCAAAGCTATTTGAGAACCAGGCAAGATAGTAAAGCATCCAACTATGGACACTGGGAGCTGAAGTATACATCCCATGAGAGTCCAGGAAAAATGAAGAGCTCAGCCTAGAAGGGTAGGGAATGAGTCAACAGAGAACAGACAGGTGGTGTTTGGAGGATCAACTACTTTGTTCAAATGGAATTCACTGTACAAAGGTGACTTCAGAACAAGCATTCATCCCTCTCTAGGCTGGCCTAGGCTTGCCTCAAGCTCTCCATCTTTCTTCCTTAGCTTCCTACATGCTGAGAATTACAGGTGTGGGTGCTATGAGCAGCTTTAATATATGTATAAGGAATTTTGGGGGTGGGACATGGTTGGAAGAGCTGACGCAAGGCTCTACAAACAAAGTTGTTCAAATTGGGAATTGTAACTGACAGTTTCTTCCATAGCAGACTCTTCATCCCAGACTCTATGATCAACCTGCAGAGTGACATAAACAGGCAGATGATTATGTGGACTGGTGTATGGAGGAGGTCAAGAATTGACGTGCTTTCAGTTTATCATTAAATTGTATCTCTATGGTTCTATTAAAGGGCACCAGCCACAAGAGCTGAGACACCGAAGATCATCAGGACATCAGACATGGAAAAACATGAAGAAGACAAGAGAAGCAGTCATGAATGGCTTCATTTCTAGCTATCCCAGGCTTGCTCTCTGCTAGATTTGCTCAGCGTTTCAGCAACTACATTTCTATCTAACAGTTATCAACCTGCTTCTTAGCTTGTTGACACTTGTCCATGCATGATGCAAGAACATGTCCCTTTGGAAGGATGTCAGGAGTAAATGGGACACCTTGTGGGACTCTCACCAAATGACTGCAGGCTGTTAAGAACAGGAAACTTAGAAAAGGTGAGGGGCCACTAACATTGGAAAATAAACAAACAAACAAAAAAAAGCTTCAGAATCCCTGGGACCTAGACTTTGGCTCATTACCAAAATCTTTGTGATGTAGACATTTTATTGGATTTCATGTTTGTTCACTTTGAATAACTACAAAACAATTAAGATAACAGAGTCCTTCACTTAAAGACAATAACTTGCATGCTCTCTCTCCTATGTTTGATACTCCATCGACAGTGAAATGAGTCCCATGTGTACATGTGAATGTATACACACCCAGAATGCCTTCCATATTGGAAACACATGTGGCTACGTTCTCTCTGGTAAGTGACTACATACTTGTAGCAATTGTCTGGTTGGCAGTTCAGGCTCTATGCTTTGTTGGGTACATATTTCCTTTGTTCAAAATGTGCCACATATTTCTGCTTATAGCATGGAACCTGGGCTTCTTGACAAAACAAAACAAAGTCCTGCAAATGTTTAGACCATATGACCTGAGGCCATGCCAAAGTATATTCCTATTAGAACTGCTCTTGTCTTCTTCTTTTGTGGCTTTGGAATCACAGCTTGCCACCAAGTAATTAGCTCAGAAGTCTATTATAGTCAGTCCTCTTTCTTTGTCTGGGTCAGGGACAAGGAACTACATCAAGTGTGGTTCTAACTCCAGCCAAGTCGTGTGTCAGAAAGTCACTGCCGTGGTCACACTTCATGACTGAGAATAAACAAAAGAATGCCAGCAGAAGTGGTACTCAAATTTGATGGCGACATCATTGCCTCACTCAGCTTATTGGCTGCAAATGAAATGAGCAATAAAGTAATAGGGAAGATTAAATGACGTATATGAAGTATTTCAGTGTTTGGCATGTCACGGGCACTCAGTAAAGGATACGAAGTTAAACACCCTTGTTTTATGCATTTAAGGACTTACCTTTATCACAGAGCTCATCACACTAATGTGTTCTTGCTCTGTTTACTTCCCTGTCACCTCATGCAAATAGGCTTAGCGTTCACATTTCAAGGACATAAATCAATGGCGTCTGTTGGATCGCAGCATGCAGAATGCTTGTCTTTGGCCATTAGCTTAACCATTGGTTACGCTGACACCAAACTCCATCTGTTTCCAAAAGGTTAGCTCTTTTCTTGACCATGTTTTCTATTTACTGGTACAATACAAACATAAACCAGGGTTATAAAAGTTTGCCTAGACATGATTGCACTTTTAGAACTCTCAAATTGATGAGTGAAATGCATGCTGTGGGACAATCATTCTGGACCTCACAACACCGCTCTGCAGTGACGTGTGTTACGATTGACCTTTTTTGTGGTTCAGGTGGGAAACATTCCCCATGAACCCACAATTCCTAGATGGTGGCAGTGTTTGGATGGTTGTGGAACTCTTAAGAAATGGAAGGTAAGTAAAAGAAGTGGTTTACTGGGCGTGGGCTTGAGATTCCACAGCCCTGCCCTGCTTTCCTGCTCACTACTGGCTTCTTGACTTTAGATACATTGTGACTAGCTGGCCTTCTGCTGCTACTATGCCTATCCTGTGGCCATTTCTCTCCTGCCATGCTGGAATGTATCTTCTTGAACTGTAGGTCAAAAGAAGCCCTAAATTCCTTCCTTCAACAGATTCTTGCCATGTCACAGCAAGAGAAGATGACTGACACACACATGTCACGACAGCCATGCCATCAAAGCACCACAGCAGAGAGCTAAGAATTCAAACAGATTTCTCGATGGTCCCTTCTGGGGAACGGATGGAGACGCAATCCAGGAATTCTACAGAGGCAGGGAAATAGCTTAGTCAGACGCAAAGACTCTTCAGTCCTATTAGGTATAATTTTTAGAAACTAGCAGGAAAACTGGAGTCTCTGTAAGGGAAGGGGTCTAAGAATCATTGGCTTGGTCACTCTGTTCTTGACTAAATTCACAACTTGCCAACACTTTCCCCAAAGCAATGTGGTATGCAGGCATCATTCAAAGAGGATGAAGGTTTCTGAGCTTAATGGATGAGTCTCAGCTCTCATTTCCTGAAATACCAATAAAGAAGAACGAAATCTCATAAAGTATGAGAGCTCTGGTGATCCTGGTGTTGAGGCAGATGATGAGAAACGGCGGGACTGAGACAACATACGATCCTGATGGCGCCAATCAAATGCCCACTCCTTCACCATCAGTCTGCTGTCCATCAAAAACTCAAAAACGTGTGTGTGTGTGTGTGTGTGTGTGTGTGTGTGTGTGTGTGTGTGTGTTTTCTCTAAACAGAAAAGTTTTCACCAACACTCTTGGACCACAAGTTTCTTATTGACTTCAGACAAAGATTTGTGCCTTTTTCATGGTAACAGTATGGTGTGCACACTGCAGTCACACTCCTACAGACTGGACACTGAGACAGACATCAGAGCCTATACAACTGGTGCGTCTACCAAGTCCCAATTCATGAATGGAAAGAAACAGGAAAAAGCAGACGACGTTACCAATTAACATATGAGTATCTGAAATATTTTGAAATACAAATGCTCCTAATATTTTTTTAATTAAAAAACCCGTGTAACTCCTATTCAGTCAGTCATGAGCTCTCTAATTGCCTCCAACAAAGGGAAGTTGTGCTCTCAAAATGTAATCCTGAGAGGATTACAGAGTATGGCAAGATGCCAGTATGGCAAGGTGATTGCTTTCCTAGTAACCAGAGCAGTTCAAGACTTGACGTGAGAAATTCGGCTTCCTCGGGCTGATCACTCATTGCTACCATTTGAATGCGTAATGTCCCCCACAGGCTCATGCTTTGGGGTGTCAAGGGGTGAACTTATGGTAGTTAATCTATATTGTCAGTTTGACTGGGTTTATAATCACCTAGGAAATTGGTGAGGCGCAACTCTGGGGACATATGTGAAGGCACTTCTAGATGGAATTAACTGAAGGGAAAGAAATCCACCATGAATATGACCAGTACCAGCCCATCAGCTGAGGACAAAAGGAGAGAAGTGGCTGAGTACTGTCAATCCCTTCTCTCTGCTTCCATGGTTATCACCTCTGCGGCACGCTCTTCTTACCATGATGCTCTGCCCGAGTGCGTGGGCCAAAGTGACCCTGGACCAAGCCCTGTAAAATCATGAGCTGACACAAGCCTTTCCCCATTTAAGTGATTTCTGTCTGGATTTTGTAACAGGAATGTAAGAAGTCCCTGACGTAGGAGATCATAGCTACAACTTCACATTCCCGACCTTGTATTTTCAGAAGCAATCTTGGCAAGAGAGGTTCCTCTACCAAGTCAGTCATTCCACTTTATAGTTTTCGTGTTAGTTTATAGTAAGTGTACAGTTTAATGGGTGTCTGTGTTCTGGGAGCTGTTTCTAAATGTCTACCAAAATCTCTAGGTGTAAAAGATTGAAGGAGGAAAATTATTCCATATTCACCAACAACGAAAGTTCTGAGCATGATGACTTCAGGGATAAATTCTAGGAAACACTTTTAAAAGAGTTTCTAAAACTATTCCAAAACGGTTAAAGGGGGCTAATTATTCCACTTTTTTGAAACTACTCCTCCAAAAAAATTAGAAGACAGGGACTCTGCCAAACTATTTCGATGAGGCCAGAACTGCCCTGATATCAAAACCAGATGAAGATACAACAAAAAGAAAAAAATCTACACAGTGAGATTCCCTGGTGAATAAAGAACTCGAAAACTGTCAACAAAACACTTGCAAACAGAATCCAACAGAGCACACCAAGGAGATCACACACAATAATCAAGTGGGATCTATCCCAAAGATACAAGGATTTAACTCTTGCAAATCAATAAATTTAATACTCTCATCAAAAGAATGAAGAACCAAAGCTATATGACCATCTCCAATAGATACAGAGAATCTATGGTAAGAATCAACACTCTTTCATGATTAAAAAAATAACTTAATAAATTATGTGTGGAAAGAAAATACCTCAGAATACAAAAAGCCAGGTGTAAAAAATTCACAGACAACATTATACTGAACAAGGAAAAGCTGAAACCATCCATTTCATCTAAGATCTGCTCTAAGATAAGGATGCCCATGGCCACCATTCTTGTTCAATGCAGTATTGAATTTCTCAGTTGCACCAGTTACACAAGAGGAAGAAATGTCCCAGCCCTAGAGAAACCAGGTAACAAGGAGGACCCTAAGAGAGATGCATGGATCACCCTGGGAAGGGGAAATAGATGAGATCTCCTGGGTAAACTGGGGCCAGAGGAAGGGGGTAGAGGGGAGGAGATAGAGGATGGGAACATGAGGCATCAGGAATTGGGGGGTTGGGGGAGGGATGGAGAGGGAGAGCAAGGAAAGAGAGATCTTGATAGAGGGGGCCATTATGGGGTTAGGAAGAAATCTGGTGCCAGGAAAAATCCCAGGAATCCACAAGGATGACCCCAGCTAAGACTCCTAGCAATAGTGGAGAGGCCTGAACTGGCTTTCTCCTGTAATCAGAGTGGTGACTACCCTAATTGTCATCATAGAACCTTCATCCAGTAACTGATGGAAGCAGATGCAGAGATTCACAACCAAGAAATAGGCTAAGCTCTGGGAATTCCTGTTGAAGTGAGGGAGGAGGGGTTATAGGAGCCAGAGGCATCAAGATCATGACAGGGAAACCCACAGAGACAGCTGACCTGAGCTTGTGGGAGCTCACAGACTCTAGACTGACAGCTAGGAAGCCTGCATGGGACCCACCTAGGCCCTCTGCATGTGGATGACAGTTGTGCAGCTTGGTCTGTTTGTGGGGCCCCTAGCAGTGAGACCAGGGTCTGTCCCTGGTGCAGGAGCTGGTTTTTTGGAACCTGTTCCCTATGGTGCAGTACCTTGCTCAGCCTGGATGCAGAGGGGAGGAACTTAGTCCTGCCTCAACTTAATATACCATGCATTGTTGACTCCCATGGGAGGCCTTACCCTTTCTGAGGAGTGGATGGGGGTAGAAGTAGAAAAAAAAGTGGGGGTGGGAACGGGGTGGAGGGGAAGGAGGGAGGGATACTGTGGTTTGTATAAAAAATAAATTTAGAAAATTTAAAATAAATTTCTTAAAAAGAGGAAGAAATGAAGAGCATCTGAATTGGGGGGAAAGAGAAGACAAATTATCCAGGTTTCAATATGATGTAATTTTATACACAATTTTATACACAGAAAAACACAAATATTCCATCAAAAGATATTAGAACTGAGGCCGGGCGGTGGTGGCGCACGCCTTTAATCCCAGCACTCGGGAGGCAGAGGCAGGTGGATCTCTGTGAGTTCGAGGCCAGCCTGGGTTACCAAGTGAGTTCCAGGAAAGGCGCAAAGCTACACAAGAGAAACCCTGTCTCGAAAAACAAAACAAAACAAAACAAAACAAAAAAGATATTAGAACTGATAGGTGAATTCAATGAGGTTGAAGAAAACAAAACCAGCATGGAGAAAACAGTAGCATTTCATGCACCAATAACTTGCTGAAAAGGAGATTAAGGAAGTATTCACACCAGTTACAAGAGAAAGTTCAGAAATAAATTTAGCCAAGGAAATGAAAGATGTATACAATAAAAGTGGTATTCTTGCATAAATGAAGGGTGTAGAAATAGAAAAAACTTATCCTATGGTTACAGATCAAAAGAATTAATATTATTAAGATGATCATATTATCCAAAATGATATATAGATTTAATCTAATCTCCACCAAAATACAAAAAAATACTTTTCAGCAAAACAAAAATTTCCCAAAGTTCATGTGGACCCACAGAGGATCCAAATTAGCCAAAGCCATTCTGGCAGAGGGGGAGATCGTACAGTTTTGAATTGAAAACATCCTGTAAGAACCACAGAAAATAAATCAGGGCCATGGTGTCAGACCCCTGCAACAGGAACACTTAGAAGCAGAGGCAGGAGGATCAGGAATTCAAGGTCATGCTTGGATACATAGTAAGCTTGAGTCTACCCTGTGCTATATGAGACCCTGTGCTAAAAAAAAAAAAATTAAAGCTCTGAACAGTTATTTCTCTAAATGTTCAACAGGTCTATTTTTCAAATACTCAGTATCAGCTGAGCACGGTGCCGCACACCTATAATTCCAGCCTCAGTAGACAGAAGGAGGGTCACGGCTCTGAGGACAGCCTGGACTAACTCCAGGGTGACATCCAGACCAGCTGGAGTGACACAGTGAAACCTCGCCTCATTAAATAAAACCTACATCCCTCTCTGAAAGAAAAACTCAGTATCACTAGTCCTCTAGGAAATTCAAACCAAAATCATAATTCTGGTGTGGGTGTTAAGGAGCATTCCCATACACTGTTGGAGGGAATGTTAACTAATACCACCATAGTAGAAAATAGCACCAAGACTCCTCAAAAAGCTAAAGTTAGGCCGGGCGGTGGTGGTGCACGCCTTTAATCCCAGCACTCGGGACACAGAGCCAGGCAGATCTCTGTGAGTTCGAGTCCAGCCTGGTCTACAAAGTGAGTTCCAGGAAAGGCTCCAAAGCTACACAGAGAAACCCTGTCTCAAAAAGAAAAAAAAAGAAGAAGCTGAAGGTAGACTTCATGGGTGCCACTGGTCCAACTACCAAGTATAAATCCAAAGTAAACAGAACCATGTACAAAAGAGATCTGCACATGCAGCTGTATTTTTTTTCCAGGACTCTTCACAACAGCTAAGAAACAAAAGCAAACAAGCTATCCATTAGCAGACAACTGAGTGAAGAGAATGTGGTCTATGGGAATTCCATAATGGAATCTTATCCAGCCATAAACAGAATGAAAGCCTGTCAGTTGCAGCAATGTGGATATGACCGGGGTCGTTTGGTTGAGTGATGTAAGCCAGACACAGAAAGACTAACACTAGCAGCACTCACTTGTTTATGTAAACTGAAAAGGGAATCTCATTGACGAACAGAGAAACAGTGGCCACATGAGACTAGGAAGGCGGGAGGGGAAGAGGGAGGAAAGAAGTTAGCTATGGGACACTCAAATGCAGAGAAGATGGCTGACTGGGTTTCTATAGTCCTAGTCCAGGAGCTGTTTTCCCCACCAGATGACTGAGAACTAATGGGTAAACAGAATCTGTAATTCCCACCCCACAGCAGCGGCTAATGTCTGAGGAACTGGAAGTTCTCACCAGCCTGATTTCATCAGCACACATTGTACGCATGTACAGGGTTAGCGTACTGGACTCCATAAGGATGTGAAAACAGGACTGGCCAGATGCCCCAGTGATGAAGAGACTTGCTGCCAAGTCTGCCTACCCCAGGACCCACACGGTGATAGAAGAGAACTGACTCCGAAGTTTGTCCTCTGGACATCCAAACTAGCATCAGGACATGTACATGAGGCATGAGAACACACGCATGCACGCACGCATGCACGCACGCACACACAGGTGGAGAGAGACAGACAGACACACACACACACATGGAGAGAGTCAGACACAGACAAACACAGAGAAAGACACACACACACACACACACAGAGAGACAGACATAGACACAGACAAACACAGAGAAAGAGAGAGAGACAGACAGAAAAAAAGACAGACAGACAGACACACACACACACACACACAACCAGGTTGTAGGAAGTAATTAAAGAATACAGACAGTTAAGGTGGGGGGGTGGGGCTAAAAACTAAAGCTGGTTCTATGTGTTTATTGTTGACTAATGATTTTCCTATCACATAAGTTTTATAAGATTTAGAAAAAAATCCCTATATCAGATACATACAATAATTATACTACAAAACTGTCATATTTTAATATTTTTAAACTCCATTTTTTTCAAATGTTAAAGAGAGTTTTGCTGGCCTGGAATTCACTATGTAGACTAGTCTGGTCTTTAATTTGTAGCAAATTCCTGCCTCAACTTCCCTAGTGCTGGAATCACAAATGTGAGCCAATGTGCCTGGCTTTCCATTCCTGATGGATGACTGATTGATATTGATTGGTATTGATTGATTGATTGACAGTTACAAACTGCTATGTAGAAGCTGGTGCACAGAGACTTTCTCATTCTTTTGAACTGAGATTTCTCTTCTAGATTATAACCTTTTTACAAGGCTAACGGAATAGCACAATGATTCAGTGTAGATCTCGGGACAGGATCCCAGCTTTACCTCTTCCTCAAGCATACAACTATGCTCTGGAACACTCAGCCTGTTCTGGATGAAATGGAGCCAGTAATAGCTTCCAGTTTAATAGGATTTGGTAAGGATGATCAAATAACACACGTAAAGTATTTTGTCCTGCGCACACGTCACAGGAAGCGCTCAATAGTCATTGATAACAGTAATGGCGGTAAATGACCGTGGTCACAGAGAGGAAAGCATTAGTCTAAACATTAATGTCCTGACGTTCCTACCTGTAGAACTCTCATCTGGGGTCTATCACAGCACCACTCCCTGTGGTTTAGTTCTGTCTAGCTTTGTATTAACTCTTTTTAACATCGGTACCATGTTTCACGTTGACCTCTAACTTCCTTCATCTTGAACTGATGTGGCAAAGACCACCTTAACTTAGTGTGCCACTGGGCCACAGCCCTCTTTCGAGGCCTGAGCACCAGGGAGGCGGGGCAAGCATGCCTTGTTCCTGGCACTATTAAGTCGAGGAATCTCCCAGGAGAGTAATAAAAAAAAAAACCACACATGGTTGCCGCTGCCTTAATGAGGACATCCTCCGAGCCAATGTAATCTTATAATGTGCTCAGTGCCCTGTGGAATTCGGAGGAATTAGATTTGGTAACAGGAGATCTCCGTTTCTCAAATATTAGCAATGCAATTTGTAGTAATTGTCTCTTGTTTGAGCTGATGACATTGTAAATTACAAGTGTTATTATGGTGTTGTTTGTAATTCGGAGATGCTTCCACAGGAATCTGCTCTTCAGCTGTTGGAGGATGTGTGTGGCATCTGCCTTTGTTAGTACAGCCCATGCCACATTTTTCTTAAGGCCTTTAATCAGACTGTTACATACATTAGGACACATGCACAGTGTGTTTCCACAGAACAACCTGAAAGGCAACCTCTACTTGATCGTTCTGACGTAAATAAAATCCTCATCCCATGTGTTCCCAAAGCTCTCCGGTTGTACAAAATGTTTGCTCTCTATCACACTTCCAACCATCTCAGGAGTAGGACTTCACCCAGGACATGTCAACAGCCATCTAGTCACTCCAGACTGGACACCAATGACCAGGAGTGGATCTTGAGTGAGTTTAGCCTGGTGAACCAGTTTTCTTATTGTCTTACGGAGGCACGCGGGGCTACCCCAGGCACATCACCGAAAGCCCACCAGCACGCTGCTGACTGAAGTTCTCTGAAGTCTGCAGGCAGCTCCAGGGAAAAAAACCTCTTCTCTCTAGCAATTGCTTGCTGCTCAGCCTCAGGGAAGGCCTTTGGGAATCTTGTGACCCTGTGAGCTCCAGTCCCCACCCCACCTCCCACCCCACCCCCACCCCCACCTTCTTAGGTTCTGTTGGCTCCCTGAGTCTTAAGAAGTGCTCACCTTGTGTCCCTCTGCCCTACTCTGGAAGAGAATGTTTCAACTGAGGAGCCGTACAGCCATTCAAAGGCTGGGATGGCCCTGCCATCTTCAAGATTATGACGGCCAGGAAAAAAGAAGTCTGAAATAGAAGACAGATGTTTGGGGGAAACTCACAGATTTCAATTTGCCGGAGCTGCTGTCTTTAGATTTGGTGGTAACGCTGTAATCAGAATACTTCTCCCAAACTCATGATGAGTTCGATTACCACCACAACAGCACTGGGCAATGGGGCTTTTCAATAGGTGGTTGAACAGTCATGCCCCAGCCTCAGAGCCTTTGCGCCTGTTGTCCCACTGCCCAGAGGTCTTCTCCTGAATATCTTCTGTCACTAGCCCCCTCAGCTCCTTCTGTGTGCTTTTTCAAATGTCAGCTTTTCCATGAGTCTGGCCTGACCGCTCATTTGACTCTGTCCTGAGCCTTGTGCTCATACACAGCCCCTCCTTCACATTCTGCTGTCTTCCGCAGCATGTATTTCTTGATAGAATTCTATATAATTATTATACGTATTAATTCATTTCTTTCTGCTAGGAGCAGCTCTATGAAAGCAGGAATATATCATCTGCTCTCTTCGTTGGTTCATCTTAAGTACATAAGACAATACCTGGTATAAAGTCGATCCCAAGTAAGTCTGTAAAATGAGTGACTGATAATGCCCCTGATGTCTAGAGGAACACCGGGATACCTAGAATGGTCCATGCACCACATCCATCTCCTTTTCAGCAGGATACAGCATCCCAGAAAGGTTGATGGATGCTAGAAAAGGACCATGTACTAAATGAACACTGAGGAGTCAGTCTAATGGCATCTCTACACTGAGCATCCTTCTGCTTCTCTCCTTGTGAAAAATCAGACAGATGAATTCATTTAGCATGGGGGCAGTTTCCCTTAGGGGTCAGTGGTGCTGACAGAATCTTGAGTTATTAATATAGCAAAGTAAATTCTATGTTAGCCAAAGATATACACACATTCAATAAATATACATACATATAAATACATATAAAAATAATACCTTAGAAATTTACAAATAGTAATCTTTGAATATCTGAAAACCTCTCATTTCTCATTAATAGTAGATAAAACAGACATATTGATAGATTTAAATCTTTTCATTTTCTCCACTTATTTTTAAAATTAAATAATGACTGTTTGAAGTCTCTTATGAGATGTAATAACATACAGTATAGAAACGGAAACATCGGAAGGGCTGAGAATGTATTTGCAGATGGTATTTCATATACTTGTCAATAAGTGAGGCCAGGCATGGGGAGCTGTGGGGTCATAAGCTTTGCACACGTAGGAGGTCATGTTCTCATGGAAATGATCATTCAATGCAGGATTCAGTGTGTGTCTTGGAAGAGGAATCAGCAAAGGTCTTGCTTAGACTTCCATACAGTTTGTCCCCACAAACTGGAGAGGAGGGAGGGAAAACTTCAATCAGGATGTGATATATGGGAGAAGGAGGAGGAGAAGAGGAAGAAGAAGAAGAAGAAGAAGAAGAAGAAGAAGAAGAAGAAGAAGAAGAAGAAGAAGAAGAAGAAGAAGAGGAAGAAGAGGAAGAAGAGGAAGAAGAGGAAGAAGAGGAAGAAGAGGAAGAAGAGGAAGAAGAGGAAGAAGAGGAAGAAGAAGAAGTGATTGGGCCTTTAAGAGGGATCCATGTCTTTCTTGTGAAACTGGATTATTTATTTTTTTTCTAAAAAAAAAGAAGTCAGCCCCTTTGTCTCCTCCCTCTCTCTTCATGTGCTCTGCTAGTTCCTCCGTTCTTCAACTAAGGCCCTCACCACAAGCTGGAATGTATGTCAGGACCTTGCTCTTGGAACCATTTCAACTCAGACCATAGTCCAAAGAAAACAATCTTCGCTTTGTCAATTGCCCAATCTCAAAGATTCTGCTCTGACAATAAGAAACAGACTAAAGTAGGCCTACAGATGATGGGGAGAAACTTCAAGTCCCAATCTTTCATTGAACTAACTAATGATCCAAGAGAACCACTGAGCCAATCCTGAAAGGAGGCAATGGTGCTCACCCTATTGGAAACTTAGAGATAGTTAACCCTAAAATGCCCTCCAGCACCAAAATTCTGCCACCCAACATTTTCTTTATCACACACATGTGATTTCTGCTATTCAGTTTCATCCCACATTCCAATTACTCACCCATTTGTCCCGAAATGCTGGTTGAGTACATAACCAAGCAGTCTTAAATGCTACATCCAATATTAATGTACTTAACCTCCACAAAACCTGTGAGAACTAGACAACACCCAATGTTATACTCCATTTATAGACGAGGAAACAAAGTCACAGACTGGTCTAAGAATTAGCCTGAGCTCACACTGCTGATACGCAGCAGGAATATCAGCACTGACAAATTTTTGGACATCACACAACAAACTGTAAAAATAATAAGAATAAGAATACTGTAGTGACTTTCTGTTATACACAATTTTAAAAATCTAAGTTAAAATAGAAGATATAATCATATGTAAAGATGCATTCAGTTTAAAGAATTACCCTATAGCTGAAGACAATTAATCACATGCCTGAAGGCACCAAAAATGTAGCTGTGTCTCTCAAACTTGTCACTCTTGGACAAGAAACTGTTGTACATTCAACTCATTGCGCCTAAGTACAATGAAGGAAATGAAAACATGTAGACATGGAACATAGAAACTTCTTCTATCCAAAGACAAAAAGGGAGTTAGTGAAAGCTGCCTAAAGGAGGAGTTGCCATGGCTCTGGTCTTGATGAATGAGGAACATGTCAGCAGTGGGAAATGGTTAGGGCAATGGCATTGCACACAGGCCGTACAACATAGGCACTGTATAAACAAACACACAGCAGAGTCCTTAAGTGACGTAGTGTGGCTATGGCCAAATTGTGTAGGGAGGGATGTTAAAGGGGATGCCAATGGCTCAATGTCTACCTTGCAGGCTGAGAACAGCTACTGGAGGATGCTGAGACAGGGCCAGCACATGAGCCACTTTCCACAGACCGTTCTGGAGAACAGTTCCGCAATGAAACTGAGAAAGTGTGCAGAAACGTATACCCCAGCTGCTGCATAGCCGTAGGACACAGAAACCTTTGGCAAGACCTCAGTGGCTTCCTTGATAATGGAGGGGGAAAGAATTAATACGAGAGTCACTGGAAGGCACAATAATCAACTGAATGTGGACTAAGGAAAAAGGAAAACACAAGAAACTAAGTTGGGATTTTAAATATAGGACCCTTAAGAGATAACCACATCAGTAGCCCAAAGCCAAACACGACTCACCTTCTAGCTCTAAAGGTTTTCTCTTCAGTGCTTCTTTCTGTTTTCCATACCCTTTTACACAATGTTTTCAAGTCTTCCCCTTGTTGGACCTTTGCTGGGTGGGTAACGCCCATGAAGGTTAATCTTGACTGTCAATTTGTTTGGCTGTAGAATCGACTACGAAGGTCACTTGAGGGAAGGAATGTTTGTAAGGGCATTTCCTAGGAGGATTAACTGAGAGTGGGAAACCCTGCATGGGGTGGGCAGCACCTTCAAGCGGTGACCTAGATGTAAGGAGGTCCAAGGATGAAGTTGTTGCTTTCTGCCTGCCCACCTTTGCTCCCTGCTTGTAAGAGCATCTTCTCTGTGTCTGTTGCTACTGTCCTTCCTCGACATCAGAACACAGTTTCTTTAACCTTCCATCATAGACTGAAGACCAGTCTGGAGTGGTTCTCCAGAAATCCTCCAGGTTTCAGTACCAGGTTGGGACTTGGGACTGCTGAGGCATCCATCACTGTGGACAGACTAGCTACTGGGTTCTCAGGCTCCCCAGTGTGCAGGTAGCCACTGTTAAACTACATAGTGCGTATCCTGTCAGCCAATCTGATAAATCTCCTTTGTGCTGTGTGTTCATTTGTACTACCAGTTCTGTTCTTCTAGAGCAACAGTTCTCAACCTGTGGTTCATAAACCCTTTTGGGGTCAAAAAACCCTTTCACAGGGGTCACCTAAGACCATCAGAAAACACAGATATTTACATTATGATTCATAACAGTAGCAAAATTACAGTTATGAGGTAGCAACAAAAATAACTTTATGATTGGGGGTCACCACAACATGAGGAATTGTATTAAAGGGTCGCAGCCTTAGGACAGATGAGAATCACTGATGCAGAGAACCCTGACTAAATCCGCGCCAGATTCTCTTTCTGGTACCCAGCCGATGGCTCTAGATAATTTGCCAGGCTCAGATCTCTAACCGCTACAATCACAATTTAGCAAACTGATGTAAAACTATCAGCTCTGCATCCGAGCACATCAGCTCTTCCTCCATTTACCCTGCTCTGAGATGAATACTTCACACTCAGTCAAAAAATCGCTCAATGATCCAATTCCACAATCAATTTGCTGCCAGGGCATGTTAAGTACACCTATAAATTCCCGTCACCTCTCCCTTCATCCCTTCCTTCCTGTCTCTCCAGCCAGGTCTTTACTGGGTCTTCATTCTCCTCTCACCTCCAGGACTTCCAGAAACACACACTCACCAGAGTGCTTTCTTAAGGCCCAGCTGTTCACCTGGCCTTAACCCAATATAACCCCAACCATGGGATCCTGGAAATGCTGCTGACCCGGCCACAGACACTTCACACTTCATCACATGAAGGTGTCCCTCAGCAGCAAGCATGGGACAGTCTCCCAAAGTCCCTGACCTCTTGAGCAAAGCTAGTTTTCACTTCATTTCTTACTGCATACAACATAGAGGGCATGATGAAGACTGTAGGAAATGTACTTTCTGATCTGAACAAAATGAACCGTTGGACACATGGCCCACCAAAATGTCTACTGTCAAGGTATTTTCCGCTTGAACTTTTTTCATAACTTAAAACGGCCCACTGACGATATTCCATTGGGTCTACTCCTTCAATTCCATTTCTGAGATATGTTTTCTCAGGATGAGAAATTATTATTCTTTTAATCAGCAGTAATTGGCAATCACGGGGAAACATTTGTAAGGCAGAGGTAGAGTCCGTTATTTTCTCTGACACAGCAACACCCTGTAGCTCAGTCTCATTAGCAGACTCTAATTCTGAGACTCTAACTCCAGGTTTGTTCTCCTTCTCAAAGGCAGCACACACATCTCCCCCCAGCCCCAGGCTGCAGCTTCACAGCACTTCATGTTGAGTGAGATATAGGTCAGCTGTGGGAAGTAATTGGATTTCAACACAGGGAGCCCAAAGTGCCACTTTGGAAAGGGAGACTCTTGTTACGTCCAAGTGTGCCTCGGAACATAATGGCATTGTTTCCCCTTAAGAGAGGTCATCTAGACCCCAGGAGGAGGAGAGGAAGCCCCCCCCTTGCAGCTACCTTCACGGCTCTACTCTTCCTGGCTGCCAATCCAGAGCCTAAGTGTCCCTGAGCTGAGAGCTAGTCAGTCAAAGGCCACGGGGAGCAGCCGGAAAGAGCTGTGGCACTCCCCGGACTGCCACGGTATCGACAGCGGCACAGAGGCAGTCACTGGGGACCTTGTGCACAGAGAATGCGTTGAAGGGGCACTTCAGGATGACAAGGTGACACCTGTGATTTGGTCTTCTTGGACCCGGAGACCAAAAGCAGGTGCAGCCGGTTTCAGTGATCCCAGCAAACACAGAGCCGCTCTAATGAGGTGCCAGCCTGCTGCACAGTGTCCTCCAGGGGCTGCTTCTGCTCCTCAGCCTGGCGAGATTCAACAGCAGCAAAGACAATCAGCTCCCAGGAAAGTCACACTCAAGGACGATTCCAGTACTGTTCTTGGAGCCACTGTTTCTAAAACTACAATTCAGTCCAGAGTAAGTGCAGAAACTACATTAACTAAAGATGAGAATTTAAGAAATAAAATCTCTGTAAGCCCAAGACCCAGACATACCTATTGAAATATTCTTCTAGTGAGAATATATGCAACTCATGTGCATACATGTGTATGGCTCCCCTGGTATCCCTTTCTTCTGTGATACCTTAATATTATAGTCACATCACTTTATCTCACAATTTACTTTTTACATGTTTCTGTACCACTGAATTTTTCTCAATATTATTTTTAGTGGGTGTTAAGTATCCAAAGGCAAATTTTCCTTTAGAAACATGCTTACATGAATCTAGGTCATGTCATGATATGGTTCCCAAATCACTCACAGCTCAGGGCAATGGATAGTTAGACACTGTTTTAGTTGATGAACCTCAGGATTCAGGTAGACATTGTAACAATTAGCACTTCCTCTGGTTTTTCACATTAGGCAGCAAAGTTCTTCACATTGAGGCCACCAAAGACTTTTTCATAATAAGAAAATAGTGATGTCGTTGGCTTGGATAACTTTTTGCAGCATCCCATGGCTAGCATCATCTTGGATGCTGCTTATGAGAGGCCTAATTTAATCTCACTAATCCTTTTATATTAAACTATTTAGTTCTCTCTGTCTCTCTCTGTCTCTCTGTCTCTCTGTCTCTCTGTCTCTCTGTCTCTCTGTCTCTCTCTCTCTCTCTCTCTCTCTCTCTCTCTCTCCTCCCTCCATATTCCCATAAGGAAGCTGGGAAACTGAGGCTTACAAAAATTAACTTAGTCCAAGTCATACTAGCATGTGACAGACTAAGGGCCCTGTCTCAAGTAAACCAGGAAATTAAACACTGTGTAAGGTTGAGTTTTCCCAGTGATTTCTACTCCTAAGGAATGGAAGGGTGAGCCATATAGCAACTAACTAACCCCATTACACATCACAACTGCTCAACAACAGGTGTGGGGGAAACTTGCATAGGTCTGTATTCCCATTGGTGAATGGGGTCTTTAATCTTCTGCTTGGAGCTAATGATGGGACAGACTAAAATTTCCTGTTGCGTGTTACTTCCAGGATTCAAAAATAGTCTCATGTGCAGGTTTTGTCTCTGGATGATGCCCTTCACAAGCTTGCACCGGGAGAATCCCAGCTCATATTTGTGTACAGGCAACAGGGCTCAGCCTTTACGGGGCATGTAATTTATAGGCAGAGCCTAATTGGCCTTAACACTAAATGATTCCTGCTTTAAATAAATGGCTTCTATGTACTATAAAAAGCCCTTAATTCCTTTGAGTAAAAGTCACAAACCTCACATTAAACTTAACCCTTAGCATTTTGATTTAAATTATTATTATTTTTGCCTTGTCCTAGAAGAGCCAGCATAAAGTATGGCCAAGATGATCAAACCGAACAGCAGCCCTTAATCTGTAAATAATCTCTTTGGCTTCCTGGCAATCAGGCAAACAGTGGGAAACAGCTGGTTTAAGATGAATGTGACAACCTATTAGCATTCAGAGAGAAATGATTTCTCTCATCACCTTTCCTGAAGATGCGGTTGCTGTGGCAACCGGTCCCTGCATTCATCCTGCATCCAGTCCCTAAAATGACAGCGAAGCTGGTCCTGGGAAGAGAAGATCATCCTCCCTGTCTCAGCGGCAGCCAATGGCATCTCTAAGGGAGATTCTATAGAACCACCCATACGAACCCCACACGTGTTATTGTGGTGAAATGTCCCTCCAGCAGGCTTCCCTAACCTGAGTCTTCCACAAAGGCTTCAGAATCCATCCATTTCATCGCACCAGCTAACATTTAACTTAAAGAAACGTGCTGTGCCTTGGGGACAGTATTTTAGGTTTTTTCTTCTGGACATTGCCAAGTAAGGTATGTGTATGACCATGGTGTATTCTTCTTAGACAATGATACCCTCCAGCATGGCATCCGGGAATAGCGGGCCACAGCTGCCTCCTCACACTTAACAGACCCTCCTCAGTCTACAGATGAAAATGCTAAGCATGAAGCCATTTCCTTTTATTTATTTTTTTAATCTTCTGCCAGCAACCCACATGGATTCCAAACATACCCTTACCATCAGTTTAAAGCATAAACTGAGGTACCCTTGCACCTCATGGTGGATGGCTTGCCATCAATGGCCTGTATTTCTCCAAGGTCTGAACACATGAATGCTTCTCAGATGGAGACACCATTTAATTGTATTTTCTGAAGGAAATGCAAAGGAATCGGTCCATCTTGGGTAAATATCTCAGCTAACTTTAGAGCTCTTCAATTGACATTATCTCCTGCATTTCCATTGTGCCCAAAACAGAGAATCTGCATTCGCCATCCTATTTAAATAATAAACACATACTTTTAAAAAAAATTTCATATGAGATGGGATCTAAATTCCTTCAGGGAAGCATTCTCCTTCACCTGCAAAGAAATTATTTTTCTGCCTCATACTATGATAGACTTATGAAGAAGAGAAAGGAAATGCGTTTTCAAAATGACATGGTCCTCGGTGCCCACTGAAGCAAGCAGCTCTTTGTCTACCATACAGACAATTTTATCCCTGCTCAAACATGACATGATAAACCCAAATAACTTTTCTGATAGTTCACAACCAATAACCTTCTCAGTCCTGTACCCCGAAATAAAAACCGGCTTTCTTTGCCTTGTGTGAGCGCAGCACTCGGCAATGTGGCAACGTGGTCTGCGGATCGCCAGCAGCCGTGTGAACTCGGGCCTTTGTCTACCACCATGGAGCTGGAGCCTCTGACTCGTGGTTTGCTGCTTTGCTAATGCAAGGCTCTCCTGGGCCCAATCATGAGCCACGAACAGGAAAATTATAATAAACCCATTAGAATTATAGCTAATGGTTGTTCAGGACACAATGAGATGCCATTTAAGACACGATTTGCATGTGTAGTCTCATTTGTTTCCCCCCAGATGTTTTATGAATTAAGCAAATGCCATTATTGTCCTCCTGCCAGAGAAACCCAGTAACCTCCCAACAGAAACCGAAAAACCCCAATCACATTAATGCTAAAACCCGACGCCTCCTTTAATCCTAATGCGTTCCTCGCTTTCTGGAAGCTCTTAAGCTCAAAGGCGCCTTCCCCCTTTCCCTCTCCCGGGAAGGAGGCTACAATCAGAGGCAAACTACTCAGTGGGATCCAGCGAGTGTTTCAGATGTGCCACTGCTCACGAGATCATCACTGATGAGGGAAGGCGGCTTTTGATTGCGGATCGAGGATGCTCCTGCCTTTTGAAGCTGTGCCTTGTGCGCTGTGGCCCTTCTCAGTTCCAGGCGTCTCTGGGATGCCATGGTCCTCCAGGCTGCTCAGACCGGCTTTCCGAGGTTCTTGTCGTTTATTAAGTCCATTGTATTATTTTAGTAGTGCCAATATCTGTCATATACATCTTATAATCCATAATCCATGATTTATTTAACCAGATTCTCAGCTGTTAAATCTTTAGTTGCTCACACAAATAGTATTTCATAGATGATCCTCTAAGTAAATCTCCACTTGCTTATGTTTTACTGGTAACAATTATTCTATTTATTAAAAGGTATTAATGTTCTCATGCAGCAGTTCTCAATCAGTGGGTCACAAGCCCTTTGGGGAGGTTGAACCATCCTTTCACAAGGCGTTGCCTAAGACCATCCTGCACATCAGATATTCATATTATGGTTCATAACAGTAGCAAAATTACAGTTATGAAGTAGCATGAAATAATTTTATGGCTGGGGGTTATCACAGCATGAGGAACTGTATCAAAGGGTCACAGCATTAGGAAGGTTGAGAACCACTGTTCTGATGGATGGGGATGTAGCTGAATAGCCAAACAGTTGTGTAGCATGAATCTTAGAAGTTCTTATTAGTAAAAAACAAACCTGGAGCCAGGTATTGGGGTGAATGCTGGAAGATCAGAGAAGCAGAACAAGCCACAGCTTCCTCACCTCAATAATTCCCCAGCTGATCCTGTTTCTTTAAACTGGAAGCCTCTCAGAATGAATCTCAGCTGAACTGTGTTGTTCAAAAGCCCAAAAGTTTAACCAGCTCTAGTTCCTGGTCCTCATGCCTTATATACCTTTCTGCTTTCTGCCATCACTTCCTGGAATTAAAGGTGTGAGTCACCATGCCTGACTGTTTCCCATGTGGCTTTAAACTCACAGAGATCCTGGATGGATCTCTGCCTCCCAAGTGATAGGATCAAAGGCATGTGTGCCACCATTTTCTGGCCTCTGTATCTAGTGGCTGTTCTGTTCTCTGACCCCAGATAAGTTTATTAGGGTACACAATATTTTAGGGAACACAATATCACCACACAGCTGTGTAGTGTCTTGTGAGGCCCTAAATTCAGTCCCCAGTGCTGAAAAGAAATATATGACTTCAATACATAGTGTTTAATACTTAGTATCAAAATGCATCCCAGAAAACTTGAATCAGTTAATGTTTTACAAAGCACAGTTCAGAATAAGGGTTTTTACTGTTTTATTTGGTTTTTAAAACTAGTTCCTTGAGAATTGTTTAAATGTGTTTTAATCATATCTGCCCCTTCCCCAACTCCCACCAGATTACAGATCGACCCCCTTCCCTACCTACCTAACTTTGTGAACTTTTGTGGTTTTGTTTTGTTTTTTAAATGCACCTTTGGAGTTCAAGTTACACTGCCCATGTATTTTTGGATGTGTCGCCGTCTTCCACTGGAGCATGGTCAACCTTCAGGGACAGCACCCTTAAAATAAAACACAACACAACCCTCTCTAGCCGGCTAACAATCGCCGATAGGTCCCTGGCTAAGGTTAGGACTTCGTGCCTACCTCCCTCGCCATGCAGGGATTGGGTCCAGCTTGGGTTTGCACAGATCTTGTGCATGCTGTTACAACCTTCATGTGTGCATCTGCTCTGCTGTGTCCCTAAGACGGTCTCCTTGTGGTCATCCTCCACTCTGGCTCGTCCACACTTTCCATCCGTTCTTCCTCAGTGATCCCTGAGCCTTGGGAGGAGGGCTGGGATATAGATGTCCTATTTATGGCTTAGCACTCTACACTCAGGGTCAGTCTTTGTAAAAATCACTATCTTATTTATCCCAGAGTCGATATAGTGCTCTTCAATAGCCTCAGCCATTGTTTTTCTCTGTTAACTTCGGTGATCATAACCATAGCCTCAGAAAAAAAGAAAAGGAAAAGGGAAGGAGGAGTGACCGGGTTGGTGATGTGTTCTTCTATTTACTGAAGCGTAGATGTTGGACCGGGGAGACAATCCCCCAGGCACTGTCAGCCTAATGCAGTCATATAACAGACTGCAGGAGGGCCAGCCTGACTCCCGCCATTATTCCAGGACAGAGCGTGTGTTGGTAACTTTTCTCTTGGCTGTGATCAAATATCTGGAAAAAAGGCAGTATCATAAACGAACAGTTCAAGGGCATAGTCTTCAGATCAGCAGGGAGAGCAGGGCAGCAGGACCAAGAGGCTGCTGACCACACCGTATCCACAGAACCAGAGTGAATTCCGGACACAGCCCATGGAATGACGCCAAATTCATTCAGTAGCAGTCTCCCCCGTCTCAATGAACCCAGTGTTGAAACTCCCACACAGACATGCACGGAAGTTTATCTCCTAGGTGATACTAGATGCTGTCAAATTGACAAGAGGAAACATAACAGTGGGTTATTTTGGATCAAAGTGAGTTAGGGTTAGAGTTAGGATATAATAGTCTCAGAGCTCACGTGGACCTAGTTTCTACAAGCAGCCAGCCCAGATTTGTAAAGAATCATAAAAAAAATTAGCAGATGTCTTTAGAATTAATTCAGAGTCTCGAGAGAGCTTTCTTGGTTCCCTAGAGGTCCCCTAAGCCAGTTCCAATTAGTCCAGACTGGTGATGCTGTAGCCATGCAGGGTCAGAGCAGATCGCTTCTACTTTCCTGCCCGTCAGTGGACATAGCTTAGCTGTCTCAGGCAGGGTTACTGTTGCTGTGATGAAACACCATGACCAAAGCACCTGGGGTGGGGGTTGGGAGCAGGGCACTCAGCTTTTGCTTCCACATCACTGTTCATCCATCATCACAGGAAGTCAGGACAGGAACTCGAGCAGGGCAGGAACCTGAAGCAGGAGTTGACGCAGAGGCCATTGACGGGTGCAGCTTACTGGCTTGCTTCCCATGGCTTGCTCAGCCTGCTTTCTTATAGAATCCAGGACCACCAGCCCAGGGATGGCCCCACCCACCATGGCTGGGCTCTTCCCCCATCAATCACTAGTTAAGATAATAACTTAACTAGTGATTATTATTAACAGCCCTACAGGCTTGCCCTACAACCTGATCTTCTGGGGGCATTTTCTCAATTGGAGGTCCCTTCCTCTCAGATGACAAACGCTTGTGTCAAGTTGACACAAACCTAGCCAGTACACTGGCTTGCCATTGGAAATTGCAGATACTCAGAAATCCCCCAGAGTGGACACAGATGGGAAGGGGCCACATGCCGCCATATCTTGCTTCAGAATTACCATTCATGCTCTATTTCTGAGTGGTAGAGTGAATTGAAAGTTATGTAGCTTATCCTTGTTCACTAATTCAGTCATCAAATAATTACTCCACAGAATAGAGAATCTTATTGACATCACAATGCCTCGGTTCAAAAGCCTGACCTCACTGCTTACACAACTTATTTTACATCTTTGTGCCTCAGTTTTCCCATATGTAAAGTGTAAATACAGCTAGGACCTTCCTGAGACTGTCAAATGGTTGATTTACTTAATTGACTTATTAAGTTACATCAAATAAAGTCTGAACCAGAAGGGGTCAATAAATGGCAGGTGTTATCTTTACTCCCAGGTGTTCCAGCGCTGGCTAGAAACTAGAGACCTCATGACAGTTTCTTTGGCTTTCAAGAACTGCCTTGCCCATACAGATGATGGATGAATATTTAAACAAATTTAGTGTGATAAGCGGACAGGAAGAAAGAACAAAAGGATGATGATAAAAGAAGAAATGAACTCTGTCTGAGGGTGCTGGAGAAATCCTACCTGAGCTCTCCCCTGGGGGCCTGAGCTCCCAGGATCTGTTGTACAGATAGGACAAGAAGGATGTTGGGGGTAGCACAAGAATGGGCCATAAGCCACGGAAGAGAGCAAGGAGAGAGCATAGCACCAGGCCAGTGTTAATCCTACCAGATAAGAGTAAAAGACCGCCAACTCCAATGGCCAGATCGGAGCAAGCTTTTTTATGGTGCACAGCAGAAGGAGACGGTGGCCGTCTCTGTTAATGCAGGTTTCAGAGAGTGGCCCTGGACATAGAGAAGATGAGGTTTTGATAGCTCGGGTGTAGAGGGTTTCCAAATGGGGAATTTGGCAGGCAAATAAGTGAGAATCACAGATGGAGAATCTCAGCACAACAAGTTGGTCATAACAACCTCCTGAAATAAAGGCATGGGTACAAGGTGATCATCACAAGGTGACCCTAACAATTTCTAGAAACAAAAGCACGGTTGCTGTTTCCTGGAACAAGCCGTACAGACCACGTGCAGTTAAGGTTACAGGTGGAGCATAGCCCAGTCCTCGAGAAACAGATTTAATCACAAATGGGAATGAACCTACTTTGTCTTTACTATAAGATGGGTTTCAAGCCCAAGATGGAGGCAGGCTGGTTTATCATCAGATGGGCTGAAATGAGTTTGGAAAATGGGTAAGAGAAGCATTGGTGTCGGGAAACATCAGTAGAAATCAGCCCATGTCATCCTTCATACCTCATGATTAGTCTGAACTTCATCTGATCAAGTCTCCCCTTCTCCCAGATGGGGGCCTCTGGAGGACCATGCCCTGACAGGTGTTTCCAGCCTCACAAACTTACCAACAAATCTGACAGGTTACACCAATTCTTTTCTAGTCAAATAAACTTGGCTATTATTGGGGCAGATTTCAACATTTACATAAATCTTCAAGGGGTTTCAAGGAAATGTAGAACCTACAGCAGCATCACATTCAGGGCCACTCCTCCAGACCCCAGGGGAGGAAAAGGCATCTTCTGTGAGTGGGGTCCAGCAGAGGAAAAAGTAAGAAAAGCTGGCTTGTTTGAGGGGGGCAAGGGACACGTCTGTGTTGCTTCACACTCAATGACAGCTTAGGGTAGGCAATAAGGGATCACGGAAGGCCTTGAAGGAGGGAAGGATTGTTAACTGCTTCCTTATGAGAAAGACCCCTCTGGCATCAATGTGGTCCTCCAGTAACAACAATAATGGAAGGGATAAAACTAGACGCAAAAAGACCAGGGGGAAGGCTGTTTTCACCACCTGAGCCTAAGAGGATTCAGCTCCTCCCTTTGTTAGTTCCACAGACTGTCCTCTTCTCATCCATTATTTGACACTTTGTTCAGGATCTGGCCATCTCACTAAATGATGAACTCATGAAAAAAATACAACCATGAGAGATTTTTACTGATACATCCCTGGTGGCTACTATTAATACCTGCCTTACATTCCCTGTAAGCAAATAAAATTAAATGGAATGGATACAGGACTGTTTAATACATATAGCATTCTTTTCTTCTGAAAGAGGCTAAAACATAGAGAGACAGTGAAAGCCTTCTATATGTGTAGGTTCTGCAGCTGTCGACTTCAACCAACCTTAGGTCAAAAACATTTGAAAAGCATGCATCTACATGAACACATCAAGCTCCTTTTCTTACTAGTCCCTGAACAATAAAGCATGGTGTCTTCGTTAGGGTTTCTATGGCTGTGAAGAGACGCCATGACCTTGGCAACTCTTATAAAGGAAAACATTTCATGGGGGCTGGCTCAGAGTTCAGAGATTTAGTCCATTATTGTCATGGCAGGTGGCATGGTGGCATGCAGGCAGGACCTGGTGCTGGAGAAGGAGCTGAGAGTTCTACGTCTTGATCTGTAGGCAGCAGAAGCAACCATGTGCCACAGTGAGTGCAGCTTGAGTATAAGAGACCTCAACGCCCATTCTCACAGTGACACACTTCCTTCAGTAGGACCACACCCACTCCAACAAAGCCACAACTCTTAATAGTGCCACTCCCTCTGGAGGCTATTTTTTTTTTCAAACCACCACACATAGCAACTATTTACACAGCACTTGTGTTCTCTCAGATGTCCTAAAGTAATCTATGGATGACTTAAGAATACAGGAAGATACAGCAAGGTCTAGACAGTCACTACCCTATGCCTTTTCATATAAGGAACTTGAATATCTGTTGGTTTAGGTATCCCTGAAGGTTCTTGGGACCTATCTCCCCATGGACACCAAGGAACAAATTGAGGTAGATAGAAGGAGAATAGGAAGATATAAACATCTACTTTGATAAGTTGAAGTTGTTGTTTAATTTCTGGATTATGCTAATTATGAAATTACCCTCCTAATATCCATTTCTATTTTTATTAGTTCTGTTCAGTGTTTAAATGGCCACCCTTTTTACAGATGATGTGCTGAGAAACTCAGAGAGATTAAGTGCCTTACCAGCATCATATGGTCAGGAAAGAACAAACTTGGACCTGGGCCTAGTCAAACCCAGAATGGGCCTGACCTTCTGTGTTAACCCTTAGATGGGACAGGGCAACTATAGGAAGTTCTGTGGAGGTCAGGATATCATGTTGGTTCCTAAACTGAAGACAAACATCCACACATTTGAAAAAAGACAAGACACATCAACTCACACAAAAAAAAAAATGACCAGAATCTAACATCAAAAAAATCTTAGTGTCTTGGGAGAAAGTAAGTAAATGAACATAGAATTGAATATGAATATGAATATATACTACATAGAAAGGAAAGAATTAACCATGGAAACACCATCCAGGGTGCCACTCACATGTAATTCCTGAATCTGGGAGCTGCTGGGGCAGAGGTATTTCATCAGAAGTCAATCTGGGCTACATAGCAAGATCCCGTTTAAAACAAAACAAAACAAAAACTACCTCGAAAATCCAATAGAAGAAAATTGCATGAGGCTTGAACTATCAAAGGCAACCTTAGAAAAGCCAACTTCTTGCTTGTGAATTTCTAGACCTTTATATGACCTTAAATGAACATTCAGATCTATTCCTCATCTCATCAAAATAGTCATCTAGTTAGTTTTCATGAGCTGACTGAAAAATAAATCTTGACCCAGAACAAAAGCACATCTTTTATGGTGGATTTTTTTTTCTTCACTTCAAATCTGTGGGTAGACTTTTAAACAAAATTGTTCTCTCCACTGGCTTATGGATCTCCCACTTGCTGAGTCCTCTGCTACTTTGAGAAATTTCTCTCTTCCTGGTGTCTGGCCTTCTCAGAGTCCTGCTGTCATTGATTTCTCGCCACTCGGGGCTTATAATTTGTTGCCTATCTCAATGTAAAGATCTGAAGCTTGATTCTGGCTCCTTGGATCTCAGTCAGTGAGTGAAACTTGATGTGGGGGCTGGGGAAGTGGTTTATTCCTCTCTCACTTTACCTTTAAATCTAGACACTCATCAGGCTTTCCTGGAAGGAGATTGCAAGCTAAAATTAGCATCCGGTTGGATGAGGTCTGGGGTACAGAACCCCAGGGTAGCCAGCAGGGCCCCGCCCCAGCTGGGAGGACTCTAACATTCAAGTTCCCCTTCTGGAGCCTACAAGATACAGTTGTGTCCTAGACACCCACTGCAAGCCAAGAATACAGGAGAAACTCGCTGTATTCCCAGTGGCACATGATTGAAACCAGATCGGGCTAGTCCTTTCTCTAAACCCAGGTGAGTGTTCCTTGTCCTTAGAAGGAAATGTATTTTTCTTGGACTTGGAAAATATTGCTCATAATCTGCTGCATTTCGACTACACACACACACACACACACACACACACACAACCACACACTCACTTTCTCTCTGTATCTCCTCCAAGCTGCCTCCACATCTGACTCCCTTTCGCAGCCATATGACCTCCAGCAACAAACAAGGATCATTTGCTCAGTGACGCAGGCTTTGATGACACTGGACCATTTAGGCTGGAGCTGTGACCTGACTTTGTCAAAAGTCACATATGGTTCAGAGAGAAAAGCAAGGAGCAGGAGCAGACCTACCAAGATCACAAGATCTGTAACTAACTGAAGCTGCCGAGTGTCGAGGACACAGGAGATGAAGGCAACATCGGCTGTTTGGACAAAAGCCCCAGTTGAACACAGGAATGCCCAGAGGCAAAAGCAACTCGGCTTACAATAAATTAGTAAAACTGTCCATGGGTTCTGGCTCTGCTGTCAACACAGGAGACAGAACGCAGCTCCACTTGCGGAAAAGAAGGACGTGCAAGCCTCCCGATTTTACACTCAGACATGTGGCCAGACTCCTGGGACCAGACAGCATGAAATCTCTGGGAGTCTCTTTGTCAGCGTCGTGTTAAACTAGGAACATAAGTCACCCCATCAGCTTTCCCTTGCTTCATGAGAGAATTTTATGTAGCCCACCCAAGGATGGGTTAGTTGGTTTATTAAATTCATAACAAAGGACCAATATCATCTTCCTGAGGCTAAACAAGAAAGAGCCTCCAGATTTTTCTCCTTGATGTTGCCCTATGAATGGAAACATGAAATGTTCTTCTCCGAATACTAATATCCACAAAAGCTACCTTCGTGATCCAGCCACCATGCACTACGGCAGGAGATTAGGGACTGGAGACGGAAGCATCAAGATGAACACGAAAGAAGCCAACTGGCCGAGAAAGGCTAGACAGCCATCCTCGCCTGGGATTCCTGTAATGAGCGAAGCGTGTGTGAGAAAAGACCCCGGACCTGCCAACAGGAGGGTCTGGTGGTACCTGAATGTCCTATGAAGGGTCGTGCCCCAGAGAGCCAAGGCTTTGGCAGCTTTGGCCCTGAGCTCACAGCCCACTCCCGAGTGTTTGCCTCAGCAAACTATCTCTATTTTTATCCCTAACTATATGTCTCTAGTAAGATCTATGGTCCTGCGACACAGAGCCTGGATTTGGGTGCCCTCAGATCTCAGACCCACCACCACAGTAAGCATGGAGGTGTTTTGTTTGTTTTCTTTTCTTTTCCTTCTCTTTATCTCTTTTTCAGATTCTCTCTAAAGCTTAAGCATACTCCTCCACCACCCGGGGATTTCACTGCTCCTCTGTCGTGGATGTCTATTTTGAAAGGCACGGTTCTCTCTGTGTCTCCGCCTCCAGGCAGCTGCCGGGATTTCCAGTGTTCCTGCCCTGTTTGGAGGGTTTGGTACTTTGAATGTTTGCTTCCTCTCAGACTCTAATAAACTAGTCCTCCAGCTTCCTGCTGAGTCTGTTTTTAAATCTTCTCACTAGTGAGATTTAGAACCCAAAGGGGAACCTCAGTGTCCCCATAATAATTCCAATGTCACACAGTTGCGGATGTGTTTGTTTTCAGTGAACGGTTACTGAAGTATTTTTTGCTGAATCGTGCATTATAATTTTAATATATTCTATGTTGAACTTCAAAACTTCTTTTGAGGAGTATGAAAGACAATGAAATGAAGAAAACCAGTGAAAGTTAGTAAAAAGTAAGTGGATTACAATCATCTCAAGTCATAATCATTAGGACTAGAAGCCTTTTTTACTAGGCTCTCACACATGATGGCAGGTGCCCTACCGCTGAGTGACATTCCTAGCCTTCCTGGCCCAGCACTGTTGAAAATACTTTTAAACAGTAAATAGGATACTACACTATAAAGACCTAGAACTGGACGTTTGTATCCTGGGTCAATGCTGTCTATCACATATATATTGCGTAAGAAAGGGAAGAGAGGGTCTAGAGAGATGGTTCAATGGTCGAGAAAACACACTGTTCTTCCAGAGGATCCACATTTGTTTTCAGCACCAGGCTGAGTGGCTCACAACTTCCTGTAACTCTAATTTTAGAAGATCTAACAACTCAGGCCTCCATGGACACCTGCATTCATGTGTATACATACATTCACACACACACACACACACACACACACACACACACACACACACACACAAATAATTAAAAGTAATTTTAAAAAACAAGGTGTGCTTTTTGTTGTGTTTTGTTTTTAAGCAAAGGCAAGAGCACAGAACGGCCCCCTAGTTTGGTAAGGATGGAGAGTGAGGAAGGGAATGTACAGTTAACCAACTAATGTAAGACCTAATCCAAGAGTCAAGACGGTCCCAACTCAGGGGGAGTGGGAGGAAGTAAGGAAGCAAGTATGCTGTGGACAAAGGTCCCAAACAGCCAGAGGGAAAATAAGAGCTTCAAAGTCATCAGGAGAAATGAACAGGGTGTGAAAGTTCAGATGAGCTGGGTTCTGCTTCCCACACCCACCCCTCACCACCACACCTCCCACCCCTGCCTGCTCCAGATTCCCTGGGAGATCTGGATAGCTTCCATGGTCAATAGCAGATGAGAACATTGAAGAGGGGAAGATGCTGGCAATTGTAGGGGGATGACGGAGGAGGACTGAGGCAGAGAGGGGTGGGGTGGCTGAGCAAGAGAAGCTAAGCAGGGTGTGCTAGGTTGTCAAGTGTATCTTCCCCTCAGGACTCACAGAAGATGAGAAAGGTCAAAATCTGTCAGAGAGAAAGGGTATTAGGCAGACATTGCAAAGGAAGATTTGTGCTGGGATTCTTCCCACACAGCCCAGAAAAAGGTACTGCCGCTGAGGCAGAAACCCTGTAGTGTGTCTGGGGTGTGCTCATAATTATCATTTGTAATCATTTAGATTCTGGGAGACAGAACCATTTCTATTCCAGAAGAAATGTGTAGGTCCACAAAAATCATTTTGTGACAGTTCTGTTTGGCGGGTCAAGATTAAATATTAAGTTCTTCAGACATGAAAATAAAAGCCTCAGGCATTGTGATGTTGTAGGGAAAGTACCAACAATTTTGCAATATATACCTAGTGAATAGATGTGAGAAGAATTAGAGAAAGATGGGGTGAGCTTAAATCCTTGTGAAGTAACTTTCCTTGGTAAGAGGAGAATGCCAAAATTTCATGACAGGAGAATGGATGGAAGATGGATGGATGGATGGATGGATGGATGGATGGATGGATGAATGGATGATAGATGATGGATGGATAGAAGATAGATGGATGGATGGGAGGATGGATGGATGGATGGATGGATGGATGGATGATAGATGATGGATGGATAGAAGATAGATGGATGGATGGATGGGAGGATGGATGGATGGATCCACTGATATAGACAAAGAGATTGGAGGAAAGGTAGGTAAATCTAAAAGATAAGAACAAGTTGGCAAGATGGCTCAGCAGTTAAAGGCACTTGTGTGTAAGCCTGATGACCTGAGTTGGATCGTGGGAGCCTCTAGAGTGGAAAGACAGAACCGACCCCACAAGTTGTTCTCTAGCTTCCACATGCACGCCATGGCATGCACACACACACTCATGTGCACACATGCATGCAAATGTACACTAAATAAACCAATAAATGGAAAAATAAATAAGTGTTCAAAGGACAAGGACCGTGTGTGCAAAACTTGTTTCAATGTTGTAAACAAGTAAAGAAATGCACTCATGTAATATCCGTTTAAAGTAGAATTTTATATAACCTTTGCAACAACGAAACTTGAACATATTTATGTAAGCAGTCCAATTCATATCAAAACAAGAAGAGGCCAACACAGCTGGGCCAGTTAACATGAATGAACCAGTGAGCCAGTAACATCTGCCAAACAAATGTGGAGAACACTCCAGAGGCCGTAAACTGAGAAGGCCAAGGGAAGCACGAGGAAAATAGAAAGAGGAAATGGAATTTAGGAGTGAGAGTGGAGACAGGGGTCTGCAGGTGGAATAATATATACTAACAAACACAAGGGGAACACTAGCAAGAGATACACAGCCTGGGAAATAAAAATTAGATACATGAACACGTATTATAAGGGCGAGAATTCTTTATTTGAAGATCATGCCAGCCTATGGCCTGGGAAGATGCTGGCTGCCAGCCTCCTTGTTGAGTCCTGTGTATGCTCAGGAGAGTTGATTTACTCAGCTCCAGGGTCTGGCCTTCAGTCTTGCAGGCTCAAAAGCTGAATTTCGCTAACTATGGGCCTGGGTCCAGGGCCTAGGCTCACAAAGACAGATAAACAAGGATATCATTTTGTATACACAGAC
Organism: Peromyscus maniculatus bairdii; assembly: GCF_049852395.1. Lineage (NCBI taxonomy): Eukaryota > Metazoa > Chordata > Mammalia > Rodentia > Cricetidae > Peromyscus > Peromyscus maniculatus. The sequence continues at coordinate 43,592,149 of NC_134865.1, read as the reverse complement.
ACGCTTCCATCCTGCAGGCAGTCTTTGAAAGGAAGCAAACAACAGTTGGAAGATCTCTCCGTGAAGATGGTGTTGCCACAAAATAAAGTCATGGAGAAACAGAATTAAACTCCTGGACTACAGGGCATATGTCTTTGGCATTTGCTAGCTGTGTGGCCTTGAGCAAGAGATTTAATCTCTGTGTCTCATCTGCTAAATGGAATGCTCTAATATCTACTACTATGGAACAGATCATCCCAGAATTAAGTGGTTTAAAATAACTATCATTTATTTTGTTCACAAATCTGCTATTATGTACTGTACACGGTGTTAGCTGAAGTGATCAAATGTGGACTGGAGGACCTATGTACATGATGTCACATGGGGAATCAGCCAGGACTGAAGACTCCGGGCTCACCTTCTCACTGAGGGATTGTCTAAAGGCTTCTGAAGGCTCTCTAAGCCATCATGGCCAGATTTCAAGAGCTAGTCTCCATAGAAACAAGGTAAAAGCTGCCAGCTTCTTAGGCTTGGACCAGAAGTTGACACATGTCCTATTCTATTGGCCAAGCAGCTACAGGGCACAGATTCAAGAAGAAAGGGCGTAATGCCACCCATACCTCTCAATACCTCTGCTATAGTGATGGTACAAAGCAAGAGTTAGTGAAGGTGGACTCTTCTTTAAATGTCTGCGACACAGGCTTCTTGCATTGTTTGAGACCATTCAACACTGCTTTAGGAGACAAGCAAACACAAGGTGCGTGATGTTCTCGAGCTATAGTAACAGGTGACTATATGCATCATATTAACACAAATGCACACATACGTGGTAAATATATTCAGAATACTTTCCTAAATTAAAAGGGGAAAGTAAGCTGGGTGTGGTCGTTCCCACTTGTCATCCTAATCCTTGGTAGGATGAGGCAGAAGGACCATGAGTTCAAGGCCAACCTCAGCTGCATAGCAAGATTAGGTATGAAAAGAAATAAAAATTTTAAAATATAATATGTTAAAAAGAAAAGACGACAGCAGAAGGATAGAATTCTTTTAAAAGTAAAGGATAGAAAGAGCAACTAACACTGATATTCGTGATATACCAAAACATGAGACTATCACTATGCATGAGGGTGAATTTAACTGTCCACGGGTGACACCCATCTCATCCCTTCTCTCGTCTGCCCATGGCTGCTCAGGGGACTAACTGGCAAGCTGCAGTGGTCTCTTTCCAATAGAGCAAATGTTTGTCATTGTGCCCAGACACCTTCTGTTTGATTGGACCCCGGACTCTAACCTCAGCTCCAGTTTTTGTGGCCATGTGATCCACAGAGAAAGCTAATGTGGTAGACATCCATGGGACCATCAAATGATTCAGGCGGCTCATCATACTCAGATCGCTGACCCCAATTCTTTGTCCTGCTGTTGTCGGGTGAGTTAGGTCCTTCCTCCAGAAATGCTGACATTCTAATTCCAAGGGCTCTGTGGAATCCCAAGGACCTGTGAATATGACCTTCCTTCAGAGACCTTCCTTTGTAGACGTAATCAGGTTAAGATGACATCGTATTAGATTACTGAGGCATTAAATCTAATCACTAGTGTCCTTCCGAGAAGAGACACTGAAACACACATAGGTAGAGAACATCAAACGGGGGTGTTCGCCACACCTACATGCTGAGAAAGTCTGAGGATTGCTGGCCAGGGCTGGGAGCTAGAAAGAAACAAACAAAACAAAACAAGGACTCTTGCCCAGGGCCTTCAGGAGCAGGCTAACACTTTGATTTCACACTTGCAACCTCCCAAACTGTGACAGAATATGCTTCGATGCAGTAAGTCCTGACAGATAGAAGGTAAGATGAAAAGAATGTAAAATATCAGAAAAAAAAAAAGAACAGAGAGCAAGAACCAAAAGAAGCATAAGTGGAGAAAGGCGAAGAACTAAATCCAAATTATCAACTATAAATGTAGCAGGTCTCCGAAACAAATAATGACGTCAACATGGCCGCAGCCTGCATCTAAGAGCATTTGGTGCATCCAGACATTGGGTTGCATGCTCGTCTTTATTTCCTCTAATATTGATAACAACCACAGGCGGGTTTCTGAGCATCAATTAGAAAATCATCCATGAGACACTGTAGTTTACTACGGGTGGCATAGAACAGTGAATGCAGCTAGAGTCAAGTCAGACCTGTTTTGCTCAAGCGTCTTCTTCTTTCCCAGGTTATCACTCAACCTCCCAATAACACAAAGCAAATGGATAATTTTTAGGACAGTATATGAATAAGAAATTGTGAGGAAAAAGAAGGACCTAGAAAAAGAATTCCACTGTTCTAACCAATACAGAAAGAAAAGATGGTGGGTTGCTGCTTTTCCTCCTCCTCTCCCTCCTCCTTCCCTCTTTCCTCCTCCCCCATCCTCCTCCTCTCCCCCCTTTCCTTCCTTTTCTCCTCATATTAAACATATTGTGTGGAAGCTTAGTAGATAAGCAAGGTGTGTGTGTGTGGGGGGGTGGATACACAAGGCCTTCTGGTTGAACTGGGAAGCAGGAGAAAGCCTTCCCAACTCAATTCCTTGATGATGCTATCAGCAGCAGCAGTGGGAAAGAACTTGAGATGCGTTCTGGAAAAGGTGGCACTACGGGAAATACATCAAAGTGACTCCCAAGTCCAAACATTGAGCCTCCCCCAATAAGAACAGACAGCTGAAAGGTTGCTTATTTGGCACGTGTGCTGACAGTCTCTGTGAAGGGCACTGAGCCAAGAAGGCTTGAGAGCTGTAAAATGAATAAAGCTACTTGGTTAGTAAAAAAGGAAATCATTGATAGTGGCCTATCAAAATGAAGGATGCTTTGCAGGTCTCTGGCAGATAACCGAATTTTCTTCTATCAGGAAGAAATAAATATATAAGAAGAACGGCCAAGTTGATGAAAGCCCTCCTCCTGGCTTTGGAAGGATATAAGAATGGTGTGACATGTTTAAAAATTGATACAAAGAAAACTCGAGGAAGCTAAAGTCTGTATTTAAAAAAAGTAAATTAGTGCTCCCAGCTGTAGTCATATAAAATGCTCGGAGAAATGGGGAGAAGAGGACTGAAGCCAGAGACAACAGATGAGAAATGTTGGAGGCAGCATAAGGTAATGAGAAGAAAGGGGATGCGGGAAGAACGGACTTTCTTCCTGTGGTTACCTAGTGTTCAAAGAGAGGAGAAAATAGTGACCATTTGGGAGAGACAATGAGGACTAAAGGGCTGGAGGCTGAGAGTATAACATAAGCTGAGGAGGTGGTTCAGCAGTTTAGAGCGCTTGCTGCTTTTCCAGAAGACCTGAGTTCAGATCCTTGCATCCTTACCAGGCAGCTCACCATCATCTGTGACTGCAGACCCAGCCGATCCAGCTCCCTCTTCTGGCCTCTGTGGGTACCAACACAGATGCTTGTGCATGTGGGCAACACACACACACACACACACACACACACAAATAATTTTTAAAAATTTAAAAATTTAAAAAGCAAAAGTAGTAAATCTTTGAGTGTTAGACATGTTTTCACCCCAGCTCCAATTTTGAGCTTTATTATAGTTCAGTTTTCCTTTCCTTTCCCCCTTCCATCTGTCTGCACCTCCCTCCCACCTTTCCTTCCATCTTTCATTTTTTTCTTTCTACATTTTAGGTAACTTTTTAATCTTCCTATGCCTCAGTTTCTCTTTAAGTGTAAAATGAAAGACATCCCCCTTCTCTCACCTGGATGCTCTTGTAGAGTAAATGAGTCTTCATTTGAGCCCTAGTTCATCGGAAGGACCTAAATGTCCACAATCATGATTGATTGTGTATGATAACCTTGGGGGGTATAGACCAGAGAGCCCTGAAAGAGAAGCTGCCGACAGCATGCGGGATGTGTCTGAAGAGCTGTTTCAAAGATGGAGGTCAGGGGGGTGCCAAGGCAGAGGTGGGTTAGTGTGGAGAAACGAAAGAAAACACAGCTCTTAAACAACCTATTGAATAAATTCAACTCAAAAATCATCTGGATTGCCAAAATGATGAAAGGAAAGGACTCTTGGGTGGAGCAGACTTGGCTTTGGGGTCCCAGTGAAGACAGCGCAGCCTGCTGAAGATCCAGTCTTCAGTGGCACAGGAGTGGGGGGCTGTTGTGAGTCCCACAGTGAAATACTGAGATCTAATGACAGCTGACTGAGAACAGCAGAAACGCAGTGACAATCTGAGGTCACATCCTAAATGCACGTCTCTAAAGGATAGTTCAGTTACAGTACATCTATAACCTAGGCCACCACTAAAAAAGGATGTAATGGTTGTATATTCGCTGACAAGGGAAAGTCCTTCCCATGGTGTTTAATGACAAAGTGCAGAACACCATACATATTAAATTACTCTACTTTATGAAAGCATTTTATGTGATTATATGTACATAACCGGACCAGATGCAAGAGCCTAGAAAATGAAGCTTGAGTACGGAGTAGTTTTTCTTTCTTTGATGATTTACCTAGCAGAAGGAAAATGCTGTATTAGTTTTTTTTTTTAATTTGTGTTGGGGATTCAGGGACCTTGTTCAGTGGCAGGTGCATGCTTGGCATGCGTAAGTCCCTGGGTTAAATGCCAATATCAAAAAATAAAAGAAACACCAATGACACAGATAAATAGTAGCAATTAAAAAAATAAAACAAGCTTGACAGGTCTACTGCTTAGTAAGTAACTTTGATCAAATACTTGCTTCTCTAGTGCCTCAGTTTACCTGTTTATAAAATGAATGATAACTTGACATGGTTGTGAGGAGGATGGATATGATATTTTTTGTTCGTTTGTTTTTTGAGACAGGGTTTCTTTGTGTAGCCCTGACTGTCCTGGAACTCACTCTGTAAGCCAGGCTGGCCTTAAACTCAGAGATTCACCTGCCTCTACCTCCCTAGTTCAGGAATTAAAGGCAAGTGCCCCCACCAGTTGGTGGGGTTTTTTGTTGTTGTTGTTGTTTGGTTGGTTTTTGTTTTTGTTTTTGTTTTTTGGGTTTTTTTTCGACAGGACCTCAGGTAGATCTGGCTGGCCTAGACCATGCCACATAGTCAAAGGCTGGCCTTGAACACCTGATCATCCTGTCTCCCCATTATCACAGTTGAGAAGACCATCAAGAGCCGCCATGCCCAACTCTGGATGTGATTATGAACAGCACAGAAACATGACACTGAAAGACCAGGTTTCCTATTTAGAACTCTGCAGGTCTATGGTATCACACCTCTGTTATGTTCACTAGGCCTTTTAGCACAAACAGGAGTCACTTCTGAGAATTAAAAAACCCAAATGAAGAAAAACAGAGTTCATAAGTTTGTCAAAGTGAGGAGGATGTTCCTAGAATTCTTTCCTGTTGGTTTCTCCAGGACAAACTCAGAAGTTTTCCTCGAAGTTCAGTAGGTGACTTAACTGTTGTTCTAACCAGTTTCTGGGTTTCTTATAGACGACTTCACACCACCAAACCTGATCCCAAAGCAGCGTATGCCTTTATGTTTTCTCTTGCATTCTCAACCCAGTCCTAAATCTTTTAAAAAGTACGTACACCTGCTCATTTTCTGCTGAGTTATGTCTGAATGTTTTTAATTAATATTATAAATGGAGAATTTTTCCCATTACATTTTTAACCTGATCTAATCTGCATATAAGGTAGCTATGAGGATGAACCCCACCAGATATTAACAGCTTACCCATGGAGCCACAAGACTTAGAAATAGTTTGTTAAAGAAAAAAAATAAGATTAAATCATAGACCACAGAATATAAAAATGACTCTAATTCATATGGGGATTCAGTGTATTACAATCAGAAGGGGAAATGAATTAATCTGTAAATTACAATGTGAAAACTAGTTATCTGTTTAGAGAAATATAGATTCCCATCCTCGGGCTTTATAGCAAGTTAATCTAGATTAATTAGAGACTTTAATAAAACTATTAAATAGATTAATCAGTGACATGAAAAATAAAGCTATTACAGGAATAAATGAAATTTAAAATTCATTTATTTTAAATCACGGTAAAAAGAAATCGTCTGTAGATAATAATAAAACCTAGTCTCTATTAAGGAAAGTTAAGTATTTATGTAGTCAAATCCATCAAAATATGTGTTCGGGGAACAATGTCATAAAATATGAATGTTAATAAACTAATAAACTGGGAACATCATTGCAGCATGTATAAAAATGGCAATTTTCTTTAATTTACAAAGAATTTATCCTAAAAAAATTAGGGGGAAAATTGACAACTGATTAAAAACTGAACAGAAGGCTACCAGCTCATTAACTCAATTTGTACAGATGAAGTTCAAAAAGGCAAAAAACACCGAGAATAAAAGCAAGGGACTATTCCTGCCAGCTGCAGAGAATTCAGAGAACACAGAATGCCTCCTCTGAGGATAGAGCATGACGGGTCATAGACACCAGTCCATCAACTCTAACATTTCTGTGATTTCTTTTCTTGAATGGTAATTTGGAACTGCTGCCCTATCCTTCTGATATAACATGAAGCCTAAGTCTACAGTTCCTGCGACCTCCTAGATCAATTAGCAACTAAGAAAATGCTCCCACAGATGTGTCCATAGACCAATCTTATGCCAGCAATTCCTCAACTGAGATTCCCTCTTCTCTAGTATATGGAGGTTTGTTTCAAACTGACCCGAACTAGGACACCTTCCTACAAGGACCCATTTCTCCCCCCATAATGAAAATAATTCATTAGTCAATGCTAAAACATTCGCTACTTAAGTATTGTTAATATACATGTCTGCTGTGGGACGGTCTGTATGTCAAATTGCTCTGATTGGTCAATAAATAAAACACTGATTGGCCAGTGGCCAGGCAGGAAGTAGGTGGGACAAGGAGAGAGGAGAATTCTGGGAAGCGGAAGGCTGAGGCGGAGAGACACCGCCAGCCGCCGCCATGACCAGCAGCATGTGAAGCCACCAGCCACGTGGCAAGGTATAGATTTATGGAAATGGTTAATTTAAGATAAAAGAACAGTTAGCAAGAAGCCTGCCACGGCCATACAGTTTGTAAGCAATATAAGTCTCTGTGTTTACCTGGTTGGGTCTGAGCGGCTGTGGGACTGGCGGGTGACAGAGATTTATCCTGACTGTGGGCCAGGCAGGAAAACTCCAGCTACAAATGGCGCCCAACGTGTTGGCAAAAGTTTCTACATAAAATCTGAGAAAAGATTCTAAAACGGAGCTAAAAACAGCTTCCTAATTGTCTCTCTCAAATGAGCGGCAGCTGCCGGTTTGAGCTACTGGCGGGTTCCTAGCGTGCGAGCTTGATCTGCAGTATGGCGGGAATGAGGCCTCTGCAAGTGGCACATTAAGCTGTGTGGTGGATTTAGCCTTTGCTAGTACAAAACAAAAATAGGTTTCTGGGCTACACGCTGCTTGGATAAAAGCACAGACCCCACGATGGCTCCCAGAGCTGGCGGAAAACGTACCACCACCATGTTGGGAAGCTGAAGTGGGAGGAGCCAGCAGCCACAGTGCCATTTCAGGCTTAAAAGGCTGCAGTTTAAAGCAATAGGCTTAAGGTAATATAAAACATAAGCCACATAAAGATGGCTACCACACAGAGAATCTGGATTATGTTCTCTTTGATATTCGTAACGGAAGAGAAACATTTGATTGCAAAAGCTGTTGAGTTATGCCAAAATGTGTATTTTAAAGGTACCTTAACTTCAAAATTTGGATGTAAGGATATTTTGCTTTGGAAAGGAAGCTCTGCTTTTGTTTTCACAGAAAGCCAGAGGCTATGGATTTCTTCCAGATTAAGATACATCAGGTTTGACCAGCCAAGACCACCTGAAAGGTCTCCGATGACACCATGGCCCAGATGATCCAACATCCAGAATTGTTTCAAGGCAACTGGCTCAGATGATACAGTCTCACGGACTACTCCATGATCCTAAAATTTTCTTTGTGTCCCCATAAGATACAGCGCCCCCCTCCAGCAGGAAGTAGTAAGAGAAGCTACACCCAAATTCCCAAATATACCAAGCTGACTTTGGAGATGTGTAAAAGTTAAAACCTTCCTTTTAAAAAAAAAAAGAAAGGGGAAGTGCTGTGGGACGGTCTGTATGTCAAATTGCTCTGATTGGTCAATAAATAAAACACTGATTGGCCAGTGGCCAGGCAGGAAGTAGGTGGGACAAGGAGAGAGGAGAATTCTGGGAAGCGGAAGGCTGAGGCGGAGAGACACCGCCAGCCGCCGCCATGACCAGCAGCATGTGAAGCCACCAGCCACGTGGCAAGGTATAGATTTATGGAAATGGATTAGTTTAAGCTATAAGAACAGTTAGCAAGAAGCCTGCCACAGCCATACAGTTTGTAAGCAATATAAGTCTCTGTCTTTACTTGGTTGAGTCTGAGCGGCTGTGGGACTGGCGGGTGACAAAGATTTGTCCTGACTGTGGACAAGGCAGGAAAACTCTAGCTACACATGTCGCCCACCACTTTGTTTTCCCATGATTATATAAATATGGCTATACACAAAATATACACACTGATGCTTCCCAGCTTACAGTAGGGTTACTTCCCAATAAACCCATCATAAGTTGAAAATAAGTAAAAAGTGCACTTAGTAAATCCAACCTATTGAACTTCATACCTTGGCAACACAGTGCACTGTAGAGTGATAAGTTTTTCCTTGTGATTCCATGGCTGACTGGGAGCTGTGACTGTCACTGCCTAGCATCCCAAGAGGAGAGTGCACCATGCATCATTTAGTTTCTACAGAATGTATGTCTCTTTTGAAATCATTATAGAGTTGGAAAATCTCTTAAGTTGAACCATCAAGGTAGGGACAATCTATAAAACTGACATGACAAGTAGTATATAAGTATACATTGTATATGTTTCATAATATCTTTGTACATGTGTGCGTGTATAAGAGTCAATATAAACCTATGTTGTGATATCTAACACCTATGGAATACTTAATCTATGATGATCTCTTGAACATTTATTGCCTCCCAATGAAAACAGTCCCTCTGGAAAGAGGAGAGAGGCCAATATGACTCAGGAAATTAAAGGAAACTCAGGAAGCTCCTGAAAGTTACAAGATTCCCAAGGCTCCTCCCCAAAGTTATGAGAGCAATTGCTGGAGAAGACCCTCCAGTCAGACCTGATGCCTTTAGGCTGTGCGAGGTGTTCAGAGTTCACGAATCATCATCCACACTGGTGGGCTCCTCATGATGAGCTGCTCTTGCATCACCCACGCTCCTGGCACCCATAAACCACAGGTTCACCAAGCTAAACTTGAATGGGACCCTTCCTTAGATCCGTTGTCAACCCCCTACCTGGGTGAACAGACATTCCCTCACGCCTCCCCAGGAAAGGCCTCATAAAAACTGCTGTGTGCTTTGTGTGTATTGTTTTATTTAATTCTCACAACCACTGATCAAATTAACACTATTATATAGCCCAGCTGTGGCAGATTAAACCAGGCCACAAATTCTTTGGCCTTCCTTCCCTAAAGGAGAGGGTGAAATCATCTCCACCCTGAATCTGTGCAGGGTCTAAGATTGCTTTTGGCTAGTAGCTTTATAGGGAAGTGATGTAGTACTAGCTGCCAGAGCCAAGACTTAAGAGCATCCTCCATGGGTACCCTCACTTTTGGACCCTGAGCGTCTACTATAAGACACCACCTAAAAAGGTGCTCCGCCCAGCTCCAGTCATCAAAGTGCCATCCAGTGAGGGAAGTCTCCCTGGACCCTTTAAAAATAATAGCTGCCAGCTGAATACTACCAAGGGACCCAGTCAGGCCACAGGGGGCATGAGGGGTGTCAGCAAGTATCTGCCCAAATGCTTGACACACAAAATCATGAGATTTAGTACACTGGGTATTGGGTTATTTCATTCCACGTTGAGGTAATCAGTACACTGCAGTGTGTAACGGGAACTCCCATCTCCCAGATGTAAATCACAGTGAGTGAAGAAGGACTCCTCTGGATCACACACCTAATTAATAGCACAGCTGAGATTCCAGCCCAGGCAGCCTGCCTCAGAAGCCTATAATCTTACTACTCCATTGAATTCTTTTAAAATGATAATGAACTTTAAGAGACAGCGCAGAGATAACATCTTGATTCTTCTTAGCAGCTACTCTAATTCCTAACTAATGAAGAATCTGTGCCCGAGGCCTATGTCCCCTTCCCCCACCCCCTTCTAATCACAGTGACCTATTCATGCATATTTTCACATCCTTCTGAATTTTAAAACGTGGTTAAGTTCCTTCCATGGATTTGCCTGCATTTAAGACAGTGAGGGAGAAATCCCTGTTTCTCCTATGCCCTTAGCGTCAATCATATCAGCTAATGCTGGTTAATATCAAAAGGGCAACTAATTTTGGGCTTCGGCAAGTTGATTTCTGTGACATTAAACTCAGCAATTTTTCAAGGAAACAGAGACCTTGAGGACTTGGAAGTTCCTATGATAAGCTATCTATCATCCCATTCATATTAGAATGATTTATTTCCTAAAAAGAAGACAGGAATGAACAAAGAGGAGACTTGATATGACCTTCTTGACAGGCAAATAGATCTGTACCTATCACCTTTCTGGAGCCCAAAGGGTCAGGGGTCAAGGACCCAGAGGAGCCGATCAAATCAAGGGTTTTAGACTAATTAAATGCTGCAGCAACAGTCATGCTGTGTAGACACTATTGTTTCCGAGACACAATAAACAGCATTAGACGGTACATCAAAGGAAGCCAGATCTTGGTGTGTTATTTTGTCGTGGAAGGGCTTTTTCACAACCAAGAGGAATAGCAGCCACATGACCCGGCCTAATTTCCTGAGGGTCCCTTCTAAAACATTTTCATCTCAGCCTCTTGAAGACTCATCATACTAGAAAAGGATTCAAATGACAGACAGACAACATGAAGTTCATGAGCAAAGCACGCCCATAGACAGCCATGGAACTAATCCTTATGTTTTCTGAAATCTCTGCAAAAAACCCAGAATCCTGAGAATGTACAGATTAACCAGTCAAATGGTTCTTAAATAGTAATGCTCCATTATTTCCCAGTAAAAATAAAAACAGGCAGCAATTGTTATGTCAACATTTCTGAGGCCCTAAATTCAATCCCCAACAGCAAATGAAAGGTTAATCTCCTAAAAGACTTAGGTGTACTGCAAAGCTCTGGACAGGAAACTTGACCTCACTGGTAGCATCTGTAGGCTGTTAGTGTCTTAGTTACTGTTCCATTGCTGTGAAGAGTAGAAGAGACACCGTGACCCAGGCAACTCTTAATAAAAGAAAGTATTTATTGGGGACTTGCTTAAAACTTTAGAGGGCTGGTCCATGATCATCATGGTGGGAAGCAGACAGGTATGGCGCTGGACCAGTAGCTGGAAGCTTTACATCCTGATCTGCAGATCAGGTAGCTGGGGGGCGGGGGCTTTACCCAGGAGAGAGAGAGAGAGAGAGAGAGAGAGAGAGAGAGAGAGAGAGAGAGAGAGAGAGAGAGAGAGAAAGAATGAGCTTTTAAAATCTCAAAGTCTACACCTCCTCCAACAAGGCCACACCTCCTAATCCTTCCTAAACAATCTACCAACTGGGACTAAGTATTCAAATCTATGAGCCTGATGGGCCATTCTCATTCAAACCACCATAGTTAGGTTCTGGTCCTTCTGATATGAGGACAACAAACCTCTTTGAGTGTGTCTACCACGTTGAGACTGTAGGAGAACTGACCTGTATAGGTGGAACTTCCATCCCCAAAGTTCCCCCTTTTCCATCCCATAAACCCCAAGTCCTCTGTGCCATGTGGGCACAGTCTCCACTTCCTTGGAGAGACCTGAGTTGCTCCAATTAAAAGAACAATTCTGCTTCTAGAGATGTCTGTCTGTTTTATTTCCAAGTCACCTCAATTAATCCCAATCTAATATTTAGGGACCAAAAAAAAAAACAAACCCAGGAGGGGTTTGGGGACCCTGTACCTCAGTCTCTTTTTTTCCTCTCCGAGCAGCCTTCCCATTCTTCCTTTACCAATCTCCCTCTCCTTTCTGAGACCCAAACTATGGAGAACATGGCTGCTCACCAAACTTTTTACGGCTTAATGGCTGCCAGTCATAACTTGAAGCCTCTGGGGTTTGGTGGGCCATGCAAACTCAATTTGGGTCTTTCCCCTCATCTGCCTTCCCTCTGTCTGTCTGTCTGTCTGTCTGTCTCTCTGTCTCTCTCTTCTCACCTCCAGATCAGAGGCTCTTCACCACAGACTCTCTCCCCAACTCCAAGAGTTCCTCAGCTTTTGCTGCCTGACTCCCACAAGCAGAGAACACCCGCTTCTGCAAACCAGGCTCACTCCACCTTCCAACTCTCCAACCCTAGGTGATGACTCAGGGGACCGTAGCCTGCCTCTCCCCTGCCTTCTGAAATGGGTTCCAGATCATCTGTGCCCTTTGGCATGCCTAAAATTAAACTTCAAAACTTTACATCTCACTGACCTCAGACTCACTTCTCTTCCTGGCTCTCCATTAAGATCTGGTCCAGCTGTGGCTTAGACAGCAGCCACATCTGGCCTGAATTCAGTGACTTTCAAATCCTTACAGCCTTGGAGAACTTCACTAGGGAAAGTCTTCTCTCCCTTCGGCCCTGTCCCTCTACTTAGTCCTTCATTTCAGGATGCCAGGCTTTTCCAGCTCAACCATCCAAACCCTGTCCCCTAAACTCTCTTTCAGATGCTCATCTGGTTGCTGACCCCTCCCCATCACAAGCAGAGCATCTTAAGTTACGTTAGCACGTGTCCCTGTGCTTTTCACACAGATGCTGGCTCTGTGTGGGGTTTGGCTTCCCCACCCAGGACTCAGTGTCCTCCCACCACCTGACCTGGGTCAGGCTGCCCCCACCCCTGACTTTGTGATTGGGAAGAGGAAAGCAAAACATGCCAGTATCCTGGAACTGGGCTGGTACCATTCCTCATGAATTCACTCTTCTGAAGTTCTGGGAGAAAAACCTCACACTGTGATTCTAGCTCATCTATCAATGTACGAACTCAACTTCTTGGGCTGAGACGGTAAAATTCCTTCCTGTTTGTTTATTTTGGTATTGTGGGCATACCTGCCCAGATCATAGGTATCATCTCCTCCTGTAGCCATAGTCATTCGTTATGAAGCAGCCTGTGTTATTCATTAAGTGGGCGCTGTTTACCGCGTGAGAAAAGCCACAAGACACGACAAAACCCACTCTAAGAGTTTACGAAGAGAAGGAACAGAGGGGAGTGCTTAGGCCTATGGAAGTGGTTGTGCAGGGAGAGAGAGGGGAGGGGTCTGTGACCCGCTTTTTATGGAACCCCACACACATGCACATATGGGCTTACATAGCTATGCCACGCATGTGCATAGATTGTGTGATCATGCAGTGCACGGATTACAGGACGTAAGGCCCTGGAATGACTAAGCCGCATGACTAAGCTTGGCTACTGGACAGCGCATGTGCCGTCATTAGCTGGGGGAGTGGCCAGGAATTCTATCAAGAGTAACCTACCTAAATAAAGCGTCTTTTTAAAGAAAAAAGATGTGTCAATCCACATTTGGTTTATAAAATGGTGGGTTCCCCAGGGAGTCCATGTGATGGGGGATGGGTTCACTATACCATGTAGCTGAGTTCACCTTAAACAGTCAGCAACCATGTGGTTCTCTGCTATCTTGGCTAGGGGACCCTATCAAGGTAGAAGCAACCTTGTGACTTGGATACCATCTTTACTAACGACAGCAGAAAGAAGGCAAATGCCCCGTGACTTTACCACCATCCTGGTTAATGTCACTACCCGGCACAAGCCAAAATGGCAGCACCCATAAAACGTCATGGTCCCACTGAGTCCTCTAGGGGTCCCTTTTATATTAGACGAAGAAGAAGATATCTGACCTAGAAGCTGTTATTTTGTGATCGTAATGCTTTGTTCTGTGTTCATTTTGATTTAGATTTTACATGATGCATTTATTTATTGGCACCTGAGGAAGACCGGAAAGGTTTCCCCCAGCCACATGCCTACAACACGGGTCTACTGGCAAAGAAAGCTAACACTTCAAGATAGTACCCACAGAAATAACTTACCACGTGCTCGTCAAGCGGCTACCAGTGAGGGGCAGCTAAGGGTAGGCTCTGTTGGGTCTCCATGCGGCTCTTTCCATCTGGTATCTACAGGCCCATTTTCCTACAAAAAAAAAAAAATGTTCTTTTGCCCCTCGCCATTCATTTGTTCCATACACGTCTATTTTTGCTCCTGCCCAGTCTAACAATATGTTTGCCAAGATCTCTATGTTGTTTCCCTATCACAACAAAAATTATAAAAATATAAATATAATCCCAACAAGCAATAATGTACAAAATCTTGGTTTATTAAGATATTTCTGATAAATAATTATGTATATTTAGACTATCTGGCCACATGTGATTATGGTTTGTTTAGGTTTTTTTTTCCATCACGTACTTAGTACCAAATATAAATAAATGTTTACATAAACTAAAGTTTTAACTTAACCCAACTTCATTTTGTTCAAAGTAAAATTAAAATTTAAAACTGATAGCGATAAGCTGGACGGCGGTGGTACACACTTTTAATTCCAGCACTCAGGAGGCAGAGCCAGGCGGATCTCTGTGAGTTTGAGGCCAGCCTGGTCTACAGAGTGAGATCCAGGACAGGCACCAAAACTACACAGAGAAACCCTGTCTCAAAAAAAAAAGAAAAGAAAAGAAAAACTGATAATGATAATGGCTAATGGTGCTGAACTTTTCTTTTTAAATTTAAGCTTTTAAAATCTGCTTTTAAGACTAAGCCATACATAATCATACAGTTCTGCTCCAAATGTTATCTCCTTGATCTTTGCTCTGGTTTAATAGTCTAGAAATGACTATCCAGTTCTGAATAGTCCTTACCATTTGAAGGTATAAATTAACCTCAAAGGACGGTAGTTTCTACTCCAGCATACATTTCTCTTATTGAACAATGCCTTCCCTTTAGGTAAGAATAACTCCTGCCTGTGCTTTTAAGTGTGTCTCATATAGAAATGAATGTATATAGAAATACAAATATTTTAAGATTTTTAAGGGTACTTATGACCACTGTGGCCTCTTTCAAAACAAATAGGCCAGGAGGTGATAGTGCAAACTTTTAATCCCACCACTTGGGAGGGAGAGGCAGGCGGACATCTTTGGTTCAAGGCCAGCCTGGTCTACAAAGCGAGTTCCAGGACAGCCAGGGCTGTTACACAGAGAAACCCTGTCTCCAAAAACAAAAGCAAACGTACAAAACAAAGAAGTGAACAACCGTTTTTTTCCAAGATCCTTTCTTTATCCAGGCCTATGAAAGAAGAAAAAGAAAAGGGAAAACCCAACAACCAGCTATCTGTTAGAATACAGGGGTTCTGTCCTGTCTTACGTTAAACAACTGCTGTCTTCACATCTTCAGCTGCGCCAGACTAAAATGATCACAGCAGGACTTATTAAACATTAATATGCTTTCACCAAAGAGATGAACAGACGTCCCAGACAATTTTATATTGAGACAGAAAGGCAGAGACAGACAGACAGACAGACAGATAGAGACAGATCTATGTGACTATAAAATGTCCTCATACACACTGAGTAAAGGTTCTCCAAGGAGACTGCTTCTGGGTCTCCCACACTCCCATTGGTAACTCTTACCAATCCCCCTTAATAAGCCCAACTGAGCTCATTGGTTCCCCAGGGTGAGCTGTGGTTTGTCATTGGCACCTTATGAAGAGGGGACAGGCACTGCTTAGGAAAGCCAGTGCTGAGGAGAACCTGCCACAGAAGATGTGTCAACTAGTCAAGGTCTGCTCCGAGGGTTGGTAAGTAGGTCATAAAAAATGCCATACTTCTCTTTGGAAACGTTGTGCCTGTTAGAACATATATTCAGACTAGGACTAAGTGTGTGCACATCTGTGGGAAAGAAACATAATACAGTTGACCAGAAAATGAGCATGGAATCCACTTTATCAGCATTTTTAATATAGCTCTTAAAATAATATCTAAATATAGGCTTTCCATACCAAATTAAAGACAGATGTGCTCCCATATAACATCATGATGCTTGTCTATTTCCTGATGACCCTCAGACTTGTGGGGTGGGTTTCTATTTTCTCTTTGAAACAGATGCCCATCCCCAAACCAAAAATCTTGATCTATACCGAATTCAGCCAGCTTTTTCTTCATTCTCTCAAGTTTATATTAGCCAGATTCTTTTTTTTTTTTTTTTTTTTTTTTTTTTTTTTTTTTTTTGCCAACAGTGATAAATATAGACCACTCTCAAAAAGTAAAATAAAAATACTGTAATACTTTGGAATGAATGCTGACATTTCAAGCACTGAGATGGAAGTCGTATCCTAAGCACTCTGCCAGAGGCAGCCCAAGAGAAGTGCAATTGTCCATTTTTATCTTCCCAAACTGGGTAGTCAACAAACACAGTTTCATGCAGCTGACCACGTAGAGTGACTGGGCTGGCCAAATGTTGCCTAGCAAAAAGCATATGAAGCTTTAATCAATAAGAAGGGCACAGAGCTCGCACAAGATAGCCTCAGTGTGAGTGACATTAGCCTTGGCAGGCCTCACCTCTAAATGACTATTTCTTAAATGCTTGAGCTTTCTTCACAGGGCAATCACTGTCCTTTGGAATCTTGTTTATAGTCTTGTTAGCAGGCTTTCATTTTCCCTCAGACATCTTTAAGAGGAAAAAAAAAAAGAAGAAGAAGAAGAAGAAGCCATCTTCACGACCCCTTTACAAATATCACAAATTCTAATTATGCAACTACAAACCAAGGCATTTTTGCTGTAATGTCTTTATGATGCCTTCTTAGAAAACCATTAATAAATCAGACTCTTTGAGGGGGAGAATGCATTAAGAAGGCTGTTAAAAGAAACCTTTGATCAATCTAAGGATTTCTGACAACACAGATAATCATCTTCTAATGGGCTTGTTTTCTAAATTCACATCTTTCAGATGGATTGCTTTAAAAGGGTGACACCTATCATTTGGTTTCATTAAGATCTTGTACATCACGTTTTGTTTTGGAGCAAGCTTTAGGAATATAAGAAAAAAATTACTCTATTAAGAGTAATATCCATATTAGAGTGAATTCAGTTTTTTTAAGTAATGTTGGGAAAAATAAAGTTGTGTTGCTATAGACAAAGTGTGATTATAGGAAAAGAAACCATAGCCCGTCATTGTCTTTCCACAAGATTAACTTCATGGTGATGGGTTTTTATTACTAAAGAAGCAGGGGTGCCGAAAGTTCTGGCACTGTGATTGGCCAGCAACACCTTTACAAACTAAAAACAAATTCAGAAATTACAAGAAGTAGAATTCCTGTTAATGGAATTGTGACCACATGAAATGATTGCTTCACAGGCAAGAGTAAAGCCATGCATTTTCCTTAAAAGATTGACTGGAATTACTACGTGATTAGCAACCCTGCTTCCTAACAGCCAGGAGAGAGGAAATCAGGGACTGAGCAGAGGTTTGCATGCCAATGTTCAAAACAGTTTTATAAAATAACCAAAAGATAGGAATAACCCAAAAGTCCATTAACAAATGAATAAAGGGCATCTAATAGATATATTAGCTGTCCTGATACACACACGAATACACTGTCATACTATTCAGCCTTAAAACAGAAGAAAGTTCTGGACAAGGAATATAGCTCAGACATAGAGTGATTGTCTGAGTGAAGGTTTGATCCCCAGTGCCAAGGTGGGGGTGGGTAAGGAACTCTGATTCAGGCTCCAATATGGATGAATTTTGAAGATACTGTATTGATTGAAATAAATCAGATACAAAAGGACAAGCATTGCATGATTCAACTAATTTGATTTGCCTAGAATAGCAGAGCTTAGATAGACGGACAGACAGATGCATGCCTAGTGCTGAAGGAAGGAACAGTGAGGTGTTCCTTTTTAATGGTCACAGAATTTTGGTTTTGCGAGATAAAAAGTGTTCTGGAGATGAATGGGTGATAGTCACCCAATAGTGTAAATTTATTTGAAGTCACTATATACTATAAAATAGTTCAAATGGAAATTTTTATATTATGTATATTTTACCACAGTATTTTAGAAAATGTGGCATTTTTTTACTCTGATGATAACCAGTGAGCTGTAGCCAGAATGTTTCTCCAGTCCCGCCTGGCCCCACTCAGTCCAGAAAAATCTCTCTCACCCACTAGTCCCTCAGCCGCTCAGACCCAAGTAAACACACAGAGGCTTATATTATTTACAAACTGTATGGTCTATGGCCGGCCCCTTGCTAGCTAGCTCTTGTATCTTAAATTAACCCATGTCTATTAATCTATGTAATCTATGTTTTGCCATGTGTTCCATGGCTGGCATGTTGCTCCTTGGGCAGCAGGCCTTTTTTTTTTTTTTTTTTTTTTTTGGTTTTTCGAGACAGGGTTTCTCTGTGTAGCTTTGCACCATTCCTGGGACTCACTTGGTAGCCCAGGCTGGCCTCAAACTGACAGAGATCCACCTGGCTCTGCCTCCCGAGTGCTGGGATTAAAGGCGTGCGCCACCACCGCCCGGCCTTTTTTTTTTTTCAGTTTTAAAGGCTGCTTTTTAATTTAAAAATCAAGTTGAAACCACCTATCCTTTGGGTGGAATCCCATAAAGTTCTCAGAAAAGTGGGTGTGGCATTTACATTTTAGCAGGTAAGAGATGGGGAAGGAGCTGAGGACCAGGCAGCCCCTCTTGTCTCTAAAGTCAGAGTTATCCCGAGAACATTCGAAAGACACAGTCAGGTGGAACAAAGGGGGTCCTGCCTTCTGTGGCCAGCACCAATCCCATGCCAGGGCCCAGGTTTTCAGACCAGTCAGAACTACCAGTTTAGAACACTGAGCACTTTATCAACACTCAGTTAACAGTCTCCCTGGCCACTAGTCTGTCCAGTCTCAGGAAGCAGAGGGGAGGCAGCTTTGAGTCCAGCGGTGCATGGCCAGCTGCAAGGATCTCAACAGACCAGCTTCTGTGCTGGAGTGTGGTATGGGTGCCCCTCACAGTTTGGTGTGGTGAAGAATTAAGAAGGTGGTGATATAATCCATTGTTTGCAGAGGTGGGACCTTTAGGAAGTTATTAGAAATAAATAAGGTCATGGGCAGGGCCTGATTATGAATCCTAGTGAACTTGGGCAGGGCCTGATTATGAATCCTAGTGAACTTTATAAGAAGAGAAACACACCAGATATGCACAGAATGCACCACATTGTGTTGTCATGTGATATTTTGGGCTATACTGGGATTCCATCATCAAGAGAGCAGTCACAGATGAGGGCCCCAGACCTTATATTTTAGCTATAACTGTGACCAAAATAAATCTCTTTTCCTTATAAAGTAGCCTGCTTCAGATTTAAAATAAAAACTCTTCCTCATAAAGTAGCCTGCATCTGATATTCTGTTACAGTAGCAAAACAATGGATTAATATCAAATATCCAAGGATTTCCTATCTTACTAGAACCCAAGAATACAACAAACGAATGAGTTTGTTATGACACTCTGGTTTCCTTTGGATGCCTCACTCTTCTGTCCAACCCTATGATGAGATGTGAAGACACATATCACCCCCTCGTGCCTTTTACCAGCCTCTGCTGGAGTTACTTGCAGGTGGATGGGCCATTTCTATCCTAGGAAATGTTCTAATCTCCAAATGAGGACCATACTGACTTCAGCTCTGGATCATGGTGCCCCGCTGCATTATGGGAGCTTAGATGGTAAAGGGGCAGGGTGCTCAGCTTAAAGACTCAGGCCAAACTGGCCCTTCAATACCAGTGGTCAGTCCTGAGGTCACGTGCATACAGGTAACACTATAGCACTATAGGAACCAGGCAGGTTGTGTGTGTGTGTGTGTGTGTGTGTGTGTGTGTGTGTGTGTGTGTGTGTGTGTGTGTGTGTGTGAGAGAGAGAGAGAGAGAGAGAGAGAGAGAGAGAGAGAGAGAGAGAGAGAGGCTATGAATTTGAGAGTCAGGAAGGAGGTACATGGGAGTGTGGTGATATTGTGTTCCCCAATATATCGTGCACCCTAATAAATTTATCTGGAGTCAGAGAACAGAACAGCCACTAGAAATAGAGGCCAGAAAATGGTGGGACTCACACCTTTAATCCTAGCCTTCTGGAGGCAGAGATCCCTCCTGATCTCTGTGAGTTTAAAGCCACACTGGAAACAGCCAGGCATGGTGACTCATGCCTTCAATCCCAGGAAGTGATGGCAGAAAGCAGAAAGGTATATAAGGCGTGAGGACCAGGAACTAGAGCTGGTTAAGCTTTCAGGCTTTTGAGCAGCAGTTCAGCTGAGATTCATTCTGGATGAGGACTCAGAGGCTTCCAGTCAGAGGAAACAGGATCAGCTGAGGAACTGGCAAGCTGAGGAAGCTGTGGCTTGGTCTGCTTCTCTGATCCTCCAGCATTCACCCCAATACCCAGCTCCAGGTTTGTTTTTATTAATAATACCTTTTAAGATTCATGCTACATGGGAGAGGTTAGAGGGAAAAGGGAAATAGTGTAATTACACGAAAAAAATTTAAAAATGAAAATTATTACATGAAAAAATAGACACTCAGGCCCATCTGTTTGTTCCTTGTCTGGCTAGGAAACCCAGGGCAGTGGTCATGTGCCCTGTCACATGTGAGCACTGCAGCCTGGGAAGCACTGTAGATACGTCTGGCATCTTCAGTGAGTCTGCATCTCTGTATCTTTGGGAACTAAGAGTATCTAGGATCAAATCTGGGTCAGATTCCAACTGGGCATCTTACTTAGCGGTGCCGAGTTTCTGCTCTGAGGCGTGGAGTCATGGGTAACTTTCATCCAGATGTAGTCACGTATCACGATCAATCCACATGAGTCTATTAAATGGGCAACAGCATTTATTAAGATACAAATTGAGGAAATACACTCACGAGTACAGAATGGAGTAGACAGTGGAGATTGTCCTATGATTTGACCATGAGCGAATCCACCACGCAGGCAGGTGCAGGGAGAAGGGGCATGTGACACACAACAGCAAGAAGCACCTCCTCCTTTGGGCTGTATAGCTCAAGGTCATGGGTGGAGCAATACCACCACAGTGAGCTTTAAATTAGAGCTGTAGGGAGAGGAAGCCCAAGTTTCCAAAAGTGGTGCCAGCTCTGCCCTGCACAGACAGACAGCCCCCGAGGGCAGGAACACTGGTACTGTCTTGTGAAGCTGGAGTCTGCGGCTCAGGAAATGGTCTCATTTTCTACTTTATCCTGGTATTTTTAGTATTTCTCTGGGGTAGTGAGAATTTGAGAGAACTTAATGATTTTTTTTTAACTATAACATGGTCAAGACAAGAAACAAAACCCTTTGAGGGAAAACAAGAAAGGAGGCATTTAGAAAGCCAAGAGCATCATCTCCGCCATGAGTGGACAGTCTAAGCCAACGGAGAGCTTGAGTGGACACAGAAGCTAGGTTAACACTAGAGTAAAGATGGGATCGACATGTAAACACAATATCTACACCTTTAATATCAAAACTGAACAATAGCTACACCTTTAATATCAAAACTGAACCCACATTTACTTAAAACGGGACTAATCAAGAATCTTGTGGAAAAGGAACCTGCCGTGTCCTTATGTTCTCACAGAGGAGAGATGTGAGGCATTCTGTAGCTGAACACTGAGCTGTAACTGAGAAAGTGGCCATCTCACCTCAGAGGGCCGTGGAGAGAGTTCTTCACAAACATGTCATGGATCCACATTTGAATTTTAAAGTGATGGACTGAAAAGAAATTGAAAGACGGCATCGCACATGGGATAATAGTGCAGAGAGTAGGACATATTGTCAGCGCTATACATTGGCGCCCAAGTGTGTAAGGACTGTGATTTACCAAGTGGTTATGGGCTATTTGAATAAATTCTAAGAAGAACAACCTCTAGCCTAACAAAATAGTAGAATTGCAGCTGAAAACAAGGAAAGCAAATTGCAGTACATGCTGATTTAAAACCCCCAAGGACAGAGGAAATGGGGCTAACTGTAGAGACAGCGTAGGTCTCGGGATCTTATATGGACGGACAGTTTCAACTGTTCACAACCTATCGCTCAGCACCAAAAATCCTGAATTATGTAAAAAGCAATGTTGAACCAGTGAGCACAAAAATAGGCTGGAAAAATCTGTACCTGGTGATTACATTAAGCCTGGAATTGACAAAAGCTACCTAGGAGGCCCTAGATTTAATAAACACAGCAGAAAATAGCAATCCCAGGAGCTATCCACAAAATAGGCAAGTACAGGTAAGCAGTGAGCGGTGCTTATTTAGAAGAAATTTCCATATTTTAAAATCTGCTTTAAAAATAATCTTGGAGACCACGAATCTGAAGTGTATTGTAGCTAGAGAAAATGTAACAGGAACAAACTCAGACCTCTGCTCTAAAGCTGCTGGACACGGCTGGGAAGAGATCGGTTTCTTGGCAAACGCCGTTTCCTAAAGAGTAACCTAATTCTTCAGATCTGGCACTGAAAACTGTGAATGCGTAGAACTTACATATGTGTGTGTGTGTGTGTGTGTGTGTATTGACCCAGACTGATCTCGAACTCTATATATTGAGAATGACTCTGAACATCTGATCTTTCTTCCTCCCCTACTGGGGTCACAGGTGTGTACCACCCTGCCCAGTTTTCTGGAGTGCTGGGGGTCAAACCCCGACTTCATGGACTCGAGGTAGGCACTCTACTAAGGGAGCTACATCCCAGTCCCATGTACTATAAACAAAAATAAAAATAAAAAAGTAAAAGTATAACCTTCAAATTTCACCCCAAATGCAATTCTTAGTTTACAGTAACCCCCTTGGAGGAAAAGTACTTTTAGGACATGGAGCAGTAACAGAGCAGCATCAGGCAGTTATTTTAACAAGTTGTCCCAGATAAAAATAACATAGCTGCTCCTGAAAACATTGTAAAAATAGATCATCTAGGAAACAATACAAAATTATATGGAGGGGAACATTAATAAACATTTAATACTATCTGAAGCTAATTTTAATTTTCTTGGAAATAAACATCGTTACATAAATTTAAAATTGGGCTAAACTATTTAAACAAAGGAAATTGATAAATTACCCAGTATCCAAATGGGAAGAGATATTTGGCAGAAGTTCTATTTGCTCTGGTCTCAATAAAACTCTTATTAATAAGTTGGACTGGAGAGCAAGCATTCGGTTATTGATATCAGAAGTTCTGTTTTAAATGGACGAAGATTGCGCTCAGATACACAAAGAGCTGCAGGGATTGGATCTAAAGCCAGAAAATTGTAAGCTGGAGTCAGCTTAGAAAAATGCAAGCTACCATAGCATGAGAAAATAATTTGAAACTAATTTAATTCCATGAGAAAATATGACGGTTGGAAATGCCAAAGAGACTCTATAAGAAATAATCGGCGGAATATTAAGTAACTACTTAAAGTGCGATAGGAAGGCAAAGAGCCCAAACCGCCCAGTGCCAATTCCATTTGCCACTTAGGGCGGCCAGCCATCAGGAGATGCAAACGATTAGACAGGGTGGAGTTGAGGCCTTTCTGCACTCCCAGCCAGGCCACTTCCAGCTCCAGCAGCAGGAAGAGAAACAGCAGAACGCCGAGGGCGCTGAGCCGGTTCCACGCAGCGTTGGAATTCTGTGGGCCTTAGAAGAAGTTGAAGAGAAACGGAAACTGAGCCTGTGGCTCCGAAGACGTTAAGGGGAGACGGGCTAGATGGAGAAGCGAGCCCAGAGCCAAGTTCTCCAGCGCGCACCTTCCATCCTCCTCCTTCATGCAACCAAGAGACTGAACCATTAGATCTCTAACAAGCATCCAGCCCTCAGCCTCCGCGTGGTTTCTTGGTGCTTAGAAATAAGCTGCATTTAAACCAAGGAGCTTGCTGTAAACTGATGGAATGTGTTACTCCCGGTGGAAGAGGCTGAATATATGTGTATTTGAGGGGGGAATTCTTCAACTCTTTGGGTTCCTATTAATAATTAACATATTCTCAGTGTTTTCAGTTGTTAGACACGGTGCTAAGTACTTTACATGGATTGTCTCATTGAATGCTTGGAGGAATTCCTTACGAGAGGCATAATCATAAGCATCCCTTTATAGCCGGTCAGGGTTCTAAGTTATAAATAAATAAATAATAAATAAATGCACATGTCACCTGAGGAACAACAGCCAAAAATCCCACACATGAACACGCACACATGTGCACACACACCATCACCCATAAGTGTATCTACTCATGTACATACAGACACAAGAGGGATCCACAACTACTAAGTGGGAAAATTCCTAAAGTCTTCCTGCTGGCTAGTTTCATGTCACCTTGACACAAGCTAGAGTCATTTTGGAAGAGGAAACCTCAATTGAGAAAACGTCCCTACCAAACTGGCCTATAGGCAGGCCTGTGATGCATTTTCTTGATTGGTGATTGATGTGGGTGGGTGGTCCTAGCACAGGAGTGGGGCGGGGGGCAATGCTACCTCTCGGCAGGTGGTTCTGGATGGTGTCAGGCTGAGCAAGCCATGGGGAGCAAGCCAGTAAACAGTGTTCCTCCATGGCCTCTGCTCCAGTTCCCTATCTAGAGTTCCTGCCTCGACTTCCCTTCATGATGGGCCGAGATTGGGATGTATAAGCTGAAACAAACTCTTCCCTCCCCAAGCTGCTTTTGGTCATGGTGTTTTATCACAGCAACAACGCCCCTAGGATAGTCTGCAATAGTCCGTGCCTACAGTGAAAAATAAAGACAATGGCACATTGTCCTTGGGAAATGACATGACAGGAGATGTGGCATCCCAGCTGTTACCAATACTCCACACCAGGCACAGGCTAGGCACTTCACAAACCGCCCCTCAGCCTTCAATGACACTCTGAGACAGATGTCGTCGTTACCCTGTTTTTGCAGATAAACAAACATGCCAGCCTCTCAATGCTATGACCACACCTGGACTGCAAAGCCCAGAAATGTGGCATTGGAGTCTAGATCTTGGTGCATAAGGAGGAAGAAACACGACCAGGCAAACAAAAAACAAAAAAGCATGCACGTGTTCGTATCCTCATGTTTTGCAGCTCTGTTACAGGGTCTGTGGTTCTCTTGGATTCCTTTTTAGTTGGACAGCCCTCAACTGTCATCCTGCTCACCCTGCGACCTCCCGTCTGGAGGGCATGCTCCTTTGGTATGGACTTGAAAAAAGAGAAACCACTACCTCCTACACCACAGATCCCAAAGGAGGCTGCTTGCTCTGGGCATCTTCTGGGAGGGAGAGCTGAGGAGCGAGGCTCCATGTTCGCCCAGAACTCTCAATTCTGAGCATCTGAGGAAGGAAAGGGTGGCTGCAAGCACACTCATCACATCTGGGCAGATGTGTGTGCAGCTGCCTGTGGGTCTGCCCTAAGGTCTAGCATATAGTAGTTCTGTCACCTGATCCTGAGATTTCTGTTGCCTGGCATTTCCAGTCATCTCCTTCTTTGCCTTAGGAATTTAGCCCCAACTCTTCTTACAATGAATATTCTCCTTTATTTAAAATAAACAGCCTGCTTCTGTTGCTT
This sequence comes from Peromyscus maniculatus bairdii, assembly GCF_049852395.1. Lineage (NCBI taxonomy): Eukaryota > Metazoa > Chordata > Mammalia > Rodentia > Cricetidae > Peromyscus > Peromyscus maniculatus. Next base: position 43,566,614 of record NC_134865.1, on the reverse strand, counting down.
GCAACCTGGAAGCCTAAGTGGTGCTGGCTTAAAGGCAGAAAAGGAGAGAGAGATTCACATAGCACTTACAATCCATCCTTGTCAGAAGATTCTTTCAAGTGACAGCCCTGTCTTCCAGCTTCCCAGGCACTCACGCTCCACGGCTCAGTGTTGGTACCAGGTCACACCTTCACCCCCAAATTCCTCCAATCCCTCTTTTCAACTCCACTGGCTTCAAACACAGATGTCCAGAGTCACAGTGTGATCACTGAATTCTACAGTCTGTGCTGTTTGCCTTGTAGACATTCGACCTTCCAAAATGAAGACTTTGAAGTGATGAGGCAATAAATATCTTTCAGATACTGCTCATCCCAGTACAAAAGTTATTTTCCAATATGCCCCTTAGTTGCTTAGGAATTGCTAGAGTTGTCATGAGTTCCTATTACTTCTCTGCTCTTCTCTACACAGAGACACACATAGCCATGCACACGCTGTCTTCTGTAGACCTTGTTTATCGCTCACACCAAAAGATAAAGACGAGTCACTGCATGCCAAAAGGCAAGAATTCCCTAAAAAGAGTGAAAGAGAGTTCATTTGTAGAATTTCATACCCTGATATTTCACCTACATCATTATGAAAACAGCCTCAGGCTATCCTGAACTTTTCTTTCCACAGATCTACCTATGAGGAAGCCAGGAGGATGCCTCTTGAGCCCTTGATTGTGGTGTTCTGGAAGACAATGAAGCAGGAACTCTGAGGCAAGTCTTGAAGAGAACTGAGTGATGTCCAGTGGATGCCCCATGCATCTACTGCAGGAGGGCTGGGGAGGTAAGCCCCAGGCCTGCTCATTGTGGTATTTACCCTAGACATGACTGTCCATGGTAAGCTAGGGAGTGCCTGTGTGCTTGAAACAGAAGTGGGAAGGAGGGATGTCATCTACATGAGAATGTTCTACGTTCTCTGAAAGTATGGAGAACAAGAAACTTGACTAATTTCTTTCTGGACATCTTAGTCCTAAAAATGTCATTGGGACATAAAAATGTTCTCTGATTTTCCATGGATTCTAATACATAACCAAAGAAAGATGCTTATATAAACAGAGTGGGATAATATTTTATTTTACATGGAACCAATCCCTTAGAATTAAATAACAATTAAATCACTTACCTAATTGCAACAGGAATTTTTTTCTCCTTGCTTTTCCTTATGTCTCACTACCATTTTGGGGGTAGGGGTGGACAGCAGTTATTACAAAGTACTGTATCTGTATGGTGGCCTGTTGGGTAGCTAATATAACCCAGTCAACAGAATGCTTTCCTGATTGTTGGAGGTCCATAAGAAACAGCTCAGAACTGTAGACTCTGTGACTATGATAGTCTAGATCTCGCCCCGATGATTTCTATAACACCTCTAAAAGGTGTTACTCTTACACTGGTCCCCTGCTGACAGGCTGGCTATGTCTTCTCTACATGTATGAAGCTAGACACTGTGTGGGTCCATCCTTGGCAGGAACTCTTAAGATCTGCTCTTGGAGCTGCAAATGGGAAAACTGGAATTGGCATGGTGAAGTATGCCTTAGCCTCTCCAATCCCCTGTCCCTGGGGTCCGCCACTCCACAGTCCCAGCCAGTGTGCCTGCCTGTGCTGTCCGTCCTATCTGGAGTCATTGCCCTCTTGGTGTTAAGCAGAGCTGCTTTCTTTCCTTGACACAAAGCGTTGGTACTGGCCTGCTCCCAGCCCTTACGTCCCAAGTTGTCCTTATCATGCTTATGGGATGGATGTTCTTCCAAGCAGGTAATCCTGCAAAGAGGAGTCCTTGTGACAGACATTAGGAAGATGACATTTTCTTTCCTTTACTAGAGGGAGGAAATGAACATAGCAAACCATATCGCTCCCTCCTGCCCCCTCCCCCCTCCACATGGAACATACATCCCAGGATCCCTGTTAGCGTAACAGGTGGGAGCCCATCAGAAGACCAAGCCCACTGTTAGGAGCCCCACAAGAAGACCAAGCTACACAACTGTAACATGTTAAACTTTCATAATTTCTTTATAGCAAGAACATTAAAAATCCTCTAAGGATTATGATATATCCAATGTGTGATTCTTCATTATATATACCTTGTTGTCCCACAGAATACCATTTTAACAAAACTGTAGCACTGTACCCATTAATTAAACTCTCTCCTTCTCCCGTCCCAGATATCTTCCCCACCTCTCATAAATCCCCACCCCATTCTCCACTTTCATGAGGTAATGCCTTTAGGTTGCCCACATGAGTGAAAGACAATGGTGTTTGTCGTTCTGCACCAGGCTTACTTCACTTAAAATAACGTCCTATAGGCCTAGAGAGATGTTGGCTCCGTGGTTCAGAGCACCTGCTGCTCTTGCAGAGGACCTGGGTTTGTTTCCCAGCAACCACATCCGGCAGCTCACAGCCACCTGTAACTCTCATTCCAGAGGATCCAACACCCTCTTCTGGCTTCCATGGGCACTGTAGGCATGTGGTACACATATAAATAAGCTAACACACACACACACACACACACACACACACACACACACACACACTAATAGGATAATCTCCTATCAACCAATACCTGAAACTATTTTTAACTGAAACACAGACCCTCAGCTTTAAACCATGGTGACCACCTACAGCCACAACTTTATATCCAATGACTGTCTATGTAGCTCTCTCAACAATGCAAACATACCACCATACTTGTCATTTCTGAAACATAATTTTGAAAGCATTATGGAAAAGATTTATTGGGAATTGAAAGGTAGTAAATCTCCAAAAATGTAGGCACACGCACACACACACACACACACACAAAACAGAGAGTAAAAGATAATGTCCTAAAGACAATAGCACCCAGATTTTAAATAGCAGCACGCTGACTTCTAATTTCAATGTGATGTGTGCAAAATTCCTTCTTTTCCAATGCCAAATCCTGAATGAAACATGCAATAAAAATCGCTGCCTGAAACAGGGTGATAGCATTTAATCCCCTGGCAGCACATTAGAAAGGCTTTCAGCTTGAAACCCAGGACTGCCATGCTGCTGTTCTGCTCATGAAATTATTTATTCATGCCTTGGTTTATAAAGTCCCTTTTATAAGCTTTCTATCGGCTAATAACGGGCTGGAGCACTTATGTTCTCAGCCTGACAGATCCCACATTTATGAGCCTGAAGTCCGATCTTGGCAGAGTGGCCGCCTGGAGGGAGCCATGCTGGCTGGCTGAGTGGGTTTCAGCCTGGGGAGGCTGTGGGTGTGGGGCCCTCAGGTTGGAGCGCTGCTGTGACCAGAGGGATGAGATGCAGGGGGTCGGGAAGGAATGCCTTTTGGCAAGCTGGCCCTGAAAGGCAAGGTGGGGTGAGAGAATCGGAAGAGGGCTCAACACAGAAGGACTAAATCTGTCCACCACATGCCGGAGATCATTCATTAGGGACAATATGTGTGACAGCGGGGACTGGTTTCCCTTGTGACTGTGAAGAGATGGGGAGAGGGGAGAGGCTGACTGAACGCATTAGAAGCAGAAGCAGATTAACAACATAAATTAGATACTTAGACCAAAGTAATTGGGAGTACTTTAATACGTATTTATTCGCATGCAATTCATCCCCTAGCAAGGATAAAGCCACCATGAGGACAGAGGCATTTAGACCCTGATCTAATTCAATCACTAACGCAGACTGCTGGCTCCTAACCCTTGACTAGCCCAACCCTTCCCGAGCTGTTCTGACTGGGCTAATTCCCACTATTAAGAATTCTCGATGTGCTGAACACAGTAATGCATTTCCGTAAGCTCGCTGCTGGGGAGGCTCAGGCAGGGCCATCGCTTCAAGACCAACTCGGGGCTCCAGAGTGTGGGTGGTGTGTGTGATGCTGGGGTGGTAAGGGTGTATGTGTGATGTGCGTGGCATGTGTGGTGGTATGTGTATGTGAAGAGGTGTGTGGGTATGGTGTGGATGTGGTATGTGTGTATAAGGGGGTGTTTGGTGTGTGTGTGTGTGGCATGTGTGTATAAAGATGTGGGGGTGAGAGCCTGTGGTATGGGATGTGTGTGGTATGTTGAGGGGTATGTGGTGTGTGCTTGACAAGTACAGTGTATGGGAGTATGGAAGAGGTGTGTGTGTGTTGTGTGTGTGTGTGTGTGTGTGTGTGTGTGTGTGTAGTGTGTGTGGTATGTGTGTTGTGGTGTGTGTGTGCACGTGCTCTGTGTGTGTGTGTGTGTAGTGTGTGTGGTATATGTGTTGTGGTGTGTGTGTGCATGTGCTCTGTGTGTGTGTGTGTGTGTGGTGTGGTATGTGTGCTATGGTGTGTGTGTGCATGTGCTCTGTGTATGTATGTGTGTGTGTGGCAAATATGTGGGTATACACATGTTTCTGTAAGTACTCCATAAAGGTGTGAAGGTTTGTTTGTTTGTCTGTTTGTATCCCTTTTAACTAGGATGCACAAAGAGCCTGGTATTGAAAGAGCACTATGCATGTCATGAGCCAGTGTCTGCTTATCATCTACTATTGAAATTATCACTCGGTATTGTGATATCAAAACAGCAGTAAAGGGAGGCAGCATTCTGGTAAAATGTTGACAGTTATGGGTAATGTTAAGTCCTCTTTGCTTTTATTAATATTAAAATAATTTTGAAGTGTTACTGATAAAATTCCTTTACAATCGGATTATGTGACCGCAAACACCCTAAAACATTATTCCAAATGTATGACAATCCACACCAGGATGATACCAGCCTCAAACTCCTGGATCTTTACTACTGAGGAAAACGTTTATTTTTTGTGTTTCTGTGCAGTTAGATCACCCCTCCGCCATCCACCGCAGCACTTCTCCTGTGGGCCCTCTGCTTCGGTCCACTGGCCTTTGTCCTCACGGGTCATTCCAGGTTGGTCCCACCTTGAACATGTGCACTGGCTGTCCTCATCTTTCATGCCTTTGCTGACCACTCAGCTGCCCCCTCCAGAACATTCCTGGCTTTATTTGCTTTGGGGAACACAGCCTCATCCGAGGTTGTCTTACTTCTTAGCTCATTAGTTTGTAGTCCTGTCTGTCGAGGGCTCCCAACCAAAAAGGGGACTCTTATCAATCTTTGCATGTGTGTAGTCCCAATGCCTAACCCAGCGCCTGGAGAGCAGCAGAAACTCGATACATAGTTACTGAATTAATGAAACAGTCACTCAGTGAGTAAGGGGTAAACAGAAAAAACAAGGAGCAAATGAAAAACTAAGGCTTGTGGAGATGAAGAGGTTTCACAAAGTCACGCTGACAATCAATACAGAAAAAAAAAAAAAAAAAAAAAAGGAGCATGGGCCAGCATTCAACTCCGCTGTTCTCTTTTGTTTGCTCTGCTGCTTCGGTAATGTGGAACATCTCCCAGGCCTTGGAAGATCCTTCCTTTTGTCTGGGATAATGACTCATAAATATTGTGACACACCAAGAGAGCGCAAATGGTATGGCATTTACTGAATGAAATTTGAGGCGTCTAACAAAGGATCGGAATGAGAGGATGCTGTGCTAGATAAAGTTGTAGAAGTAAACAAAGACAAAAGTATTCCTATCCGAGGAGCTATCTGATAGGCATTTACACCTGGCACTGGTGTAAATAAAAGGGAAAACGGATCCTCACTGTGCTATGGTTAAAATGTCTGTATTACTACTGTTATCATCACATTAAAAGCAACATCATTAATTTCAGTGCCACCAAGGCAAACTGAATAAGTGATTTATTATTCATCATTGGTGGAAGGAAAAGTCCACAACAGGCATAGAAATATTATCAAATATCAAAACAACAAGTCTGAAAACAACGTAGCAGGAGCACAATCGTTCCTTCTTGAAGAGTCTTTACAATAGATGATTAGGGCCATGCAATCTTTGTTCTGTTGCGATCAGCCTTGGGGTACCTTTACAGCCTATAATGGATATTGTGTAGGTGGCATAATTTAGCTCAATAAGGCCTCCATCCTCCAGCTGGGCATGTATGGTATTTGGATACCTCCCTGGGAGATGGGGTGGACTGGCAGTTAAGAAGACAGACATGAGTTTCTCAGCCCTTCTCACCATTGACTTGCTGTGCTAGATTGTAGATATTAGGGAATTCTCTAAGCCACGGTTTTTCATCTGTGTGGAAATGATACTAATAGAAGCTCCCCCACGGAGCTGTAAAGATTTGGGAAGAAAACACATGCTCAAGGCTCTCATTTCAGTGCCTGGCCAGAAGCACTAGCGGATGCTGTTTCTATGATGCAAAGGCAGAACAGAACAGCAGGAAGACCTGGATGCAGGCGGGCCTAGGGTAGCATCACCAGGCCCCATTCCATTGCTTATTGTTTATGGAACTAAAAAATGCAAAACTGTCTTCTAGGAAGGAACCCTGTAAGCATCGGTTTCCTTCACAGGAGAGAAATTAGAAAACTAAAAACCAGGATGGATCCTTTGAAAGGAAAGTAGATTGTCCGTCCCCCACCCCCACCCCCAATCTCAGCAAACCTGGCAGGAAGGCACATCAGTAGTGCAAAGGAATAGGGAATGTAGTTCAGTGGTTAGAGCACTTGCCTTGCAAAGTCCTGTGTTTGGCCCTCCGCTTGAGGGTGGATGAGAACAAACATCCAAAAGGAACTGCAGATGACTTGAGTTTTTTTTTTACCCTATTTGCAAGTTAATAAAGCTTTAATAGATGGTAGAGAACACCTGAATCAGAGACTGGGGGCACTTTATTGATCCCAGTAAGAATGGTAGGTAGAGTACTGCTGTGGTACTCAAGGGCCAGATCCTTAGCCCCAATTCTGAGGACATTTCAAGAGGGTAGGATAAAGGCCTGTGTGTATAGCCAGTTGCATCCCAGGAGGAAACGCCTGTCCCAGGGCAAAGCTGTTTCTGCAGGTAATGCATCCAGCCCATCGCATTCCCCAGAGCTTGGTTCTATCCTGACGACGACCAACAGTAAGCATGCCTGTGTTTGCTCGTGAAGGAGATGATATCTGCTAGACTGGTCACTATGCTAACATCTTTAGGAAAATCACCCAGAACAAGGTTCTCAGTGGCCTCAGGAGCTGATCACTTAGGGAAGTGGAGCCAACATCTACAGCTTTCTTGAAGCAGAAAACATGCCTTCTGATCTGCCACATGGGGTGGTGTAGCTGGAAGGTTTCTCCAGGATCGTCTGGCTGCACGGTCCCTCAGCCACTTATAAAATAATCACTCAGAGGCTTAATATTATTTACAAACTGTATGGTCTATGGCAGGCCTCTTGCTAGCTAGCTCTTGTATCTTAAATGAACCCATTTCTATTCATCTATGTTTTGCCACGTGTTCCATGGCTTACCAGTCTGCTGGCATGTTGTTCCTTCAGCAGTGGCTGGCATCTCTCTCCGCCTTCTTCCTGTCTCTCTGCTTGGATTTCCCGCCTGCCTCTAAGCTGCCTTGCCATAGGCCGAAAGAACTTTATTTACTAGCCAATGGGAGCAACACATATTCACAGCGTACAGAAAGACATCCCACAGCAGGGTGGGGCCTGAAGGTCCGCATCATGCAGCAGCCTCAGCCAAGGTCTTCGGAGTGGGTGAGTGACAGCATGGATGAGGAGGTCATTGGCCCTGTTCTCTATCAACACCCAGTGAACATCAGAAGGCTGCTCATGTCACTCTCATCCTAGCTGTGTTGTGCTGGTCTAGAGAGCAGCGTCATGGTCGGGACACCCCCCACAGGGTCACCATATTATCCGCATCTGCTCCCAGCCTTCTGGGAGGGTGACAGGTTATACATTCCTTCCTGTGAAGGGACAGCAGTCCTGGCTCCCCTAGCACTTAAGTGTGAGCACAAGGACCTCCATGCCTCCTACACCTACAATGGGCTGTGCTCTTGCACATCAATCACCAGTTAAGAAAATGCCCTATGTGCCTGCCCAGATGGTGACTCATAGTGTCTCTAACTCCAATTCCAGGGGATCCAATGCCCTCTTCTGGGACCAGACACTCACATAGTACACCTACATGCAGGCAGACACTCATACATATAAAATAATTGAACTAAAAAAAGCAGTAAGGGGTGGTCCATGTCCTGGCCTGACTTCCCAGATAATGTTCTGGCTCATAGCAGACTTCAGTATAGACGATCTCACCACTTCCAATGGAACTGATCCATAAAAACTGGAAGTTAATTAAACGTTTCCTAACTGAAAGAGTTGAAGAACTGTGCAATTTAACATTTATCCCTTCACATGAAACATGTATTCACTGGACTGCTTTTCTGGGGCAAGCACCACCTATGAGCAAAACACATACAAAGAAACCCAAACTGTGTTAGCTTCTCGGAAAAAGCTGCAAGCAAAGCCAGCCTTATCAATTTGAAGAGTGTCGTACAAATTCCCAGACCCTAAATTATCCCTAAAGTCACTATTGATTACATTGTGATTCATCTTTAGCCCAGAGTCCTCAAGATGTCTTCATTAGGCACAGGTAGGGGTGTGTGTGTGTGTGTGTGTGTGTGTGTGTGTGTGTGTGTGTTCATGTTTATGTATTTGTGTGCATACATGTAGAGGCCAGTGGTAGATGTCAGGTATCTTTCTCTCTCACTGAACCTAGAGCTTTCTGATCAGCTTAGACTGGCTGGCCACCCAGCTCCAAAGATGCTGCTGTCTCCTCCTCCCCAGCACTGGGGATACTGACATGCGCTAACATACCCAGTTTCTTACGTGGATGCTCAGCATCAAACTCTGGCTCTCATGGTCACGTGGCGAGCATCTCACTGCATCATCTCCGTGGTCCCAGGATGCACATTCTTCAAGTTCTTGGTCCTCTAAGCCAATAAAAATCTCTCAAGATTCCAATCAAGATATCCCTTTGAAATATGCTTATCTCCAAAAACACACCAAGTTTTGCATAATTTTTTGAGGAGTCAGCCATCCACTTGTATTAAACTAAAGACTTTTTTTTTTCCCTTTGGTTTTTCGAGACAGGGTTTCCATGTGGAGCATTGTGCTTTTCCTGGATCTCTCTCTGTAGACCAGGCTGGTCTTGAACTCACAAAGATCCGCCTGCCTCTGCCTCCTGGGATTAAAGGTGTGTGCCACCACAGTTGGCTTTAAACTAAAGTCCTAATTTTCACTTAGCGACTTGTCGGGCAAAGAGAACAAGCAAGGAGCAAGCATAAAGCAGAGAGAGGCCCACAATTCACCGCAGCATTGGGAGGAAAGGCCCAATGCGTCGACTCGTGTGCCACCACGCACCACCATCCCAAGTGGAAAGAGCCATGAGGAACCTATGAGGCTTGTAGCTCTGGAGGGGAGTGTCCAAGAGTTCAGAGTTTGCCTTAGAACTTACAGAACTTTGAAGTGGGTAGAGATCAGCTCCCTTGAAGACCCTGGAGAGCACAAGGCTTGTCATCTTGTGCTGAGTTCTTAAATTATACATTCTCAGACAGTGACTATCTAAGATGTGGCCACAGCTATTTAGAAACACTTCGGAGCATGTGAGCATAATTTCATACCACATTATCAAGGATCTTTATGAAATGATATGATTCATCTCTCTGAACCCCAGGCAGCTCCTCCAAAAACGAAGAAAGCACTCAGAAACTTATCGGTAAGCCCCAATTACTTGGGCTTTGGGCTTTCTTTTAACAAAGGCTCCCAAAATTAAAAGTATCCCTTAAGACCACATTAATTGGCTGCTAGAACAGACAGTTCCCAAATGGAACAAGAAGTGTTGTGTCGCTACATGGCTGACTTGACAAAGCACAATGTTCTTTTCATCTCTCTCTTTTCTATCTAGTGTTTTTCTGACTTAGAGATATTACACCTCCTAAATTCTTCTTGTTTTTCTCTTGAGCAACTCCACTCAAGCAGGAAGTCATAGAAGTCGGTTCCTTGAAAACAAACTTCCTCATTAGCCAGCAGGCTGTTGACTGCTGGAAAGCCGCTCACATTGCCTAGTTCAGCCCTACCTTGATGTAAAACCGTTTGGATTCCTGGGTCAAGCTAAGGCCAGGACGCACGAGTCACATAGGAAATCCAGAAGCCATTCTTAAGGAACTCAGTTTAGTCTCCTGGCAAAGGGTTTGATCCCAGATACAGGGAATAAGGTGCTGACCACCCAAGATGGGTCACCTAATACATGTGTAAGAGAAGGGCCAATGTGTCTTGTGCACTCATTCAGGAACATTCCGAGGGATCCTCTGTTCCCTGAGGATCACCCTTCTGGCTGAACACTGTTGCTCAGGAGGTGCATGCACCAGGCATGTGCTAGAGGCCACTCAGCAGACCGGCTCCCCTGCTGCCCCGGGCACTGCATTCCTCCTATGGGGGTGGGGGCTCCCTCTGTTTGTGTCTGGTAGATGGGTCTCTGGACAGTGTGTCGCTGAACACACACACCCCGCCCGCTCCTCTCCCCCTTTTCTTCTTTCCACTCCCCCTCCCCTCCCCTTCCCTTCCCTCCCTCCTCAGGATGTTTCCAGGAGCTGAACAATGATTCAGGTCCCCTCACAGTTCCACCAGTGCTCCTCTTTCACTCTCACAGGTAAAGCTTTGATAGGAAAGGTCTTCCTCCTGAGGGACATATCTCACAAAATCTCCTTGGGGTTCTGGAAAGTGACAGCCCTCAGGTCTGGCCCCTGTCTACTTCCCCCCACCCCCATTGAAGGCTCTTGTTATCCTTGGTGGCCACTCAGCCCTAAGAAAGTCTCCTACTATTCCCTGACATCGACTTGGAAATCAAGTCATCTTGATCAGAACACATAATAAAGAACAAAGAGAACTGGACTCCGGAGACAGGAGACCACCCAGAGCAGGCAAATAAGCAAGGCTAAGAGAACAGAGAAAGGGAAAACACAGGATGGAAACACGGAGCCGTAGGTTCTGACTAGCACAGAGCTTCCAGGGAAGTATTGGCAAGCGTCAACGCGGCTTTCATCCCTCACAATGATGCATCAGTCACCCTAGTGAGGCCCAGGCCCAGGCCCAGGCTCCACTCCAGAGCACTTTGCGTGAAGGGCTCATAAACATGCTAGGACCTGCTTTTTCCTGCAACCCAGGAAAATCAGGGGAGGGGGAAGGAGAAGGTATATTCATTACACTGCCCCCCCACCCCAGACTCAAGGCCCCAGCAGTTTGATTTTGTTGATTATAACAGGCTGTTGTGTGGTGGTGCGGACAGCTACAGCCTGCCAGCTTTCGGTCCTTTCTGTGGGTTTAATTATTCCCTGGTAATAACTTCTCCCTATTTCTATGAAGAACAGATGATCAACAATACCAGCTCAAGGCCCTGTGTGCCACGCAGGAGGCAGTCACAGCCTCTTCCAAACACGGTTTATGAATGTCATGTCCACGTTATTACATTCTCACTGCAAAGCTCTAATATCAATAATAACAGTCTTTCCATTACAAATATTTAAATAAATGCTTTCCATGTGAAGCAGGAGTCATTATTATCAATATTTGGGTGAACAAGAATCCCGGCGACAGCTCCAACAGCTGCGTTCAGCTTTGGCTCCAAAACAAAACACAGAAAAGCTCCCCAGTGAGAAACAAGGCAGGGCTTGATGAGTTCCACTCGGCTCTTCAGTTACAGATTATTAAAAGATGAATTATAAAATTGGCACAATAACGGTCATACGCATTCCTTCTGGCCAGCATCATCTCCAAGGCTCCGATAGTCACTGAGGAATCTTCCCATCACAGAACGATTCAGGTCTAACTCACACAGACAGTGTCTGTAAAGCTGCCACACGCCATTAGCGCGTGTGCTTCCCTGAGCCACGGTATCACTACTTCTCAGACAGCCACGTGCAGTCGCTGATGGCACCAAGACAACTCAGACAACACAAAGGCCCAAACATCACACTACTCTGGTCCAGGGAACGGGACTTGGGGAGATGCAGGCAGGTAGGCAGGGCTTTCAGAACATATGATGAGTGGCTTTGGCCTGAGGTGTTTTCCTAGCCAGACGCAGGGTTTGGGCCGTGTGTGATTGTGAAATCTAGGTAAAATTCAATAATATGCCGAATCTCTTAGAATAGTATTTCCAGTACAACACACTAAGCAGCCATTCGTTTCCAGAATGCCTGCCTTAGTCAGGGTTTATCAGGAAAACAGAAAGAAGCACATACATGGGGGGGGGGGGTGCATATCATATTTATTTTGAGAAATTGGCTCATGTAATTATGGGGCTGGCAAGTCAGAAACCACTGCAGCAAACTGGGAGGCCAGGAAGTCAGTGAGAGTCGATGGTGTGGTCTTGACATTGAAGTCTACAGGCCAGGCTGGGGGATGGGAGGAGCACTCGGGCCAGCCTTGTGCATAGCATTCTTGGAGAATAAACTCTTTCAAAAACCTCAGTCTTTGCTCTAAGGCCATTTTCACTGGTTGGATGAGCCCACCCATGTTGTAGAAGTTAATCTGCTTTACCCAAAGTCTACTGATGGCAAATATCAGTCATTCCTAAAAATAGCAGCACCGAAAAAATCTAGACTGGTGTTTGACTCATGAAGTCAGTAAACAGAGTCCAGCCTAGCCAAGCTGACATGTAAAATTGACCATTACTTTAACATTACTGTAAATGTATCGGCTGGAGATCGGAGGCGTATATGATGAAAGCCAGTAGCGATGTGCATCTCAGCTGAGGAGAACTGAGATCGCCTGCCCTCACATTTGTTCACAAATCATGGCATCCTCCAGGGCATGAAGACATCAGCTATCCTTCGGAATGGAAGGGAGTGGGCGCACAGGACTTCCGTGAGTGTGCCTGCCTCCCTCCCTCATCCTACACCACTTGGAAGCAAGAAGGCCTTGACGATATCCTTGGCCACTCCTTACTTGATCCTCTCTCTGTTCCCCAAGCTAATTTTCCATCTGTGCTCTTCCCAAGGACCCCTAGAAATGAGAAACCTGGTTTCCCCGTGGACGAAGTTTCCCTTACCATCCTAGCAGGGGAAGAGAGGACTTCAGGAAAGGGACTCTCTGCACCTCCTCACTCAGCCCCTCGGTCAGCACTCCTGGGCATGAGGACATAATGGACTCTGAAGGGTTGGAGCTAACTCGAGGATTCCACAACCCAGAAAGGAAAGCAATATGGAGCAGGGCTGGGTTAGTAGCCGCCGCCACAACCTCTCAGGCTAACCTGTCTAAAGGATTCTCCTCAGGATACAGCCCAGTGCCCAACCTTGATTTCTTGCCTTCAAATCTACCCCTTTCTTACTCTTTACAGGGTATATTAACTACCTTTGTGCAGCTGTGACCAAAAGATCTGAGAGAACAGCTGAAAGGCAGAAGGTTAAGTACAGTTTCCCAGGGTTCTTTGGACTGTCTCACGGTTCCTGTGCTTGGGTAGGAGCATGATGGGGGGGGGGGGTACTAGTCACTTCCTAGAGGAGAGAGGGCAGAGAACAAAGAAGATGCTGGGAGCCATGTATCTCCCTTAAAGGTGTGACTCACCTCCTCTAGCTAGGTCCCACCTCCTAACCTCCCTAAATGGCCCCAGCAGGAGGGGATCCAGCTTTAAAATTTGAGCCCTTGGAGACATTTCATGGTCAAATCCTGACTGGGAATAGCCCTTCAGCCCTTCCCACAGTGAACTGCCAATCCTCTAGGACAAACGCTTTACCCTACCAAGGAAATACACGGTCTTCCACAACCTTTACCAACACCTTCTCGGTCCAGTGTTCCGGGGTAGTGTTGCTCAGTAGCGCAGGCTAGGCTTTGCTATTTCAAGTACGCTTCCCACGGTGACCTTGCGACAGTATGATCTGATGACAGTATGTCTTCCCAGTTCTTTCTCTAAATAACTTTTGAGAAGACGTGCACACATGGTACAGACATACTGATCCCCCAAAACAAAAATAGCTCTGAAAAACAGGATGCTCCAAGTCTACGTTAGAAAGAAAAATATTTTCTTCAAACAGAAATAAATCTGCCAAGATTTTCTCTGCCCACAACAGAAAGAGTGCTGTGTACTATAGAGCATAAAGACTTGAGTTTTCTCTTTGGGAGTCTCTCCAATCCTGATGGCCCTTGAGAACCAGGAGGCTGGGTCACATGACAAGGGCGGGGCACAGCACAGGCCACCCTTAACAGCAAGGTCCCTTTCTGGGAGTCACCCCCTTAGAGAGTCTTTCCTGGTTGTGATCACGGTGCATGAAAAGTTCATGGCATGGAATAGCCACACACTACAGTAGGATAAATGGAGGGGGCGGTATGAAAGCAGCTGCTCCCCGGCAGTCTGTCACCCCAGAAAGTGGTGGCTACAGTATCTAAACCGGTGTGTCCCCTGTGTGCCGTACCCCAGGAGTTACGGCAAATCTAATAGGAAGCTTTATCCATGATGCAAAGGACCAGCCCAGTACCACCTCCCTCACATGTGTGGGGGGCGATGGATGTGGGTGTACATGTCATCCTTTCCTTCAATCAAACAAAATTTTTTAGGATGATGAAACTTTCTTCTCCCAACATCTCTGGCAAGTAGAAAGAACAAAATCAGGACAGATTTTTCTCACCATTCTCAGCAAAGTCCGAAGATCTGGGCTGGAAGGCTTGTTTGTTAGATCCGTGTCCTTTATAAGCCAAAGAGATTTGTTCTCTGACCTATTTCCAACTAGAGGAGTTGAAGAAATTGATTACTCTTACGATGGAGGGAAGGGAAAAGCCATCTACCGCCTACTGCTCTGCATTCTTCTGATGACTGAGGCAGAGTTGGGCCCCATTAGCACTTGGACGATGTGGTAGTTTGAATTTAATTGGTCCCCACAGGCTCATAGGGAATGGCACTATTAGGAAGTGTGGCTTTGTTGAAGTAGGTATGGTCTTGTTGAAGGAAGTATGTCACTATGAAGGCAGGCTTTGAGGTCTCATATGTGCTCAAGCCATGCCCAGTGTCTCAGTTCACTTCCTGTTGCCTGTGGATCAAAGATTCTGAATTCTCAGCTCCTTCTCCAGCACCATATCTGCTGTATACCACCGTGTCCTGCCACAATGATAATGGACTGAACCTCTGAACAGTAAGCCCCTCAACTTAATGTTTTCCTTTATAAGAGTTGCTGTGGTCATGGTGTTTCTTTCCAGAAATAGAAACCCTAACCAAGAGAGAAGTTGGTACTAGGGATATTGTTGTGATAGGCCTGAACATGTGTTTTGTTTGAAGGAATATGGACCTTGGGACAGTGGATTAGAAAAGCAGTTGAACTCTTTAAGCACTGCTTAATGGGCCATCCTAGTAGGAGCATGGAAGACAGTGGTGTTGAGTGTGATTTGAACTGGATCAAGAGGTTTCAGAGGAGAAGAATGTTAGTATGTGGCCTAGAGACTGGTCTTGTGATATTTTGGTGAAGAATGCTTTTTGCCCTTATCCAAAACGTCTACCTAAGGCTAATATGAAAAGTTTTAGATTAATTTCCTTGGCAGAAAAAACAATCCCCAAACAGCCTAGCATAGACTCTCTAGTATGGTTATTAGTGGTAACGCTAATGAAGATTTATAATGAAAAGGAGCAAGTTGAATGAGGAAAAACACAAAATGTACAATTTGAGGAGAAAAGGAGCACCAAGAAGTGGAATGGATCTAAGTCCTGTGTTCAAGGAGATAAACAGATTAAGATATGGGGTAAAGGAAGTGGTGACCTCAGGGCAAGATCCACCCAGATAAATTTCCTACTTGTGAAAAGGAATTAAAGAAAAACTTAGAGTCAGGTATGGTGGTGCCCACCTTTAATCCCAGCACTGGGAAGGCAGAGCCTGGCAGATCTCTGCCTTTGAGGCCAGCCTGGTCTACAGAGCAAGTTCCAGAACAGTCAAGCTTAGGCAGTGAAGGAAACCACCAAAATAGAAAGCTGGTGAAAATGTAATTAACCTAGAGAGCTGTGTTCCAGCCCCAGCAAGCAGCAGCACTTGGTAGCTTTGGCCACATGGTTCTGGCTTTAGAATCCAGGAGCAACTAAGGAAAGCCATTGAGGCCAGGCATGTGTCAGAGGTGTCCCTGAATGGAGGCCCAGAGAGGCCATTGTGTGAAGCTGTGAAAGTGAAGCCTGGATTGCCTTGGAGACCCCATGATGTTGGAGATGCCAGACCTGTGGGATGCCTGCCAAGGAGAGCTGCTAACAGGGAATGGAACCAGCCCAAGAGAAAGAAGTTGTGTTACAGTCAACAAAGATGAAAGGAGTTGGAGATCTGAGGAACATTTTGACATCAGACATGGAGAGGCAGAGTTTGGAGTTTGCCCAGCTGGTTTTCAGTGTTGCTTTGGTCCAGTATTTCCTCACTATGCTCCCTTCCCTATGTTTTGGAACAGTAATGTATACCTGTGCCACTGAATGTTGAAAGTATGTGATCTGGTTTGGTTTGGTTTGGTTTGGTTTTTGACAGGGGATTACAGTTAAGAGATTGCATGAATCTCAGAAGAGACTTTGAACTTTGGACTTTTAAACATTGTTGAGATTGTGATAGACTATGGGGGCTTTTGAAGTTATTAGACTAAATGCATTTTGCATTATGATATTGTTATAAACTTACGGGGGCCAGGGAGTGAAATGTGGTAGCTTGAATGTCATTGGCCCCCATAAGCTCATAGAGAGTGGCACTATTAGGAGGTGTGGCTTTGTTGGAGTGGGTGTGGCCTTGTTGGAGAAAGTGTGTCACTATGGAGGCAAGCTTTGGGGTCTCATATGTGCTCAAGCCACACCCAGTGTCTCAGTTCACTTCCCATTGCCTGCAGATGAAAGATGTAGAATCTTAGTTCCTTCTCTAGCACCATGTCTGCCTGCATGCCACCATATCCCACCATGATGATAATGGACTGAACTTCTGAACTGTAAGCCACCCAACTGAATGCTTTCCTTTATAAGAGTTGCTGTGGTCATGGAGTCTCTTCACAGCAATAGAAACCCTAAGACAGATGGAAAAGGGGGAAAAGCTATGATAAATCTAGTAAAATGGTCCCTTTCATTTCACCTGAAAAGATGAAGAGCAAAAGCAGTATTTTAGTCATAAACTTCTTGATAAACATGAAAAATCCTGTTACCTGAGCACATTTCACCCAAATCCTCCTTTGTGTTTGTCAGTGAAGAGACTAGTGTCTTTATTGTTTTCCACTGAATCCTGGAACCCAGCATAATGTCTGGCACACAATAAATGCTCAATAAATATTTATTGAAACAATGTGCTCCGCAGATTGAAAGGCTGGATAACTTTGACTGTATTCATCCCAAATTTAGGGAAATGAAATGCATCCCACTTGTCAATTACAGTTTAAGGCGATCAGCTAGCAGGAGGCGGCTTCCCTGAAATATGATTCCAGGCAGCGATCCATCTGTCAACTAATGATACAGATATTAAGAAATAAGAAGTGTCTGACAAAATGGCTAAGTCCTACCTCCTGCCTGTGCAGAGAAGCAGCTGAAGTGTCATTATCTGCTTACACCACAGGACAAGAGTCCTTCAGCCCCTTCTGTTCTCTGCCTTCAGAATCTGTTGAGAAAGTAGATACCCTTGCCCGCCCAGCCATAAAGCAAACAGCCCCTCATGCTGTTTACACTGGAAGACATCCTGCTGGTCAACTTCTCCCAGCATTCAAAGTGTCTCAAGACTTCCTTGCTATTCTCCTGACGAGAGTCAACAGTTCACGGGCCGCAAATAGTTGTTAGAATAAATACGCCACAGTTAATAGCTTGGTCTTTGGAGTAAATGTTCCCTTTTCATTTTTAATAATTAGAGTAGAATTGAGCTGAGGCTTGTATGTTTAAAATCTTTGACAAAATAAGTTGCTGGAGCAAATACATAGTGTAAATAAGTACCAGTGTTCTGTTAAGATTATAGCAAGCCACATTAATCCTACTGGTAAGAACTAAACTTTTAAATATCTTTATAGTGATTATTTATGAATAAAAGGGTTTAGGTTCTTGAAGAATGCAAATTATTCTTATCAAAGCATGCCGAACTGGATCCCTTCATTCATGCTCTGTTGTCTTCTTTTCATGTTGTTTCCTTTAATAATGCACGAAGAATGTTAATGCCAAATTATTTTTAAAACATTCTTTGACATTTTGTTTTGGTGGCAGTTTAACTAAAGCCAAATGAATACATTGCTTTTCTTTGGGAATACTAGATTAAAAACAAGCTTGTGAACACAAATAATATTTCAAAATAAAAAAAAAATATGAGCTTAACAAAGATGAAATGCTCCCTCTACCAAAACGCACAACCCTTTTGCAAGCACTTGGTTTTGGCTTGTATCCTTGATTGCGGCCATGGCGGAAGCAGTTGACGGAGCAACACCAAGGAGAAAATGCAGAATGGAGGAAACATTTGTTAATTATCATCATCTGAATTCTAACATTCGTCTAGTTTATCGGCTGTTCACTCTGTAGATGCCAAATCACCAAATCATAGAGAAAGAAAACAAGAGACAGACTGTCGTGCTCTGTCCACAGAGGTAGCTGGATTTCTGTCTTGGTTTTAAGCTGCCCAGAAAATATTCCTGACTGTGCTATCTAATATTCATTAGAGAACACGTGCTGTCTCTGGCTCTGTGTGACTCAAGAGTTTTCAACCTTACAATGGTGGAAAGTGTCACGAGCTTAGCATTCTGCACTCAAAAGCGTGCTCACTGAGTATGTTGTCAGGGACAGTGGCTCACACTTATAATTCCAGCACTTGGGAGGCTGATGCAGGAGGATGGCAAATTCCAGGTCAGCTTGGGCTCCATAGCAAAACTCTGTCTCAAAAATAAAAAAATAAAAAAAGAAAGAACGAAAGAAAAGAAAAAGAAGTTTGCATGCTGAGTTCTGCTCGTTTCTTTGTCTGTTTGTCCCTACCCTCGGAGTGACTAGAGGTGTTCTCTGTCTTCAGTCAGCTCTCAGAGGGGGTAGGCACTGTTCAAGAAATCAACGAAGAAGTCTAAACAGGACTGTTTTTATGTTTTGTTTTATTTAAAACAAGAAATGCTTCCTTAATGGTCTCAAATGGGAGCAAGCAAAGGAAGATTAAATTGAGCAAAGGGATAAGATGACCTGGCAAAGGGCAGCCTGTACTCACCTTGGATGCGAGATTAACAGTACTCTTCCAGGAAGCTCTCAGGAAGAGCAGGAACAAAAGCAAAACCATGTTGTTCCTTTGCACAGTTTCCAACAGGACGGATATCAGGCAGCGTTTTGCCCACCACTACTCCGCTCACCCTTGTTTACACATTCTCTCTGGAAGTCTGTTTTACACAACTCTCCCTGGGTCACGACTAAGCGAGTCTTGAGCATGTCATTCTGTAAATTCCTCACTGATACAGGGGCAAGGTTGGCTCTAGGGGCAGATCGCCCAGCCCCCAGAGCATTAGCTTGAACCCTCCATGGAAAAAGTCCTGGCTACCTCACTTGGGTAACTCTGTAGAACACCATCTCCTGGTTGCTTCCTACAGGATGTTAGAAGGGAAAGTTGCCACTGAGAACCACCAATCGATTTTAACTTCCTACATACAGTAAAAAAAGGCTGCCTCAAAAATTCAATGAGGGACTGACAAATAAGAAAGCCTCCACAAAGGAAGGAGAGTCTAAAAGTCAGTTTTCTCCAGTAGTTCCGTCTTGAGGGTGATCCTAAAATCACAGAACAATGTAAGCACAGGGCCCCGACCACCACCGTGATGGCGTTATACTGATCAAATTTCTCATGGAATCATTTCTAGAAATGAAAAATTGATCCATTCCTACACTTGCCCAAGAGAAAAAGGTGACTATGAGAAGATTTGTGAGTTTAATAAGGAGGAGACTCAGATTGGAGATCTTTCCAGTTATGACCCCAGTTAAGTCCAGCAGGCACAATGGAAAAAAAAAGAGAAAAAAGAAAGAGACCATGGACTGTTCAGAGATACAATCTATCCTATCAGGACTAAAGAGTTACAAAGTCTACTTTCTAATCTAGGACATTTAAAAGGGGGGAGTGTTCTGGAAGATTTTCAACAAGGCATAATAGAATCTTAGGCTTTGAATTTTAAAAGCTAAGAATGAAATGCACTCCAGTGAAAAAAATCAGTCCTTGTTTTCTTTAAATTTTGAAAAATATCTGTGGTTTAAAGTAAAAGTATTCATCCTCATTAATTACTATTATAATACAGTTTCAACTGGTGAATATCAAAACTCTCCCTCTCTGAAAAACTATGTGCCAGCAATTAAGTCAATTTGTTTCCCTGAAGGAACACATTTTCTGAAACCAACCTCACCCTTCCAGAGAGCCAGGGAATTAACGCAGCAAGGTCATTCTCCAGACCACTTCTCCTCCAGGAATACTGCTAGAAATGTTCAAATAATTTAAAACACACTGGAGTGTTTCACAAAATTACCAATTCTAATGACAGACTTCTTCTCTAGAGCTGGCAAAAAGGACTGTTCACAAATATGTGAGGACAGCTTTAATGGCCTCTCACCGAGCAAAACTTTTGAAAACCTGCTTCTTTAACAAATATATATATATATATATCCTTTAGATATTGGCACTAAATTGCTGCTCGACCAGCATTTATGAAAGGTACACCCAAGATGGTTTTAAAGGCAGAGGCTCATAGGTCCCCGTGCTTGCTTATTTATGACCGTATGTAAATTAATATATTGAACTTTTAACAATCTACCCTTTTCTTCATGAGCAGTGTAAACAAACAATAACATATGAAAACAGTTATTAGTGACCTAGTCATGGGCTAAGGACTAGGAATTTTAAGCAAGTTTCAATTCCTTTTTTTTGTTTGTTTGTTTGTTTGATATCACCTAGAATTAAGTTTTTATACAGTTCTATTTTTAAAGAATCCAAAGGTGAACTATAAACTGTCATGAAAATTTCATTAAAAAGAAAAAAAAAAAACAAGCATGACTTTAATTCTAGAACTCAGGAGGCAGAGGCTGGCAAATCACTGTGAGGCCAGGCTGGTCTTCATAGGACCTTCATAGGAAGGAAGAAAGGATGGAGGAAAGAAGGAAGGGAAGGAAGGAGGGGAAGGAGGGAGAGAGGGAAGGAGGGAGGGAGGAAGGGAGGGGGAAGGGAGGGAGGGAGGGAGGGAAGGAGGGAAGGAGGAAGGAAGGGAATTTCATTATAGAACCAAGTGTGGTGGAACACAGAGTCAGAAAGATTGCCTAGGAATTCAGTGAATTCTGGGCTAGCCAGTGCTACATAGTAACACTATCTCAAAAAAAAAGAGGAAAATAAGAAGGAAGGGAGGGAGGGAGGGACAGAGGGATGGAGGGACAAAGGGACGGATGGAGGGAAGTGTAGAAAGAAAGAAAGCTAATGTCATCAGTGTGGGTTTGTTCACACGTGTGCAGTTGCCCACACAGGGCAGAAGAGGGCATTGGATCCCTGCAGCTGGAGTTATAGAAGGCTGTGAGCCGTCAAATGTAGGCGCTGGGAACCAGTGCCTGTTCTCAGTACAGCAGAAAGAACTCTCAACCACTGGGCCATCACTGGACCCACCGTGGCTTTCCTACACAGTTTATTTCAGTCATGTTCTCTAGGATACACCATTTACAGAAATTCTGTAAGACGAAGAAGTGAGGCAGATATATCACTTGAAAAGAGCATCATCGTGCCCCCGGCTCCACAGTTCTCAAGTCAGTTTCTACACACGCACTTACACTAGCCACAGTGAGGTGTCTCTCTGCTTTGGTTCCCACTGGACCCTGGGCTCTTAGAGGACAGTTGTAAGGCTCAGTCATCATGATTTCCACGGGTTCTGACTTTTAGCAGGTATTCAGATATTTACTCAGTAAATAAGAATCAGGAAATTTACTTCCTTTTTTACTCACACCAATAGAATTACAATTAAAAACTTACAAATGAATTAAATGCACATTTTCTGTCTAGAAACGGACTAAGGAAAAAAAAATCTCTAAACTAACCCTTCATGACCAGGATAATTCACTGATACAGATGATTTAATAATCACCTTCCTAATTCTCTCACTGAGCTTTACATTCTAGATGCACAGAAATAAGTTGAATCTGTAAAATCAGTACCTCTGGGTAATAGGGCTTCACTTCCTAGCACTCCAGCAGATGCCATTATACAAATTAAAACATAAAAAGGGCTTATATTAGTTTTCAGTTGTATTTTGCTTTCCACTGCCATAGCAGGGGCTTGTGTGGTGGTATTGTGTTCCCCGAAATATTGTGCACCCTTATAAACTTATCTGGGGTCAGAGACAGAACAGCCACAATATTAAACATGGAGGATAGGCAGTGGTAGCACACGCCTTTAATCCCAGCACTTGGGAGGCAGAGCTAGGCAGAAATCCATGTGTTCCAGGATACAGCCAAGCATGGTGACTCACGCCTTTAATCTCGGGAGTGAGCCTTTAATCCCAGGGAGTGGTGGTAGAAAGCAGAAAGGTAAATAAGGCGTGAGGACCAGGAACAAGAAGCATTTGGCCTGGTTAAGCTTTCAGGCTTCTAGCAGCACAGTTCAGCTGAGAGCCATTGGGATGAGGACACAGAAGCTTCCAGTCTGAGGAAACAAGACCAGCTGAGAAGTTGGCCAGGTGAGGTTAGCTGTGGCTTATTCTGCTTCTCTGACCTTCCAGTATTCACCCCAATAACTGGCCTCAGGTTTGATTTTATTAATAAGACCTTTTAAGATTCCTGCTACAGTCTTGGTAGATTACGAACGACGGAAGCTGGTTCTGGAGCTGGGAGGTTCACAATCAAGGGGCCGTATCTGGTGGGCATCTTCTTGCTGCTGTAAGCGACAGAACGGCCAGGTCATGTGCGCAAATGCGGGGGACAAGGGTGAACCGAATTTACAAGTTCACTTGAGGTTACCAACCCATCCCCATGCTAACAACATCAATGCTGTCATAAGGACAGAGCCCTTATGACGTAATCGCCCTTCAGTGGTCCCTCCTCTCAACATTCCAAGGACAAGGGAATTTTGCGCTGGATAGCTTTAACTTGACACAAGCTAAAGTCATCTGGGAGGAAAGAACTTTTAAGAAAATGTCTCTGTAAAATGAGACTGTAGGCCGACCTGTAGGGCATTCTCTTAATGAGGGATTAATGGAGGAGGACCCAGCCAATTGTGGATGGTGTCACCCCTGGGCTGATGGTTTTGGGTTCTATAACAGGCTGAGCAAGCCATGGGGAGCGAGCCAGTAAGCAGCAGCCCTCTGTGGCCTCTGCATCAGCTCCCGCCTCCAGGTTCCTGCCCTGTGTGAGTTCATGCCTTGGCTCCCTTCAGCGGTGGACTATGATGTAGAAGAGTCAGCCAAATAAGCCCTTTTCTCCCCAACTTGCTTTTGATCGCAGTGTTTATCACAGCAATAGAAACCCTAAGATAAATTTCACCATTAATTTTGGATGGACATTCAAACCATGACAGTGTGACTTTAGGAAGGTTAATGTCACATAAGGACTATAATTGTTCTGTTAATGAGCTGGTTAAATGGTAAGCTATAAATAGAGAGTCCAAATTCCAGGGAATTTTGGAAATAAAAGGATTGGGGGGGTCTAACTCTTCACTGGGGAGACATAAACCCTAAAAACAGTGAGAGAAAGAGGAAAAGAAAATGAATCAAGTAACAGCACACTGGTAGATTTTCCTACAGCACCCCCAAACACACAGGAGCCGGAAAGAGCCCCAACAAGTCACTCAGCAGCCATGCCCATGTGACACAGGAACTTGACCTCTATTGGTCAAGGTCCACTCCAACACCCGCGATTCCTTGTAACACGATCAAGATCCACAGGAGTCCCTCAACCTCTGCGTCTCACACCGGAAAAGTCCTGTCTCATCTAAATAGAAAAGGAAATGGGAAGTCCGTGAACACGGGGCATCAACAAAGAAAGAGAGTAGGAAACGCAGAGATGCCAAACAATGGGTGAGGTGTGCATCCCGGGACCGCTCCATCAAACCTCATCCAGAGTCAAGCACTTAGGACCCGCTTTCTCCCTGAAGACCAGATGTTGCCATGGCCAGGGAGATCCCATGCAATACAGAAAGATTCTCCCAAGACCTTGCCTCGCTCTACATCTTCTCAAGGAATGGCTCTGGTCCAAGATATACATTCTCCTTTTACATTATCTTGGAGAGTTCTGGGCATCCATCCAGGCTACTATTTTTCAGTCTCCCAAAGCTCTTGCTATTTCTGGGTATAGACAGGAACACTTGAATGAATTGTTTAGGTCGGTTTGTTTTCAGAAGCTCTTATCTGTCTTCCTAATTGCACATCTACTCGGGCAACTCAGACAACATCATTGTCCTTCACCCAGCCTCCTGGCTGACGGTTGCTAATTAAGTCTTTCAGTTAGGTCTAGCCTCACTGCCAATGACATAAGACAGAGAAGCACCTGTAGGGCCTAGCTCTTGAAAGAAATGAACGACCACAACTTTGAAATTACCTCCTCCCTCTGCTCTTCTATAATAAGGCTGAATGTCTGAGAACTGGAACCTCACAAATGTCCAGGGGCATTTACTTTTCAACCCGCAAAAACTATATAGACCAAACTCTTCCAGTGCTGGTGTACTCTGGTAATTGTGTGTTTACCATCCATCTCCCACTTGATGGGGCAAGCCTACCTGGGTTGGAGAACCCTACTATTAAGGTTGCAGTCCGCCATATCCGAATAGCTCTCTGAGCTAGCTGCAAAATGGAGGACTCCCTTTCTCAGCAGGGCTTCCTCTTCTCTGCCTAACCTTAATTGGAGAGTGTCTCTAAGTTCAGATGCCTGACCTTATTTGGAGGATGACCCTGCACAGAGCTCTTTGCAAATGCTGTATGACTCAGCACTCTTTCCTCCCATCCATATGATAATTGAGTGCTGTGTTATGACCAATCAGCCCTTCCAGCCCATAACCCTCAGAACCCTTATATATCTTACCCCAGAACAATAAAATGAGCTGTCTGTCTGAAGCTGACTACTATCTGTCATACTCAAGGCTGTCAGAAGCCTGCTCGCTGATTCTGCTCCCTTTACCCTCATGGGCCAGCAGTCAATGACCCCCAAGGCAAAGGTGACTCACACCCCTGTTACCCTGCCACTCACTTGAAAGGTTCCGTGTTGACACCCACCTATCCAAATCAGGTCCTCTACTCAGATCCATTTATACAGGATGAGGTACGGGCTGAGACTAACAACTGTTTGAGATTTACCTGCCTCTCCCATTAATGATCTTGTTATAATGCTAATCTGTGGTGGTATTGTGTCCCCCAAAATATCGTGTACCTTAATAAACTTATCTGGGGTCAGAGAACAGAAAAGCCACTAGTTAGGCAGTGATAACACACGCCTTTAATCCTAGCATTCCAGAGACAGAAATCCCTCTGGATCTCTGTGAATTCAAGGCCACATTGGAAACAGCCAAGCATGGTGACACATGCCTTTAATCCCAGAAAGCCAGCCTTTAATCCCAGGGAGTGGTGGTAGAAAGCAGAAAGATATATAAGGCGTGAGGACCAGAAACTAGCAGCATTTTGGCTGGTTAAGCATGTGGCTGGTTAAGCTTCAGGCTTTCCAGCAGCAGTTCAGCTGAGAGCCATTGGGATGAGGACACAGAAGCTTCCAGTCTGAGGAAACAAGACCAGCTGGGAAGTTGACCAGGTGAGGTTAGCTGTGGCTTGTTCTGTCTCTCTGATCTACCAGCATGGACCCCAATAACTGGCCTCAGGTTTGATTTTATTAATAAGAACTTTGAAGATTCCTGCTACACTAATCCTTCAAGCAATCATTCAACCTTGGAAAAAATTTTAAATTTTATTTTTATATTATTTGTATTTATTTGCATATGAGGTGACCTGCATCTGCAAGAATCCTTGGAGGTCAGAAGAGGGCATCAGATCTCCTAGGGCTGGAGTTACAGACAGTTGTGGTCCATTCTGGGAACGGAACTCAGGTCCTCTGGAAGATCAGCAAGTTCTCTTAACCACTAAGCCATCTCTCCAGCCCCCATCTTGGAATTTTTAAATTAAGAAAATCTTTGCATGTTTCAAATCCATTAGACAAGAAAGGTCCAAGAACATTATTACACGGATTATTTTGGTTTGTCTTGTATGTTGACAGGATCTCGTGGTTCCTAGGCTGGCCTCAAACCAGAGGTGATCCTGAACTTGTGGTCCAATTGTTTTTACCTCAAGAGTCCTGGGATTCCAGAAGGTACCACCACACCCAATGTATGTGGTGCTGGGATCAAATCCAGAGCTTTTCCAATGCTGGACAGGTTACAACCCCAGCCTACGTCTGTCGTTTTTGAAGTTTACATTAAATCAGGTAGAACAATGCCACTAAGCTTTGAAGAAGACCCCCAGCATAAAGGAGCAACTCCATGACAGAGTTCACCCAGTAAGGATTTTGTTTCCTTTTTTTTTTCTTTTTGGCATCAGACTCTGCTTTTGATCCATTAGCCTTGTCCTTTGGAAGAGCTCAAGAGCTCGTGGTATCTGTGCATGCTCATAGTGCTGAAGGCTGTAGACCAGTCAGCCACATGGAGTCATTTATCAAAAGCATCTGGCCTCCACCTACACCCTGATCCAGTCTGAACTGCATCTACGAGTCTGCAGTTGCAAGGAGACTGACCTTCTAAGGTTTCCTTGAAATGTCGATTTAGATGAGTGATTGACAGCTAATGCTTTCCCCCTTGACCCCTTTTTTCCAGGTGACTCCCCCTCTTCCTCCAATAATAAATCTTTCTCCTCAGTTCCACTGTATCTAAAAGTTTGTGTCTGATGATACGAACACAAGCTGTGACCTTCAGTGACCATTAACTGGAACCAAACTGTAGCTGTGGTCACAGGCAACATGAGAGGTGCAGTTTTACAGACCAGAGAAAGTATTCTAGAAATTAAATACAAGCAGCTAATAAAAAACAATATAGTCAGCTGGGCGGTGGCGCACGCCTTTAATCCCAGCACTCTGGAGGCAGAGCCAGACAGATTTCTGTGAGTTCGAGGCCAGCCTGGTCTACAGAGCGAGATCCAGGACAGGCACCAAAACTACACAGACAAACTCTGTTTCCAAATACACACACACACACACACACACACACACACACACACACACACAGACGTCTGTGTGTGTGTGTGTGTGTGTGTGTGTGTGTGTGTGTGTGTGTGTGTATGTGTGTATTCCTATTGGTTGTTGAGCTACTGAAATACTTGAACACCTCTTCCTGTGGAGCCACTGCACAGAGCTCCTCACTCCAGCTCCATACTTGCCCACCTAGGTGCCCTGCCACCCCTTACTGAATCTTTGGGATCTTCCCACC
Source organism: Peromyscus maniculatus bairdii (assembly GCF_049852395.1). Taxonomy (NCBI): domain Eukaryota; kingdom Metazoa; phylum Chordata; class Mammalia; order Rodentia; family Cricetidae; genus Peromyscus; species Peromyscus maniculatus. The sequence continues at coordinate 43,539,416 of NC_134865.1, read as the reverse complement.
ATCCAGCAACTACAGAGGGAACTAGCCGGCATTCTGCTCCGGCCTTCAAAGCATCCACCCTGGTCTTCCTTAGCGGGCCATTGGAACAGTGCCACCCAAAACATGTATTTAGAAGCAACAGCCCAAATCACGGAGCCCTGAAGAATATCGAGAATGCTCGGAATGGCCGCTCTAGAGCAGATCCTCCGTCCTTCTCAACATCTGTTTCCAGTTTCCCTTGTCACTTAGCCGAAGACCACGAAGTCTTCCTGGCTGTTGTTTTGGCTTAGTTCTCATTTCCACGGTGTCCATTGTGATTTCAATTCATCTTTCATGCCAGCATGTACAACCGTTCTTTGAATATAATGAAAGCAAAACAAAAACCTCCTCTGGATTGATTTAATAGCCTGAAAGAAAGGGGAAAAAAAAAAAAGCCCATGAAATTTTCTGAAGCTTCCAATAGGAGTATCGAGTATGGGTGGAACAGAGCCAAGAAAAACTTGAAAGAGTGAGGATTTGATTCCGGAAAAAAAAAAATTAAAAGCAATATGAAAGGAAGTTCTGAAAGTCTCTCTGAAACTTGGGCTATGGTGCGAAGAAATGGACAAAGGCGAGATCAGCTTCCTCAGTAATACAGAAGCAGTGGCTCTCTCGAATCTGAACCGTCTCCAGGAGTGTGGGTGGCTGAGCTCACACAGCCCAACAGGTAGAGGCTGCCATCAAGGGCACTAACTGCCTTCCAGAGCACCCGGAACGTTGCTGTGAGACCCTGTCCCTGTGACATCAGAGGCTACACCCACAGAGCCTCACCAGCATGGCCTCCCAAATGTGAGCCGACAAGGATGACCCCAAGAACATGTCAAACTAGATGGGGAAAATACCACGAGGTCTCAACCCTACACAAAGAACTATAGGCAATTGGTCAAGCCGGGAGGAGGAGAGGTGGTCCTCCCCACGGAAGAGCACACCAGTTGGTTGTCCAGTGCCAAGTGATCAGCCCTGAAAACACATGTACAAGTAACATTATGTGCACTCAACAGGTTATATTTGGGAATATTATATATGTATTAATATATGTAATAATATGTATATAATATGGATATGTAATAATATATATGTGCAATAATGATGAAAAAGGAGCATGGACAGGGGTATAGGGGAGGGTTTGGAGGGAGGAAAGGGAAGGGGAAATGCTGTAACTAAATTACAATCTCAAAAAAAAAAAGAGAACTAGCTTCTGATCAGATACAAAACTTACCATTTTTATCAAAGCAGTACTTAATAGAGTCTTGTTCTCTCCCCACCCTACTCCCACCCTCTTATTTTCTCTCTCCTTCAAGACAGAGTCTCACTCTATAGCCCAGACTGGCCTAACACTCATGATAATCCTCCTACCTCAGGCTGCAAAGTGTTGGGATTACAGGCATTCACCACCTGGGTTGTAGAGTGCCATGCGTTAAACCCAGAGTTTCATGCATGCTAGGCAAGCACTCGACCAACTGAGCTACATTCCCCAGCCCCGAAATAATTTAATATTTTAATTTTCAAAATTGAGTAGTTAAGGATGTGGCTCAATGGTTGATTACTGACTTCAGCATGTCCAAAGTCCTGGATTTAGTCCCCGATAAATAAAATTAAAAAAATATACTAATTATTTTTCCTGGTGTGGTAATAAAAATACCTTGACAAGAAGGTGTTTTTAGGGGAAAGGGTTTACTTTAATCAACAGCTCCAGGGTATAGTCCATAGGGGCAGGAAAATCCTAGAGACAGGAACTGGGGCAGCTGGTAATGTTGCACCCACAACCAGGAAGCAGAAAGAATGAGTTCTTGTGCTCACCTCCCTTTGTCCTTTGTATTCAGTCCAGGACCCCAGGCCGTGGAACGGCACCACCCACATTCAGGGTAAGTCTCCCTACCTCAATTAACCTATTAGACAATCCCTCAGAAACCAGCTAGAAGCCAGCCTACTCTAGATGATCCGTTAGTATATGACAGAAGGCTTGTCTCTTGGGCGATCCTAGAGCCTGCAAGTTAACAATGAATACTAACGATCTCAAGAGGCAGGATAAGTGAGAATACATCCCACGAATGAATTATAGAGAAAGATGTGATGGAGAGTGGCAACAGGTAAGAGGAGGGTACCATCCCAGAGCTGGGGTGGTCTGGGATGGCAAACCTTTGAGACATGACCAAGTTCAACATGCGTGTGCACCTAGAGCACAGTGGTGTGGAAGCAGGTCAGTGATACAGGCAGGAGCCAGGTCACGTATAGCCAGGGAAAGAGTGTGAGTGTTATTCTACACAGAATACAAGTAGGTGCCAAAGGACTTCTACAGCATTTTTACTATGGGCTTTGAAGGGATTATAAGGTGCCAGGGCAGAGCCAGGGACTATTGTTTTAAGGAAATGGCAGTCGAAATAAAGAAGTAGGAGAAAACTCAGTAAGATTGCAAAGGTAGGTCTTATGTGGACTGGGCTCATGATTAAATAGTTTATATCCACTATTATATGGAATTTGCAGAACAATGATCATTAAGAATACCTTAAAGAAAACGCTTTAAAGAGTGAGACAAATGGACTCTTGTTGGGGAACATAATAGAGCTAGTATTAAGTCCAAGATCAGTTCTGGACCCCCATCCCTGACCAATACATTGCAAGACATAATTCTAGAACAGTTCATATTCCAGGGCACTCAAAAAGTCAAGGCAGTATATTCCCACTGAGGACAACAATACTATTTTTTGCTTTCTTCCAAAATTTAACCCTATGAGTAGGTTTCCAAACAAAAACTATTCTCAGTTATTCTGTGATCTTAGTCGGGTGTGACACCAAGTATAACTATGATAATAGCTCATTGCCCATGAGGAATCCCAAGGGGAATGTCCGAACCGTTATTTCCTACCCACATACCTATGATAAAGTTAGAGTACCAATGATAACCAATAAGAAATCAGCATGGCTATAACAATACACTATAATAAAAGTTACACGAATGTGGTCTTTCTTTCTCTCAAAGCATCTTACTGTACTTCCACCTTTCACTTGAAGGATGCTCTTTAGGACTTCCCTGTGCTGTATGTGAAGTGCTCGAATCAATATTTATGTCAGTCAGTTTTTCCACTGCTGAGACAAATGCATGAGAAATTCAGCTAAAAGGGAAGGGACTGAGTAGGGCTCACAGTTCTGATGGTACCCGTCCATAATGGCAGAGGGGATATGGTAGAACAGAGCTCATGTCATGGCTGCCTGAAGCAAAGAGAGCATGACTCTACTCTCCAGCTTTCCACTTTGCCCCACTCCATTTCACCCTCCACCCTCCAGGCTGTCACAAGTCAACAGTCAGGGAGGAGCTTTCCTCCTTGTTGAATCCCCTCTGAAAACACCCTGACACCTTTCTAATCTAAGCGCTTCCCAATCCAGTTAACAGCCAAGATCAACCATTGAAGTCATCTTGTCCTTTGGAGATACTGTTACACCAATTAAGGGTTAGGTGAATGCACGCACTGAGGTTTCACAACAGTTAATAACTCAGATGGCTATCAAGTGACTACCAGGTAGGCAAATGCATACACTGTGAATACACTGGATTTGCAGGAAGATTCACAGCATTCACAAGACAGAGGAGGACAGCGTAAGTTTCCAAGGTACTACTCAGAAGCATAGTTTAAATTCTTTGCGTTTTATTATTTCTGGAACTTTCCATTTTAATGTTTCTAGGAGTGCAGTTGAATATGAGGAACTGAAATCACCAAAAAAAAAAAAATCACAAAAAAACCGAACTGTTGATAAAACAAGCACTACTGTAATTCCGAGTTCTTAAAACCTCCAGCTACTCTCTCAGCATCTAAGCGCCAGTCACCTCAACTTTCATTCACACACATCCTTTCCACCCCCAATTAGTACTAAAAAAACAGTCTTCACTTTCTCACAGCATGCTTCCTCCTCAGGTCAACAGAGTGGATCGCCCACCAGGCAAGAGCAATGCCCAACAGCCAACCAAGCAAAAATCACATCTGTCCAAAGTCAGTTCAGTGCTGGCTAAGTCCCTTGTTACCAACTGGATCCCCAATCATAGGCTTGTGGGAGCTTGGTTTCCAAAGCTCCGATTCCCAGAACTCTAACGGAAAGCTCAGAGGAAGCCAAACACGACGGGAAATGTGAGCCTTGCTGGACCAAGAAAAACCATGAGGCTATGGGTCCTTCTCATAGATCCCACACTGGGGTGACTGGTGGGAACCCCTCAATGGAGAGTAACCCGGCAAAGCTAAGCTAGCCTCAGAGCACACAGAACAGCCTACTCTCAGCTGTTTGGTGTTGGATTTGCCGCAGATAGTGAGCATCCCTGCGGCTGGGGACCAGCCTCGTTCTAATGATCTGGGAACAACGTCTTCCAATCTGTTAGACATTTTCTCGGGAGTTTGTCGTAACAGACCGTGTATCACAAGTTGTAAGACACAGTAAGAGAGGGTCCCATCGGCTGGCTCTTGTGAGGTTACACTTCCACAGGTCCTCACTCATGTAGACATATAGGACGGTACATAAAGTAAAGTTTTATATTCCCCTGCTCAGTAATCTTAGGGAATATTTAACAAGAATTTTATTGCCCATGGCTGCTGTAATTTTAAAATGTGTCCTTTTGCTTTCCAACAAAATTAATTATCAGTTGGCAATCATATCCACAAAAACTAAACTATTCACAACTCCTGTTCCCCTGATAGACTCATCAAGTCTACCAAATAATTTTCAGTCACAACTGACATGAAATATTCATTTTCTAAACTTTCCTTAATTTTTTTTTTAAAATATGGAATTTCAATTTTCAGTCCCAAGATTTAATTTCATTTAGTCGTGGTACTTATATTTCACTAAATGAATCCAGAGCCCCAGTGGTCAAAGGTATGTTTAAATACATAGAACACGACATAAATATTTCCACAACCCCTTGATTTACGCTAGTTCTTTTTCCCCCCCTCCCATGCCCCAAACAATTCCTTCACAAATCCCTGAATTTAATCCAGGAACAATGATTGTTTCTAACACAGAGGCATGACTGAAAACAAACCCCCAGTTATTTCAAAAGGAAAAGCCACACAGACACTAACACTAAAGAACGAAAGTAAATAATCAAAATGAGATGTGCTACGGCAGGCATGTGAGGGTCAGAGGACAACCCTGCGGGAGGCAGGGCCTCTCTTTCCATCTCCGGGGCTCTAGGGATCAGCCTTGGCTTGGCAGGCTTGGCAGCAAGTGTCTTCACCTCTGAGGTCAACTCACTGGCCATGCATGTTTGCTTTCTAAAGAATGTGCAAACTGTTTTTCCAGAAGGTTTATAATACCAGCATGCCACCATTGACCCACTTTCTCCACAACCTTGCCTGCCTTGGGTGGTGTCACTGATTTTAATTGTAGCCATTCTCTTAGGTCGATATTAATAGCTCACTGAGACTTACTTTGCATTTTCCTAATAACTGAAAATGAATGACTAGCTCTGGGTGTGCGTCTTAGTGTTTTATTGCTGAAAAGAGACACTATGACCAAGGCAATGCTTACGAAGGAGAATTTAATGTATTTAATTGGGGGCTTGCTTACTGTTTCAGATTATCAGTCTCCATTATCATCATGGCAGGGAGCATGGCAGCACACAGGCAGACATGGTGCTGGAGAGGTAGCTGAGAGTTACATCTGGATCCTGATCCACATGCAGCAGGAAAAGAGAGCCCCTGGGGGTAGCTGGCATAGGCCTTTGAAAGCTCAAAGCCCACCCCTAGTGACACACTTCCTCCAACAAGGCCACACTTACTGCAATAAGACCACACCTCCTAATCCTTCTCAAGTAGGGCTACACCCCGGTGACTAAGCGTTCAAATATATGAGCCTGTGGGGGCCATTCTTGTTCAAACCACCACAATGTGCTTGTTTCTCATTTGTGGATTTGGGGGATAGGGAGTTCTTCATGTCTTTTGGCCATGTTTTAGTGGGAATTTTTATTTTCATACTTAATTTTCAGAGCTTCAAAATTGTTTAGCATTTAATATTTTGGCTATATAGTCTTCAAATATGTTCTGTTACCGTGTGGCTTATATTCATATCCACTATTACAGTAGTTTTCTGATCTGTTCTTTTAATGACCAGCCTCTTTCTGTTAAAAAGAGTTTCAATGTAAGAAACTAGCCCATACTGGCAGAGTAAGAGTTAGTTCTTCTTAAAGGAATGGCCCCTGGTAGGCTGAGCATGCTCTAGTGGAGGACGCAAACCCAAGCAAATATGGGCGGCACATATTGGATTCAATGGCTTATAAAAGAAAAGAGGTTGTGAAGCTGGGAGAGGGACTGAGGGATGGGTCTGGGAGGAGAGGAGAGAAGGACATGAAGAGGACCAAAGGTCATTGTCTGTGGTATGAAATTCTCAAAAGCAAATGAAAAAAAAAATGTTTTTTTAAAAATAAATTAGCTAACATAAAAAAAAATCCTTGTAGAACTTCAACTGAAGATGGCAAAGTTGTTCATATAATTAAGAAATTTACATAAAGATCTGGACTCCAACTTCTCCAGAAGCTTTACGTGGCAGCATTGGTTTGCACTGGATTGGGTTGCACTGAGACATAAGTAACTAGAATCTACTTCAGACAGACTTTAAGGGATCTAATTTTTACCTCATTATTGCCTCTTGTTGAATACTCGGACTGCTTCAAATTACCTTCTTTACATCCTTGGCCTTGAGAGGCATTCAAGTTTTAATCCTTGACTACCACAGGTTCCTTGAATGACATGGAAGGCTGAGTAATATTCCCCCAATAACACCCACACCCCAGTTCTGAGGACCTGGCATGGACTACCCTACAGAGCAAAGGAAACTTTGTGGTGTGCTTAAGCATCTTGAGGTGTGGAGATGTTCCAGTTGTGCTCAACATAATCAGGGGTGGGAGCGGGGCGGTTTCTAAAGGTGAGGCAAGCAAGTCGAAGAAGAGATGTGGCAGAGCGGGGGAGAGGGATGCACTCCGCAAATGAAGGCAAAGGCTGCCGTTCTGGGAGGCAGGAAGCCTATGGAAGCAGCAAGGAAGCAGACCTTACCTGGACCACTGGGAGGCCTGGAGCTCTGATGGCACATTGACTTTAAAGATCTTAATCAACGTTCATATCTTCATATTTTCTAATCCACCTAAATGGGGAGCAGGAAGAAGAGGAGGCTGAACAAAGGAGGAGGAAGAGGAGGAGGAGGAGGAGGAGGGAGAGACAGAGACAGAGAACATGAGTCTAATTTATCTTTCTAGAGGATGCAATAATATCCCCATGTGGATGTGTTGGGCATCAATCACTTCAGTATTGATTCAATCATTATCCTAAAATTATTCCTGTTATAATAGGCCCCCCGAGACCTTAGCACAACTCACATCATGATGGAAGTACCATTCAGACCTGGGAACCCAGCACGTAGACAGCACCACCTGCCCAAATGAAAATGTCCTAATCCATCAAAGTCCATCGTTCCGGGGAAAGTCTCTAAATGTACTCACCTTGCCTTTTGGGTTCTTCAGTTCTGCTTCTGACTGACTGTCCTTGCTAACTGAGGTGTGTCAACCCAGGATGTGGTTTATGTATTTAAAAGCTCACCTTGAGAAACGCTAGAGGATACACCAGGGTCCCAAACACCCAGTGCAGTTGCTGGCCAGCTAGTAAAGACTTTCTATTGGCTTCAACCAGTGGCTTAAAGCCAGTCTTCTCTGGTGGATACCCCACAACAATGGCCCTGGTGTTCATGCAACTGTGTGATTTCATTCCTAAAATAAGGAAAAGCAAACTTTATAATCTTATTGAGACAGAATTCAAGCCAAGCATTGTGGTTCACACCTGCAACCCCAGGCAAGAAGATCAAGCGTTCAAGGCCAGTCTAAGCCATATAGTCAGAGCCTGTCTCAAAAAGCAAACAAGAGCTAGGGAGGTGGTTCAGTGGGTAAAACATTAATCGCACAAGTGTGTGAATCTGGGTTCAGATCCCTAGAACCCAAATAAAATCCAGACACAGTAGCCTGTGTCTATAATCCCATCATTGCTATGTCATGATGGGAGGCAGACAGGAAGATCCCCCAGAAGTTCACAAGTCAGATAGGTTGAGTATGCAGCTGCTAACAAAAGCCCTGCCTCAAATAAGGCAGAAAGCAAAGACCAACACCTGGGTTTGCCCTCTGACCTCCACACATAGGCTGTGGCACACAGGCTGGCAGAAGCACACACACTCACACAGACCATATGCATACACTCACACATACATACACACACAGACACTCATACATACACACACAGACATACACACTCACACACAGACACTCATACATACACACACAGATATACACACCCACACACAGACATACACACTCATACACAGACACTCATACATACACACACACAGATATACACATTCACACACATAGACATACACACCCACACACAGACACTCATTCATACATACACAGACATACACACTCACACACAAACACACATACACACACATAGACATACACACTCGTACACATACGCTCATACATACACACACATAGACATACACAGACACTCATTCATATACACACACAGACATACATACACACAGACACACATACACACACATAGACATACACACTCACACACAGATACTCATACATACACATAGACATATGCACTCACACACAGACACACATAACACACACATAGACATACACACAGAGACACACACTCACACACAGACACACGAACTTACACACAGAGATTTTACAAAAACAAAAGATGATAAAGTCTTTGAGGATTCAATGGGAAGATTCTTGTAAAGTACTTAGTTCATGTGTGATACTGAAGGGAACGATGGACATCAGTGTTGTCCACAAAGATAAATATTAATATGTTAATATTAACAAGCCAAGCAGAGCAATTAGATGAGTGCCCATAACAGAAGTGTAATGTGGTGTGATAAATACAGAAAAAACAATCCTGGATCTTCCACAGTGATCCAGATTTCAACTATTCTGCCCCATTGGCAGACTTAGAATCCAAGGCACATTTGACTATCTTATTCATTGAACACGATTTCCATAACTGCAATAAAAATGTGACGGAAATAAGAGAGCACTGAGGAGGTAACAGAAACTCTTGACTTCGCCTTATGCAGTTTTATTGATGAGTTATATCAACATGAAACCATAACAAGTGAGATGAAACATCAGGGAATCAGGCCCACCTGCTTCGCCCAGGCAACCAGTGCTAAAACGGTCACAAGAACTCAGTGTGACTTCCTGAAGAAACTGGAGTACTTGTGCTCAGTCCTAAACTGAAGGGAATTTCATGCCTAGCAACAGGTATGACAAGGAGACTGAGCATCATCATGTGTGGAGAAGTCAGTAAAGCTGCAGGTCCAACTTCAGGTTCTGAAATTGCTCTGACCAAGTGGAAAAGACAATGACAAAGCTAGGCTGTGGTAGCACACACCTTTAATCCCAGCACTGGGGAGGTGGAGGGAGGCGGATCTCTGTAAGTTCGAGGACACTCTGGTCTACAGAGTGAGTTCCAGGATGGCCAGGGCTATTATGCAGATAAACCCTGTCTCAAAAAAAAAGACAATGGGAGACAGATTTCTACTATGAATAGAATGATTAAGAGCCATCGTGATACAAGGAGTGAAAATGATAAGTTTGGAGCAATAGCATTAGCACCTAGCAAGACATCCGGCACTACACAGAGTGACAGAGGGATCTACAAGACGTGGTCAGACAAGTCTCCAAGGCGCCTCCTGTACCCCATTGCTGCACCAGGACCTCTATGGCCCTCTTTAACGAGAATCTTTATGTGGGTTTTCTTCCGAGGCTAAAGCAAGATGGTGTCCAAGTATGATCAGCAGCCAGAAAAGTCTAGGCATGTGCCTAGAAGAGTCAGGCATGGACACAGGAATAATTTCTATCTTGGTCTAAAGGATGATACCATCTCACACTCTGGGAAGTCATAAGCCACCACCAGGCTCCACGAAGTCAATGAGTACTCACTCACTTGGCCTCAGTAAATTATTGGTGACTTTATCAAAGCTATTCAGGCTTATCGTGTGAAGCCGCATCACGTATCTGAAGCAAACAATGTTATTTAGGTTGGAAAAGCGGCTCAGGTTCAGACGATGCTGGTGGTTCTCGTTGGTCTTTAGGATTCCCAACAACCACTGACCCTGGAGGTGAGTGTTCAGGAAAGCGAACAAGATGTTTAGATGAAGGAAAAGTAAAGGCTGGCCAAAGTGTCGTTGGTTTGCAGATGGGAACCAACAAATGTGCTAGCAAAGTAGGCCTGACAACCTATGAGACTAGGAAACCGCTTTATGATCCCCGAATGCAAACGGACAAACCTCCTGACCAGACTATGGTCATCAGGAAATGAGTATCAGTGAAGACCAGCCAGGCAGAAATGTTAGCCTCCTCTCTGGTTAGGCACCTATAAACAGAAGCTAACATGGCAGCCAGGGGACACCTGGATCTCTACAGACGGGTGCCAACCAAGCTGCTTCCTAGAACGGAGTAGGGTGTTTTCAGGCTTGGGTGTCGGGGAAGAAGTACATAGTCCCAAATACTGTGCCTCTCCCCTAGAACTTGTCATTCACAGTAGAAAACAGACAAAGGAAGAAGTGGACCCCAAATCAATACTAGGGATTGCCAGGCAGGATACCCAGATGGATATCGTGGCAAGCACCAAGATGATTACCACAAAGATACCAGTATGGCAACCAAGCTTTGATTGTTAGGGTCCCATAAAGGAACTCAATATTCTGCCCATTGTTTTTCTCCAGTGAGAAATAATGCAGCGTTGAGTTGTTTTTTTAATCCTGTCTTCCTAAAATACCATTATGATTAATGTTCCTTTAAAAAATCACAAGCATTCCTTTCTCCTTTTTCTGCCTCTTCTCTCCAAGCTTCCTTTCAGTGCTGTAACAGTTAAATCCTAGGACAGAACCAATAACCTGCATATGCAGTGAAATGGAATGCTCTGGAAGGAGAGCGCGCTAGGACAGCCAATTCTCTTATCAGGCGTCTGTGCATTTCTACAGTCTTACAGTGTTCAGCTGTCACTCTCCAGCAACAGGAAACAGGCTTCTTGGTTGCTTGAGGAGGGTTGCTTTTATTTTTCTGTTTAAGATATCTGGGTTCTATAAGGAAGACTCATCTCAGACGTATTCTAAACATGGTCTTGGCCAATTAAATCTAGGATGCAGCATTTTAGAAATGTACAGGTCAATGTCTAGGCAGTGTTTGCTGCTTGCCGTATTTCAACAAAATTAGGATCAGTGTGCAGTTGTGATCATATGCACACTCATTCTCTTAGGTAAACAAAATCTTTCCAGAGTAGTATGTCCGAAGGACCGTGGACAAAATGACCACAGACACTCAGGTGTGGGTGAGGCAGCCGCAAACCCTGCCTCTGTGTAAATGTATCCATACAGTCACTCTGTCACTCTGTTTCCTTCAACTGTATTTTGGTTGTTTTTCGAGACAGAGTTTCTCTATGTAGCCCTGCCTATCTGGGAACTCAAGTTGTAGACCAGGCTGGCCTCAAACTCACATCGATCAGTCTGCCTCTGCTCCGGCACCCCCAGTGCTGGAATTAAAGGCATGCGCCATCACCGCCAGCCCTTCAACTGTATTTATTATTCCATTTCTCAGCACAAATTATCCTATTGTGTTTTTTTGTAAATAAACATGTTTGAATGTTACAAAAATTAAAGAGAAGTTTAAAGTGTATTTTTAAAAAACTACTTTCTTTAGCTGCCAATTCCCTCAAGGCGTTAGTTACTCCAGTCAACTCTGCAAAATCCTGGAGGCCTCACAGGCTGAGCCGGGGCTGAGTGTGAAGCCAGCTTCTCTGTCTGCCCCTGGTTTGATTCTGCAGGTTACTGTTCTCAGTTCTAAAACACAGACTTAGGAGGGAGTCCACACCACCACCTCGCTGGAAAGAGAGCGCAGTTAACAGAACTGGCCCCCTAAGAGATGGAAAATCTGTCTTGATTTGGGAAAGATTTTAGCTAATGTTACATAATCACCGATGAGCTGATCGTTTTCGTCTTAAATTTTGGATGTGATTTGAAAGCATCTGGAAGCGAGAGCGAGGCTCCTGTAGCAGATCCCCTCCTGTAATAAGCAGTAGGCTTGGACCTGCGCTCTAGAAGTCACCAGAGCAAAAGGACGATAAAGTATTAAAGAGCTTTTTATTAGCCAATAATATAAAATAGCAAGGGCTGTCTTCTGATTGTGGAAATAGATGGAGCATGTGAACTGCTGTTCTCCACAACGTGTCGGAGAAGAGAGTGTCCCGCTCTGCCAAGACCAGGAAATGTCTGGGAATGATGCACGGTGAACAAATTTATAGTATCCCCAACCGCTCTTCAGCATTTAGTCTGAAGTAGCTACTCTTGGCAATCCGCGAAGTCTGGCTTTTAGTGGAGTTAACAGCACCACGTAGTCCCAACACAGCCCTTCACGTACCTTCCCCATCTGGCAGTGAGCACAATGCTTTCGATTTAAAGACCATCTTGACTCTGTTCTCTTCGAGTACATTTACAATTCAGTCATTGACTTTTTGTAAATCCCCCAGCTTCCTCACGCGCTGCTGCTTTTCCAGAAGGTAGCTTAAATGCTTACAGTTTAGTAATCGGCCCTGCAGCAGCTGCCGAGCCAAGGTTTGACTGAAGCAGTCGTTGTTAGGAGGCAGCGTTAAGAGTGGCTTAGGGCTTTGTCCTTAGAGAGCAAAGTCAATACAATGAATACAGATCATTGTATTTGGATGTCTATGGAGGCAGACACCCTTGTGAAATAGTTAACGGGGAGGCCACTCCTGAAACCAGTGAAATCGGCAAGTTCCCTGAGGACAATGACTGAAATGCAACTGATAAAAAAGAAAACTCATTGAAACTTAGCTGGACCCAGGCCAAGATGGCTTGGTAATGTTTTTAAAGGTAATGTATGGAACGCTCTGGAAGGAGTATCAAGCCCGATACAAAGAAACCATTTCTTAGAAACCTCAACTTGTTGCTGACAGCATCTTTGTTGGGCCAGAGACTTTTTAGCCTTCTTAGTGCCTGCCTGGAGGAACTTAGCAGAATGAGGAACCCTAAGAATGTGTGTAGCGATGAAGTGCGTGCTATAACTTCCGGGCCATTATTTAGTTCTCAGCAATGCTGTCTGGGCTGTCCCGGTCTTGTGAGTTTCATAGTAAGCCCTAGTCTCCCGTGGGCTAGTCATCGCGGTATAACTGCTAGTCATCGCGGTATAACTGACAAAACAGTGTTCGAACCTGAGCCATTGAAGACCCACTTGTCACAGGGGATGGCCGACTGCTCCAGAGTACAGACTCCCAGTCCTGCTGTGGCTGCCCAGCAGCCTCCAACTATGCCGGTTCTTATGCCGTCTTTCAACCACTGGTCTAAAGACCGGTGTTCCTCGAGCTTCAGGGTGCTTTCAAATGAACTGGGCAGCCTGGATAGAAACGCGAGCCTCTAAAGTCTTCCAGGCCAACTAAACGCATTGTTTTGGTTGCACAGAATCCAAACCACTGCACTTTGCTTATCTGTGAAATGAGGGAGTGATGAGCTCATTGTGACGCGCAGGTTTGCTCTCCTGAGCCGTTTATAAGGGGGGGTTTACGAGTGAGGCAGGGCTGTCCTCGAAGGAGTCTGAAGCTGCCTAAGAAAGAGGTGATTGATTAATAATGTCTGCCCTGTGTTTGAGATGGAAGAGGCATGGCAGACACCGTTAAAAGTCCTATGCAGTGCCTGGAGAGATGGCTCAGCACTTAAGAGTGCTTGCTGCTCTTCCAGGGACTAGAGTTTGCTTCCCAGGGGTCGTGTCCCAACAGCATTTAACTTCAGCTCTACAGGGTCCAATGCCCTCTCCTGAACTCCACCGGCACCCACACACAAATGGTACACACTCACACAGACACAAACACGTAAATTAAGAACAAATCTTTTTCAAAGTCCTTTGTAGAGACTTCCTAAACTTCTTCGTTTTCATGAATCTGGGCATTTATAGAATGGTAGATATCTTGAGAACTAGAGACCCTCAGGTGGTTAAAACAAGTCAGCTCCAACCTCAGCATTAACATCTATGGGGTTGTACAGCACGTGTGACCTCAGCCATTGTTACAAGCAGACTTGTAACCGTTCAGGTTTTCTCTAGAGAAGATCTGCACACGGCACACACCTCTGGCGTGCTGGACCCTGCCAGTGGTATTACAGCTTTGCATGTGTGATCCGAAGGAAGAGGGGTGTGTCTATCACATTGCAAGTGTCTCCAGGGGCTGCCGTGAAATAAATTAGTTGAATTTTGATGGGACATGGAAGAGATCCAGGCCAAACACAAGGAAGTTGTTGAAATATGGGATGAGTTCCTCCCTTCCGAGTCCCCCCTATTCTTGTTCTTACTCGATTAGATTTAATGCCTATTAAGATCCAGTGGAAACCAGTCACTTAAGTGTCTAGCGTTAAGGCACATCCATGTGGTGGACTCTTTTACAGCCAAAAAATTGTCAATGGAAATGAGTAGTAATGACATCCAATACTCATGATCTAAGATAGGAAGAAAACAATACAAACCCGTGAAATGAAAATAGTCTCCAAATGCTATTATTTTGAAAGAATAAGTCTGTCTACAGATGCAGTATTCCTTAACTTTCCCAGTTTGCTATAATAAGCAGATATCAATATTGCTTTTATAGGAGGAAATAAGTTACACAGAACTTATGGTAGTTGAATCAAGTGAATATCATTAATGATAGAATTAATACAAACTAGAAACGTGGGCTCACCCATAATCATGTTACTAGCATTTCACATGCTAATTTATTACTATAACTGTATTTGATGCTTTGAAGTAGAAAGGAGAATAATTATAGATGGTGTGTTGTGCTGTAAAACTCAAAGAGAGATAGAAGTGTCTGCAATTAAAGAATGTTACATTGACTCAAAACAGCTTCAGAATTTCAAAAAAACCTAGAATAAGGACTCAAACTATGGATAAATATATCTCAAAAAAAAAATTTGAAGAAAAGGATTCTGTGTTACAGCTCTGAGGGGAAAGGCTTCCCCCAACAGAAGTGTTATAGCTCTGGGGGAGAAAGGCATCCTCGCAGGCGGGACCCAAGGAATATCACAAAGTCACGCCGTACAACAAATCTCACACAAGAAATTTATTGGAAGAGACGAAAGAGGATGGCTGCCTCTGCTTGGGTGAGAAGCAGCAGGGAACTGAGCAGGAGACAGGCTTATGTAGAGTTCCTTGGACTCCCAGTGTGGGGATAGGTGGCATTTCAAGACAAGCCCAGGGATTGGTGGGATTTTGAGCTCAGGGATTGGTGGGATTTTGAGCTCAAGGAACGGTGAGATTTTGAACTTAGGAATTGGTGGGTTTTCAGGTTCAGGGACTGGTGAGTTTTGGTAGGTTTTCTTCCTTTTCTTCTTCGTCTTCTATTTTTTTTTTTTTTCCTAGCATGATAAGTCACCGGACAGCCTGGGAATTGAACCCAGGTCCTCTGGAACATCAGTCAGTGCTCTTAACTGCTGAGCCATCTCTCTCCTTTCTAAAATGTGTAGCCCAGGCTGGCCTTGAATTTGTGATCCTCCTGCCTCCACCTCCTGCAGCAAATTCTACCGGCATGAACCACCACAACCGGCAGGTTTTGGTAGGTTTTCAAACCTGGAAGTAGGCTCAGACCTTTTACCTTACAAATTCCAAAGAGGTATATACCCAGTGGCAGATTTTGCCATGTATGAAAAGACAGCATAAGCACAATGGAAATGTAAAACTTCTATTATGTTTGCTTGTATTTCCAATATGCAAATGGCAAGCAGAGGTGTGCTTGGGAATTCAGGTTGAAATTCCATTCTGTGAAATCTCAGACAAGGCAGTGAATGTCTCTGGGCTTCAGCATCACAACCTGTAGACTAGGCACAACTGTACCTTCCTTCTGGGGTATTTGAGAAGAACAAGTTAACATCGGCTGAAAGCACTTGATAAACGGGAAAGGCTGTGGGGGTCCCTGAGCCTAAGTCCCTGTTCAGTGCACCATCTGTGGGAAGACAGCTCCCACGTTTTTAAAGCGTTCCTATGAGGAGAGAGGAATAGGAAAGGTAGCAGAGATGAGACAGACAGAAACACAGGATAGCTTCGGGAGGACCTGGATCAAAATCCACTGGCCCCTTCTGTCTCTTCACAGGGGCTTTTTATAACAATGCCAACAGATGGGGCAAAAGACCTCCCCCTTGCTAGATCAAAGCACACTGCACAGCCAAGTACAGACCCTTCCACACACCTGGTAACCACGTCCCTGGTCAAGTCATCCCCTTATGCAGCCCTGCTGGATAAAGCAAGCTCAGCTCTCACTAGGAAACCTCTGTGGGCTCCTACAAAAGGCCATGCAATTGTACAATGAGGTGCAGGGCTCTGAGTCTTCTGCACTTGGGCACCACACCACAACCGTTCCCTGTTCTCTTACTGTCACTGAAATCTCCATCCAACTGATGCTTGCAGACAGTCTCAAGCAAGTCATTTGTCGGTGAGCAATGCAGGGCAGATGTGGGCATCTTGCATCTCATCCCCGCACATGATTCCTGCAGCCAGCTTCTGGCAGGCAACTCTTCGTCTGTAGCCAAACCTTTCCAGGAGCCCCAGTACAGCACTCCACCTCTCCTCCACCCCCCCACCCCCCCACCCCCCCGTCCAAATTTGCAGGAATTTTGTATCGGTGCTGCTGGCCCCTGACTCCTCAAGCACCCATTGCGTTACACACCACACAGTCCTTGTGCCTCGTTCGTTCACTTGTTAAACTGGCTTCAAACTCTCAACTGAACACAGCTATAAACTGGTAATAGTTAACAACAGATACAAGTCCTGCTGAGACCTGGTTGTTCGTGTTTCTTTCCATCCTGACCAAAACCATCTTCAAAGGGTGTTACTATGGTTAATTGATATTGATGCATTTATTTTACCAAAAGAAAACATGTTTGTATTTTGTCCACGTGTGATTTAACCTAAATAATCCTCAAAGTTGGTGTGGCCCAGCCTCTGGTATGAACTACATTCACATGAAATACCAACTGGTTACATGGGTTCAGACACTGCTGTCACTGGTTATGTTCACATTTTCAGATGGATCATCTAAGAGTTTTATATCGGACCGAGCAGAAATTTGCCTGGACATGATCTTTAGGCATCAGTGTCTTTGATTCTACACCTAGGATAACTGCTAAAACGTTCTCTGTCTCTCTTTCTCTGTCTCTTCATTTTGGGGGGTTACCTCATCATAATTCTCCTCTTTGCTGACTTTTTCTACCTTTCTGTGAGACCTTTCCAAGGATTCCCATGAAGATGTGACCACCAAGACTTATCCTCTCTATAGGCTCTGGCCAGAGGATTTTCTGTAGAGGACTGTTACCCCACATCACCCAAGTCCTTTCTCAATCTCCTAGGTCTGAAGCAAATACCATCTAGGAACTTGTCTGGCATTTTTCCATACATAAACATTGTGGAACATTCTGATGAATAAAATTTTTTCTCTTCACCTTGGTAAGAACATTTCCTAGTCTAAGGTATTCTTGCCTGAGGGGGGGGGGGAGTCTCACCCTCTGCACCCCAAGCCTCTAGTCTAAACAACTCCAAGGGAACATATTGCTAAACATAAACATTACCCAGGAGGAAGTGAGCTATCTCCCTTGAAGATGAGGACCCCAGTCTGAAGACAGCAAAAGTCACACCAGATGCCATGTCAAGGAATGGCATCAGGCTCAGGGTTTATTTATTTTATAGAATAGTTTGTACACTAAGGGAAAATCAAGATGTTTTCTTTTCCTTTCTAGAAACAAAGAAGCAGACATAAACATTTTTAGAAGAACAGCAAATGGCTGGTTAAATCAAGACAATGTGGCAAATCCATGGCCAAGTCTGTGATGAAAGAGCTAGAAGAAGTATCAGCATGAGTCCAGTTGCTTTCTTTATGAAGTCCAGACTGCAAGTCCTTACGTCCTACGTATTTACCCCAGTTCAGTTCTATTGCACAGATTCTGGAACAATTATACGAAATTGCAGGAGAGGCCCCAGCCAAGAATAATCTCATCAGTTTTCAATGTCACTCTTACAGCACAAAGCAGAAGGAAACGAGAGTCCACAGAATTGTACAGACTCTTTCTCAAGTTCTAAGTCCCCCATCTAATACAAATAAGAGGACCCCACACTACTTGCTAAGGGCAAACGCCATAGCCAAGAGAGTGAGGGTTCGGAACAGCAGGCCAGAGGAAGTTGGTAAGCCAACAACCTCAGAAGCCGGTCACATGGGACCAAGATGAGACACCCCCTTTCTAGCCAGGAACCAGGTAATATGCTCACAGTTCCAGCTCAAAGCGAGGTTGAGCCAGGAGGATCACTGGAACTCTGGAGTTCAAAACCAGCCTGCAAAACATGAAAAACCTTATCTCAAAAAGAACAAAAAGCAAAGAAAGGATAAAGCTGGAAACTGTCCCTTTTCCTCTAAACCTGTATAAAATTCCAGGACATCTTTTGTCTATTCAATGACAGGTAGAGAAAAGAAGAGGAATCCAGTTTGAAACATGTATGTCTGTGATACTTACTGATTCACAGGGAGTTCACTTTGTGAGCCAATGTCTGGGCCATGAGGTCACCCCCAGAAGACTCACGGTGCTAAGAATTTCTATCAGACAGAACAATGCACAGAGGCTGCCTGTACCCCACAACTTATACAAATAGTGTCAGGCAGGCAACCCTACAAAAGGAGAGAATCCTTCCCTTTCAGTTCCCTAGGGCTTTAAGGAAGAAGTACAGGGAAGCACAGTATTAAATTTGATGGATGTGATTAATAAGAAGAGCTCTTATCAGGCAAAGGGAGGGATCTCCTTCCCAGATGGTGTGCACTGAAAACCACAGAAGTGGAGCAGTATTGAGGTGCCCTCTACATAGGCCTTTAAAGGGCTCTCTGACTTGAAGAGTAGTATTGTGGTTAACGGTCTGGTCTCTGGCTTCAGAAAGCTCCATGTTTGAAACTCCTCTACTTAGTGTTATCTTTATCCTTCCTAGATTGAGTCACCTTGTGTTAAAAATGGGATTGCGTGAGGATTCAGTGAGAGAGCACGTATAAGGGACTTAGCACAGTGTCTGGCAAATAATTAGCACTCACTAAACAGTGGCTATGAGTATACACTCAAAAGAGATCAATGTCCGTGTACAACAGAGATACATGTGTGCCCTTGTTTACTGGGGCACTGTTCACAACAGGCAAGCTAAGAGATCAGCTGAGGAGTCCATCAGTGGATCGATGGTTTATACACACAGTAGAGTATTGCTTAGCCATCAAGAAAAATGAAATCACACAATTTGCAGGAAACTGGACAGAACTGGAGATCATCATGTTAAGGAAAATAAGCCAGACTTAGAAAGGCAAATATTGCATACTTTATCTCATATGCATAATCTAAATTTTTTAAGGCATCAAAGTAGAGAACAACTATTTGGGAAGAGGAGGAGGACCAGATGGAGGAAAGGGTACAAGAGAGAATAATGGATGAGAATGTGACTCAAGGTACATATGGGCCTGTGTTAAAAGGCCATATTGAAACCTGGTATTTTCTATAGTCAGCACAATAGGTTTAAACAAGGCTTTGACAAGACCCACAGGTCCACATGTACTTCTTCCTGCCCTATGCCTTTTATATTCATAAGTTACTCTCTTTCAACTCAAAGAGTATTGCCCTAGGAGAAGCCTGTCCATTCCTCTCTGGAGTTATTTGTTATTATGCTGGCTGTACAAGCAATGATTTGTTAGAACTCACCCACTTCTTCTAGAAGCTACCTCCCCCTCTGCCTCTCATAATAGGTCAAATTCAGACCAAGCTGGGAAAATCAAGCAAAATATAAAAATACATGAAGTCTGCTTTTTTCAGTTATCAATATAATTAATGCCAAGTTATTCCACTTGGGCTGAGCTCCAGTAGGCTACCTAACAAAAACCTCAGTGCCAGCCCAGCAGTGTTGGTACACACCTTTAATCCCAGCACTCTGGAGGCAGAGACAGGCAGTTCTCTGAGTCTGAGGCCAGCTTGCTCTACAGAGTGAGTTCCAGGACAGCCAGGGCGGTTACAAAGAGAAACCCTGTCTCAAACAAACAAACAAACAAAAAACCCTCAATGCTGTGAATGAGAGACCTCTCATCTATTGTCCAAGTGACTCCCAAAACAATTATGGGCTATTGATCATGTCCTTTGTTGCCTCTTAGAGGCTGAAGGTAAGTTCCTATTGCTGAAGACACCATGCAATTCAGACACAGGACTCAGATGATTCAAGCTGAACCTAAACTGTAAGCCTCCTTTCTGTGGTATAGATTCCATAGTACCATAAAATACTATGCAAGCTGCCAAGGGAAAGAAGCAATCAAAACCCTATCCAGTTGTGGTGCCTATGAACCACAACAATGACCAACATGGCAAGACAGTTTTAAAAGGTGCAACAGTGGCACTCATATCTTGGTAATAACCAACAACTGTCTAATTGGACATTCAACAAAAGGGAAATCATGCCCGGTAGTAAGTCCTAGCCAACTACCCTGAGCTAGAATAGTCATGGATCTTAGAAGAGAGCCCTACTACTGCCACTTTGATAGACCAACATAATTCCTAACTACATTCTAAAACTTATCCTTATATCCACAGATAATCGTAGCTCTCATCTCTCACCAAAAGCCTTTCACGTGAAGCTTCTCTTTACAGCAAATGGAGATAATTAACAGAGCACACAACTGGTCACAATTCAGAGGTCATGGGGAGCCCAGCCCCGTCTACAGCCCAACTCTAAAGACTTGGTGAACACTGCAGTGCGGAGGAGGGAACAGACCAGGAGGTTTGTTGTGAGAATGCGTCTCCTAGAAACGACTACCTGGACACAAGTCCTGAACGATAACAACACCAATAGACAAAGTGACTCAGAAAGGGGGAGAAATCTCACAGGATCCCACCACCAAACAAGAACCATAGACACCTGTTTTCGTGACTGCTGAGGGAGGCAGAATTAGTCTCTCCCAGTGATGAGCTCCCTAAATGGTTCTCTATTACAAAGGGATCAGCCCTGAAATCATACACAACAAAAACAGACGTGCGTGTATACCTACACACATGTGCTCATGCCTGTAATTAAATAAAAAGAGCCCATCAATGTGGTGATATTGTGTTCCCCAAAATATTGTGCACCCTAATAAACTTATCTGGGGTCAGAGAACAGAACAGCCACTAGATATAGAGGCCAGAAAATGGTGGCACACACGCCTTTAATCCTAGCATTCCAGAGGCAGAGATCCATCCGGATCTCTGTGAGTTCAAAGCCACACTGGAAACAGCCAGGCATGGTGACTCATGCCTTTAATCCCAGGAAGTGATGGCAGGAAGCAGAAAGGTATTTAAGGCGTGAGGACAAGGAACTGGAGCCTGGTTAAGCTTTTAGGCTTTTGAGCAGCAGTTCAGCTAAGATCCATCTGGATGAGGACTCAGAGTCTTCCAGTCTGAGGAAACAGGATCAGCTGAGGAATTGGCGAGGTGAGGAAGCTGTGGCTTGTTCTGTTTCTCTGATCTTCCAACATTTACCCCAATATCTGGCTTCAGGTTTGATTTTATTAATAAAACCTGTTAAGATTCATGCTACACATCAATTTGAAAAGCTGTAGGAGAAACATTGGAGGGTGATAGAGGTAGGAAAGGCAAGTGGGGAAGTGATGTAATTACATTTTAATTTTTAAAATGTATTTTTAAGTGGTTTTAGCATGACGCACACATCCACTTGCACCTTTTCCTGCCCTCACCTCTTATGTGTGTAAGTTGCTCTGCAAAAGGCCTCTTTCAGCCCAGAGACTATTGCCCTGGGAGGATCCTGTCCACTCCTCTGTGTTTACTATCGTGTTGGCTACAAACGCAATGATTTGACATGACCCACTCCCTTCTAGAAGCCACCGGCCCCTCTGCTTCTCATGATAAGCTGAAGTCAGACCAAGCTAGAAAAATCAGGTGAAATATAAAAACACTTGAAGTCAGCTGTTTTCAATTATCAACTTAATACAATAACCGCACCCCCAGCCTCTTTTGTAGGGAGCAAGGAACTTAAGGAGAAAATTGCATATGAAAATATTACAACATGCAACAATAAGAATGAATTTCCATGCTCCACTTTTAGAGGGGAAAAAAAAAAGGAAACAGAAGAGAGAGTTAGGAACATATACCCCAACCATGGGAAGTGTGGCCGGAGCAAAACCAGCATTAGCCGGGGTGGAATTCTAAGACGCAATGCCCGGCTTGTTTGGAAAAGTGAGCACTGCTCAGCAAACGAAGACCAGCTGGAAGATTGGATCTGAAGCAGATCTGGCCATGGGAAGGGGAAAATCTTAAGCTGCCTCAGAACTGGCTCCATCTGCCTGGCCTTGAACTAGGAGACGTAGGGTGGACCCTTGCACTTCGGTCCAGTTTTATTTCTCTAGGGTTAAGTTGTCATGGGTCCGCTGGGTCCCCGAGCTCAGCACAGAAATACAAAGCCTGTAGATTCAATTTTCCCCACCTTTCCACCCAGCCCTAACTGTTAGGGGGTGTGGCTTCAGTGGGAAGCCCTGCTCCGGCATCAGACTTGACAAGGCTGTGCCACGTGGCCGTGGGTGGTTCATTTCACTGTTTTCTTTCTTTTCCTCCTATCTCTAAGCTCTGGTTTCTGCCAGTCTTAAATAAGCACATAAGCTTGCTGTTGGTATCCAGTAAGCACTTAATAAATACATAACTCAAGATTAGCTATCGTTATTCTAGTTTCTTGCTCTTATTGGTCTCACTATTTCAAAGATGAGTTTGGGGTCTTGTTTTCACGATTGAAGAACAATAGGAAACCGTAACTGCTGACCTTTGACCTTGAGCCCCAGCTTCCCACCCATAAGGAAGACTAGTTTCTAATTAATGACTAGCAAATGCTGCTGCAAATCTTGTCTTTGCACTACCAAAAGAGGGCCGGCCGAGGTCAGTGTTCTCAGGAAATAGAAAGTTTCCTCCTTGTGTTCTCAAGCACTGGCCAAGCTTGTTTCTGAGAATTCCCCTCACCCTCTGAACTTTGGGAGGTTTTAGACATCATTCTGTCCTAACGCATCAGGGTGTGGCTTTCTTCACAGACCCCAATGCCAATGATTTAAAAAAAAAAAAATGTATTCATGCCCAAATTTCTATTAGAAAGAACCAGTAGAAATGCAAAGGATGTTCTCACAGCCAAACTGCTTCATTTTCACTTCTTATTTTTGATTAAAAACTACCAGCACTCCTGGGATTTACAGAAGCAGTCAACAAAATGTGTTATAAACACCTTCTTCAAAGAAGCCCCCGGAGACCGTCTGTAAAATTTCTCCCTCTGATAATCCTCTCCATGCTGGTTTTGAAACACGTCGGAGCCAGCCTGACATAGAAAATATTTCCCATCTTCCCAAGGAGTGCAGATGGTGGACTAACGCCGCCATGTGCCGGAAGTCCTTGACATGGAGTCTGTGTCAATTATTTTAAGACTTATTATAAAGGCAACAGCAAATTGATAACAAGACATTGGAGTCATGAGGAAGACACACGGTGATCAAAACGTAACCCATGAAATCCGAACTCGACGTAAACAACAATCTCTTCTTACACAATCGTTTTTAAAAGAGCGAAGTATGTAAGATTGTCCTTGCACTCGGTCTCCCACAGCACACTCAGCCCAGCAACGTCTCGTCTCTGCTGATGGGCTCACCTTCCCTCGGCTGATGGGCTCGCCTTCCGTTGGCACCTGTTTCCTGCTTTTCAGTCACTGTACTCTCTAATCTTGCAGAAAAAAAAAATGGTGCTTCCTATTCCTCTGTTCAGGATTTTTACCAGGGTTCCAGAAGGACTGGATGTTATGAGTGCACATCGAGGTGAGGAATGGTTTGTACATTGGGATGGGAAGTTTGTATATGGCAGTGTTATGTCATTTCCAGAAAGTTCTATATCCCCCACCTTGGGCATGCCATAAAATAAGGAGAATGGGCAGGTCAGTTCAGAGTTCCTTACCTAACATCTACCCTGAACCTCTGAGAAACATCTGAGCTATCAGTCTGGCTTCTCATGAGTGGTGAAATGTTAGCAGTTTTCTTAGCTTTCCTGTACTTCTGTGTCCTCGTCTGTAAGTGGATCGTGATAATGTGAAAATTAAAGGAAGAACTGGAAACAGTACTTAGCCCAGCCACTAGTGTGCAGTAAACAATTTAGAGATGTTGGGGGGGGGGGTCACGGCTGTGATGAAAATCAGGGAGGGGTCTGTGATAGACAGAAGGTCCAAGTTCTCATACATACAGTTCCTTTTCCAACCCGTCCCATCACTCTTCCAGACAGTTATGTCGTTCCAAGGCAGAAGGAGCTGGGCAGGTGCACAAATACTATGGCAGAAAGATGAAATTACCCGAAGTGCAAGGGAGAGCCCCTGGGGAGACCTGAGGTGGCCTCTGTGTGTGTCCATGTGCCTGCCTCTCATCTCCATCTACGCTTGCCTGCTGTGCCTAACACACACACACACACACACACACACACACACACACACACACACATACACACACACACACACACACACATACACACACACACATACACACACACACACACACACACATACACACACACACACACACATACACACACACACATACACACACACACACACACACACACACACACACACACACACAGCACTTATAAAGATAGTCTTGTCTTCCAGATAATTCCTTCCCAATCTATGAAAATCGCACTTTCAGCAGAATGACTGGATATGAAAATGGACACAGGCGCTATAAACATCTGCTTTGGTTAATAGGCAATCAATGTCTTTTCATAGTTCTGAACCTTGACCCTGCAGGAGGTAGGCTTGCCTGGCACAAAGCCGTGTGGGTGTGGGCAGGAGCAATTCAAGAGCACCCTTGCTTCAGAGAAGCCCTTTTCCTCTAGGCTCTGAAAACAATCCCTTGCTATTCCTAAAGTTGGAGCATAAGCAGAGACCCCCCCCCCAGCTCCTGCCGCCAGTGGCAACGAGCATGCGTGGATTCGGCTTTCTCACTGCTTCCTGGGCCATGACCTCTGAAGGATTCCCATCGCTCGGTCTCTTCCCTTTGCCATTGCTGCTGTGTGTGTATGCTCAGGAAGCAAAACAAGTCACTGAAGTTCATGGTTGTTCTGGGAACTGAGGAGAGACTGTAGGTCTGGGTCAGCTTAAGTGAGCCAGGCTGCGGTGATTGATAGAGTAACTCCAGCCTCTGCCCTGCAGTCAGCCTGGCCCCGTTTCCAGCTCTTGGAAGAAGGCTGAGTTTCTGAAGAGAAAGCTTGCATAGCACAAACACGAAACATGTCTGATATGGCTAAGAAGGGGCACAGTTCCAAGCCCCCACCCCACCCACACACCCACACACCCACACAAAGAATCAGGCACACAAGATTTTAGCTGCCTTGGGCACACAGTAAGAGAAAATTTAGGAAAATTGGAAAAATCAGCAAGACAAGTTTTATGATTTGGGATTTTTTAACCCCAGGGCAGCAAGAGAAGGCTTGTTTCTCTGAGTCGGGTTTTACAGCTCTGTAAATGAGAAGGAAACTGGACTAAAATCGTCAGTATTTCATGGAAAATTCCAGTCTATTTGGAGAAAAATGTGTTTTAAACTCAGAATGACAGAAGGGTCATTTTTTAGTGATGAACTCCTGACTCTTGAGACAGGGTCATCATTGCTGCTCTGAATATAAAATCATACTGGGGACAAATATTTCCAAGAGGCTTTTTTGTCATTCCCTAAATCTATCATTTAAACACATCCAAGAATGAATCTCTTTTGCAACAATGTAAATAAATACCCACTTTATTTATCTTTGAGTTTCCTGGGAACTGAGCGATGGTCTACAGGCACCAGGAAAACAGATCATGAAACAGTTTGATGGCACAGGACTCAGTCATGGGACTCTGGGGCACACAGAGCTGAGGAACGTATTAGGCACCACAAAAGGGTCCTTGCCATTTAGGGAACCAAAGTCTCCGCTACTCTAAGAAGAGAACATGAGTGGGAGCAGAGGGAAGGGTGGGGCTAGTGGTAGACAGCCTGCTCAGCTCCTGGGCATCAACAACTCTCTTGGAATCACGCTCTTTCTATTCGCTGTGAGTTGTATATTTAGTGGGACATGAAAGTCTTTGAGTAAAATAATACTTATACCCACCATTCACTCTAGAATGAATTCCACAAACTCCAGAACCCCAGGGGGAAATCTGTTTCATGACTTTGAGTAAATAGCACCCCACTACTAGTGAGCTCTATGTCTTCCTGGTTGCTTTCCATTTAGAATTCATGGATGACTGGTTGTTTCTCCTCTCTGTCACCACTTGGAAAAACCCCAATGTTTCACCCACTCTTTTTGTTGTTGTTGTTGTTGTTGTTGCTTTTTTTTAAAGACAGGGTTTCTCTGTGTAGTTTTGGTGCCTGTCCTAGATCTTGTTCTGTAGACTAGGCTGGCCTGGAACTCACAGAGATCTGCCTGGCTCTGCCTCCCAAGCGCTGGGATTAAAGGTGTGCGCCACCACTGCCACCAGGCTGTTTCACCTACTCTTTAGTCTGCCTTGGTAGATGGACATCCCTGGGACAGTCGGTAATATTGACAGGTCTCTCTTCAAGTTCTCTGTAGTGTTTAATCCACCTTCTTTCCCAACTTCCCTACAGCTCTCCTATACAATCATCTCACTCCTGCTCAGCCTTCGTCTAGTCTTCAGTGCTCCTCTTCTTCATTCACAGCCCCTGACCTCACTTCTCAGCTGACAATCAAAACAGAAGCCATCAAAAGAGGACTTGCACATGCCCCCACCATGCTGACCAATTCTCTCCCCTGGACCTGTGTAGATGGACTTTCTTTGTCCCTCCAGCCAGCTCCCAAATAACCACACAGAGACTTGTTATTAATTACAAATGCCCGACTAATAGATTAGGCTTCTTATTAACTAGCCCTTACTATTGGTGAAATTATTAAGGCCACTCCACGTAGTTAAAAGGGAGATTTATTTAGTGGCGTAACGTACAAATGAAGGGATAGGTAGGTTGCAGGGTCTGGTAAAGACGCAGCACACTCTGGCGGTGTTCTCTGGAGAATTCTCCTCGGTCTACCTCCAGTGTTCAGGGTCCAGGAAACAAGGGAAGGTGGTGCATCCGAATCTTGGGTCTTCAGGGCCCTATCTTGTTCCCGCCTTGTAGGCGTGATAGTTACCGAAGCCTCAATGGGGGTTGGAACTTCCAGACCAAAACTGGAATGGCTACCCACTACACCTTACAACTTAAATTAACCCATTTTTATTAATTTATGTGCTGTAACATGGCTCATGGCTTATTACCTCATTTTCTACATGACCTGCTTCCTCTTCATCTGGCTGGCAACTCCACCCTTCTTCTTCCCCACATTCTCTCAGTCTGGCTCTCCCAACTAACCTCTTTCTGCCTAGCTATTGGTCAACTGGCTCTTTATTAAACCAGTGAAAATGACACATCTTCACAGTGTCCAAAAGGAATATTCCACAGCACACCTGTGCCCATTGCCCTCTCCTTTGAGATGAATCAATCACCCATGTCCTGGCAAAGGACTAGGCTTAGGATCCCTCTCAGCTCCTCAAGAATATACCTATATTGTCTTCCTCTGACTTTATTATTTTTCTTCTATGCTTCTAGATCATTTCTATAGCTGTATCTTTTTATCTCAATCTCTCTCAGAAAGAGTTTCTAATGATCTCAAATCCCAATGCAATGACATCATTCTGTCCCTTTGTTACAACAAAACTACCACAAAGACTTGAATACGTTTATTCCACAAAGATTGCATTTTGATACCTAGGGTGATGGTGAGTGAATGGTTAGGCATACAGGCTGGGCATTAAGGGAAGACATCGGGGTTGAAGAAATAAACTTGTCAGTCATCAACATATAAATATCATCCAGGATGGTAAGCACAGTCACCCAGAGATGTAGATAAGAGAAGGGTCCACTTGACCCCCAGTCCCATGCTCCAAAACTGCTTATGAAAATGTCACCAATAATGCTATTGGCAAACCTGATGCTCATTTCTAAGTCTTTATCAGACCAAGCTCATAAGAAGTAAATAAAGTAATTCTTTTTTTTTTTTCTTAAAACACTGTCTTGATTCTATTTCCCAGAAGATCTTGGTGTCCACTCTTTCTCAGTCTCTTCTGACCCTTGAACATGGGAAGCCCTCAGGCTTCATCTTGATGCTCCATCATCTTCTCCATCTATATCCACTCCATCATCATCCTCTTCATCTACATCCACTCTCTGGGTGATTTCACTTATTACCCTGGTTTAAAATAGTAGCCATATGCTGATGGCTCAAAAAAATCTACTTCGGTAACACCGATGTCATCCATTAATGTCCAGCTCATATTCCCTAAGCATCACTCAGACATCAACATTGAACCTTTTCTACAAAGAACCAACTGCTTTCAGTTGTCTGCTTGGCAGTCAATAGCTTTTCCAATTTATCCAACTGCCAGAGCCAAAATCCCTTAAGTCATCTTTCTATCATATCAATCCATCACCAAGTTCCATTAACCCCTCCATCCAGACAGATTCCAAATGTGACAGCTTCTCAGTGCCTTTGCCATTACCACCATCATCCCTCTACACCTAAAAAGCAAAGCATTAGGGTTGGAAGCAGAGCCAGCCAGCAACTCTCAAGTCCCACCCTTATAGCCCTTCCTCCACAGTGGCCTCTTGACTGGTCTCTCCTTTTTTTCTTGTATCTGTCCCCTGCAGACTGTACCCCGGTTGGTTTTCCTGTCAATTTCACGCAAGCTAGAGCCATCCAAGAGGAAAGAGCCTTGATGGAGGAAATGCCTCCATAAGATCCAGCTGTAAGGCATTTTCTTAATTACTGCTTGACGGAGGACACCCAGCCTATTGTAGGTGATACCATCTCTGGGCTGGTGGTCCCGGGTTCTATAAGAAAGCAGGCTGAGCAAGCCATGGGAAGCAAACCAGTAGGCAGCACTCCTCCATGGCCTCTGCATCTGATCCTGCCTCCAGGTTCCTGTCCTGCTTGAGTT
Source organism: Peromyscus maniculatus bairdii (assembly GCF_049852395.1). Lineage (NCBI taxonomy): Eukaryota > Metazoa > Chordata > Mammalia > Rodentia > Cricetidae > Peromyscus > Peromyscus maniculatus. The sequence continues at coordinate 43,510,273 of NC_134865.1, read as the reverse complement.
CCTGTCCTGATTTGTGTTTGTGATAAACAGAAATGTAGAAGTATAAGCTGAATAATCCCTTTCCTCCCCAATTTGCTATTTGGTCATGGTGTTTCATCACAGCAATAGAAACCCCAACTAAGACACAGACTAATCTGTGCCAAAGTATAAGCCAGCCTATGCCACTTCATCCAAAATGCTTCTCTTCAATATCTACATAGTTCACTGTCTTACCTCTTTCTAACTTCTGCTTAAATATCATCTCATCTGTATTGAAAGGTCTTCAGCTACCACTACGCTATACTCCTTTTCTGGGCTCACTCTCCTGTGCAGCACATAGGATAATTGTTCTGGTTGGAATGTGAAATGCCACCACCAGCACCACCACCCACAGGGGCATGTGTTTGAACAACTTGGCTCCCAGATAGTAGTACTGTTTGGGAGGATTCTAGAGTCTTTTGGATGAGGAACACAGCCAGCAAAGGGTGGGGCCTGAGAGTTACCAGCTAGCTCTGCTTCCAACCCAAACACTCTGCTTCCTGGTCTACCGAGCTGTGAGGAATCCTACCTGCACACCTCCACTGCTGTGCAGTCTGCCATGCTTTCCCCGCTGTGATGGATGGTCTTCCCTCACTGGACTATTGACACTGTGAAATCAGGGATTTTATCTGTTTATAGATATAGATCTAGCCCCTAAAGCAATACTTGCCGTATGAGAGGCATTCAATTCAAGTGTTCATTAAATGAATGCATGCAGGCACTCATAAAATATTGAAGATTGTCGTGTCAATAGAGTGGGTGCTCCACAAGTTGCACTTCGAATAGAGAGTTGGGCCACTGTGTAAAATGTAAAAGGAAGAATGGTTTGCAAGATGCTCCAAAATGCCTCTTCCAAAATCTTCCTGTCTTGAAACCCAAAGGCAGAAAGCTAAAGGGGACTGGGGTCTCTGCATCTTTGTAAAGAACGCCGATCCTGAAAATCTTGTCCAGTTGCCAAGCTAGGGGCACCAAGGACCTCCAGCTGGCAACCAGGAGGTCCCTGGTACATTCAGACTGACAAATGGCATATGTGTTTACACAGGGAGGTAAACAATTCCCCAGCCATTCTCTAAATGACCACAGTTTGAGATAATCCAGGAAGGGAGCAGCTCTGCCAACACGCTCGTTCTTTCTGAGTCTCTCCATTGGTAGCTTAGATTCCAGGTAGTTGGAGGTCAAAGGTCCTGTGGTTCCCAAGGCCAGAGTCTTCTTCCAGTAGGCTACTTCTGCATCTGGGTGAGAGGAACCAGGATGAAAATTCATTATATCTGTAAGAGGCTGTAAACCAAGCAGGCCATACCCCAGGACCAATTCAGTAATACCCAGGAATGGGGAGAGAGGGGACATCTGGCTTACTGATTCTACAAACTAAAGTTGAACCTAACTGTCAGCACACTGGCACCCTAAATCACCGCATAAAGCTGGAATTGACCCATGTGATCCCATTGTGACCTTAACAAAAAAAAAAAAAAAAAAAAAAAAAAGAGAGAGAGAGAGAGAAAGAAAGAAAAAAGAAAGTAGGTGCACCAAAGTCACATGCATGGTCCCAGGCTCTAATAACAATCAATAAACATGTTTACCTTATGTCATGATCATGTGTTGTGTTGATGATTACAAGCAAGTTGAAAAGCTTTTTTTAATTTAAACATACACTTTGCCTCCTCCAGGAATGTCAACTGTATTGATAGGCAATGTTGAACACATGAGGGAATTTTGTATCTTGAAGAACCAAACAACTAACTATTTTTAACACAAATGTAATTAATGTACTAATCTATTTCCACATCATCTAAATTTCTCCCAATTTTTAAACACGACCGTATGAAGCATCAGAATCTTCCATGGATTCTGTCTTAGTTAGGGTTAATATTGCTGTGAAGAGACACCATGACCACATGACCATGGCAACTCTTCTAAAGAAAACATTTAATTGGAATGACTGGCTTATAGTTTCAGAGGGTCAGTCCATTATCATCATGATGGAGAGCATGGCGGCAGGTAAGCAGATGTGCGCTGGAGCTGAGAGTGCTACATCTTGCAGGCAACAGGAAGTCAACTGACTGCCACACTGAGGGAAGGTTGAACAAAAGAGACCTCAAAGCCCGCCCCTACAGTGACACACTTCCTCCAACAAGGCCACACCTCCTAATAGTGCCACTCCCTTTAGGAGCCATTTTCTTTCAAACCACCACAGATTCATTCATCAATATCTCATGCTACAGAGCACTATTCAGAGCTGAGATGTCCAACAGCCTTTGGGTACCATGGGCTCAAAGCTTAGCTCTCCCAGGAGCAGCCCACATCTAATGACTGGTAGTCGTAAGAGTATAGAGGTTGGCCCCTCACTCGGTGAGGAGTTGCCACAGGACAGTTTCGCCTTCCTAGACCCCTGACATAACTGTTCTGCTCAACTTGCCTTCTGCCCAGTTCTGAGCCTCTCTCTTCATCCCAGGTCCTGCTCTCAATGTGTGTTTCCCAGCTAACTTCTAGAATACAGACCAGGCTGCACCTCACGTAACTCACAGACTGAAACACCAAAGCAACACTAACACACTTGTGCTGTGGAGAAACACAGGGAGGAGTGAGGAAAAGCTCTCGATTTAGAAGCTTTCGTGGGAGCAGCCATGCTTGACCTCATTCTGAAGGGATGCTCTCAACTGATGGAAAGGGTGAGGAGTGGATCAAATGCTCTAGGTCAGGCAGATGCAGCAGCCTTTGACAAGTCAAGAAGCTAGGAGAGAGTCTGGCTTGTGTCTAGTCACGGTGAATCTGTCAGTGTGCCTGAAGCATGGAGTGAGTCAAGGAGATAAGAAGTGTGACATTGAAGCCAGGAAATGGCAGCATCATTCTACACGGGGCTAATAGAAAACTTAAAAAGTCTTCCACTCTAATCACACTGCCCGGGTATGGATTCTATGATCCTATAGCTTACCAACTAAATGGCTATCTGTGCTTGCCCAGCCTCTCTAAACCTCAGGTTCCTCATTTGAAAACAAGCATACTTCTAAGAATGGCTAAATTCATAGATAGAGGCATGGAGACTGAATGAAGCTATAATGTTTATAATGTACTTAACACAGAATTAGGCTCTGAGCCAACATTAAAAAAATTATGTGGTTGGTGAGATGATCAGTGAGTGGGTAGGAATGCTTGTCATATAAGCCTGATGACATGAATATGACAGCTGGGTTTAGCCGCATGTGTGTGTCACCCCAGCATGTGAGTGGCAGAGACAGGACAATCACTAGATCTTGCTCAGTGCCAGTCTAGTTCCAGTTCAGTGAGAAACCCTATCTCAAGTGAACAAGGTGGATGAGTGATGGGACTGGACTCCCAGCATCCTCTCTGGCCTCCCACACACACGCATGCGCAGACATATATACATCTGCATACACACAAACACACACACACACACACACACACACACACACACACACACTCAAAATAAAAACTTGTTTTCCAATATGGGCCTTTCATTCTAGGTAACAGAGATTACTAGTCATAACTACTGTAACTTGGATCTGAGATTTTTCACCCAGTGCATGGTCCAGCCAGGACATTAAGGGGAGGCTGGTAGAGTGAAATGAGAACACTGGGGGTGTGCCTTTTAAAGGAATATTTGTAGTATGTCGTTTTATTTCTCTTTACTCTTAGGGGAGCTTGCCACCCAGCTCCCAAATAAATGCACATGGAGTCTTATCGTTTCTTATGAATGCCCAGCCTTAACTTGGCTTTTTTCTTACTTAGAAGTATACTTATTTTCTTTTCTTAACTTAAATTATCCTGTCTACCTTTTGCCTCTGGGCTTTTACCTTTCTCTGTTTCTGTATTTCTTTCTTTACTTCTTACTCCATGGCTTGCTGTGTAGCTGGGTGACTGGTCCCTGGGGTCCTCCCTCCTTCTCTTTCTCGTTCCTTGATCTCCTCTTCCCAGATTTCTCCTTCCACTTATTCCCTCTGCCCGCCAGCCCCACCTATCCTTTGTCCTGCCTTGCTATTGGCCATTCAGCTCTTTATTAGACCAATCAGATGTTTTAGACAGGCCAAGTAACACAGCTTCACAGAGTTAAACAAATGCAACACAAAGGAATGCAACACATCTTTGCATCATTAAACAAATATTCCACAGCATAAACAAATGTAATACACCTTAGACTAATATTCTACAACAGATATTGTGACCTCCATCTCGTCTTTTCTGTCTGCTTTCAAGCCTCCATAAGGGGACCACATCTCCTCCCAGTGTACTCTCCTACAACAATGAACTGTGCTCTCACAGGCCCATGATGCATTGTGCTTTCACTGGCCCAAAGCAATAGGTTCAAGTGACTGTGGTCTGAATCCCTGAAACTGGAGCTAAAATAGATCTTTCCTCCTTTTAAGTGGATTGTTCTGGGTATTTGTCACAGTGGCAGGAACCAGACTAACACCATACTGGTACTTTTAGAGAACAACTCTGGTAAGATGTCTGTCTGTTCTCTCAGAAGAAAGGTCAAGGTTGACAGATACGTTCGTGTACATGAGAGACTAAATTTTGAAGCAGAAATGGTGAAGACATTGTTTGCTTGTTTGTTTGTTTGTTTGTTTGTTTGTTTAAAAAAGGCTTTATGTACACTGGCTGCCCAGGCAGCAACAAACAGAGTTAGGACAAACAGCAAAACAAACTGCCAAGGAAGCCAAGGAGGCCTGAGGTAGAATTGAGGTCTCAAAATACAATGTTTTGAGCTAGAAAGAAATTTCCCAGGGCTAAGTCTCATTCTGAGAGCTGCTATCAAGTATGCAGCGAAAGTAGAAACTCACAGGCTGGCTGACGTCACTCCTTCAAGCTCTACACCCCACGATGCTATTCTCATCAAATCTTACCACCAAAAATGAATTCCTAATCCCCCCAATTCCTAAATACACTGTCCTCCAAAAAGGTTGTAATAGGAAAGTCTACTACTAGTAGTGATTATAATGATTTCAAAAACTATGCATTGATCTCAGCCTCCAGATCACTCAAGACAAGTACCCATGCTAATTACAGAAAATGTAAATTCAACTTTAAGACCGCATTAGGGATACTGATTGAACCAAGACAGAATTATAGCAGGAGAAAAACTGCGAAGTGATTTTCTAAATTAAAATGTCAATATTTACTTGGCAGGAGATAGAATGGCCAAGAAGATGGCTTTTGGGGGGTGAGGTTCATCCATTGCAGCTGCAATGTGCTGACCTCAGCAATTTCCCAAAATTTGGGGAAACTTGACTGTATAAATTGTGGTAGCGGGAGACTGTGTTGGGGGAGAGGGAAATTTAAAGCTGGGTGTGGTGACTTGTGCCTGGGATCCCAGCCCTTGGGAGGCAAAGACAGCAGCATTGCCTTGGTTTGGGGGACAGCAAGAGCTACATGACGAATTCCAGGCCATTCAGGACCACACAATGAGACACCCACCTCAAACAATACATTGTTTTAAAAGACATGCTGGCTCGTGCCTGTGATCCCACCTCAAACAGGCTGAGGCAGGAAGATTACTGACTTTAAGGTCAGGCTGAGATATGTGGTGAGTCCTTGTTTCAAAAACAGTGTTATTAAAGCCATAATGGGTTTGCCTTTATTCATCTACCTACCATCCAGGTGAATAATTTTAAAATTTTTAAAAATGACAACATCAAATGTTAATAAGGGTGGGTAACAACCAGAATCACCACTCACTTACTGGTAAAGTGTTAAAATGCTAGAATAAAACACTTAGAGGCAGAACTTAGCACTTCTTATAAAATTAAGTCTTGAGCCAGGCAGTGGTGGTGCACACCTTTAATCCCAGCACTCAGGAGGCAGCAGCAGGCAGATCTCTGTGAGTTCAGGCCAGCCTCATCTACATAGTAAGTTCAGGGACAGACAAGGATAACACAGAGAAACTCTGTCTCTAAAACCCGTGTGTGTGTGTGTGTGTGTGTGTGTGTGTGTGTGTGTGTGTGTGTGTGTGTGTGTGTGTGGTGTATGTGTGTCTATATGTAATCTATAAAGTTAGCAATTCCAATTCTAGATATTTTTTAATACACACAATACAAATGCTTTAACCGTTGTAGCTCATCCCGTTGGCCAAGTGGTAGATACCCAGGACTCAGCAGCAATGTCAGCAATCCTCTGAGCCTCTCTTTCTGGCTCCAGTACAGTGAGCACATCACCCTCTCCCATGAGCCTTTCACATTTCGGATGATGGAGCAGCTGGTGTCATCCATAAATTCACACCTGGATGCACTTTCCCTTTGAACTGTCCTGCCCAGCACTGTGGTTACCCTGGCCAGTTGACAGCCTGCATGCAACTCTAGCAGAGAGCCAGTTCTAGATACTTTAAATGAAAGCATATATGTATAACATGACTGGAACAAGAATATTTGTCAATACTCTGGAGGTAGAGGTAGGTGGACTTCTGTGAGTTCATGGCCAGCCCGGTTTATATAGAGTTCCAAGCTAGCTAGGACGAGAGAGAGAGAGAGAGAGAGAGAGAGAGAGAGAGAGAGAGAGAGAGAGAGAGAGAGAGAGAGAGACCACAATCTAAACATTTATCCTTATATCCCCAGATAAGTATACCTATTACCCTTCAACAAAGGAAATTCTCTTTGCAACAGATGAAGATCATTACTGAAAACAACAGCAGATCAAAGGACAGAGAACAGGTGAGCATATGGTGCCCAGCCCAGGGTATCCATCTACAATCTCTACACATAAGGCTCAGAGAACATCTTAAGAGGGAGCAGAAAGATTTTAAGAGCCAGAGGACCAAGAACTCTGCTGGGAGATTGCATCACCTAGAAACACCAGGGAGGTTACATCCATGAAGTCTCATTAACATGGCTACTCGAACAAGACCTGAACAAGATGACGCCAACAGACATGTTAACACAGAACGGAGAAATCTCATGGGGTCCCACCGCTAACCAAGGAACTATAGGGAGCTAAGGAATGTTGAGATCAGGAAAAGTAGTCTTCCCCAGACAAGAGTACAGCAATTGACTATCCAATACCAAATGGTCAGCCCTGAAATCATATACATACAAGTAACTTTAGACAGACTGATCAAGTTACATACATGAATATATTCACACACATATATAGCAACAACAATTAAAGAAATAAAGGCAATGAATTTGAGAGAAGGTGGGGGGTACATGGAAAGAGTTGGAGGGAGGAAGGGGGGGGAGAAATAATGTAATTATACATTTAATTTCCAAAAATTGGAAAACAACAAAAACATATTCTGCTGACTGAAACAGGCCCTGTCCACGGAGAGCACGATATATGCTTAAATGCATCTAAGAGAAGAGGCAAACACCATCTATAATGGAAACATCCAGAATAGTTGTTGCCCGTAAAGGACCAGAGAGGGAGACATAGGGAACTTTATTATATCTTCACAGGGTTTGGAATACGGCAAAGTATACACTTGTCCTTTATAAACAAAACAGTTTCCATTTTTGTCCCGAGATCTCATCCTACACCCTCCCTTGAGGAAGCATGAGCTGGGGCCTGAGTAATAGAAAATGCATATGGCAGACGGGCCCCACATGCGGTCGGGGGCAGCTCTCCAGGGCTTCTGTGGGAGACATCGCCCCCAAATGCCCGCGGCATACACTGGGAAAGCCTGAGTTTCCACCCTGAAACAAAGGAAGTGCAAACAAATGCTTAAGCCCAGTGGCTGACAGCCTCGATTCCAGACTACCGGGAAAACACTCGGATGGCTGAGACGGACTTTGAAGTGTGTCAAAAATAAAATGAGTAGATATATTAGAAACCAATTATGGAAATGTGTTAATGGTAGAATCAGTATATATATATATATATTTCCACCTCAACATTGTTATTACATTTTCACAGGAAAATGTTGAAGAACTTATTTTGGAAAAAAGCCACTCAAATCACAGGAAGAAGTCAGCCGCACAGCCAGACTGAGCTAGATGGTGCTACAGGAATTTTTTTTTTTGGGGGGGGAGTGGGGTGGGTGATTGATGTTCAGCGTGGGAAGGGGTTGGGAATACGTCAACAGAAGGCTTCCCTTTCTTTCTCAACCTAATATTTGTTGGACCAAATAAAACACACGTATTGAGCGCCTGGTATTTGACTGGATGACTTCCTGTTGGCTTCCAAACTTAGACCAGGCAGACAGTCTATGTGCAACTAAAATAAATAAATCAGCCAGCAGCAGTCAGCAAGCCTTTCCGGGGGCGAGCAGTAAGTGGCCTCCACCTCAGCGCAGCAGGGGGCAGGGGTGGCCCCTTTCTTGTGGTACAGACAGCAGTAACACTGGGAAAATAAACAAATGGAGATCCCCGGCTGTTGGGCCTGCTTGGGTAGCGCCTGGGCTCGGCACCCCCTGCCCTGAGATCCCGCCATGTTTGTGGAGCCTGGGTTTCTGTCTAGCAACAGGGTCCTTTTTTCCTATCCCAGGGTGCAAGTGGCCGCAGCTGTCTGTAGCTGATTTATGGGAGGAAGCCACCACCAGGAGACCCAGGAGGCTCTCTCAGCCCAGGATGACAGCTATGGGAACTCTGGGTTTGGGGACCAGGAAACCGCCAGGCAGTATGGGCTACTCTACCATCCTGGGAGAGGCCCCTCAAAGAGACCCTAGAGAGTTAAATCCTATGCACCACACACATTCCCATCCCCCATAGTGTAGTCCCCAGCTCGGGAGATGTTATTTTTAGCCTTTCTCAAAGGAGACTGTAGGATGGGAACTTGGGACAAAAAAAAAAAAAAAAAAAAAAAAAAAAAGGAAGGTGTTTCTTCCATGTGTCAGAGTACCATGCTTCATTATTACCACACCTTGTGGGCTCAGGTGGCTTTGAACATACACCTAGACGTACTGCTATCCGAATCTTTCAGGAGTGGTGGCCCCACAGGCTTTCCTCAATAGTTACCCCATGGCCCAGGGAATGTGGAGAGAGAGCATCTGCCAGGTCAGCTTCCTGCCTCTGACCTTCTAAAGCAGCCCGCACCTGCGTCTATGTTAGAGACCAGCGGAGTAAGATCTTCGTGCTCACTAGCTTAGTAAGGCTTCTCTCAGAAAGCCAACAGCAAGGGTGTGGCGTGCTTAGAACGAGGCTTAGGAATCCAGGGCCCAGTCCCCTAGCTGTATGAAATATGTATTTCCTCAGCATTATTCCAAGTAGTCATTAGCATCTCAGAAAACCAGAATGTGCTTATGGTCAAGCGTGTATACACACACACACACACACACACACACACACACACACACACACACCACTAGGATAACTCAAAATTGAATGAAGGATCAAGCTTTCTGCGATGTCTCTCGAATATAGATGCTTCACCCCACAGTTTCTACCCATTTCTTAGCAGCCTTCCTGCTTCCTAATCTATGCCAGCGCTCCACCACACGCTATCCCAAAACCCAGCAGCTCTTTCCTACTTCTGCATGACCTGTGCAGCCTGTCTGGGATATAAAGTGTGCCGCTACAACTCAAGAGAAAAACACAAAGAGCCAAGGTTTAGCTTCATGGCTTCAGCAGGGCTCCTGTCACAGACTCAAAATAAAAATACGGATAATACCCAAGGCCATCACTAGATACAAAGCTAGCCCTAATTGCCAGTGAGTCACAATATACTTTCCAATTTCATCCCTGCACCACCCCGATTCCTCCTTAATTCCCACTGCCCCACCCACTGTCACTCAAATTGCAAGACAAATCCAAAGCCAGCCCTGTCTGGGTCACGATCCTCGGGGGCTAAGTAACTCTTCTTGGCGTCCCTGAATACCATTATAAAGAGACAACATGCATCTTAGTCCTTAATCCTTTTCTGTATAATTTATAACCTTACTATAAAATGTAATTCCTTTCCCCCTCCTGCAAGGCAAATGTTTTGATCACTTGACAGATAAACAGACAAGCCAGAGGAGTGCTGTGATATAATCAGTAGCTGGCGATGTCCAGATTCAACCCCAGGTCTGTCTGTCTCTGTCCCGCACAGTTGCGGGGACCACACTGCAAGGCTGCTCTGCTGGGACTTGCCTCTGCCCTGCTCCTTTCTAGAGGATTCCTTTCCCTCTTGGCTAAACACAACTGTTCAATGGGGAGCTGCGGGCGGAGGGGGCGGGGCTAACAAGACAGGCAGGTGATAAGACTGTCTCCATCCTCTCCAGAAGACAGGAGGTGGCTGGGCGGCTCCAGGGGGCAGGACACAGAGGAGTCAGTCAGCCTCTTGTGAGATGGCCTGGGAAATGGCACTCCATCTCTTCGCAAATACAAAGCGGCAAGAGCCAACCTTGGGAGCACTCACACAGGCAGCCTGCCGTTTCATCGCCCCCCCCCCCCCCCCCGCAGATGTGGCTTCGTGGGTCTTTCATTGACCTACAGTCCAGCATATAAAAATGAGATTTCATGTAAAAATTCCAATTTTTAGATTCTCTTGGAAAATGCAATTTAGAAAGACAGGGCTCACATCCCCAGATGGCCACACCCAACTGGGAACGAAGCGACAGTCATGGTCAGAGCCAATGCTCATTCTCCATCCAGTCCGGCAGAGTTTTCTGCCGCCCCACCAGCGTAACCCATATAACCAAGTTCCACTCTTCCACTGGTCCCAGCAGCATGTAACTTGGTAAGGCAGGTAGCTAAGGTAGGTAGATAGGTAGGTAAGTAGATAGATAGGTAGGTACGTACATACATACATACATACATATCAAGACACACAACGAGAGAGAGATACAGAAACAGACAGACATTCTTTCAATCAGCATTTTATCCCTTCGGCCAGGAAAGCACACAACTCCTTGAGGGAAACAAGAGACTTAGAAAGGTGGGTGCCTATTTCCCAGAGGTCTAGTGAGATGGCTAGGGACACACTTACTAGAATGTCACAGTCACAGGGGTGGGACTGCGCCTGTTTTATCACAGCTGTTCCCAACACCTGGAACATAACTGACCACCTGTAGCTGCCTATTACATGTAATAGAATGAAAAGACGAGGGTGCTATCTCTGTCCCTCCTGGGACACGAGGTGGAAAATAAGGGGGAACTTGGGGCAGGAGCTCAGCCAACACGGCTCCAGAGACAAAATCCACTCTGATGGTTCGTCCTCATTAGCTCCCTGGCTCAAGTTTAGGATCACTTAGTAAACGCGTCTCTATTGTGTCTGTGAGGGCGGCTCCAAGGTTTCGAACCATCCCAACGGTGGGCGGCACCGTTCTGTGGATTGGGGTCCCAACCCAAAGGAGAAAGCAAGCTGAGCGCCAGCGTTCACTTGGCTGTTTCCTCGCTGTGGAGTCAAAAACATCAGTCACAGCCCCATCACATCACCATGGCTTCCCCACCTTCAAATTGTGAGCCTAAATAAGCCTTTGCTTCCTTAACCGCCTTTGTCAAGCACTCTGCCACAGCCACAAGAAACGTGGCCAACCCAGCTTCCGGGCCCCTGGAAACAGAAAGCATATATATATTATAATATTTTATGGTATCTTGCTTATTTATTGTGTGTACACATACCGCAGCAGAGGTCAGAGAATGACCTGCTGGACTTGGTTCTCTCCATCTACCATGTGGCTCCCAGGGATTGAACTCAAGTCCCCAAGGTTGACAGCAGGCAGTTTTATCTGCTGAGCCATCTGGCTGACCCAGAAAACCTGCTTTTATGTGGTACGGCAAAGGAAGGTATTCTAGAGGAGGAGGGTTTGCAGGGCGTTTAGAAACATTCTCTTCCCTCTTTGGCTAGCCAATTTGACCTGTTGAGAGTGCTTTCATCTAGAGGAGGAGCTTTCATCTAGAGGCGCGTGGTCTAAACCACGCATGCTCTGCATACCCACCACGCATGCGCCTGTATCAGACCAGGCAAGGTGCCTGTACAGCAGACCCTGGCCAGAAGAATTGGGTCAGAATTAGTCCCCTGGCTGGATGGTTTGGTTCGAGGGAAAGGAGCCACCGGTGGCAGAGGTGGGCAGCCAAGCCACATGGGAATTGGCCCTGTAGGTACTAGTGCAGATAAGTCCATTCCAGGGACACACTGGGCAAAAAATGGAGGCGGGGCTGTGCGCCAGCCTCCTATTTAGTACAGCAAAGCACACAGACTTCTGATCTGCCCAAGTAAGCAATCACTCTGTCTCGCCCTGAGCCCTCCATTCAGTGACTGACATGGTCCTCTGGTCGCCCTCTCACCCCAGCCTGGCTGGCTGCAGCTCTCTCTCTCCCAGGGCCCCACTTTCTCTCTCTCCAAAAGGTAGGAGAGTATCAGCATGTTGAATCTCTAAGATCCCGATTCAACTCACAGAGCACATTGGGCTCTTCCTGAGGCCTCCTGGTAGGAAGACACTACTTATCTCCATTAACCTCTGACCCAGCCAAGATGAAACAGCTCCCATCTGTGAGCCTGAGTGCCCCCACCCCCGGACTCAAGCTAAACAGAGTGTGGGGGTGGGGGCGTGGGGCCCTGCAGAGGCCGCAGACTTGATGCCTCGCCCCCAGGGAACCGCTGCCCCCTCCCCCTGGCTCTAGCCCTGAGCCCGTTCTTAGAGCGCTCCTTGAGAACCCCTCCAGGTGGCCTCCGGGTTAAGAACTACCCAGGGAGGAGGCAGTGCCCCCTAGGAAGACGGAAGGCCATAAACCCTGAAAGGCTGTCTGTTTGATTTACGTGATAATAATGGGAATGTTAATCTCTAAAAGTGAAGCCCTTCACCTAAAATTCCAGCCTCCTGGGTCCCCACACCTGCCTTCAGAACAGCCAGTCCTGACTGGCTCTCCCAGGGGTCCAGGCCTTGTTAGCCTCACCGCACACCACAGGAGCCAGACAGGCATTGCCCGGTGCTCTTTCTACAGGTGAGTAAACAAGACCAGGTGACTTGCTCAGAGTCACACCAGCAGGAGTGACCCAGGTGAAAGCAGGCTCATGTCTGTCTAACTCCGAAGCCTATGCACATTTCCAAGGCAGCCAAATAACGTCTGTGTTCCTTGCCCCTTCGGGTGGGAATATGAGTATGTTTACATCGTTCCCTAAAACGGGGAGATTTGAGTTCCTACAAGAAATATTTCTCCAAGAAGATGTTAAGCAATGATTGCCAATGTTAACTTAAAACAATTTAAATGGAGAGAAACCAAGACGGTGGTGGTGGTGGTGGTGGTGGTGGTGGTGGTGGTGATGGTGATGGTGGTGGAGGAGGAGGAGGTGGTGGTGGAGGTGGAGGTGGTGGAGGTGATGGTGGTGGTGGAGGTGGAGGTGGTGGTGGAGGTGGAGGTGGTGGAGGTGATGGTGGTGGTGGTGGTGGTGGAGGTGGTGGTGGTGGTGGTGGTGGTGGTGGTGGTGGTGGTGGTGGTAGTGATGGTGGTGGAGGTGGTGGTGGAGGTGGTGGAGGTGGTGGTGGTGGTGGTGGTGGTGGTGGTGGTGGTGGTGGTGGTGGAGGTGGTGGTGGTGGTGGAGGTGATGGTGGTGGAGGTGGTGGTGGAGGTGGTGGAGGTGGTGGTGGTGGTGGTGGTGGAGGTGATGGTGGTGGAGGTGGTGGAGGTGGTGGTGGTGGTGGTGGTGGTGGTGGTGGTGGTGGTGGTGGTGGTGGAGGTGGTGGTGGTGGTGGTGGTGGTGGTGGTGCTGCTGCTGCTGCTGCTGCTGCTGCTGCAGTTTAAGGCTATTCTGGTCAATGTAGTTCACCAATGGACTCAGAATGAAGACCAGCAGCCAATTCCAGATGGTGAACACAAACAGGAGATCATAAGAAGTCTGTAGAAGAGGGTAATTTAGATAGCATCGTGAGGGGCTTGTGAGGAGTCCCTGAAGGCAGACTATCTTTGTTTTGTAGTCCTAATCCGGATGCCCAATGCACCATCAATGCTGAACAGTAAGCAAATGGCTGGACAGGGGCCTTACAGCTTTTTAACTGTGGAAGCATCTCCCAGTGTGCCACAATTGGACCCACACACAGGAGTCCGGAAGCAGGGAACTGTTCCCTTGCCCAGCATACCCAAACCACCAGGACATTCGTGGAGACTAGACACCGCTGAGAACTTTGTAGCTTCCCAGCTCTCGTGGTAAGCACTCTTTCACAGACTGCATAATGACCTTGGGCCTCTTGTCTTGCTGGGGCCATTTCACAGAGGAGGGACCTGGGGCTCAGGGAATTGAACTGATCGAGGCAAAATCCTGGAGCAAGAAAGACACGAGGGCTGCCTCCTCGGTGCTCAGAAAGACACGAGGGCTGCCTCCTCGGTGCTCACGTCTCCACCACAGCCCACGAAAGGAGCCCAGGCTTCCTGCAGAACATGCTATGGTGCGTTTCAAACCCTCGGACCGTCACAGAAAGATGAATGGTAAATCACAGCAAGGAAGGTGAACTGTAACCCCCCAAAAAGGTCTAAATATTCAAGCTGCTAGAGAGAAGGACCAGGCACGTGCCCTTCCTATAGGCTTCTCTTTAAGCCAGTGCTTCTCAACCTTTCTAATGTTGTGACCCTTTAATACAGCTCTTCCTGTTGTGGTGACCCCCAACCATAAAATTATTTCATTGCTACTTCATAACTGTAATTTTGTTACTGTTATAAATCATATTGTAAATATCTGTGTTTTCCAGTGGTCTTAGAAGACCCCTGTGAAAGGGTCATCCGAAGATCCTGGGGTCACAATCCATAGGTTGAGAACCACAAGTTTAAGCCCACAACCCAGGTGCAAGCGGAGCCCAGGGGCCTGTGAGCCTCTAACTGAGAATTAACTGGCTTATTGTTCTGCTCATTAGCACCTCCACAAGAGACAACAGTAAAGAAAATAAATAGAAAACAAACTCAAGAGGGACATTACTCATATCCGCAACCATCATGGAGGGTGAGGTGGTTTTTCAGAAATTGAGGCATGTTGGGAGGGCGCTAACAGAGGGAACAGTTGAAAGGGTGATTGTTTTAAAAGCTGTTGGCAACTTTTCTTTTTATTGACAGCATTATCCTTAAATTCCTCATCCTGGCTAATCTAAACTGGCTATAAATGGAGAATGTTTGAACTGCTGGACTTGTGCAGGAACCCGTGAAAGTATTTTATTGTGTGCAATTTATTGCCTCGTGCCAAATTCACTGGCTGCACAATCTGTTTGCAAAAATTTCCAAAGTTCAAATGTCAGTGACAGTTCCACCGAGCTTGTCAACGGAGCTCACCTCTTGAGTGAGATGAAGGGGGTGCCAGCAGGTGGAGTGGGGGAGGGGTGTCCCCAAAGTCCCTCCCTGCGTGGAACCTTTCCTTGGTCTGGCATGCTTTCTAAACCATTCCCTGCACTTGCCAGGCTCTGCACTCGGGTTGCTCTGCACAAGAAAAGGCACTGTCCTGACTTCTCCCTGACATGGAGCTTCACCTTCTGCTTGCTTTGCTTCCCCGTGGTGAACATATGTGTTGGACCAAACATCGGGACACATGGTTTGGCCCTGGGGTGGGGGTGGGGGAGAATTAAGATTATTCCAGAAGATCTAGTGCATATGTTCTCTAGAGACAGGGGAACTCAGGACTGTGTATACAGTAGGCGCTTAGTTATTGCCTGCATTGAAAAAAAAAAAACACAGCAGCCTTCCAGAAGACATCTTGGATTTCATTCACAAGTTTCATCTACAGCTAGCTCTGCTGTACTTTGTTTAGTTTTGTTTCTAAATGTTCAAACTCTCCGGGCGGTGGTGGAGCACACCTTTGATCCCAGCACTCGGGAAGCAGGGCCAGGTGGATCTCTGTGAGTTCGAGGCCAGCCTGAGCTACAGAGTGAGTTCCAGGACAGGTACCAAAGCTATACAGAGAAATCTTGTCTCGAAAAACCAAAAATAAAATAAAATAAATAAAATTTTGAAACTCTTTCAGGCTCCCACACTAGGCCAGTTCCCTATGCCTCTGACTAGCCCACTACAGCATCATTATTTTCTTTTTGTAAGATTAAAATTAAATGGGAAGTGGGGGAGGGAGATGGGCGAGATCGCAAGACAGGACATGGAGACATGATGCAAAAGACACAAAAAATAAATTTTAAAAAAAGTTAAAAAAAATAAATGGGAAGAAAAGGAAAGGAGAAACATTATAATTAAATTACAATCTCAGAAATAAACAACAAAAAAGAATCCCCAAAAGTAAATAAATAAAAATTAAATTTAAAAGCAAGACCTAAAAGGGTTCCCCCTTAGACCCTGGGAACTTTAAAATATAGGTAGAGATACGATATACATTTTTCCGCTTGGGAAATAAGTAAGGATTTTGATAAGTAAAGTGCTACTCCAAACACATCACAACAGTAGAATGAGCCCAATGAAGAATTAACTGTTGGTCTGTTTAGATAAGAAGTACATCCAGTCAAAATCAACTGCAATTACAGAACTTCAAAGTCAAATCATTTGGCTCAGCCACATTGGTTTTAATCTCACATCAAAAGCAGCTGTGTCTTAGTTGGCTTATAAAAGGAAAGCAAGTCTTCCCAGCCAATATGAAGCATGGGAAAACAAGGATAATATTTCTTGAAAACCTCAGATAAATAAATAGTGTCACACTGTGAAACACACACAGCAGTTTCAGAATTTTTTTTTAATGTAAGCTGCCTTGAGAGATTATGCTTTATGGAAGAAGAACAGGTGTAAAACCCAAACGGGCCCATCCCTTTTCATTGATAAGACTCACAGAAATGCATATTCATGAATGAAACGGCCAAAACCAAGACCCGTTCCCAACACTTGAGTGGGGACCCAATTTAAGAGGAAGTCCCTAAGTTCAACCAAATGGATTCTATTCTCTGGGATTTCATGAAATTCGAACTCTAGTTGAGTAGATCCTGGGTGGGGCTGGGTCATCTGTGTGCCTCACATGCTTCCCGACTCCAGCTTCTGGCTTGTGGACTGACTTTGAGCAGCAAGAAAGTAGAACTTTTGACCTTTGGGTCCCTCCCACACATCCATCACTCCTTGCCAAAAGCCTAGCTAGATGAAATAAGCCACTGTCTGTAGCCCTGAAGGGGGTAAGGGCTATTTTCATGTGTTAAATGACCTCCCTTGGGGCCAACACAACAATATAGAGCAAAACAAAACCAAGATTTTAATTGCAGAGACAGGCTCATTAGGAGCATATCATTAGAGAGATTTCAATGGAAGGCAACTCAAAAGGGTGAACTGGATGCCAGAGCTTTTACCTGAAACTTATTTCCCAGTGAAGTTTGGTGAGGAGAGGGAGAGAGGGAGGTGCTGGAACCAGCTGGTGGCCAAAGTCATTATCAGCTCTGTCTTCCAGAGACTGAAAAATCAATGTGAGTTTGTCCAACAAAGGGGCCACTTGGAGATGGGTTCGGCATTTAGTGAAGATCTGAGATTGAAGCGGGGAATGACAGTGTTACCGCAGAGGTCCAGTGGGTGTTTGAAAAGCCCTGGTACTTAACCTTCTAACAGAAGCTCCTCATCTGTGTGATGGGGGAAAAAAATCACAACACATCCTTCCAGCGATGGTTGTGAGAATTAAAATGAATTCTATTAAGGGCATTTTATTAGTCGACAGTAATTGAAAAGGATTCCGACAGCAAGTCCTGCAGAAGCGCTGTCTAGGCTACTATTATATAACACACATTACATTGATTTCAAATATCGCAGGTCAAGAGCATCAGCTATTAAAATATGCCTGGCATCACTGGGAGAGTCAGCCATTGAAAACTGTCCATCAGTGTAAAATTGCTGACAATTGCCCTGCTGGTACATGATCCTTGCGGAAGCGGGGAGGAGGCGGTGATTTAATTTCACACTCAACAGAAACAATAAATTGGAAAAAAGAAAAAACTCATCTGAAGAGAAGATATTAAGTCTGCGTGATTATAAAAAAGAAATACATGTTTTTTCAGCCCACCAATTGGAGACTCACACCAGCAATTTCTTCTAGAAAAATTAATATTCTGATAGAATTACAATTTCTGAAATGTAATTTAAAGTCAAAGTTCTCGAAACCATCCCCCCAGCTAAAAGTCCATAGTAGCCCATAGTGAATCTAAAAAGAGTGTGGCAGTGCAGTGGGGTGATAATGTGTAGTTTTTCAGGAGTTCCATATATTAGTTAAGGCATCATTCAGCTACAGCATTCGCCTGATCAATATAATAATAATCTGGGCTCCAAATTTCAGAAGACCTTTTGACAAAAATACTTCCCACTTGCCCCAAGGAAAACTCATTTCCAGTAGCAAATGAGGCAGAGAATGTGAACATGTCATTTTAAAGGAACTAGCCTGGAGTGACGGCCAGCATTAGGAGCTGGAGATGGGCAAATCATAGGAGCTCACCGACCAGCCATCTTCCTGTTCAGTGAGAGACCCTGTCTCGTGAATTAAACTAGACAGAGTGCAGAGATAGAGGGAAACACCCAACATTCTCTTCTGGCCCCCAGTGAGCATGTGCATTCACACACACACACACAGACACACACACACACATACTGGGTTGCAACTGGAAAACTGTAATCCCTAAAATGTATCTCAATGAAGACAGGAATTTTGTCCAATTTGATGGCCTCTGAAGCTGTAACTCCCAAGGCAGTGAACGAAGGAATGACCCTGCCCATGTAAATTTGACCACTGGACTTACACCTCTCATTGGCCAAATAAGGGACGGGAACTAAATGTGGTCCTTTTCCATTCATTCATTCATTCATTCACTGTCATCCTTCTCCCACCAACGGTCAGGAGTTTGTGGGGGCTGTCTTGTGTCAAAGAAACTTCACTGGATGGCCTTATCTAGTGTAAATAAGTACTAGATTGTTCTAGAGACTGGATTCATATATGTCATACAGGTGATATTCGAGGTACTAATCTTTATTTCAACTGCTCTCCAGCAGCAAGCACTGCTTAGCTCTATTTTGAGGCTGGGCAAACAGAGCCTCCTATACCCTGGGCATTTTATGCTAAGTTATGTATAAAAGGATGAAATGCTCCCTGACTCTCCAAAGGAACCTGAACTTCTTATCACAGAGTGAGCCCTTTTCTGGGGTGAAACTGTTGGTCCCAAATGAAGGCCAGGTCCAAGGACCTTTCCCAAAGGGAAATAAGATGCTCTTCTGCTAGGCAGCCAAAGACAGTACCACAGGCTTGGTCCACCTCAAGGAGCTACAGCATCTCTCATGTGCACACTGCTCCTGCATCACATCCCAGGATCCTCCCAGCATCTTTAGCCAGTCACATCCCCATCATATAACAAATGCTACATCTTACAATGGTTCTCAGCCTTTGGTTCGGGACCACACAAGGGTCAAATATCAGATATTTACATTATGATTCATAGCAGTAACAAAATTAGTTATGAGGTAGTAATGAAAATAATTTTATGGTTTGGGGTCACCACAGCATGAACTGTTTGAAAGGGTCACAGCCTTGAGAAGGTGGAGAACACTGCCTTAGACCCTTGTCTCCACTGAGCTTTTTCCTAAGAGAAATGCTATTTTTATTAAATTGTTTTCACTCATTAGCCTTTAGGTCTCTCCAGTGCTTAGTATCATATCAAGTACATGCTAAAACCTACTAGAATAAAGAAACAAATGAGTTAAGTGTTCAGCTTGACTGGGGGCAACATGAGAAATTTCTGGGATATCCAAAGGATCTGATTGTGTTGAGTTTGTATAGAACACCCATAAAAAAAAAACAATTTCTAAATCGGTTGACATATTCACATTACCAAATTAAATTAGCCCTTAGGCTGCGTGTCACACAAATGCATGCATGGCCCACCTCATGGTAGCTTAACAGCAAAAACCATGTGCCCGGGGTCATTTCTAGCCCGGGTTGAAATATCGATCCTTCGGCACCCCAGCCTTGCAAAAATTACTGTGTCTCTCCAAGCCTCCACCTTCTCTGTGAAGGGATGTGGGGGAAGATGAAATGAGACGACCCACAAGGTTGGATCTGAGTTGTTGGATGGATGAAATGAAAACAGAGTGTCAGTAACATGTTCTGAAGGTGCTCATGTTTCTTCATATAATTCCTCGTGTCCTAGAATGAGGAACAGCAGCCATGTGGAAACACGTGACAATAACGGTTCTCGAACATTTGGGGTCCTGTGACCACTTCATCCCCTCATCTTGCTCATCCTGCCTGGAGCTTGCTGTTTTGTTTGTGATCATCTTACAATTAAACAGGGAACAATTCGATAAAGCATCACTAATAAATTATTGACCTGCACCAAAAGAATCAGGAGAACCCCAGGCAGGGCTATCTGAGCATCCTGGAAGAAAAGCAAAGGGACCTGCTGGGGTCAGGAGGCTGCTCACCTTTACTTTGACTTCTCAGCAGGCCTGGAGCCTCACTGATAGGGGCCTCCTGATAAGAAGTTTCCCAGCATTCCCCTTGTTTCTGGGACAATGTGACAGTTCAAACCAGATCCAGACGAGACAGAACACGGAGTTTGAGGGGAAGATTAGTAAACTTCAAAAGCTTTGGAGGACTTGATAAGCCAGGGTGGGGGTGGGAATATTTATTTAAAAGCTTACAGTCCCTGAAAATATTCCATCTGAGCCCCTCGGTCCCCCACCTTCTTTCCCCTTGACCTTTTGGTGACCTTCTCTCAGCTCTTGAAGTGTCTTGCCTTGGGTCAGCTGCATTCCCAGCCACAATACCAATTTTTGCCTAGTTAAGTTTCCAGAGACACAGCCTCTCCTGGGGTCCCTTGAGGGTTTAGAAAGAGAAGATCAACATTTACACTGGAAAAATACACTCAGCTGTGGAGAGGGCCTAATCTTTTTTACAACCCTCCACGGCAGCTGTGCGGCCTGACTTGCTCCTCCCCAGCTCTTAGGCTGCTTGGAGAGAGTGGCTCATCCCACATCGAGTACCAAGACACTGGACCCCAAACTTGGAGAAAAAAACTGATGGAAATCATGGGTGTCTCATAACCAGATTGGTGCAGTGAGTCTCATAGGATCGGGAACAGAAAGCAAGAGAGGATTACCATGGAGAAAAGGTCAGGGTTCAGAGATGGGTGATTAGGACAAACTCCTCAGTGATGGGGAGAGGATGGACTCACAGTGATGGGGAGAGGATGGAGTCCACAGTGATGGGGAGAGGATGGACTCCACAGTGATGGGGAGAGGATGGACTCCTCAGTGATGGGGAGAGGATGGACTCCTCAGTGATGATGGGGAGAGGATGGACTCCACAGTGATGATGGAGAGGATGGACTCCTCAGTGATGATGGAGAGGATGGACTCCTCAGTGATGATGGGGAGAGGATGGACTCCACAGTGATGGGGAAGAAGATGGACTCCACAGTGATGATGGAGAGGATGGACTCCTCAGTGATGATGGGGAGAGGATGGACTCCACAGTGATGATGGAGAGGATGGACTCCACAGTGATGATGGGGAGAGGATGGACTCCACAGTGATGATGGGGGAGAGGATGGACTCCTCAGTGATGGGGAGAGGATGGACTCCTCAGTGATGGGGAGAGGATGGACTCCTCAGTGATGGGGAGAGGATGGACTCCACAGTGATGATGGGGAGAGGATGGACTCCTCAGTGATGATGGGGAGAGGATGGACTCCACAGTGATGATGGGGAGAGGATGGACTCCACAGTGATGATGGAGAGGATGGACTCCACAGTGATGATGGAGAGAGGATGGACTCCACAGTGATGGGGAGAGGATGGACTCCACAGTGATGGGGAGAGGATGGACTCCACAGTGATGATGGGGAGAGGATGGACTCCATAGTGATGGGGAGAGGATGGACTCCACAGTGATGATGGAGAGGATGGACTCCACAGTGATGATGGGGAGAGGATGGACTCCTCAGTGATGATGGAGAGGATGGACTCCTCAGTGATGATGGGGAGAGGATGGACTCCACAGTGATGGGGAGAGGATGGACTCCACAGTGATGATGGGGAGAGGATGGACTCCACAGTGATGATGGGGAGAGGATGGACTCCACAGTGATGATGGAGAGGATGGACTCCACAGTGATGATGGGAGAGGATGGACTCCTCAGTGATGGGGAGAGGATGGACTCCACAGTGATGATGGAGAGGATGGACTCCACAGTGATGATGGGGAGAGGATGGACTCCACAGGGATGATGGGGAGAGGATGGACTCCTTAGTGATGGTGAATAAGTTGAATTCCATAGATTTTGAGAAAGGCAGGAGACTCTTCACTGGGGGTCAAGGGATAAGAGGATAGTCTTTCCTGGCATTTGTCCCTCAAATAAACCTCCCACAGTCTCTTCTTTTCATCTTTTTTTTTTCAGTGCTACACAGTAAATACAAGTTGAGTCAGTCCGGGTCCAACTGAACCTTGCCACAAATTGGAAGCACACACAAATGCATACCCAACAATGAAGAAAGTTGTGGCTTAAGAAACAAACAAACCAGAAGATCTTTAAAACTACAACTCTGAAGTCACTCAGAGGTCAGTGTTAAAAATGCTTTAGAAAAAAAAATGAAACAGCGTTGCATAAACAAATCTTCCCCCTTTTTTCTCAAAAACATTTTTTTTAAAACAAGGCTTCAAAGTCACCCTCCCTACATCCATAATAAAATTTTACATTGTTATCATTTAGAACACTGCTTGCTCACCTCTAAATTCTGTGGCATAATCTGTGTTTTCTCAGTATAAGAGTAAGCTGTGGGTCTCTAAGTTCAAGGCCAGCCTGGGCTACATGATGAATTTCAGACAGCTAGGACTGCTTAGTGAGATCCTATCTCAAAGGAGGAGGAGGAGGAGGGAGAGGAGGAGGAGGAGGAAGAGGAGGAGGAGGAAGAGGAGGAGGAGGAGGAAGGGTAGAAGAAAGAAGAGGAAAGAAAAGAAAAGGTCAGACAATGAAACAGTTGAGAAGAGATCAACACAAGGCAGGATGAGACTAAGACAATGTCTTCAAAACAGGGACCTAAGTACTCTACAAGTATCTCTGGTGTGTCGGATGAGAGTTGGAATATTATGGACTACCTGGACAAATCTTCAAAGCATACCCTAAAATTAACAAGGTACAGAAATTACACAGCCTACCTACTGCTATTTATCAGTTTATGGACATGCAAACCTGACTATACTAGTCACGGTAAGTATGAGTGCTTACAGACCCGTATCCAAAATGCAAATACACAAAAAAATATAAATGCCGAGTCCACGGTGGTACTTCTCTCAAGGAAAGAAGTGGGTGGAGGAGATACTGGGGACACTCGGCCTTTTAAATCTGCTTCATTTCTTTTTAAAATCAATGTGAAACAGAACTAGAAAAAAAATTGAGAGGTTGCCCGGAGCAACGCCCACCTTGTTGTTTTGTTTTGTTTCATGCTTCACAGCATGCCTGAAACATTTCAGAAAATATTGTTGAGTCTTGGGCAAACGGTTTCAAGTGAAGCAGCCAGAGGTTCCTGGAAGGACTTAGGTGGGCTTTGTGGGCCAAGAGATCTGTCCGACCCCAGCTCCATCCTGTCCTCGCAGCCTTCGGTGGAGAGCGTGGGGACTCCACCTTGTGTGAAGTCACCCCACCCAGTGGGCTTGCAGAAACAGCCTGTATTGGTATCTAAACGCTTTCGTCGGGAACTCAAGGGAGGAAATGGTATTTAACAAGCCTCCCTCAGACTAAACACAGATCCTTGCAAGCCTGGCCTTCAACCGCCACTTCCAAATGGCAAATGGTTTTCTCCCTAGCACTGACACTTGGGAGCTCCAAAATGTGGGGTACAACCATTCACCCCGCCAGGTCTTGGTGACCTGATCTAGGCCTAAATGACATCTGACATCTGAGTCTGAATAATCAGTGGCTCTAATCTGAGAACAGAGGTCATGGACCAGATATAGATAGGCAACATATTTCATTCACCAACCATAATTTAGTCTAGAGATGCAGGTTATCCTCACCAGATCTACTCCGCCAAATGCACACCTCTTGCTGCCCTCACCAGCTCTATAGAGCTCAAATCACCATGTAGACACTCTTGCCAAATTAAACATCTCATTAAGATGCAAACTGTACCTGGGAGTGTAATCCCACCTTCGAGTCCACCCTCTTCTAATTCCCACAGCTACTGTTAATACAGATGAGACTGCTGAGTCCTAGAAAACCTGCATGATCTGCTCAAAGTGACACTGTTCTAATGTGGAAACCCAGCCTTCAAGACTCAGTCTTCAAAAGTTCAAATTTAGACTATTTCACTGATGTGATTGTCTCATAAGCAGTAGGCGGTGGGGGAGGTAGAACAGAATCCCAAGAGAGCAAAAGTAAGAGAGCAAAACTGTTAAGGGAAGGATGGACTTAACCATTAGGTTTATACCCACAGGGAGCATAGAGAGAATGAGTGAGGCTGAAAACTCCATTCTTTATCACTTTGCCTGAGAACAGTTCCTTTCCTAACTATGAATTTCAAAACTACAAAGACTGATGCAGGTTGAGAACAAGCTACCAAGGTATGCATGACAGTTATTACATATATATTTCCTCTCTAAATCTTCCTACCACAAGACCTGGCACACTAATTATACAAGAAATGATTGTATAAATGAACATTAGAGTCATGGGCACCATATGTGGACAGTAGATAGCAATAAAGACGAAGAGGATGATGGCCACGATGATGATGATGATGATGATGATGATGACTGAATGCCCAAGGACCTTCTGAATCCCCTCATGCAACCTGGCAGGCACCTCACTGTGCTGCCATTATTCATGATCTTTTCACTGCTTAAAATGGTTTCAACACGAACAAATTTGCTTTTCCTCTGACCAAAGCGTTTGTTTTGTTCAAAAGGCATTGACAACAAATGTCATCATCCCTGTCCCTCTCCAAAGTCCCTGGCTATGTCCCTAAGACAACAGCAGCTTCATAGCAGAGGCTGTCTCCAAGCTTCACCCCACTGTTTTATCAACCTTACGAACATGTAGAAAGTTAGAGAAGGGAGTGGGTCAAGGCTAGTGCTACATGGGATGCAAATAAAATAGACACTTGAAATAGAAACATAAGGTGCTCACAGTCCTTTATGCCTCTTTAAGGGACTCAGTTTCTTTTTCTATTTCCAAAGTCCTAATATAAAGCAAATGTTTTCTTGCCCAAGATTGTCCCTTATAGAAGGAGTTGCACTGTATTAGATTCCTTACTAAAATCTTTTTTTTTTTAAAGATTTATCTATTTATTATGTATACAGCATGTATGACTGCGGGCCAGAAGAGGGCACCAGATCTCGTTACAGATGGTTGTGAGCCACCATGTGGTTGCTGGGAATTGAACTCAGGACCTCTGGAGGAGCAGTCAGTGCTCTTAACCTCTGAGCCATCTCTCCAGCCCCCTTACTAAAATCTTAGATAGCAACATATTCTCTCCATGGATATTCCAAACGGAACACCCATATCTAAAGAGTCAAAGCTAACATTTACAATGAGAGAAAAGAAGAAACATTTATCTTTCTGGATCATATGTTTGTCTCTTGGGATCTGTGTTACCATACTCCAAATGATTGTGTCCAACTCTATCCATTTATCTTCACATTTCATAATTAAGTTTTGTCTTAACAGCTTAGTAATATTCCATTGCATAAATATACCACATTTTCATTATCTACTCATCAATTGATGGATACTAGGCTGTTTCCATTCCCTAGCTATTATGAGGAAAGAATAATGGATAAGCATGAGCAGGCATCTTTCTGTAAGACATAGAGTCCTCTAGGTAAATACTCAGGCATGATATAGCTGGATCATGTGGTAGTTCTGGTGCTAGCTTTTTAAGGAACTGCCACACCAATTTCCAGTGAGGGGCCATAGATCCCTAAACATTACAGGATATGGATAATGTCATTAGTTACCCTCTAGTACTTGATGGTAAGAACCTATTTGCTGAAGACGCCACATGAGTCATAGAACATGGAGCTAGTACTGATGTGGAAGCTTCATCCCTCCTGGATAGCTTTCACAGAGCTTGAAGGTGTTGTGCACACTACTGGAAGCAAAAAGTAATCATTAGTCTTACATATCTGTGAACCCTGCAAGATACAGTAATGATTATTCTAGCAAGACATGCCCACTGGCACAATGGTGCCAAAAACATCATGTGGGTAACCGGCCACTAGCTGGTTGAATTTAAGTCCCGCTCCATAAAATGAAACCCATACCTGGCACCACTGTCCAGCCAAGAACTTGTGGCTAAACAAGTCATGAGCCCTAGAGGAGAATCTACTACCGTTATTCTGCTAAATGAGATAGTATTCAACTGACTCCTAATGACTTGTGTATTAAATTAACTCCTAATATATATCTCAACCTTCATCAGAGAAGCATCTATTTGCAGTTGATGGTGGTTAACACAGAGACTTACAATTGGCCAAAGCACGGAGAATAAAAGACTCCAGAATTCCCAGTCCTAAATGGAACATATATACTACTATAAATCTATACTATGGCCCTCCCTCCCAAGGCTTAGGATCATTGCGGAAGAGGGTCAGAAAAAGTCTAAGATCCAGAGTCGGTGGATGACTACGGGAAACACTGTCTCCAGACCCAGCGGGGAGCTTGCACTATGACCTCACAGCAGCTGTGACAGCATGCCTGAGGCCCGTGCAAGCTCAAGCCAAACCAAACCCCAACAGGAAGAAAGGGGGTGCTCTCGAAGTCTCACCCCTAGCAAAGAAGCTATTAGTATTTGACAGCCGACTGAAGAGGGAGACTCAGTTTTCTCTAAGAGTGTAGCCCCAGTAAATCGATCGCACTCCAGTGGGTGCCGGGCGTTCATATGAGCAGCACAGATTGGACTTGATGGGAGTTTTAAAAAAAAAAAAACACAAAAGGACAGAGAATAGCATTTTGTGGGTAGGCAAAGGGGAGGTGGATCTGGAAGGAGTTCAAGGAGGCCATAAAATATAATCAAAACACGTTGTACAAAATTCTCGAAGAACTAACACAAAACTCTGTAAAGGACATGGGGCCTGACACAGCAGTTTCAGTGGTCATGTTCAACAGGGTTCAAAGCCACTGTGTCTCCAGCAGCCCGGAAGTGGGGATGGAGAGCCCACAGAGCCATGTGAGTTCACTCAAGTAGGAGTGAGGAAAGAAGCACACCCAGAAGGATTGCCGAAAACCTCTCCCTGACGCGGAAAGTTAGAAACAGTAATATTTCTATATTAATATGTCACTTTAGGTATGTTACTTTAAATATACACGGCGCATCTTTGTTAATAAATTGGACATTAGCTGACATTTATCTATGTTCCTATAAGTACGTTTAAAAATTTGTCAAATTGGCCAAATGCTTTTCTTGGCTTTAATGGCTGTGTATTTAAGTAGATGCTGTGCGCTAGTGGAGCATCATGGGGCTTCATGTAAGAGCAAAGACAAATAAATCACTCGGAGCTTTTTCAGGAGGGAAAAGAGGCAGAGGCAGAGGAAATCGAGAGAAGAAAATTTAAAATCAAGAGCCAGTTTTCGAAAGTCTCACTGTCCAGTCAGCTGCATTTGGGATCTGACTCACCCCCCACCCCCCACCCTACCCCCTCTCCCCCCACCCTACCCCCTCCACCCCCCACCCTACCCCCTCCACCTTTCCACCCTGCCCCCTCCACCTTTCCACCCTGCCCCCTCCACCTTTCCACCCTGCCTCCTCCACCCCCACCCTGCCCCCTCCACCCCCCACCCTGCCCCCTCCACCTTTACACCCTACCCCCTCCACCTTTACACCCTACCCCCTCCACCCCCACCCTGCCTCCTCCACCCCCACCCTGCCCCCTCCACCCCCACCCTGCCCCCTCCACCTTTCCACCCTGCCCCCTCCACCCCCACCCTGCCCCCTCCACCTTTCCACCCCGCCCCCTCCACCTTTCCACCCCGCCCCCTCCACCTTTTCACCCCGCCCCCTCCACCCCCACCCCGCCCCCTCCACCCCCACCCTGCCCCTTTGGAATACATGGTCCAGAAGGCTCCCAGTCAGGCTGCTCTTGAGGACGGCTGGTCTGAAGCAAACCCCCCTCTCCTCCAGACTCCAGGCAGCGAGGCCTACAGAGGACATCGGATTATGTTGTTTTCTTTCCAGTGTCCCTGAAAGAGTGAAGAGAGAGCTGGAGCCACGAACTGCTACAACAGGAGAAGTCACAAGAAGGAAAAGTTCTCCAGATTTTGACTCTATATTCCATGTCAAAGACCCCATTTCCACCCCAAACCATAGACTTCTGAAACAAGGCAGGAGGGGAGCATGGAGGCCACCCCTCTTAATCTATGAAGAGTAGGACAGTATCCCTTTACACACTTTTTATTTGTGTTCCCAAATAGAGGAATTTCCTGTAAGATCTCAGAAAAGCTTGGCAGCCATTGTTCTCAGGCTAAGTAAAAGCAGCAGTCTTATCCCTATTGATGCCCAAATCAAGGTAACTTGAATGATCTTAATGCCCTGTGCATCAGTCTGGGGGACTGCTGGCTCTGATTTGAAGCAGACATGTGCTCACACGTCGCTTGCATTACCACCTCCACCAGAGACCTCTGCACCCCCCTCCCTGACTCCACGTCATATGGTCACCATCAAAGGTCACCACAATTGAAAAGCCATTTGCAGGAAGTAAGCAGACCACAAATCACGCAGGAGAAGGGAGCTGTCAGACCCCAGCCCACACCCTAGAAGTGAGCCCTGCAGCCAAGCAGGTCGTAAGCCAGCCTCAGGACCACACCTCCTCCCTTTTAATTCTGTGATATTTTTAAGCCACAAACACATGAATAGATACTAAGTAACATTTTGCATGAGATTTTTTAAACTTAAAGAGTAATATATATTTACTATGTTAAGTCAAAACTTAGTGTGTGTGTGTGTGTGTGTGTGTGTGTGTGTGTGTGTGTGTATGAGTGTGGAAAGTATGTATATGTTCATGTGTGCATATTGTATATGTACTGTGTATTGTGGTGTATATATATAGTATTTGTGATGTATGTGTGTATAGTATAGTGACAATAGAATGAATTTGTTCATGTGTGCATAGCATATATGTAGTATGTATATGTGGTATGTGTATGATAGTATTTGTGTGTGGTATGTGTATATGTGTGTATGTATATGTATGTTCATGTGTACATTGTGTATATATAGTAATTTTAGTGTGTGTATGTATGTGTGTAGTATTTGTGGTATATGTATATATAGTATATGTGTGTGTATATGTGGTATTTGTGGTATATGTGCATACAGTGTGTTTGAGTGTATGTGAGTATGTGTGGTATTTGTAGTATATGTCTGTATAGTGTATATGTGGGTGTGGGTGTGTGTACTTGTGGCATATGAGTATATAGTGTATGTGAGTTAGTGTACTTGTGGTATATGTGTATATAGTGTGTATATGTATTTGTGATATATATATAGTGTGTGTATATATGTTGTACCTGTGGTATATGTGTATATAGTATAGGTGAGTGCATGCATTTGTGTGTGTGTGTGTGTGTGTGTGTGTGTGTGTGTGTGTGTGTGTGTTACTCAAAGCAGTAGATTTTCCTCAGGAGCATAACTCAGGATCCACAGAAAGATATGTCAGAATAGTGAAGCCCTAGCCCAAACTTTATGAGGAGACAATGAGACAAAGGATGAATGATCTCATAGAAAACCTCTCTTGGGGTGGATGCTCACACTTAGTTACAGAGTATAGACAAAGCTCTAGCTGCTCTGAGCAACATTGAAGCAATAGACACATGCAGGACCCTGACTAGAAGGGAACTGGTTCCTCATCAAACAGAAGCTGGCTAAAATGAAATGCGAGCTACTGGAGGACCCAAATCCACAGTCACATGCCAGTCTTTCATCACACAGACGAGTACCACATCAACCACAAGGCGCCATCTCCATCTTGGTTTGTGTGCCTAGACTCTACAATGTTTGTGCAATTAAATCTTTACTTAATAATGCATATCTCAGAATGTAGCCAACGATGGCGATTCTCTTCCTTTCTGACTTTTTAAAGGATGAAATTTAATAACAAGTGAGGAAGGCATCCTGAGATGTGTGTGCTCAGAATAGACAACATGCACCAGGAGTCCCAACATTCTGGGAAGTTATGGCAAAACTGCTTTGATGTCTATCTAGGTCATTGTAGACTACCTAACTACACACTAAGGTTTGAGTCTAGTTTAAAGTTTGAGTCTGCATTAACAAGACATATCTTCAGAAGTGGCGGGTGGGGGTGGGGGGGAGACGGACGGACGGACAGGATGAGAGACAAAGGAAGGGGAAGATTAATTCAGTAAATAAAGGGATGAAAGTTTGGAGAAGGAATGGCAAGCTCTAAATATTGATTGCAAGTGGTTTGGACTCTGAGACCCCAGGCATTAGGCAACTAACACAGCCGTGGAAAGTCATGACTTATCTCTGAAATGCATCCAAGCAGATGTATTTGTAACAGGGACTAGGGAACGCATATTCAGGACTAGAACGGGGGCAGGAAAACCTGTAGAGCAGCCATCAGGCTCTGTTACCATGAGAAGGCTTCATATGACAAGATGAGGCTGGACCCTTGCTCCAGGAATCCTCTCACCGTTGAAAAGTGGACTTTTTCGTTGTCAATGCTTGGCTGGACAATGACATGCTGAGGCACGGAGCTGTGTTGCTCTTCACTGAGGAGGAAAAGGCGGCGAAGAACAGAACCTTGGCCAATGAGGTCCTGATTTCTGGTCTATGGGAAATGTGGTCGAAAACCTCCCCTGGCAAGAGTATTCTCATGCCTGCCTCATGAGGTAGTCAAACCACAAAAGCTGTAATGTTGCTCTGACTCACACAAAAGGACAGATCTGCTTCTGGGCCTCATGAGGTCACCTCTAGCTAGCTGCTTGTTTAGGAGTTGAACTTCTGGAATTAACATTTTTTACTACTTAGTGAAGAGAAAGAGAGATTGTTACCCCACATTACATGAAAACTTTAAATCATATTGTCTTTCTTATTATTTTATACTTTAGTTAATCCACATGTCTAAATAGTTTTACATTTTCTTCATAGTTCAACCCATGCCTGAAATTACCTTTCCAACCCACATCTTCAGATAAGCAGGAAAAATTAATCACATTGGCTGAAAGTCAGGGAAATCTTGGTTCAAATCTATATTCTGCCATTCATTAGCTTTATGACCTTCGGTGTGTTAATTAACCTCTGTGAGGCTATAATATCTTCTTTTCAGCATTGCGATTAAGGTTTAAATGATGGGGGAAATTAGGAGCATTTGAATGTGGTAACTGCCACACAGTAAATATATAATAAATGGTATTTTAAAATATTTTGTATCTTTTCATCATGACCAGATTAGCAAAAACTTTAGAGTTTAACAGTAGCAAGTGTTAACACAGATGTGTAGCAACAGGACCTCCCATGTCTAACTGCAGGGCAAGTGTGGCAGACGAAAGGCCCACATAATCTTGAGAAAATAATGTATGTGACAGGAAAAAAAAAACTAGAGTATCATTCCATTTATGTAGAGCAGGAAAAACTTAAATAATATATTATGTGCATGTGTTATTTAAGTTTACACAAAGGAAAAATAACACAAAATTCAGAACAGTAGCCCACTCTGAGAGAGGGCAACAGAGGTCAGGAGGGACACCCCGGACTTTCACAGGTGTTATTAATGATGGTTTGATTGACAGTGTAGGTAGGGGGAGTCACAATGGTGAGAATAACATTATTTCTTGAATGGGGATTGGTAACCTTTTCCTATAAAGGAAACTAAGAGACTAAATATTTCAGGTTTTACGGCTGGCTTAGAGTCTTTTCTATTGCTGTGATAAGACACCATGACTAAGGCACTAATAAAGGAGAGCATTTCTTTAGGGTTAACAGTTTCAGAGTGAGTCCACAACCATCATGGCATGGAGCAGGGCAGCAGGCAGGCAGGCAGGCACCGGAGCAGTAGCTGAGAGCTTACGTCTTGAACCACAAGCGCGAGGCAGAGACGCTATCTGGGAATGGCAGGGACTTTTGAAACCTCAAAGCCCAACCTCTTCCAACAAGGCCACACCTCCTCATCCTGCCTAAACAGTTCCACCAACCGGGGATCAGGTATTCAAACATATGAGTGAGCCTTTGGGGGCCATTCTCATTCAAACTACTGCAGTGAACCACAATCTCTCTATTATTGTTATTATTATTATTATTATTATTATTATTATTATTATCATATTTATTATTTAGGTTTTCTTTCACAATCCTTTTAAAATATAACTAGGACACAAAATGGCTTAAAAGATAAAGGAATTCATTGCCAAGCCTGATGACCCCTGAATTCCCTATGTGACCCACTTGTGGTAAACGGAAAGAACCAAATCCTGAAAGTGGACCTCTGACCTCCACGTGTGTGTATAACACAGGCGCATGTGTGGACACACACATACTTATGAAAATAAATGAGCTAATGCTAAAAATAAAAAGCTTAGGGCTGGAGAGATGGCTCAGAAATAAAGAGCACTGGCTGCTCTTCCAGAGGTCCTGAGTTCAATTCCCAGCCCCTACATGGCAGGTCACAACTGTCTACAACTGTAGTTCCATGGGATGGAATGTAATGCCCTCTTTTGGTGTGCAGTTGTACATGCAGGCAAAACGCTCATATATATAAGGTTCATGAATAAATGAATATTAAATAAATTAAAAGTTTATAGAAAATATGTTAAAACCGTCTTACAAAGCTTAGCTCTAGGCCAAACCTTGCCAAACCCTGGTTTTAACTGTTTGTCTATATTAAACCATCTTCGGGATCCATGATTGACTTTTACACACACACACACACACACACACACACACACACACACTAAAATGAAAAATGAAGCAGGACATTTTCAGATAAAGCACACATCTTTTTAACCCAGATCCAAAGTCCATCCAACAAGCCTTCACTCTCTTGGCAGCCCCTCTTGGACTCATTTCAACGTAAGAATAGAAATCCCATTTTCCCTGTTTCTTGAGAAAAAGGAAGGCAATGAAATATTTGCTCTGAAACCCTTGGGCACTCTAAACAGACCGGAAACAAGCTCTAAATGTCAAAGTCAATGCTGTAGTCATAGCTAAGACTGGGTCTGGGGCAGCAGAGGTCACAGTCAAAATAATGATAACAACCATTGAATAAAGCCACGGTAATGAGTGCCTGTTCTTGAGTGAGAGCCCTCGTATGTGCTAAGTACTGGTATCAGACATGTAATGGCATCTGATCATTCACAACCATCTCATGTGGCAGCTATTGTATTCACCCAGCTTTAACATGGTGAAAACGGAGGCATGTCTTCGAGGTCACATACCTGGGAGGTGATGGGGCCAGCGTTCACACCTGGGCAGTTGGGTCTGGAATGTACTCTCCTGCCATGAGGCTGTTCTCGTTGTTTAGTACATTGGTCTCCTACCAGGAATGATGCGGTATTTTTATCCTCATTCTACAGATGAGGAGGGTGGCCATGCCACTGTCCCTACCCTAGTAGTTTAGCTGGAGGCTTGGATGGGGGCTGCTGCCCCCTGTGCTGGTGGCATCCTGCATTTTACAAATCTCAGCTTGTTAGTGGCAGGAAAAGATCTTCTGAACAAAAGTAGGTCCACCTTTCGCCCACAACAACAGACCACAATGGCTCGTCAGACCACATGGAAATAACTGTATCCTACCTTCAGGGAAGCACCAGACTTGGGGAAATAAGCAGGTCCTAGAAGTCATTTCTGAGATAAGGATATTTGGATAAAAGGATCTTGATAGTTGTAAAGTGGAAAAGTAACCAGTCTCATTCAAGCAAAGCCAGAATGTAACATGGTCATTGCTGTTTCCTCATGCAGAATTTTGAACCACCTACTGTGTGGCGCAACCCTTTCTAGATGCTAAAACACGTGACTCACATGCTACAATCCTCCTTCAAGGGTTGGGGTGGCTCCCCTGGCCCTCTGCAGAATGCTGCCGCAAGAGTCCAACGGAGAAGATCCAGGTCTTTAGGCAGAGGCAGGGGAATAACAGAGGTATGGCAGACATGGAAGAGGGGCCACGCTGCCAGCCACAGGGACACCCCTACCCCGCAGCTGTGGCAAAAGGCAGAACCATACCCGTCTATGGCTATCTTCAGGATGGGGGGTCCTATTTAAGCAAGGGTTTACAACAATTGCCTTTCTCCTGAGCGTGGGGTAGGAGTGGGGTTCGAAATGAGTACTTTTGGGGAAAACACCCCCTCATGTACAAATCTTCGTTCAGAAACTTTGGAAGTTTCTCTTTTGTGTTAGAGATGGCCCATGTAGTTAGTAAAGTGCTTGCCTTTGTGCACAGGGATCTTAGTTTGACCCATGGGCATGGTGGCAATTGTGTTTGTAATCCCATCACTGGGAAGGTGGACACAGGCAGCCCCGTGGGACTGGTTGATCAGTCAGCCTAGCCTGCTTGGTGAGCTCCGGGCCAGCAGAGATCCTGTCTCAGAGAACAAGATAGATCTCATGTCTGGTCTCCATAGACGTGTGTGTGTGTGTGTGTGTGTGTGTGTGTGTGTGTGTGTGTGTGTGTGTGTGTGTGTGGCCTGCATACACATCCATCACACACAGAAACACAAGAGCTCATATCATATAAAAATACATATCTGCTTTAAATCATGATACCTTTTCTCCATCTATCTTCAGCCTGAGCAAATTCTCCAAGCTGCACTGACCAAGCAGACCTCCATTGGCATTCTTGGCTTTACTATGTGGATGCTGTAGAGGGAAGGATGTTTCGAAAAAAAGGCCATGCACCAGAGTGTCACCAGGGAGACTGTGTGAAGACTTTGGTCAACAGTTTCTTCCACTACCAAGTATTTCTATACTGAAAAATCTGTTTCTGTCTTGGAAAATTTTGGAGGCCTAAGTTCTTAAGACTTGGGAAGCCAGGTGGTGGTGGTGCATGCCTTTAATCCCAGCACTCAGGAGGCAGTTTTGAAACCAGCCTGGTCTACAAGGTGAGTTCCAGGACAGCCAGGGCTGCACAGAGAAACCCTGTTTCCAGAAGAAAAACAAAACAAAACAAAACAAAAAAAAAAAAAAACGCTTGGGGAAAGGAGCATGGAGAAGCATCAGGTACAAGCAGAGGGAGGGGGACTTGTAACAAAAGGTTCCAAAGCTGTGGGCTTGTGGGTCCCAGGGAATTTACATACTCATGCTCATCCCGGCACTAGCTAGCTCCTGACTCCTCCTCTCCCCAGCTGCTCTTCTCAGTGAAGAACCTACCTGTGCTCGCTCCATTTGGCCTTGCCCAAGCAAGCCTCTGAAGTCACAAGAATCTATTCTTCCTCAGGTGAATAGCCCAGACTGGCCGGAAACCCTCCACAAAGACACCAACCACCTCTCAAACAAAGCCCCGCTTCAAAACAAGCCTTCTGGCCCAATCCACCCAGGCCTGTCCACACGGTCAGCCTTGGGCCTCTGCCACAAGCAACCCACCCAATGAGTCTCTGCTGGGGCAGGCTCTAGTCTCTCAGCAGTGGCTAGGCAACTCTAACTAGGTGTCAGGGTCGCTGGAAGGGCTTAGACTGCAGCATCCCTGACCTCAGCCTGACAAGTGTGGTATCTAAAAGTAGGGCCCACGGATACAGAAGTATTTTGAAAGTGCCCCAGGTTGAGAGTAATTTTTTTTGGTCCAGTTTGTCATGGACGTCACAGCTCAGGGGGGGGATCTAAAATTAACTCATCCTCAGGATTGAATGAGCAAGAAGGTTTTGCTGCATTTGAACTGGACTCTCGTCTAAAGGAAGGAAGGAATGCCTAAGAGTGGGAATGCGGATAGAGCAATGGGGTCCGCAGAGCTTGTTTCCACGAGAATGTAAAAATAGCCTGTACATATCAAACATCCCGTTTCTTACGTATTCTACCCCATTGTCTCCATAACACCGCTGTATTGTAAGGCCACAAGTCCTAGCCTTAGACGTAGAGTTTGTTCACCAGGTTCACAGGTGGCCTCTATCTACTTCAAGTCCCATCTGAGCTCTTTTTAGACACAGTAAGACCACAACTGAAACAAAGAAGAGCAAGGAAAACCAAGAACCAGTGGTACTTCAACCTTGACTTTGTTTTTCCCAAAAAAAGGAATAACCTACTCATGAATTAGTCACTGAAATTTGAAAATTTGTACAGATGAGTTCTTCAGCGGGGATTCTTCTGTAGTAGATGGCTCTTCCACAGGGTTACTAGGAGACAATCTGCAAGACTCCAGTTGAATAGAATCCATGGCTGAGGGATGCTAAGAACATCAATACACAGTTGTGGGGTTGGGGAATAGGGAAGGCAAAGGATAATGCCTGCCAAGATCTTTCTGGAGTTCTCCACTTGGGCTCCAGCATGATGCCATGGTGGTAGAGCTCCCTACCCACCAATTTCCGGTCTGAATATTGCTCACTAAAGAGCTGCTCTGTGTGCAAGCAAAGCTCCAGGGCTTTCAAGTGCCAGGTCCCACAAGAGGGACCCACTCCCAGCAGCTTGTTCAGAATTCTTGAAGACAGTCCCGTGCTAACTCTCCCAGGGCCCGGACTCAGGGTGGAGAGAATAGGAGTCGTGGAACGGGGTGGGGGATTTGATGCTTTACAGTCTCACTAGCAAGATTCCCCCAACCACCTAGATCTTGTTACAAATCAGTGAATTTCTCTTACTCCCTTAGGTAGGGAGGTGGGGAGTCTGGTTACTGTAGGAAGAGGGACGACCACACAGCCCCAGAGCTGGGAATGAAGAACCTGACAAAAAGGATGTGATCAAGCCAGGAGGTGGTGTCACGTGCCTTTAACCCCAGCACTCAGGAGGCAGAGCCAGGCAGAGATCTCTGTGAGTTCAAGGCCAGCCTGGTCTACAAAGCGAGATCCAGGACAGGCACCAAAATAACACAGAGGAACCCTGTCTCGAACAACCAAAAAAAAAAAAAAAAAAAAAAAAAAAAAAAAAAAAAAAAAGATGTGATCAAATAAGCCAGAGGAAAGGAAGGTTGCAAACCAAAGTAGAATATAAAGAAATGTTCCTCCATTCATTCAATAAATGCTCAAGCCCTTCCCTCCTTCAGGCCCACACTCCTCAGGGAGGCAGCCTGAATGCAAGTCATCCCACCGGGATCTTCTCTCCAGTACCAGTCTTCACTCCACTGGGGTCTCCCTACCACCACATCTCCTTTCTCATCCCTGATGACTCCCAGTCCAAGAGTTTAGAGGAACTAAACGAAGATACAGCTTTCGAATGAGGATCTCACTCCCCACAGAAATAGTTAGGTACAGCTGTAGCTTCTAACTGCTGTTTCTAACATTTCAACATTCTATGGAAAAAATGTACTTTCAATTCCCAACAACCTGTTTACGAATTGTCTTTCAGAACCAAAGAGGTTTATGGACTGGACATTGCTTCTGCAGGGCGAACTCCTGAGGAACGAAGAACAAAAGGAGGGATACAGAGGATGTTTGGCACGAAGTATCCATGTCTTTGAAGCAAACAGCAAGATGAGGGATTTGAAAGTCTGTAATTACAATATATAGCTTCTGGCTTTCTTGTCTGTTCAGTCACAGTTGGGTGTGTGAATTCCTACTACATTGCCTACACTTGACTCTTGACAGTTTCAGGCCTTGTTAAACTTCTGTTGGTTACGTCCTCACCAGGCAGGTTATTCTGTTAAACAGTAACGTTTAATAGAAAGATGGGAACCTCTGGCATGAGTTACCATCCAGCCCATAAAACCTGTGATGGCCTCGGGAGACACGCCAGATTGCGTGGCCTCCTTTGCTCCTCCAAACTTGTCTCAAGCGACTTTACGTAGCATAGAGGTCCTTTGGCCAGCTTTTCGAGAGGACCCCGCCCCTGCCTGCCAAATCTTCTCTCAGCCGCTCTCCTTTGCTTCTTCCTTTCGCTTGAAATCATGTTTTCTATTAGTGCGTAGTACTGAGGTCATGCTCGTGGCCACACTCAACTCCCCAACCTTGACAGCCGGCGCTAGCTCCAAATAGAAATAAAACCTCGTGAGCTGGTGCTGTTCTCTGAGCCTGAGATAAACGCCAGAGCCACAGTTGTTGCGTGTTTACAAGGTTTCCATTAGAAATGCACATCTGTCATCTCTCCAGCCTCTAAAAAGCCAATTTTCTCCTCAAAACACACTACGAGCTTTAATGTAAAAGAAGCATTACTGGGATTGTTTAGCTGGAACCTACTACACCCATAACTTAATAGACTTGTTTTATGGAGTTAAACAACGTGTTACTGATTTGAATTTTAAAAAAATTAATTAATTAATTAAAGCCGGCCATTTGTGGCTTGTGTCCTCAGCTTGGGGTGAGGCTGGGCCCCAGCTGCCTGTGGCAATGCTCTTGTGCTCAGCCTTCGAAAGCTCAGGAAATATACAGAATCAGCAGTTCTGTAGAGCCCTTGTCTCCGTCAGCTGGTCCTGGGCCCCGGTTCTTTCTGATAACAGAGGCCTACTAGGAGAGAGCTTTGCCAGCCCAGACGTTCAGTGAAGGTAAACACAGCTTCTCCACTACCCAGATAGGCGGCTTCGAGCGAAGCAATTAACCGAGCCTGATTTCCTCATCAGTAAAGCGGTCACAACGGTGATATCGGCCTTATGACACCTTTAGGAGGGCTAATTAGCCCATGCTTGTAGGATGGAGAGAGAACGGAAGGGAATCCGACCTGGCACTGGTTTCTTGCTGAGTGACGGTGTTCTTGCCCCTAAGGACAGACTTAGTCATAGACCTGTTGCATTTGCCTAGCCGCATTCCTTCCATGGTCCCCTCCTCCAGTAACTGCTAAGGGTGTTAGAGCAGACGCTTCATCGTTGAACAGCAGCTGTCAGGCTCAGGAGTCTGCTTCTTCTGGGCACCTAGTGTGCTCACACGTCCTCAGATCGAGTTTCCAACAAGCGTGGACGGAATGCTAACTGCACTGTCTCCGCCAATCACTGTCTTCTAGCTTCTCCAAGGCGATCAGAGAAATAAAAGGTGGGGGGGGGGGATGGCGGGAAGAGAGGCGGGGGAGGGGGTCTAAAGGAAGCTGGACAGGCTCTGAGGGTGTCAGAACAGACAGTATGGTAGTCACATTCTCTACCTCTGTTTCCAAGCTGGACTGTCTCTAACCCTAATTCTTCGAGCCACTGGGTGACCTGCCCCATCCCCGGGAAAAGTCAAAGCCAACAATCCTATTTTTCCCTATCAAGTCAAACTTCTTCCCAAGCCTCTACTTAGATAGGAAATGACATGCCTTTGTTTCAAATTTCCACGGCCCATTGCAAGACGTCATTTGCATGGGAAGAAAATAAAGGAAAAATAAAAACCTGGCTCCTTGAGTTTGACAGACATTGGATTTGAAAGAAGAGGGCAGTGTCCCACAGATCCATGGTTCCCCTGGGTTCCTGCGGGGAACGGCAGACAGTAAGGCAGTCCCATCCAACAAAACGGAGGCCATGATAGATTCACACATAACGCTCCCTGAACCATTTCAGGAACAAAATCAAGCAAAGCTGCATCCCTGCTGCCCCTGTCCCTGGCAGCCTGAGGAAACAACAGCGTTGACGACCTCCGAAGTCCTGTGAGTCTGTGAGGGACCCTGGGTGGTGAACGTAGGAAGCTCTGCTCCTGCGGGGATAGTCAGGGCCATCTGAGTGACTTTCCACTCTGTCCTGCTCACAAATCCAACTCTCACTGTGTCAGAACTTCCTCAGCAGATGTCCTACTGACCCTGGTCTGTCCCTTCAGCCCTTGGAGGCTATAGGAGACATTGGCTTTGGTCCAAAGATAAACAACACCCTGACTCCTTTAAACTCTGAAAACATCTGTCTGATGAAGCTGCTTTGAAACATTGCCAACATTCTCCATACTGTCTTGTTTGTTCGCCACACCCACTGAGTCCTCCCCCTAATACTGGGCGAGTTCTCCTGAGATCTCGGGAAGGATGGATCTGCTACGTGCTATTAGAAAGGAGACCAGACCTGTTCCTAATTAAAACAAAAACCAAGGACGCCTAGGGTGCCGGTTGATATTATCTGTCCCTTGACACAGCATAGCCTGGTCTGGCTTGTCCTCCTTGTTGGTTATTCCCAGCACTCTTACCCTGCGAGGAAACATCACGAAACATGACAGAATCCACCAACAAGAGTTTTATTAAAGATTAGGGAGAGAAACAGATGTGCACAGGCCTGTGGAAAAGACACGTGAGTAAAGATGGAGCCGGGAATCATGGCGCCGGCTTATAAAGGCTGGGCTGCGCCTGCGCACACAGGCCCATGTGGCTATTCCACACATACACATGAATCACATGGTTGCCCTGCATGCTTTACACAACCACACAAAGCCATGGGGTCCTGGTCACATGAGACGTTTTGACCCGGAAATGGCTAGGCGGAAGTGACTAGGTCCGCCAGGCACGTGCAACCATGCCCAACCGTGGGGGTGTGTTGTGAATCCATATCACTCCTGCCTTGGCTTCCTGAATGTTGGGATTACAGGAATATGGCACTGGATTGGTTATCGATTTTAAAGCTGGTCATTTTAGTACTCTACAGATTGGCATCCCATTCCTAGATATAGACCCAAGAGAAATGCTTGCCAGTGTATACAAGGGGAAGCCGAAGAGTATCTGCAGGTTAAACAGCATATAATACTAACAACCACATACCAATCAACAGTTGGGTGGACAAACGCTAATATAGCAATGTAATGAAGTATTATGCAATAGTGAAAATAAATGAAATACAAATATGAACAAGA
This sequence comes from Peromyscus maniculatus bairdii, assembly GCF_049852395.1. Classification (NCBI taxonomy): domain Eukaryota; kingdom Metazoa; phylum Chordata; class Mammalia; order Rodentia; family Cricetidae; genus Peromyscus; species Peromyscus maniculatus. Next base: position 43,469,658 of record NC_134865.1, on the reverse strand, counting down.
CAGAAAACAATTAGTACTATAATGCTAAGTAAAAAAGAAAGACTTGATGTATTATACAGCCTTAAAACATGACTAAAATTAAATAACATATTGTCATGAACCAATAGAGAAGAATGAAAAAAAAAACAATCAGGTGAATATACATACCTCTAGGCATGAGAAAAAAGGACAGAATAAGGAAGAGCATGTGGATTCTGGTGTAAGCCATTGAATAGGTTCTAATTTGGGCCTAGGTAATGATTATACAGGGGCTTGTGGTAGCAATTGAGTAAAGTATCATGCATAAAACCAAGAATGGCAGTGCATGCCTGCAATCCCAGAACTCGGGAGTTAAAAGTCATCCTCAGCTCCATAATAAGTTTGAGGCTAGTCTGAGATATATGAGTCCATCTTTAGAAAATAAAATGAAGTAAAATAAAAAAAAACACACACATATACAAAGTGATACTATATTAAGTGAATGAATGAGCAATTGTTCAATGAAAGCTCATTGAGCCTTTGTGTCAGATAGAAACCTACCAGGGACATGTGTGCAGCAGAGGATGGGAAGGTTCAATACTTCTCAGGTGGCTCCCTCACTGTTTCTCTCCCAGCATGCTCTGAAGTCACTTGTCACAATAAAATCAAGCTACCATTCAAGATAGCATCTCACACAGAGAAAAAAGAAAAGTCCCGAGAACTCACGACCCCTTCTTTAGTGCCATTCTGTCGATGACAGCTTTGTCAGGCCTCGGCACAGCAGAGTGACAAATCAGCCACTCTTTGTCCTTGGTTTGTTTTGCTGGTCTTGGGTAATATTTAAGCATTACTGCACAATAAACCTGCCTTCTTGCTTGTTGCAACAAGTCAGCTTAGCTTCCGTCCCCTTTCTGAGCTACTGTGGCCCCACCAGCTTCCTGGAGGTCTCCTTACAGCTGGCCTGACTGGCATCCCCTAGCAACAGAGGGGCCACATGAAGTAAGCCAGAAGTCGGGCAGTGGCACGACCTTCCTCTTCGGAGCTTATCCAGGGTGGCTCACCAGGCCCTTCCCCCTGTCCACCCCGACCCCTTAGCCGAGTAAATTCATCAACACCCCCATAAGTGAACAGATGGAATTGGTTATGACAGCATGGTTCTGTTTCATTAGCATTTTCAAATCACTCAGACAAAAGTAAAACTCTCAACACTAAAACAATAGCTTGATTTAGGACTGTTTAGTCTGTGTGTTTAAAAAAAATGTGACCAACTAAGCTAAGTATGTGTGCTAAAAGTAGATGTTTTTTTACACTATCCCCCCTCTGTGCTGAATATAATGAGTCTCTGCCCTCTAGAAGCTGAATTTCCATCCAGAAACCTCAGATCTTCTCTTTGTTAGTCTCACACGAAGAGCATGAATATTATTCAGGGGGGGGGGTGTTCCATGTGGCCAGTGTCAAGATTTGGAACCTTAGAGCAAAGGGGTCATCCAGAATGTTCCAGAAGTCTATGACTGATAAGAAATGGACACAGACTGGGGATACGTAGTCCTGAACACTCCTGCCTCCTTCTTCACCAACATCTGCAAAGCAAGGTGCACCATGTGCGCTTGCTTTGAACAAAATGATACTCTGGAGCTCTGAATTTTCTGGGTATAAAAACCAAAATGCCCAGCAGACGGGCTGTAGCACTTTGTGTGAACCCAGTTGTAACACTGTGATAAGACAAGAACCCTGGGCACGGAAAGTGAGTCAGTGGTGTGGTGTGCTAGGATGAGAGGCTCTTCACAGGGGTTTGGGTGTTTCTGGACAAGCCAGGTCACTGCATATGATCACTGAGGTCCCTTTACCACCTCTGGGGAGTGCTGAGGAAGTGCTTTAGGTCTGTTCTCTCCACCTCAGTATTCCATCCCACATCCATGTTTCCCTATATCCTTCCAAGACCCCCCCATTCCCCAACATACTCAGATCACCCACCATACGAGAACTTTACCTTTGCTCAGTCAAACCAATAGCCTAGCTTGAGGGAGAAAAGGCCAGAGAGATGTTTGGGTTGACTATGCAGAAGAACAGGCAATCTGGTGTTGGTGGCCATATTTGCTTTTATTTGTTCTGTTCCATTATTTCATTATTTCTTACCATGACAAGAATCTCTCTCTCTCTCTCTCTCTCTCTCTCTCTCTCTCTCTCTCTCTCTCTCTCTCTCTCTCTCTCTCTCGGACATAAGCGATCCCTTAACCACACACCTGTAAGCCTACGTTTTGATGGTGTATCTTAAAGCAATAATGAGAGTGAAGACCCCGGCAAGCTCCACTCGGGTTATCTGTCTCCACCCACTCCATCCTCACACATCTGACTCGATGTTCCGACCAGTTCAGAATGGCCCCCATCAGAGCGCTCCTCTACCTCCCCCAGGCTCAAGTAATTGAAGAAGAAGAAAAAAAACATCATGTGACGGTACCTTCAGCCTTCCAGAAGTAGGAGATTGATGGTTTGGGGTTCCACCTGTCTCGGCCACCCACTGTGTGCTTTCCAAATGCACCTCTCTGCGAGCAGTTGTGGAATGCTTCTGGGAAGGCAGAAAATGAATCAAGGCTGGCAGGAACCTGTCGAGTAATAGATCAACGAGGCCTCCTGAAATACACCAGGCTGGTACAATCCCTATGACAGCTGAGACAGAAAACTACCGCAGGACTGATGACATTTCCTAAGACACCATGTCTGAAAGCTAATATTGTTTAATCCTCGATATTATGCCTAGTGTTGACCACAGGTTTCATGGCTCTGTTAAACATCAATCAGTCACACTGCATGCGAGGCCCGATGCAGCTGGTGGTCTCCATTCCACAAGGGTGCCGGCGGCCTGATATTGTGCAAATAAAAGAAAAGACCCTCTCCCTCTGCCCCACCCTCAGTGTACAGAAAATAATTATCTCCTTCTCTTCCGTATCTTCTGTAGACGATTCTGTGCAATCCCTTAAGCCTTAGATGCTACCTAGGGTTCTTAAACAATTGCTTCTGAAATCTGAACATCTCAATTCCATTAACATTGAGCTTTGATGATGGTTAAAATAACCCTGAATGGGGTCTGTTGGTCTTCCTATTAACACATGAGTGCTCTCTGGACACACTGACCTTCTGGAGTGAGAGGGGCAGGCACTTCTTCTGAGTAAGTTGAAAAGCAGTCTAGGTTTTGCAGACATTGCTGTAAGACCACAAAGAGGACAACAAGAAATACACCACAAGATGGATTGTTGGACAAAGATACAGAGTCTGAGTCTGGCAACACAGACAACAAGAAGTGTGATTGGTTTATCTCTCCGGGGTAAACCCTCCGTGCCCTTTCCTGAGAATGCCCCCGTGGCACACTGGCGAGGCACAGCATCTGGTGTGGGTGCTGGATGCCACAAGTGCTTGCTGGTGGGCTTAAGAAACGAGACGTCCCTCGGTGCCCCTCACCGGAAGCCAGGCCACAGCTGCTAATATTAGATTACATTCTAATTATTTCCTTTACATCCTCTTCACACCATCATTCCAAGAGCAACAGATCGGGGTTCTCCCCTGAATACTAATGCTACTGTTCATCAGTATTCTGGAGTTCATTTGTGAGGCTCCATGGACAGAGAGACCAACCACAGGAAGCAGGAAAAAATGGAAATCCAGGCTGTTCAATATCACATTAGCATGTTTCTTCCTACTGTGGTCACAGAAAGTCACTTCCCGGTTGTCTCACGTGAATAGCTCCTTTACCACTTATCAATATGGATGAAGCCCAAGCCCCTCACCTTATGCAAAACTGAAAAAGTGAATAGACCTTTCTTTGAAAAATAAAAGCAGGCAATTAAAGCACCTTTGCACCCTTTTCTTTGTAAAAAGCAGCTGCTCCTGTCAAGTTACCGTATCACTTAAAATGTACTGCCAGCCTACCCACATCAGGACCACACGAGGGCCTTCCTTGGGAAACGAGAGGCTAAACGCTAAAAACACATGGAGAATGAGTGATACATGAAAGGAAAAACCGATGCCTCCTCCCTCCAAGAGGGTTGCAGCTCACACCACCTGGGTGGGCCTCCTGACAGGAAGATAGCTCCCAAGATGTCACAAGAGCCAGCCAGGAGGCCAGCGGCCACCAAGATGACCTAGGGGAGGAAAGGTAGGATGAGGTACCACAAGAAATACTCATTTCAGCATTTTAAATTTTACCTTGCAGTCAGCGGCTCACCCCATTTTTGAATGGGTCAAGATGATAAACTACTTTTAGGGATCATTTTTATTATTTTAGTGTACAGAAGATTGAGCAGTGTGTATTTAACTCAGTGTAGTGGCACGTTCTTTATCCTCCATTTTTTTCAGAGGCGGCTTATGCCACAGATTTGAAACCTAGAATGAGGCCCATGATGGGGAAACTTTACAATCATCACTGTAGTTCTTCCTGATGGCTTCCCCCAGCCTGGCCGCAGCTCCCAGGCCTTCCAACCTAGTCTGTATGACAACACAGTGGTGCACATTGTCTGGTAAACCAGAAGACCCAGGCTAGACTCCCATGATGTGGGATCTCCATCTTTAAGGCAAAGAGATAAGACACAACTCAACAGGATCTGTGTATGCCCTGTGCCGCTGAAAGCTGAGATATACCCAGACGGTGGCAGCGTGAACTCCTACTCAAAGGACGCTCCCCTTGCTGGCAGCCAGGCTGCCTCCCTTTCTGTGTCTTGTTCAAGTCTTATCGGCTAACATAAGCAGCCGGTCAGTGCTCTGGCAGGTGTAGGCCAGGGTGAACTTGTTAATCCCATGAGGCACTTCCAGCTGCGCACAGAGGGACTCCTTTGCGTTTGCGATGGAATATGATGGAACCATGTGATAAAATGGGTCAGGTCCTTTGCGGCTAGCCGTCCTATGCACAGCTGGAATTCTCTGGCCTTTTCTCAACTGGGGACTTACTTGCCTTCTTCTTCATTATAGTAGGAGTCAGGGCTACCTTTCACCTAGTAGCTTTCTTTTTTTTTTTTTAGTATCTTGGGCAATTAGAAAGAAAGATTAGGCTACTAGGTTGCCAGGTTTCCCTCCTGACATATAATCACTCTTTCAGATCAGAGAAGGGGGAGGGGGGTCACACACCACACGACAGGACACACGACAGTTTATATGTGATTATATGTGGGCATGTGGAGGCCAGAAGATCCCAGTGTCATCTTCAGGAAGGCCATTACCTCTTTTGAGACAGCATTTCTCATTTTCCTGAAGCTCATCAGCTAAGCTAGACTGGCTTGGCCATGGAGCCGCAGAGACCCGCATGTCCCTGCTTCTCGGGTACTGGGGTTCCAAGTGTGTGAGTCGTGGGAATCCAGCTCAGGTCCCCGCACTTGGAAGGCAAACATTTTACTCACTGAGCCATCCCCAGGGCCTGACAGATACGTCTACGTAACTGTGAGCTCACCGTTCCAACAATCCACCGTGCTCTGTCCGGGCAAGCGCTCAGTGAAAATCGGCTTCTGGTGATAGACGAACCATTTGTTGAGTTGTGATTAAATGACTCTCTTCTTCCAGACACCCTTCTGAGTGATTTTAAACATTATGTCTCATGATTATCAAACAATCATCTAAAATAGGTAGAACTTCTTATAAAGAAAACCAGCTGGGGACAACTGAGGAGCTTGCCCAGACTAAGGACATGAGTAGGGGACAGACAGGCTTGAGCCAGGCTGCAGGACTCCAACACCCTTCCCACTCTCTTCAGGACACTGACAAACCTCATGACAGTAAACTTTGCTGAGTTCACTGGGATTACGAGGCCAATAAAAAATGAGGCAAGACAAAAACGTAAAATGTGAGTGAAACGCAGATCGCTCCAGGACAGGGGAAAGTCAGATTCGGAATCCCCACCTGTTACAACACTTACCGTTAGGCTTAAGTACCCTGGCCTGGGCACGGAGGGTCAGCAAAGGCAGCCATTAAGGAACTATCATTCAGGCTCAGTGGGTAACGGCACAAAGCCTTTCTAACAACCAGAGTTTGACTCCCCAGGACTCTTATGGTGGAAACAAGGTACTCCCATAAGCTGTCCTCTGGCCTCCATACAAGAGCCACGGCACACATGCACCCACACACAGACTCGCAGATATACACAGTACATTTTAAAAACATCATTTTAGACAGCAACTGACATGTGAGTTAGCGTTAAAGACAGGCATATAATCTCCTGCAGGTTTTGAAGCCTTGGGAATCAGGAAACCTGAGTTTTCCTCCTGGAATAGTGTTAATAAACCGTGTCCGTCAGAAGACTCTTGACCAGCCCTGCCCTCTGTTCTTTGCCTTGATGGGAGAAGGATTTGGTTTTATACAGTTTCTAAGTTTCCATCTTGATTTAAGACTTGGTCTTTTTCAGAACTGATGCTGACCCAGCCCATGACTTCCAAGAGAGACGGGACGAATTTTGTGAAGGAAAGTGGAGAATCCAAAAATTAAATGCCTGCCTTACTGGGTAGGAGAGTCCCACTCGCCCTCCTCGCCCCTCCCCCACTCCTCCCTGTCCCTCCCCCATCACCTTTTATTCTTTTCTTGGGATATTTATTGACATTGGTTGAGGCAGGAGAGAAAGAAACAAGAATGCCTGCTCCTGCCTCTCCCTGGTGCTGAGCACCAAGCCTCGCTATCTGTTCAATGGGCTTCCTAGAAAAGCCACATGTCCCAAACTAATCCCGGGGCTGGCAGCCACCCCACCTGAATGATGCAGGACAGGAGGGCATGATTTAGTCCATTCAATTTGTGTGGTCATGATTAACGGTACACTTCACCCAGTCATCTGGACCCCAAAAAGGGTCTGTTGTTGGAGGCAAGGCCTTCTCCTTGGTCAGTCCTGCTTACTGACATCTCCACACAGCCCCTCAGTCCCTGTTTTGGCCACTTGCCTGCCACTTACTCCAGTCAGCCGGGCACAAAACCAAGCCATGCCGCTCCTCGTACAAAGATGTCCTTGAGTGGCAATTCAAAACACAAGCTCACCACGTTCCGTAAGGACAGGAAACCTTTTAAGCCAGCCTTGTGCTAAATCCCTTGGGTTTGGATGCCTCTCTCTGTGAAGCATACACTCAGATCTGGGGAGAATCTCCAGTCTGGAGAAATCCAGTTTTCCCCTCATCCAAATTCCTCAGTGTTGTACATTTTCAGAGCACTTTGCCCGTCATTTATTTCTTCTTCCGCCACCTCAAGGTAGTCCATCCCTCAGCACCTCGTTTTTCCATCCTGCGTTTGCAGGCTCTTCCTGGCCAGGCCTATTCATTCCTTCTCATCCCTTCATTCTTTTCCTTTGCTCTGGCAAAAAAAAAAATTAAAAAAAAAAAAGTGCACACACCAGCAAGAATAAAGTCCTTGTTTGTTAGCTCAGCACTGTCTTGTCTCTTCTTCTCTTTATCTGCATTGTGCATCATTAGCCCTGGAGAAAGGACCTTTCCTTCCTATGTGGGATTTGCCGAGGATCTACTGAATACCCACTCACACATCTGCACGTGCTCAGTGCTCTGCGAATGTTCTTACTACATCCTCGCAACCATCTTATGGAATAGCTCTTTCCCTAAAACGCTTCCTTTCAGATTTTCATGCACACGTACATCCCTTCAGGATCTTGTCTATATATATATATATATATATATATATATATATATATATATATATATATATATATATATATATATGTGTGTGTGTGTGTGTGTGTGTGTGTGTATCATATATATGTGTATATATATCATATATATGTGTATATATACAACATATATATGTGTATATATACAACACATATATATATATATATTCAAAAGGTCTTGAGTGAGACCTTAAAAATCTGCATCTCTCATATGCTGTCAAAGATAAATGGCCTGGAACCACATTTGCAAATCTGGCCTGTGTTAATAACAGTGACCATACTTTTATGATCAAGAGACAGATGAGAAAATTCCACCTGCAAAGAGCATTTTGGTCCCCGTGTTGAACAGTACCCTCTGGCTATAGTCCTCTATATAATCTAAGTGTTTCTAATCAAAGTGTTTCTTGGAAGGCCAAAGAGTTCACTATGAACATCTTCGCACACAAGTGATAACAGTGGGCAGTTTGGATCAGGAAGTGCACGGGAGGAGAATGGTACCCAAAGTGGAAGGGCGGTAGCAATAGATGCTGAGGATGAAGGAGATGACGCTGGAGACTAACACAATAGTACACCTTTAGGAAAGACATCTCTAAGACATAAGCCCCGTCCCGCAGGAGGCAAGCTCAGGATGAGATGTAGTCTCTGCCATCTTGGAAATCATTACATCTTCCCACACATTTCTGGAGTTCCCACTGGCATGAGAGACTGCTCCACGTAAGTTATCTCTTTTCATCTGTGCTCAGGACCAACTTCTGAAGTAACTACTATTCTGGGTTTACAAAGAAGCAGAGCTAGGTAAATTGGTTCCCTGTTCTCAAAATAATTACCAACCCAGAGAAATTTAGTTCAATGCATTCTTCCTATCACAAATTCATGTTTCCTTATAACACCCATTCGGGGAGGGGGGTTAGGGGTGGGGGGGGGATAAAAACATAGAAATGGGGCAACTCACTACAGCTCCAAAGGTGGAGGCTAACATCTGCCTTTAATGTAAAAAAAAATGTTTTTACAACTCAGAAGAGAATGATACTTTCTAAGATGGAACTCATGGCTTTGGGTGCTAGTGTAGAAAGAATACAGGTTTATGGACATGAGAGGGTCTGTATGGTGGATGGGAGGGTCCCTCTGTGACATCATTACTTGATGGACTTCTGATCTCTACTAGCCTGAAATCCTTGAGAGCAGAGAATGACTGCCTCTGAGGCCAGCCAGTCTCTGGAGGAGAAATCTAAAGCTTTGGGTTTGACTAACATCCTATCCTACATCCTCCCAACCACTCACTATCTATTTTCCATAAATTACAGTTGTATCAATCTTACCTCCGGTATTTTGTCCATCTTCTCTGACATCTTGAATAATCGTCATCTTAATGACATGTCATCTCATTAAAGATACGAAAAGAAGGCTGAAGAAATGGCTATTAGGAGAGTGCTAGATCTGAGTTCGGTTCCCCAGCACCCACATAAAAGCTGGGTGCAGTGGTATATGCCTTTAAAACCCAGTGCTGAAGAACAAAAGACAGGAGAATCGTTGGGGCTTTCTGGGAAGTTAGCCTCTACCAGTGGGTGAGCTCCAGGTTCAGTGAGAGACGAAGCCTCAAAATACGTGGTGGGAAAAGCCGGCAAGATGACCCCCCAGATAAAAGTGCATGCTGCCAAGCCTGACAGCCTGAGTTCAATTCCCAGGACCCACCTGGCAGAAGAAGGAAATGGACTCCCATTGATAATCTTTTGATTTCCACATGAATGCTATGGCATCTGTGCATGCACACACACACACACACACACACACACACACACACACACACACACTAAAATGGTAATTACAACTTTAAAAAAAATAAGTGTGATGGTATATACCTTTAATCCCAGCACTCAGGAGGCAGAGGCAAGGGCATTAATGTGAGTTTGAGACCAGCCTGATCTACATAGCAAGTTCTAGACCAGCCAGGGCTGTAGTGAGACCCTGTCTCAAAACAACAATGACAGAAAAAGGAAATAATAATAATAAAAATAAATCTTTTTTAAAATTTTTGTGTAATGTAAAGAATGATTGTGGGAGACACCTAATGTTGATTCCTGGCCTCCATATATATACACACATATGTACACATGTAAACACACACACACATACACACACACACACACACACACACACACACACACACACACACACGGTTTTAAGAAGCAATTCCATAGTTCTAATTTCCCTTCTCTTTCCGTTTTCTTCCTTGTTCTGTCTATCTGTCTTCCCACCAGTCCAGAGTCTTTATTCTCTGGCTTACAAGTGAAGTACTTCTTGGCTCATTGAGTGAATTATTGTGCTGGTGGCCACACTTCTCACACTGTTTCCCTCCTCAGCCACCTTTGACTGTGTTTCCCTCCAACACAAGTCTTGCACTTGCTCCCTCTTGGTTTCACTATTTCACACTGTCGCTCACCCACCGCATCTTGTAAGGTTCCATCTAACGTTTGAATCATTGCAGTGACTTCCTTTCCCACCATCCTCTTCTTTGGTTTCCTTGGAGATCCTTGCTCATGCCCCGGGCATGCCTATGGTACCCTGTGGTGATGTATTTGTAATCTAGGAAATACAGCTTGCCTGAAGATCAGAGGACAGAGCCAGCCACAGAGTTAGCCACAGAGGTCAGGCAGTGGTGGCACACACCTTTAATCCTAGCACTCAGGAGTAGAGATCTGTCTGGATTTCTGTGAGTTCAAGGCCACATTGGCTACATGAGCTTAATCCAGGCTAAAAAAGAAACAGAGCCAGGCAGTGATGGCACACACCTTTAATCCCAGCACTAGGAAGGTTGAGACAGGAAGTGATATGGCTGGGCAGAGAAAGGAATATAAGATGGGAGAAGACAGGAATTCACACTCTTGCAGAGGCTCGGTCAGGCTGAGGAGCTGGTGAGGTAAGAGGTGGTAGCTGTGGCTTGCTTGGCTTCTCTGATCTTTCAGCTTTCACGCTGATATCTGGCTGCGGGTTTTTATTATAGGATTTTGTAGATGTAACCAACCGTCTTATTAAATAAGAAACACAGAAACAATGTAAAAGAGAAAGCCAAGAGGTCAGAGCTCAGAGCTAAAATCTCACCCTTCCTCCTGCTGTCCCAGCTTCGCGAAAAGAGACCTACTTCCTGTCCGTTCGTATTTTTAAAGTATGTTGTTCTGCCTTCTCATTGGTTGTAAACCCAAACACATGACTGCCTCGTCACTGTCTGAATGTACAGCCCCCTAGGTCTTAAAGGCATATGTCTCCAATGCTGACTGTATCCCTGAACACACAGAGATCTTATGGGATTAAAGGCGTGTGCCACCACCGCCACACTCTTGCTATGGCTCTAATAGCTCTGACCCTGAACACACAGATATCTATGGGATTAAAGGCGTGTGCCACCACCGCCACACTCTTGCTATGGCTCTAATAGCTCTGACTCCCAGACAACTTTATTTATTAACATACAATCAAAATAATAATTCAGTACAATTAGATTATCACCACATTTCCCCTTTTCTATTTTAATAAAAAGAAAAAGAAAGCAAAAGGTTATAACTAACAAAAGAAAAACTATATACAAAAGTACAATAACTATATACAATATATACAAGTAATAAATACCTAAACAGGTATTTGACAAATCAGAGAAAATAATTCCATTATCTATCCTATTTTGGTAATTCCAAGATGTATCTAATGTACTTTCTATCCTAATTAATGTTCAACTATAACTAACTAATCTTCAACCATAACTAACTAATCTTCAACTCCCTCAGAGACCCAAGAAGGGAATAATATTAGCTAACAAAAATAAAAACAGGAAGTGCATGCAAGCAACTTCCAAAAAATTTTGTGAGTTGACAGAAACAGCCAGCTGCCTGGGCAGTCACCTGAGGTTTCTCCGCAGTGTTGGGGCATCATCTTCAGCCTATAGGCTTAGTGTATCTGACAGACTCATTTGTGAAGTAGGATGTACACAAGGTCAACAGTTCAACCTCACATTGGGTGAGAGCAGTCCACGTACCAGAAACACCTGAATTCCACTAGTGTCCTGTCATGATTCAGGATTTTAAATTCTGGAAATTGTTGACAGTTTTTTAATTCAGCTGTCCATTCTTCTTGGCTGTGTATATATGGCTTCATCTCAGCATCCCCTTCTTCTCCACATCCCTCTATTAAATGCCAGTCTACTTTTGAGAGGCATGAGCTTTCAGCTGCTGTTCCATTGTACAACAGAATCCATCGGCCCTCTGCCTGTTAAGCTGCCTTCGAAGAAAAGGGCACCGTACCTTTTCCGGATGCGAAGGCCACTTCAGGGATGGGGCCATATTGTCCTGGCCTCAGAAGATGCCTTTTGATAAAGCCATAACCACACTTGTTTTGGCAAGAATCAGTAGTCCCTTGTTTTGTGATCTGTCTGTCCATTTTGTCCTGTTGATTCGAGGATACTTTGTTGTCCAGTGGCTAACTTTTGCCAGAATGAAAGTTGACTCCATATGCAGTTTCTTCAATGCCCATATTTTCTCTAAAGTAGATTGGTACTGCCAGGAGCCGACATGTCTCAAAAAAGAAAAATTTTCTAAGTTATTAAAACATTTTAAATGCCATATTCTGTAGATCTCTGAAGGGTTTGAAGATGACCTGTCTAAAACATCTCTGCTCAATTTTTAAAACATATCTAATATGACTACAAGTTCTATGATAATGTCTAACTACTAGCTTTCATTTCTTTATATCCTAATAGTTGATAATAATAACATTCAAGGATCAGAAATTTGCATTACATTGTTAAATGGATGGAATAAATACAATTAGAAATATACATATAGCATTTTCTAACAATATCAGTTTCAAATTTGTGTACAATATAAAACAATTCAATCCAATGTAAAGTATTTAAAACTAGTAATTGTCTTTTTCTTTTCTTTCTTTCTCTCTTTTTTTTTTTTTTAAACAAGAACTTTAAATCTAATCTCCTATGCTTAGCCTTTTTCCTAACCCTTGACAATAACTTGTAACCAACCCCCCTAAATACTGAAAATTATCCCAGACCCAAAACCCATTAAAAAGACCAAAAAACCACCCGCCCCACACCACCTCTTTGGGAATGTGGGCGTCGTATTCTTAAAATTGCTTCCTGCTGGGTATGGGCGAAGTTTTCTTTATCCTGAAAGAAAAATTTTAGGTTAATTGTCAAATTCTAGGAGAGGTAACTATATCCTTCATTATCCAGTCTGTGTATAATGCCAAAGTTGAGGGTTTATCTCAAGTCCTTATTCAAGTAGTCTTTGAGACTGGATCATCTCAGCTAGTCATCTCAAATTTGCTCTGAGCACCTTGTAGTTCAAAGCTGATCTATGGATGATGTTTGTCAGCTTAATGATATTATTATTGTCCACGTGGAATTGTTGTTGTTGTGGGGCCCCATCTTCTTTCTGGAGACTTCAGTTGATGTTAGGCCTGGCCATGATTTCCTGCAGAAAACTGATAAGAGACTCGAACACAAAAACATATATATGCAGCTAGCCTTTTTTCTAGAATTAGTTAGTACTCTATGTGACCATTCATATCTTAACAAAGTTTAAAATGTATATATATATATATTAATCTTGTAAATTTTGATATAAAATTTATACTTTGAGAAAAGTTTAAAGAATCAGAATAGAATCAAAGAGTTGAGATTAGTAATAGAATAGTCCCTTAATTAATTTTGCTTTTGTCTTGTACCATAGCAGAAGATGGCTCTTATTCTGGCATGATACAGGGAGTTTGCATTTTCCTTTTAACAACATGCTTGATTTTAAAGAAGGAGAGAGCCATTCTCCAACTCCAAAGTCAGCTTTAAATTTTAATTGAACTGGGACTGTTAGAAGACCAATAGTGTTAAATCTTTAGAGAAAAGCAGAAACAAACATTTAGGAAGACATAAAATTTTTTTTTTTAGATAATATATACCCATACACCGTTTCACTCTGTTTCTTGGGATAGATGATTTGTCCCTTTTCTTCAGTTGTCTCATTTGTCCAGTGTTCTTCAGATTCCTTAACCTTCATTCTCCTAAAAGACAAAAACAAAAACCTTTCCCCAAGACTAATTTTGGGGATGTTCCTTTTTGGCAAGTTATTATCTGATTAAATGAAAAGGCATGTTTTATTGATACAAGTTAGTTTAAATTGGATGTTCATGCTGGTTGATGAACTATCACCTCCTCTAATTAAGAGGTCTCTCTTGTTCAAATCGAACCTTTATCAATTTTGATGGTACCCACAGCTTATCTTCTCCTGTAGAAACAAAAGCAAAACCACGTCCCCAATGTAATACATACCCTGGTTTCCATTCTGAGGTCAGCACATCCTTAAAGTATATAGGCTGATTTAATTCTGTAGTTTTTTCTATTATCCAATGTCTCTCTGCAGCTGTTGTTCCTTTCTCATTGGCATTCAGAAAATTCAAAGTTAGAAGAGCATTATGCAGTCTATTTCTGGGGGTTTTTGTTACCCATTTCTGTTTATTTAGCATATCCTTTAGAGTTCTGTTTGATCTTTCTATAACTGCTTGACCTGTAGGATTATGTGGTATGCCTGTAATATGCTTTATATTGTAATAAGCAAAAAACTGTTTCATTTTAACAGAGACATATGATGGAGCATTGTCAGTTTTGATTTGTGCAGGTATACCCATGATGGCCATAACTTCTAGCAAATGAGTGATTACAGAATCAGCTTTTTCAGAACTCAAAGCAGTTGCCCATTGAAATCCTGAATAAGTATCGATAGTGTGGTGTACATATTTCAATTTTCCAAATTCTGCAAAGTGAAACACGTCCATCTGCCAGATTTCATTTCTCTGAGTACCCTTTGGGTTACATCCTGCTGGTAATGGCGTCTGATTGTAGAAGGAACAAGTAGGACATTTCTTTATTATTTCTTTGGCTTGTTGCCAGGTTATGGAAAAATCCTTTTTTAAACCTTTACTATTAACGTGATGTTTTTTATGAAATTCTGAGGCCTCCAGCACATTTCCTATCAATAATTTATCAATCTCTTCATTGCCTTGTGCTAGAGGGCCTGGCAGACCAGTATGGGATCGAATGTGAGTTATATATAAAGGATGATTCCTTTTCCTGATTGTATCTTGTAATTGAATAAATAGTGAAGTTAATTCTGAAGCATCAGGGATAAATTCTGCAGTCTCAATATGTAACACCACTCTTTCAGCATACTGAGAGTCAGTTACTATGTTGAGAGGTTCTGAAAAATCCATTAATACCAACAGAATAGCATACAATTCTGATTTTTGCACTGAATTATACGGACTTTGAACCACTTTACTTAAATTTTCTGATTTGTAACCTGCCTTTCCTTCTTTGTTGGCATCTGTATAAAATGTACGAACTCCAGATATGGGTTTTTGCCGTACAATTCGAGGCAAGATCCATTCAGCTCTCTTTATAAGATCAATTCTATTGCTTTTGGGATATTTGCTGTTAATTTCTCCCAAAAAATTACTGCAAGCTCTTTGCCAAGGTTCACTTTCTGTCCATAATTTTTCAATGTCCTCCTTAGTTAATGGTACGACAATTTCTGCTGGGTCTATGCCTGCTAATTGACGAAGTCTCAATTTTCCTTTGTAAATCAAGTCAGAGATTTTTTCCACATAAGTTTTTAATTTTTTATTTGGTTTATTTGGTAAAAATATCCATTCCAATATAATATCTTCCCTCTGCATTAATATTCCAGTAGGAGAACGCCTAGAAGGTAAGATAACCAAAATGCAATCCAGCTTTGGATCAATACGATTCACGTGTCCTTCATGCACTTTCTTTTCTACCAAGGCTAATTCTTTCTCAGCTTCAGGTGATAATTCTCTTGGACTATTTAAGTCCTTGTCACCTTCTAAGGTTTTGAACAAATTAGTCAGTTCATCATTTTTTACCCCAACAATAGTTCGTAGATGAGAAATATCTCCAAATAATCTTTGAAAGTCATTAAGAGTCTGTAGTCTATCTCTCCGAATTTGCACCTTTTGGGGTCTAATTTTTTGTAGCTCTATTTTATATCCTAAATAATTAATAGAATCTCCTCTTTGTATCTTTTCAGGAGCAATTTGTAATCCCCAGCGAGGCAAAATTTTCTTTACTTCTTCAAACATTATTTCTAAAGTATCTGCATTTGAGTCAGCTAGTAAAATATCGTCCATATAATGATAAATTATAGATTTAGGAAATTTTTTACGTATCACTTCCAATGGCTGTTGTACAAAATATTGGCACAGAGTTGGGCTATTCAACATTCCCTGTGGGAGGACCCTCCATTGAAATCTTTTAACCGGTTGAGAATTATTATAAGTAGGCACTGTAAAAGCAAATCTTTCTCTGTCTTTTTCTTGTAAGGGTATTGAAAAGAAACAGTCTTTTAAATCAATAACTATGAGAGGCCATCCTTTTGGTAACAGAGTAGGCAAAGGCATCCCAGATTGTAGAGAACCCATTGGCTGAATTACTTTGTTAATTGCCCTAAGGTCTGTTACCATTCTCCATTTACCAGATTTCTTTTTAATAACAAATACAGGAGAATTCCAAGGGCTGGTTGATTCTTCAATATGCTGAGCATTTAACTGTTCTTCTACCAGCTCTTCTAAAGCCTGGAGTTTCTCTGTTGTTAAAGGCCATTGCTGGACCCATACAGGCTTGTCTGTTAACCATTTTAAAGGTAGAGCTGTTGGTGTCTTTGGAAGATCATCAGTTATTGTGCCCTGTTCTTGTATAATATGGATGGCTGGTGACCACTCATTAGAACAATATCTTCTAATATTTCTCTCAGTAACATGTGCTAGTTTATGATTTGTTTCTGAGATTGGAGGGATGTTAATCTGAGTATTCCATTGTTGCAACAAGTCTCGACCCCACAGGTTCATAGTTATGTTAGCCACATATGGTTTTAATTTTCCTCTCTGTCCTTCTGGACCTATACATTCGAGCCATCTTGCACTCTGTTTCACCTGAGATAATGTCCCAATTCCTAACAGTTGAACGTTTACCTCCTGAAGAGGCCAAGTTGGATGCCAAAATTCTGGTGCAATTATGGTAACGTCCGCACCTGTGTCTACCAGACCAGACAACAAAACACCATTTATTTTTATTGTTAATTTTGGTCTTTGTTCATTAATAGAAGTTTGCCAAAAAATTTTCTTTATGTTTTCTCCTGAATTTTCTATTCTCTCTGTTTCATCATTCTGACCAGCATGATTTATTCCAATAGGCATTTGGTTATTTAATCGCTCTCCAGAGCAGGCATTTCCTCTATGGCTGCCGGAAAGGTTTGAACTGGATTTGCACTGGGGGCCTGCCTGAGGCCCCTCTGGGAGTTTCCCGAAGACTGAGGCAAAGGATTACCCTGTCTGTCCTTTGTTGATCTACATTCGTTGGTCCAGTGTTTTCCCTTACCACACCTTCTGCATACTCCAGAAGGAAGGGGCATTCTGTTGCCATTGTTCCTTGAAGAAACATTGTTTCTGGAAATGACCTGTCTACAGTCCCTTTTCAAATGTCCTTGCTTTCCACATCCAAAACATCTAACACTCCTCAAACCTTTTGAAATTACTTCTCCTACCCATGTATCATCATGCTCATCAGCTTCAACATTAATTGTTTCTCTAATCCAATCTTCCATAGGTGCAGATCTTGCCCTTAATGGCCTGATTATTCTTTTGCATGCTGCATTCGCATTCTCAAAGGCCAAAGATTCAATTATTGCCTTACCAGCTTCTGAATCCGAGACCGTTCTCTTTACTGCTGAAGCCAGTCTTTGTAAAAAATCTGTAAAAGACTCTTTTGGGCCTTGCTTCACCTTTGTAAATGACTCAGATTTTTTTCCTGGTTCCTCAACTTTGTCCCATGCATTCAAGGCTGCCGTTCGACATAAAATTAGGGTTTGGACATCATATAAACATTGTGCTTGTGCTGAAGCATATTGGCCTTCGCCCATAAGCTGATCCTGGCAAACTTGTACTCCTTTATCCCTCCATTGTTTTTCTATGTTTTTAGCCTCCTCCTTAAACCAAGTCAGAAATTGAAGTCTCTGGCTGGGTTCCAGAACACCTTGTGCGAGGTCCCGCCAGTCCTGTGGTACTATCCTATTATATGTTGACCAAGTGTTTAACATTTGCTTTACATATGGGGAATGCATGCCATAAGATACTATTGCCTCCTTAAACCTTTTTAAATCCAACATTTCAATTGGAGCCCAAGTATTTTGTGTAGCCATTTGATCAGGCATCTGCTGTACTGTTACAGGATAAATTAAGGGTGACTGTGTGAAAACAGGCTTTCTTTCTGCAACCTTATGATCCCGACTTGAAACAACTTCACTGTTAATTTCTTCTGTCTGAATTTTTACAGGTTTAACAAGTTCTTCTAACGCTGTTATCCTGGCACTTAAATTGACTATCTTTTTAAATATTAAAATGTGGATTATTATAGTGATGAGGTGCATAATTCCACCAATACTAATATTATATAGTTGTTCCATTGCCAGACTGCCTAAAATTTCGAACAAAAACCAATTTTCTTCCAATGTACACATAAAACCCATTTGTTTTTTAATGTGGAAAAAAATTCTCTTTTAGATAGTTTCCTTTAAAATATCTGATATATTATGACTTACCAAATCTGCGTAGAACAGTAGAAATCCGAGGGGATTTTCAAAGCAGCCACCTAGTGTCCCAGGTGTAAATCCAGAGAGAGAGAGAGAGAGAGAGAGAGAGAGAGAGAGAGAGAGAGGAAAGAGAGAACGCACAAGAAAGCGTAGCCGGCTAAAGCTTAAATGCAGCCACGTGTTCCCTCTTGTGCCGAGTCAAGGCTTGGGTCTGGCTTCCTTAAGCTCCGACCACGTGCGTTGGCTTTACAGGCGGGGCCCTGTTCGGCAGGGCAGGTCTGAGTTGTTTGTAGCACCGGCTTTAGGCAAGCTGCTCACAGACCTAGGCCCGGGCTAGAAGTTGCTACCCGGACTAGGACGCCAGCAGCTCGGACTAAGAAGCCGATCGCCGCCGGCCGCCGTGTGCCGCCGCTGCCGCTGCCGCTGCCGCCGCCGCTGCCGCGGGCCGCCTGCCGCCCTTGCGGGAAAGCGGACCTGCCGCCAAGCCAAGCAGTTTTTAATGGATTCTTGTCACGTTGGGCGCCAGATGTAGATGTAACCAACCGTCTTATTAAATAAGAAACACAGAAACAATGTAAAAGAGAAAGCCAAGAGGTCAGAGCTCAGAGCTAAAATCTCACCCTTCCTCCTGCTGTCCCAGCTTCGCGAAAAGAGACCTACTTCCTGTCCGTTCGTATTTTTAAAGTATGTTGTTCTGCCTTCTCATTGGTTGTAAACCCAAACACATGACTGCCTCGTCACTGTCTGAATGTACAGCCCCCTAGGTCTTAAAGGCATATGTCTCCAATGCTGACTGTATCCCTGAACACACAGAGATCTTATGGGATTAAAGGCGTGTGCCACCACCGCCACACTCTTGCTATGGCTCTAATAGCTCTGACCCTGAACACACAGATATCTATGGGATTAAAGGCGTGTGCCACCACCGCCACACTCTTGCTATGGCTCTAATAGCTCTGACTCCCAGACAACTTTATTTATTAACATACAATCAAAATAATAATTCAGTACAATTAGATTATCACCACAGGATTTAATTTAGGATTCGAGGGACAGTGCCCAGCTTTCATCCTTGTTCTGAGCTACCCTTGTCTCCCTCCTTGACAGGTGTCCTCACCTTCTGTGGCTTCAGTTATCACTCTTGGGGTAGAAAACATCACATCCCTGGATTTACCATCTCCAGCTGGCATCTAAATATTTCCACCTACGGTTTTCTAAAATCAACATAGTTTTGACTGACTTTATAATCTCTACTAATGGCACCATGTTTTCTGTCCGTTCATCCAGGCTTCATTAGCATCATCTGATAACCTGTAGCCTTTAAGATCCTGGAGATTGGATCCTATAGATTTAATCTTCCCAACATCTTCACCTTCTCTTTTTATTCTATTATCCCTGCTGCTACCATCATTGTTCAAATGCTTGAATCTTTCATCTGTCTCCCTTTTCCATTCCCATTAACATTGCTTCCATGATCTCCCCATATCACCTTCCTCAAGTCCTCTCAACTCTAAAGACCTTTTACCATACAAATCTTCCAAAACAGAAGGCTGGCCATACCACTTCCTGAAGACTGCCAGTTCCCCCCAAATGATGAGGTGCAAGTTCCCCATCCTATTACCAGATTATCTCCAAACAATGGCCTTAGCTTATTTTGCAAGTCATCTGTCAACAAATTAGATATAGTCCACAGACACCCACCACTCTTACTCTCTTCAGTTTGGATGTGGTTCCTTGTCCTCAACTGTCCTCCTCTGTATCAGACTTAGTCTCCTGCTTTTCTGCACTAAACTCAAATCTCAATGAAGTTGTTTCTGACACATCCACTATCACATGATCTCTGGTTCCAGCTCCAAGTCAGGGATCCGTATTGTTAAGTGTCTTTTGTAGTTGATTCAGGCTTCTCTACCATTCATGTGTAATAACTTTCAACAACCAGCATGTGCCTCCCTTAAGTCCTGGAAGCAAAAGTAGTACAAGTAACCACAGAGCTGTGAGTAAAGAAGTTTCGTGGTCCCGAAGCTACCCAATTCCTTTTTTCCTTTAGTGACCCCAATGTCAGAATCTCTGAATGGGGAGGAGGAGCAACTGAGGGGTCACATTACTAGTACTATCAGTGAAAACTTACACTAACGTGTTGTCTGTTAACTCCTCAAAAACACATGCCGGGGAAGGGGATGGCTCAGTGAGTGCTCACTAAGCAAGCTTGAGGACCTGAGTTCACATCCCCAGGGCCCACAGAAAAGCTAAGCATGGCAGGAGCAGTTATAACCTGGCACTGGGCTATGGAAACAGGCAGATCTCAGGGACTGGCTAGCCAACCAATCCAGCCAAAGGAGCAAGCTCCGTGTTCAATGACAGGTCTCAAAAAATAAGATGGGGAAGTTGGAGAAATAGCTCAATGGTTAAGAGCATTGACTGTTCTTTCGACACATCAGGCTCAGTTCTCAGTACCCACATGACAACTCACAGCCACCTGTAACTACAGCTCCAGGGGATACAATGCAGGCAAACATTCATACACTGTGTGTGTGTGTGTGTGTGTGTGTGTGTGTGTGTGTGTGTGTGTAAAATAAACTTACTGGGCTTAAGTCTCAATGGTGTAAGTTTTAAAAGAGTAAGATAGAGTGTGGTGGCACACACCTTTAATCCCAGCACTTGGGAGGCAGAGCCAGGTGGATCTCTGTGAGTTTGAGGTCAGCCTGGTCTACAGAGCGAGATCCAGGACAGTCAAGACTGTCACACAGTGAAACCCTGCCTCAAAAAAAAAAAAAGGAAGGAAGGAAGGAAGGAAGGAAGGAAGGAAGGAAGGAAGGAAGGAAGGAAGAAAGAAAGAAAGAAAGAAAGAAAGAAAGAAAGAAAGAAAGAAAGAAAGAAAGAAAGAAAGAAAGAAAGAAAGAAAGAAAAAGAAAGAGAGGGAGGGAGGGAAAGAAGGAAAAGAGAAAAAGAAAGAAGGAAAAGAGAGAAAAGGAAAAAGAATAAGACGAAGAAGGGATTAAGGAAGATACACCAATATCAACCACATGAACCCAGATGTGCAAGAGCAACTGCATACACATGTACACACACACACACACACACACACACACACACACACACACACACACACACTACAGAATGTTGGCAATAAAATATAAAGCAGCTATATCAATTTTAAATGGGTAAAAAGCATGCCAGAATCTGGAGCTAATCATTAATGACTTTTAATCAAATCAGTGGGAATTCATGTTTAAGAGACTAACTAGAGGGTCTAACATGAAAGGCCAATCAGACTCTCAGCAGAATCCCTGAGGGAATTGTGAAGCTCTCTCAGAATGCTGGCCCTCTTAAGGTCCCAGTTCAGAAAGCCAGGGGTATGACACAAAAATCTACTTCTAATCATCATCCCAGGTGTCCACTGGAGAAAGAGGAAAGGAAAAGACAATAAATACAATACTTCAGTGTTTCTAAAACTTATATGTGCATCAAATCTATGTGGAGGTCTTGTTAAAATGCAGTCTTATTCTGTGGCTCTGGGGGAAGAGAGGATGAATCAAAATCACTTCTTACAGGCTCCTGCATCGTGTCTGTGATGCTCCCATGGACCACAGTTTGAGGAGCAATGACTTCCAAACCATGCATGAAAATCATTCCCAGTTTTCATTGTGGTTCAACTCAATTCTATTACTGAGTTTCCTCCCCTTTAAATGGAGGTATTCTGAAGACAGATGCCTAATTATTGAGCTACACCCTGAGATACATTTCAATAGATGGCTGCAGAATTTTAAAGTAGGATGTTGTTGCTAAAACTCCTTCCTGGGTTTGAGATGTAAAGCATATCTACCCTTCCTCCTAAGATCCCAAGGACAAACCAAGGTATGATTCCACCAAAGTTCTCTCTGGGGAACCAATGAGTTTGTTGAACATATATGAGGGGTTACATATAGGAGTGTAGGTGCCCCATCAAAGACCATACTATAAAGTGTGTATATTACCCAGTGAGTATGATGGCCTTCCCATAGCTGCATAAATGGAGCCCCTCCCCCAGTCCTTCCCACCTATGTCCTCTAGCCCCTCCCCCTGAGCCCTGAGTCCATATACAGTTAGGACAACAATGTGTACGACTTGTTAGGAGAGGCTGGAGGTATCATGACCTTTCCCACACCCTCAATATGAAGGAATATAAATAATCAGCAGGCACAGCCAAACTCAAGACAGTGGTGGTTTGGCTCAGAGGATAATCCTGAACGATAAATTCACTTCTTTTTTTTTCCACAAAATTTGTGAGCACAGTCTGCAAATAAGGTTTTCTCTCTCATAAATATGCATACAGTTCTTCAAGTCTCATGGTCAAGGGGGTTCAGAACAGTTCAGCAATGGGACAGTAGAAGGATTCAGCTACCTCTGGCCTTGTGTAGGCTGAGCCTGACTCGTCCACCTCTTGTTCCCAACCGCAGTCGGTGTTCAGGAACACTCATGGTAGTATGTGTATGAACACCTACCCTCTCTTGACCTTCTCGCCAGCTCTTGGGTTTGCACTCTACAGTTTCCAGATGAATGTGTTCAGCAATAAGAAAGCAGTCTTGTGAGTCTCTGGGTTCCAATAAATTTGGTCTCTCTAAGTCCCTTAACCCCAAGGAAGCCCTTACTAGAAGAAAGCAACTCAATAAATCCTACCTTTCCAACAAGTTTCCATGACCTAGTCTTCTGCCTGCAGAGAACTAAAGCAAGCCCCACACTTTGAATCAATCAGTTTCTGCCCCACGTCTCTCATAACCCGGAGAGCACTGAGGGCACAGACAAGCACATCCACCATCCTGATCATGGCTTCCATCACATTAAACAAAGAACCTACAGAGTTCCCGCAGGGAACAGAACAGATGATGCAATAGAAGGCCCCCCACTCACCTTCTCAGTTAGCTTAGGCAAAATGTCAATGCCTCCCACACCCCCAAACGCATTGCAGGTGTCCCCCGTTATGACCGCTGGAGTCAGCTTTTCTCATTTAGACCACTTCAATTTCTTACTGATGATAGATTGGGCTGTTCTGGTTTGTGCTGTCTAATTTCATAAAGGCATTTTTACTAAATGTTTCTCCTGTGGTTTCAATGTATCCCCCAGAAGTCCATACATTAGAAATTTAATCCCTGCATAACAGCATTGGGAGGCAGGACCCGGTGGGAGGTGTCTAGGCCATGGTGCTCATCTCTCAAGAAAAGATGAATGCGCTTTTAACAGTCCTGACAGAAGGGAAATATTTGTCTTGCTCTCTTTCTCTTGCCCTTCAACCTTTGGGCTGTTCTTTATAAATTACCCAGACTCGGGTTTTCTGTTATAGTAATCAATACCAAAGAGGCTGTGACCATTTCTAACCCACTATATCCTGTCGTTAGGAGACAAGCTTTTAAGGGCCCCACCCCTGGTGTTTTGGGGTTTTGTTTTGGTTTGGTTTTTTGTTGTTTTTGTTTTTTGTTATGGTGGTTTTGTTTTGTTTTGTTTGTTTGTTTGTTTGTTTGAGACATGGTTTCTCTGTGTAGTTTTGGTGCCTGTCCTGGATCTCATTCTGTACACCAGGCTGGCCTCAAACATATAGAGATCCTCCTGGCTCTGCCTCCCAAGTGCTGGGATTAAAGGCGTGTGCCACCGTTGCCCAGCCCACCTCACCCGTGGTTTTTATAAGGTTACCCCCTCTGTATGCTTGCTTCCTAGGGCAGAAATGCCTTTGTAAGAAATATTCTTCTATTCTTCTGGGACATCTTTTCCTAAGAGCTTCACCATTGGGGGAATAAAAGAAGAAGAAAACTTTATCTGTCTCAATTAGCTAGTAGTCACATGACAGAGACAGCCGCTCTCTTTATCCTCACACTTCCCTTCAGAGAACTGCTGCTCCTAATATGTTCGATCTTATGATCCTCATAGACTCATGACACAAACTGAGCCAGACCCAGGAAAGTAATAAGCAAAACTGTGAGAAGGTAAAAGCTGGGACTCGGAGCCTGCTAGGCTGATAAGACATGAACTGAAACAGCTAATGACCATCATGTCTCCCATGTGGAAGAACCATCTGAGAGCATCAGCACAGAGGACAGTGAGATCCAAATTGCCCCAAAGAGCCAGTTACAAATACCAATATCTTCCCTTTCTGTTTGCTGATCTGAAGTGAGTTTCTCTTAGTTACAGCTGAACAAATCATAGCTGATAGACGATTCATGAAATGATAACAATAATAATAGGAGGTCACCTTCACACAGCACTTGCTATATGCCAGGCACTCACTGTTGTGTCTTCTGTAATTGTTTAATATTTACCACAGTGCTTTGCAGTAAGTATTCATCATACAGTCTCCATTTAGTAGCTGAGAAAATTGAAGCAAAGGGCTTCCTTAAGAGATCCTCCTAGCGAGTGATAAGGATAGGATGCAGACCCGAGCAATTTAGATCTAGATTGAGTTCTCGAGACCATGACTGCTCAAAGAATGGTCCATGGCCTGGAGCCAGTCTACAAACTATTAACTGTCTGCTTTTCCATGGTTTGAGGACCATTATTCAGCTTCTAGAATACTCGGAGCGCTTTGGACATAAATCACAGCCTTTCTTCAAATGCTCTTAAGTTTCTAGGAATAATGTTGGTGTCACTTGGCAGTCCCCAAATATATTACTTCTTGACTCAATCCCAATGTTTCTAAAAAAAAAAAAAAAAAGAAAAGAAAAGTCATTTGAAATAACTTTAGTTCCCATGACTCTGGTTAGAATGGGATCCTAAGTTCTCAATGGAGTGACTGAGATGCCGAAGTGTTATGAGTTAAAGATGCAGAGCTGTAGGAGTGGGGTAACGGTTTCTCCGAGGGGCCCAGAAGGCAAGTGTTAGGTTCAAACCAGAGAGTTGTACCGGGGACCCTCATGAATCTCAGTCTATTTCTGAACTCGCCTTGGTGGTGCAGACCTGAATCTCAGCTACTCAGGAGACTGAAGCAGGCTTTCAAGCTCAGGGCCTGCCTGAGCTTCCACCTGAGTTCAAGGGCAGCCTGGGCAATTTAGCAAGAGCCTGACTCAAAATTAAAAGTCAAAAGGAAGCTGTGAGTGTTGCTCAGTGGTAGAACACTTGCTTGGCATGTACAAGGCAGTAAGTTCTGTTTCTGTTGTGAAGAAGAGAAAGAGAGAGAGAGAGCTTGACATGGCTAAACAAACACTAAAACATAATGTTATTCAACCCAACCTTAAAAAAAACATAAACAAATAAAATCTGTCTTTTGAACAATCATGTCATGAAAGAAAGTTACACAGACAATTAAAACAAGGGAAAAAAATATATTCATTTGTTTCTTTTTGAGAGTCTCACAACCCCAGGCTGGCTTTGAACTTGCTCTGCAGGCAGAGCGACTTTGAGCCTCTGATCCTTCTGCCTCAGCCTCCTGTGCGCTGGAATCCAACTACCACACCTGGTTTGTCCAGCACTAGGGATCAACTGAGAGCCCTGAGAAACTCAGGGGCCTCCTTCATGCTAGGCAAGCACACCACAATGAGCTGCATCCCCAGTCCCCAGGAAAAATGTCTGATCTTACTAGTCATCAATGAAATGCAAAACAAGACCACAAAGATCCCTCTACACACCCACTAAAGGGACTAAAACTAAAGAGACAGCTGCGACATTCATGTTTGGTCACGACAAAAATGGAAAAAGGCGGTTTCTTATAAAGCTAAAATATACCTGCCCTTTGACCTAGCATTTTTTACTCCTACACAGTTCCCCAAGAAACATGGAAAACATATGTTCACGGAAAGACTTACACGAGAATGTCCACAGCCTCACGCTGGGAATAATCCACACACCCGTTAGGAGTTGGTTGAGTAAACAAATTTTCCATGCATCCCTGCTGTAGAAGTAGACAGAGGAAATAAAACAGACAAACCATCAATACATGCAGCCCCTGGGCTGAAATTTACAGACACAATGCTGAGGGAAAGAAACAGCACAGAATACATCATATATGAAGCCACTGACTGAAAATTCTAACATAAATACACACACACACACACACACACACACACACACACACACACACACACACATATCATAATGGAAGCTGTCTCTTAGATGTAAAACAGAAGGCTACAAAGTAAAAATGTGTCTCTTTTCAATCTCCTTATCTTACTACAAACATCAAATCATAATACTGTTCAATTTCATGTTACACTTATTTATTCATGTATTAAGGGGCCCATGCCATGGGCCATGTATGGAGGTGGAGTCACTTCTCACCTTCCACCATGTGAGACCCAGGGATGGAACGCGGGTCCTCCTGTTTGGTGTCCAGCGCCTTCACCAACTGAGCCACTGAGGCAGCAGCTTTTAAACTAAGATGTTTGTGTAAGTAAATTCAGCAGTCAAGCCCAACAAAGAAGGGAAAATGGGAATGTTGTATAATAGATCACGTATGTACGAATGTGTTCTTTCAACTTCAGCACAGCGGCCGTGCCTCAGTCGACTGCGATCTCAGCCGGCGACTGCAACTCCTCAGTTACCGACCTGCTTCTCTAGCAGCGGCCTGGCTGCTCAGATCACAGCCTGGCAAGGATTCTGCTCACACAGCTGCTAAAGGTAGCTTTAACTAAATCTCTATCATTCTAATTATGAATAAGACCCGAGATTCAAAGGCTAGGGTGAAAACCTGCAAGCTCAGAGAGGCTGAGTAGCAACTACCTAACCCTTTCTTTTGCTGGCATCCCCCGGAGACCTGAAAAGGCTGCGCCACTCCAAACCCCGCCTACTACTTCCTGTGTCTATCTCTGTCTCTCCCAGATGCTCTCTGATGCTCCCTGATTACTTTCTGTCAACTAGTTGCTAACTCAGCCTCCTGACCCAAGGTTAATTTTATTTAATTAATGTAAATGCAGACTGCAAACTCAGGGTCCACAGTGTGATCGAATATCCCCCAACATGAAGTTTGTATGAAGGCTGATCAGAAGTATGAAAAAGCATTTATACTATGTCAAGTGAAAATATACACAAGCTTATGCATAAACCCAACTTTTTCTTTTTTAGTTTCTGAATTTTCCCATTTTCAATAAAATAGATTATATAATGGGAACAATAACTGAGAACTCCAGAGATTATAGTGAACAAAAACAAAATACTCTCTCTTACTCTGTCTCAGCACTCAGTGTTATACCAGGTTGCTATAAATAGCCACTATCTTCCTGAGTCTTTTTTTTTCCTCTATGAAATATAGATATATTTAATCCCAGCACTTGGGGGAAGTAGAAGAAGGCAGATCTCTATGAGTCTGAAGCCAGCCTAGTTTACATGAGTTCCAGGACAGCCAAGACTACACAATGAGACCCTGTCTGAAAAATCGAACAAACAGAATTAGTGTTGTGTGAAAACCTTTCCTGGAGAGATGCTTACACACACATCTACTCAACCTAGATAGGGAGCCCACAATACAGATGCCACCAAAGTCCAACTCGGTGAACCAATGACTTTTATTAGGGTTACTTACAGGAATATAGGTGGCGTTATTTACAGGAGCAGATATGACTCAAAGACAGCATCACCAAAGCCCACCCCAACATGAGTGACAGCTCCCAAAAGTTAGGAACTTGAAGGACATTGCACAGTCTGAAGGTAGCTCAACAGACTGGAGAGCATCCTTTCCAAGTGATTCAGTTGATCTAAACGTCTTCCAGGTTTAGACCAGCTGGTCTGGTCTAAGAGCCGTCTTTGCAGCTTGGTTTATCTGAGAGTGACACTTAGCACTCTTTACTGTTTTTATAGTCTTGGGGAGGGAGGGGCCTAGTGAATCTGATCAGTTTCAGGGACTTCCTGAAGCTATTTTGGGTCGTTTACCTTCTGTCCTGAGGAGCTTCCTGGGAGTTGGAATATTTCAGTCTTGGAAGAAACTGCTACACAATAGTTGGGCTAAGAATACGTTAATATTTTTTTCATTTGGCATAATGTGAATAATTTGTATGCTTCCAGTTGAGCTTTCTAAACAATGCATCTACATAATATATCACGATACACCGTTTCGGTTCTTCCCTTGTTTGTTAGACTTGAAAGTTTCTTTTTATTGAACCATTCACTGTTGTTTATTATTCACCCAGGTTATTAGAACAGTCACAACCACTGTCTTCCCAGTACTCCATCTGCGTGTTATCCACTTCCCACACCTGCTTCACACACCTGTGTCACTCACATCCTAGTTGTGACAGAAAATGTGTCTGAATTTTCCAGATTTCTGTCAAATTCCTTATATAACAGGAATTTTTTTAATTACCCGGAGTGAGGTAAGTTTCTTACTGTAAATTTTTAGTGAGATAAGGTAGCCTCAAACTGGATATCCTCCTGTCTCAATCTCCTGACAAATTAAAATTTTGCTCAGCCGCAGTAAGAAAAACAAAGTTGTTACTTTGTCTCAACAGCGTTCTGAGGGTGCCCATTAAGCTGGACCTGCAAACCACTCTCCTGGTAAAGGGTCTTTTTCTTAGATTACTTTCCAAATGAATTTTTAAATGTTCACTCTGCTTATTTAAGTGTTGAGGGAAAGCTAGGATAACAAGCCAAAAGTCATTTTTTCATTCTACAGCCCCAGAACATTTGGAGTACTCAAGTGATCCCAAACTGTGTCTCTCATCTCTCAGCCAAGGCAAGGGACATCCAGACCTGGTCCCCAAACCAAGCCCTCTGGGCTGAGTCTCAGGACAAACCAAAAAGAATGGGTGTGATTATGTTCTCCCATTGGTCTGCCCCAGAGTGAGGGATGAGTCCCTCCGGGCCTTCCCTACCTCATTGCCACGCCCCCAATGGAATAATGAGTGCACTCATACATTGTTCTCATTACCCTGAAACTGGCCAAGGAGAGTTGAGCGTGAGAACACTTAGTCACAGAACCCTTACTGAGACTTCTCTGAGAACTGCCTGTCTCTCCAAGACCCACTTCAGAGCCTCACTGTCATAATTCAAATTTGGTGAATTTCTATTAATTTTTTAATTTATTTGGTTAGTTGGGGGTTATGTTTTGTTTCTAGCAGGAGTGGTAGTCACTGTATATATCACATATTATAATATTATATAATATATTGCATATACGAAATCTCTATATTACATATAAAGAAATTATTTGCATTTTGTGTACATCGGTGTTTTGTCTGCATGTATGTCTGTGTAAGGGTGTCAGATCTCCTGGAACAGGAGTCACAGACAGTTGTGAGCTGCCATGTGGGTGTTGGGAATTGAACCCAGGTCCTCTGGAAGAGCAGCCAGTGCTCTTAACCACTGAGCCAGCTCTCCAGCCCCTGGTAGAGTCACTTTTGTGGTTATTATCTTTTGGTAACATGGTTTTGAAAAACAAAGCATTTTATTTTGTTTGTGTATAAGACCAATTGGCCACAGGGCCATGCCCTAGAGTGGCCCCATGTGACCCGTGTCTCACTAATAATGTTTATAGTGATGTCGTGCCGAAATGATCATGGGATTAAATAGAATATATTCCTAAAACTTATTTCCCTAGATTCTTTTTGCTCTTTTAGTGTGTTTACTAGACAAATGTAAATTACAGACAGTATACACATTACCTATCTACTCAACATCATCCACTTCAAACATGGTTTAGTTTATATCCATGAAATTAAGTACCTCAGCTTGGAGCATCCTACACGAAAATTTCCAGGTGAGAAGTAGCTGCTGTGTTCATGTCGGCCCTTATATCTTTCAGTTTGGGGTTCTGAATGACCTGTTCTTCATTTCCCTGCCTATAGAGATGTCGTACACAAGGTATGTCTCCCCACACTCCAGCTGACCCCCAGCTGCCTGGCCTGGCTGTTCCTGTGGGAATGACTCTGTTGCCACTGAGGCTTCCTGGGCCTCTATGTAGGAACCAGGAGACCAGAAGCCACAAGAGGAAGCACATGGTAACATCGTTAAGTACCCTAAAGAAGGCACATGCCCTTCTTCATCCAGAATCAGGTGAGACACTTTGGAGAAGAGAAGTGAAAAATTCTTAGGCAAAGGACACAGACAGTAAACTTGATGTTTGCAAGATAAAGAGGTTAAATGGGCCCCTAGGGAACACAGCCCATTGGCTGGGGGAAACCCAGGGTTAGGCCACAAAGCCTTCCCTCTAGTTAAATGGTCAGTCATATCTGATAAAGGTGAACTCTCCACCCTCACCTGCCCCACACAGAGCCCAGCTGCCCAGTGACGAGGGCTGTCATCACTGGTGATGCCTCCAACACCCATCTAAGCTCCTGGTCCTTAGGAGGCAGAAGACAGCGACAAAAGGAAGCCATAGGTGTTTCAAAAGCAAAATACAGCTGTTAATTTCTAAATATTAAAATTGAAAGAATGTTATATGTTTAAAAAAAAAAAAAAGACTTTCTAACTCTTCACAGTTCAGCACGTGTTCTGACATCTCTGGATTATTCCTGGCTTTCTTTTCTTTCCCTGTTGATGCTGTGTCTACGGCTGAGGTCTCTGCTTCTGGAACATTCTAGGACCTTTTTGCCTCTAAATCTCCTCCCAGTTGTCTGTAGACAGCACTGTTCTGTCATATTTATCCCCCACAGTTCCTTGAACTTTGGCTGGTCCAGAAAAATACCCCATATTATACACAGAGACTGCCTGCTTTCGCTTCTGAACTGAATGTCCACCACCATTTCACTAGACCAGGCTGTGATGAACCGAACAGGTCATCACAATCACTGGGCACATTACTGATTCCATGCTGTGGTTCTTTTCTTTCTTTTTTTTTTTCCCTTAACTTGAAATCAAAAAAAGGAAAGGAAGGAAGAAAGAAGGAAGGAAGAAAGGAAGGAAGGAAGGAAGGAAGGAAGGAAGGAAGGAAGGAAGGAAGGAAGGAAAGAGGAAGGAAGGAAGGAAGGAAGGAAGGAAAGAGGAAGGAAGGAAGGAAGGAAGGAGGGAGGGAGGGAGGGAGGGAGGGAGGGAGGGAGGAAGGGAGGAAAGAAAGAAAGAAAGAAAGAAAGAAAGAAAGAAAGAAAGAAAGAAAGAAAGAAAGAAAGAAAGAAAGAAAGAAAGAAAGAAAAGAGCACTTGTGGACACCTCATGTAAATTGCATCATGCTACCTGAACAGTCACAATATTTGTTCTTAAGGAAGATTCTGACACAATTCAAGTTTTAGTATAGAATTTATTTCAGGCTAAGAAAATGTAAGTGGGAGGGGGGGTGTAGAAACTGTGACTTCAACTGTGAACTCACTTTGCTGGCTCTTCCAGGGCCCTCAGAAGGCCCTTTTCCTTCAAGAAGGAACCTTTGTAGAGAACCGTAAGAGAGAACGGAGGAGCCCTTTCCAGTAACACACACTGGGGTTTAATTTTGGACAAAGGAAACAGTTTACCAAACTAGATCCTTCTGGAAAGTCACCAGTTGGCACAGACAGGAATGTCTGAGGAACTGATGTTTCTCATCTGGCTGGAGTTTCCTCTCCATGTTTAGATTTTCTAAATGCTTCTCCTGAGATCGGGTCTCTGCTCTGCTTCTCGTTCTTCAAAGGTGTGCTGACTTTAAAAAGAAGATTGTGTGTGTGTGTGTGTGTGTGTGTGTGTGTGTGTGTGTGTGTGTGTGTGTGTGTGCGCTGGCGCTCGTAGAAGATAACAGAAGGCATCAGATCCCCTGGAGCTGGAGTTACAGGTTGTTGTGAGCTGCCCAGTTTGAGTGCTCCTAACCACTGAGCCCTCTCTCCAGCCCTGTGGTGTGACTTTTAAGGAGAGAGACGCAGAGACAGAGAGAGACAGAGAGGAAAAGTTCAAGCTATTTAAATCCCCCCTATATATAATAGATCCTTTAAAACATCATTCCAAAGAACAGCAGTGAATGAAAAAAAAAAAATACCAAACGAGGAAATTAAAAAAAGAGTAAATTAAAAAAAGAGTAAAATAAGCAGTGTAGACATAAAAACCTTTGAATATAACATATGGAAAAAACCCTTTTAACAGGGGCATCTTAAGAGGACTGTGCTTTTAATGTGAGCACGGAGTCCGCTAGATCACTGTGCCATTACTGATCTCGTGACTTTGTTCTTTTTGCTCTATCTCACAGACCGTTGGGAAAAAAGAAACCCACTTTATTTGTCAAAGCTTTAAACAATAGACTTATCTTTTAAAATGAAAGGCCACACAGAGTACAAAGTTCTGTGTATTATCAGTTATTTTTTTTAATGCAGTGGCATTTTTATTGCCATGGTCTTGATTTTTTTTTAATAACTTACATCCATTCGGCGTCTTCAGATCCACGTGCATTGCAGACATTCCCAGAAACCTCGTCATAAAGGCTATTTCCTCATGGCTCCCTCCATGAAAGGGATGGGACTCTGTAGGATGACGGCCCGGTTCAGACAAGGACCGAAAACCCTTTCATGGTTCTTTTGGTCTCTCCAGAGACCCACAGTGGAAGGCTGCTGGTGAATTTTTTTTTTTTTTTTTTTTTTTTTTTACTGGAACTCTGATCCAGGAAAACATAAAACCCACAAAGAATGAAACCGGGGGGGGGGGGGGAGTGGGGGGAGTGGGGGGGGGGTGTTCCGTGAGCAAAGGGCTTTCTTCCTGGAAGGATTCCGGCTCTTCTTGGAGCACTGCAATCTCGCTGCTAGGGAAACTGAGGCAGGAGGATCACAAGGACTGCCTGGGCTACAGGGTGGGCAAGTGAGAGGGTCCCTATCAAAAAATAAAAAATAAGGATAGAGCTGGGGAGATGACTCAGGATACCGAGCATGGGGAGGCCAACAGACTTTTTTTTTTTTTAAGCAATCTTATAAAAAAATTTAACAATGAAACAAAACCCTTCTATCTATCTATCTATCTATCTATCTATCTATCTATCTATCTATCTATCTATCTCTGGTTGGTTGGTTGGTTGGTTGGGTTTTTTTGGGGGGGGTTTGGTTTGGGGGGGGGTTGGAGGCAGGGTTTCTCTGTGTAGCCCTGGCTCTCCTAGAACTCTCTCTGCAGACCAGGCTGTCCTCTACCTCACAAAGATAGACCTGCCTCTGCCTCCCAAGTGCTGGGATTAAAGGTGGGTTGCACCCAAACCCTTCTTTTAAGTGATGATTGATTTAAGCTGTGAAGTTCCAGCTCCACCTTGACCTATGGAGTGAAATGTCTCTTATCATGTTATCACCCTCTGTAATGTTAATATTGTCACCTGACCGATCTAGAGTCTCCTAGGAAACAGGCCTCCAGGCATGCCTGGGGGGGGGGGGATGTCTGTATTCGATTAATAGACTGGGAAGACCCACTTGAACTATGGAATCTCTATGCTACAGGCTGGAGTCTAGAACTGAGTGAAAAGGAGAAGATAAACTGAAGACTCGAGTTCATCTCTCACTGCTTCCTGACGACAGGTGTAGGTGACCAGCTGCCTCAGGCTCCTGCGGCCATGACTCCCCTGTTGTGATGGACTGTGAGCCGAAATAAATCCTTGCTCCATTAAGTGCTTTTATCATCAGAGCAACAGGAAAGGTAACCAGCATTCCATCCCATCTCCAGCTCCCCCTCTACCTGTGCAGCCCACCTCCAACGGCCCATAGTCACTGAAAATATGGTGTGGAACTCTGGATGCCTCCTACCTGGGACCTCCCTTTCCCCAGAACATAGCAAACTTAGAAGAAATGGCAGCCTTAAGTGCCTGGGCCACCACATCTCCCAAATGAGAGCAAGAATACAATATCCCTCCAACCAAAAGCCAAGCAAGGGTTCCTCCTTAATATGTGTATTATTTTTGGAAACAAAAGAAAAAAAAAAAACTGAGAGGAGAATGAAGGTGAGTATAGCAGAGATAAAGAGGGGCGTGGAGGCGGGCGCCAGGCTAAGCTCCAGGAATCCATGGCAGAGAGGAGGGATTCTGCGGGGGGGGGAGACGAGATCATGATGACCGGCCACACTGGTGGAGACCCATGAACTGTGGATTGGTGGCTGTGGAGCCCCCATGGGGCTGGACTAGGCCCTCTGGATACGGAAGACGGTTGTTTGGCTCGAACTGTTTGGGGGACACCTGGGCGGGAGGGGGGGAGGGGGGATCCATCCCTGGTGCATGGGGCAGGCTTTTGGGAGCCCAGTGCCTGCTGTGTGGCACCTTGCAGAAGCCTTGGTGCAGCCGGGAGGAGCTTGGACCTGCCTTAGCTTGGTGTGCCGGCCTCTGCCGACTCCCCATGGGAGACCTTGATTTGGAGGATGTGGGGATGGGGGGTGGCTTGAGAGGGAGGGATGGGGGGTGGGAGGAGGTGGGATCTGTGGGAGGGAGGATCTGTGGGTGGTATGTAGGGTGAGTAGAAAATTTCTTAATAAAGAAAAATGCAAAAAAGGGGGGGCATGGAGGGAGAGGAGATGAAGGAGACCTCTGCTAAGACACCGACGTGCTTTTAGCGACCATTCAGCACATGGAGGCCTGTTTTGGTCGTCAGTAATCCTTAAAATTATTAGCGTCAACTCCACTGTGATTTACAGTGAACTGTGAATGTCTACACACTAAGCCTTTTCCACTTTAATTTCTCTCTGTTTGAGTTTGCCAAGTATTTATTCCATAACTTGCTAAGCAAACTAATTCTACAGCTCCTCAAGAAGGCACTGAAAGGAAACACTGCTTTACTTTTAAAAGGAAGCAACCAATGTGTGTCTGAAGCAATGGCTTTCTCAACCTGGGGGGGGGTCTCATATCAGATATCCTGCATACAAGATATTTACATATACAGATGTGTGCACATTACACATACAGATGTGTGCATAAAGGTAGAAAACCTACCTTTAGAAAGTAGCAACAAAATAATTTTATGATTGGGGGGTCACCACAACCTGAGGAACTGTACTAAAGGGTCACAGTATTAGGGAAGTTGAGAACCTCTGATCTAAAGAAAAAAAATATATATATATATATAAATACATCTTACACCAGTTTTATTTTTTATTTACAATCGGCAGGCATCTTTGAGGGTAAACTAGTGTATGAACAATGTAAATACATATTCACTTCTCCCTACAGACATTGTTGGTGATAATATTAACAAAGTATGCACACACACACAAAAAAAAATCTGTAAATTGCATTTGTTTTTTAGAAAACAAGCCTGTGTATCTCCATTCTCACTGACGTTTCTTTTTTTCCATCTGCTGTAAAACAGGTCAGGGGAAGACACCCAGCTCCACCTTAATCAGGATGTTTAAAACACGAAGTTGAAAAGTAGAGGACCATATAAACGCAGCGATTCACTGGATGCTGACTCCGGGGGTAAGACCTCACATTCCTGTGATGCTTCCTCCTCTAAAAATGATCACTGAAAAAAATCCTTCTTTAGTTGGAAGTAAAAAGGAATTAAACTTGATAAAATGAAGGCGGGGAGGACCAGGGGGACAGAAAGAATAAAGTAAGGACAACAGTAGTACAGACAGACCACAAGTGTGCTCTCTGGGGAAAGCTGGTGTCCACAGGCCACATTCTGAGGAGTACTGACAAGAGTGATTATTTTTTTCAATTTATTCAACCTCTTTATTTTTATCACTGTTTCCTTAAAAATAAAGTGTTGTCAATATAGATGTCTCACCCATAATAAAAGAAAATCTCCCACACACACCTGAAAACGTCAAATAAACATTCTGATGCTCTGTGCCCTGTGGTTATTTCACCCTTGTATTCAGTGGGTGTGAGCATAGACAATACACCAGGCGTGTACTAGGCAATGGGAACGGAGGGACAAGGCAAAGGCCAGGTTACAGCTTAATGGAAAGAGGTCAAGTAAATAGGTACTGGAAACACAATGGTGTAAACATAATGCCTTTCAATATTCAGCTTCCTTCCTCTTTAGCAAGGCCAGAAACAACTGAGCGCAGGCTACCGTTTTGAGAAGGTAGAAAGGCACAGGTATTGTTACCCCTGCTTTGAAGTGGAAGTCAGGAAACACCATTCACTTGAGCCTTGATGTGTCTGTTCAGAAATTCCAACCCAAAAGCCCTACAGGGAAATTGCTGTGTGGTCAATTAAAAGGCTGAAAGAATAGCAAGGTGTCTCTACCCTCTGCCCAAGGGACATAGGACTCCTTTGTGTGGTTGTTTTTCTTATATAACAGATCTTTCCCATTGTATTAGCCAGGGTTCTCTACAGGAACAGAACTGATAGAATGAATGTGTGTGTGTGTGTGTGTGTGTGTGTGTGTGTGTGTGTGTAGCTAGAGAGTTTTCTCTTCGGGTCCTGACAAGCCCCGGCAGTCCGACAACCCACTTATAAAATAAACACACAGACACTTATATTTAAACTGTTTGGCCTAATGGCTCAGGCTTCTTGTTAAGGTTTCTTGTTCTTATATCTTAAATTAACCCATTTCTATTAATCTATACCTTACATCTTCCTTGTCATGGCGGCAGCTGGTAGTGTCTCCCTCCTCAGCCTTCCACTTCCCAGAATTCTTCTCCTCCTTGTCCCACCTATACTTCCTCCTGCCTGGCTACTAGCCAATCAGTGTTTTATTTATTAACCAATCAGAACAACACATTTGACATACAGAACATCCCACAGCAGATAGATAGATAGATAGATAGATAGATAGATAGATAGATAGATAGATAGATAGATAGATAGAGTGAGTGAGTCTATACACACGTATATAAAGAGATTCTATACACACACATATATATAAAGAGAGTCTATACACACATACACATCTAGAGAGTCTATATGCACACACACATATAAAGAGAGAGTCTATACACACATACATAGAGAGAGAGAGAGTCTACATACAGACATACATACACACAGAGACTGGCTTCCAGGATATGGTCCAGGTAGCCCAACAATGGCTGTCCTGTGATGGAAAGGCCAAGCAAGGATCTGATGGTTGTTCAGTCCGCAAGCCTGGCTGTCTCTGCAGTCCCACCGTGGTGCTGGAGTCCTGGAGGATTCCTAGAGACCTGCACTTCGTCCCTCAGTCTACACTGGAATCCTGAAAGAGTTGCACTCGCCCCTGGCCGAAGCAACAGGACAGTTGTATCTGCCGGTGAACAGGAGGACAATCATGCAAAAACAGTCTCCTTCTTCCACGTCCTTTTATGCAGGCTGCCACCAGAAGGTGTGGCTGAGATTTAAAGTAGAACTTCCTGCTTCAAGTTAATCGATTAGGAACATCCCTCCCAGAAGTACCCAACAGCCATCACACCCACACCTGCTCTTAGCATCTAACACCTATCAAGGGTAAAGTATTTTGTAAGGTAAGCTAAGGAAGAACGGAAGACAGAAATTCCAAATACAGTAACACAGGAGGTGCAAGCAGAAAACCAAGATTTCATTTACGATAGAGCAGATGTACTGCTACCCCCTGTTCTCACTCAGCGCCCATGTCTTTGTACGGTAATCAAAACAAGTTTAAGAAAAAAACTAATATTTTCAATCCGACTGCTTCACTTTCTACC
This sequence comes from Peromyscus maniculatus bairdii, assembly GCF_049852395.1. Lineage (NCBI taxonomy): Eukaryota > Metazoa > Chordata > Mammalia > Rodentia > Cricetidae > Peromyscus > Peromyscus maniculatus. The sequence goes on along the minus strand of NC_134865.1, from coordinate 43,432,020 downwards.
CTCGATGACTACCTTTTAAAAACAAAACACTTCCCATCCTCCTCTAAATGTAGGACTTGAAGACCCCACCTTACTTTAGGTCCTACCTCCAGCCAAGCAGAGACCGACAGACAACACTCCCCTGATGATAGGCATAAACTCGGGAAGATGGTGGAGAGAAGAAAGATAGACAGAGCACCACGGAGCTGTCAAAGAAAGAGGCCGACTAGAAAGTAAGAGGTCAAAAGAAAAGAGTTATTTGAGAGTCACAATACAATATTCTCCAAGGATTGGAAACTCAAGCCTCAGAGGCATGGGCAGGATTCAGAAACAAGCTGCATCCAATCTCCACCACTCTGAGGACTTGGATGGTGATAGACTATGGCCCTTGGAAGAAGCATTTGAAAAAAGCAGGTGTCTTCGTTACTTTTCTATTGTTACCTCGTGACCAAGGCAACGTTTAATGTGGGGGTTCATGGTTCCAGAGGACGAGTCCATGACCATCACAGAAGGAGTATGGCAACAAGCAGGCAGGCATGGTGCTGGAGCAGTAGCTAGGAGCTCACAGCTGATCCACAAACATGAGGCAGAGGGAGAGAAAGCTGACTGAGAACAGCATGGGCTTATGACACCTCAAAGCCCAGCCCCAGTGACACATTTCCTCCAATAAGGCCACACCTCCTTATCCTTCCCAAAGAGTCCCACCAAACATAGGGGCCATGGACACCATTCTCACTCAAACCACAACAGAAGGTTAAAAATCTTCCTAGCTTCCATGTGTGCATTTGACTAGCTACTATCATATATTTATTATCGACTATAGTAACTCTCTCTTACAAGATATAGAAAATTAATTGGTTATTTTAGCAGTGGAATATAACAGACTTAGGTGTGTATGTGTGTGCATGTTTCTATGCAGGTATATGCATGTGCATGAGTGTGTACATGTGTGCAAGCCTGTGGAGACCGAGGATTAACCTCAACTATTGTTCTTCAGGAGCCCTCCACCTAGGGCTTTTTGTTTGTTTGTTTGTTTTGTTTTGTTTTGGGATTTTTATTTTATTTTGTTTGAAACTAGGTGTCTCCCTGGGACCTGGGTTCCCCAAGTAGGCTAGGCTAGCTGGTCACCAAGCCCCAAAAATATGCCTGTCCCTACTCCACAGCATGAGATTTCAAGTGTACACACCCACCATGCCCAGCTTTGGTTTTTTGTTTGTGCTGTTGTTGTTGTTGTTTTTAAACCTGGCTCTGGGGATCAGCTCCAGGTCCTCGTGTTTGCACATCACACACTTTACTGGCTGAGCCATCTCCCCAGCCTTGTTAACTCGAGGGGATTCTGAAATGACGTATTTCCTCTGCGTGTGATATTCCAGCATCCACCACACGATCTGCTAAAGACACATCCAAACTCACAGTTCCCACGTAAATAAGTAGTGGGCTTAGTCCAAAGGGTTATGAAGACTTCATTGAACAGAGCTTCTGGGGAGACCTGGGACAAACCTAGTTTTGGAAGAGAGCCACCAGGGCCCATTTGAGCACCATCATGATCACTAAGACGTTCTCAAATGGACCCGTGAAATCAGCTCCTCAGACCCCAGCTGCCACCTTGAGGAACAGAACTGGACCGTGAGTGTGCAAACGAGGGGTCTCTCTGCATCTGTCTGTTCCCTGCACCTTTCCTGGGCCTCTGTTTTTTCCTGTTCTGATGTGTTAGTTTTTTGTTTTATCTTATTGTATTTTATTATTATCCCTTGGAAGCCTGTTTGATTTCTAATGAGAGCCAGAAAGGAGGTGGGTCCAGATGGGAGAGGAGGTCCAGAGAAAAGTGGAGGAGGGGAAACCGTAATCAGGATATGTTATGTGAGAAAAAAAATCTCTTTTCAATAAACAGGGAGAATGAAAAAGGAAGTGTACTGCCTTGGTGTCACTCTCAAATTCTAAAGTCAAGAATTCCTCCTGTGACAGTTATGAAAATGCCTGTATCTGTGATGAATCTCCATGGAAACCATGACTAAAGAAGGCCAAGTCTGGGTTTGTCGGACTCTCACCTCTGTATTTCTTTCAACCATACACTGGAGGCCAGCATTTCCCCTGGGCCTCACTACTGTGTGATGCTTAGGTACTCACTTCTGTTTTCTCTCCCCACCTCATTCCTTCTGTTCCTTTGTGTACAGAGACAGATACACACATACATTTGTTGGTCGGTTGGTTTGGTTTGGTTTGGGACTTGGTTTTTCTGAGACAGGGTTTCTCTGTGTATCCCTGGCTGTCCTGGAACTCTCTCTCTGTAGACCAGGCTGGCCTCAAACTCAGAGATCTGCCTGCCTCTGCCTCCCCAGTGCTGGAATTAGAGGTGTGCGCCACCACACCTGGCAAAAAAAATACCTATGTTTAAAAAGAGAAAAAGTCCGACACGGCAATGCATACCTTTGATTTCAGCGTTCAGGAGGCAGAAACAGCCTGATCTCTACAAGTTCAAGGCCATCCTCGTCTCCATAACACTTTCTAGGACAGTCAGTACTTCATAAAGAGACCTTGTCAAAACCAACCAAACAAACAAAAACAACTGTATTTCCATCTTCTCCCACATCTCTCCTTCCTTCCATGTTTGACGTCTCTGTTTTCATCCCTTCTTCCTCCAGGCATAGCAGCACATTCAATAACTGGCACTGAGGAAAATCCCTCCGTGGTATTTGGTTCCCATACCTCCTGTGGTGGTGTGCTGGCTAGATTTTACATCAGCTTGACACAGCTAGACTCATCTGAGAGGAGGGACCCTCACCTGAGAAAATGTCTCCATAGGATCCAGCTGTAGGCAAGCCTATAGGGCACTTTCTTTCTTAGTTATTCTTCTGGGAGGGCCCAGTCCATTGTGGGTGGTGCCACTTCTGGGCTGGTGGTCCTGGGTGCTATAAGAAAGCAGGCTGAGCAAGCCATTAAAAGGAAGCCAGTAAGCAGTGCTACTCCATGGCCCCTGCAACAGCTCCTGCCTCCAGGTTCCTGTCCTGCTTGAGTTCCTGCCTTCCCTCCTTTCAAAGGACTGTGATTCAGGATATGTAAACCAAATAAACCCTTTCCTCTCCAACTTGCTTTTGATCATGGTGTTTTATCACAGCAGTAGAAAAGTAACTAGGATGGGTATTTTGAATGAGAACAAACCACTCCCCCCTCAGACTCATATGTCTAAATACTTGGTCTCCAGATGGTGGAACTATTTGGGAAGGATTAGAGGTGTGGCTTTGTTGGAGTAAATATGTCACTGGTGGTGTGTGTGTGTGGGGGGGGGGTGTTGAGGTTTCAAAAGACTCTCTGCCTCCTGGCTGTGGATCAAGATGTGAGCTCTCAGCCATTCCTGCCACCATGCCTTTGCTCCACCATCATAGACTCTACCCATCTGAAACCCTAAGCCTATTAAAATGCTTTTTTTTATAAACGAATAATATACCTCCCCTAAGACAGGAAAGGCTTAGATTATCCAGTTTTTCCAAATACCAGATATTAATCCAAATTATTTTTCAAAATGAGGACATAGTTGAGACAGAGTTAAGATACTTTGCATTGCAAGTGACAGAAAACCCAACCCCACTTGGCTTCAGGAATGAGTGTTTTATGGGTTTGCAAAACTGCAACATCCATACTGGATCTTGCCATTTAAAGGAGCTTGGTGCAGTCATCAAGTCTTTAGGCTCCTCCTCTACCAAATCTTCCTGTGGACAAGCTCTGTCTGATCTGCAACTCCAGAGACAGAGTCCTAGCTAATCCAGGTCATAGTTCCACAATCCCAGCCTAACAGAGAGGAAAACCAACTTCCTCTAAAGTTAAAAATAGCAATGCCCAAACTTGGTTTTTTGTTTGTTTGTTTTTTTGTTTTGTTTGTTTGTTTTTGGTTTTGTGTTTTTGCTTTCACAGACATCCTCTGAATCACATGGCCATGTATAAGCAATGACTGTAACTAAGAAAATGGACAGCACAAACCGGCTTGCTTTAATCCAGTTACACAGTCTACTACTTTGGACCCAGGGTTGCAGCCAGCCTCCCATGAAGCACAAGGAAGGGCTGACAAGGAGGAAGGATGCCATCAGACTAAAAGTGGGTCCCCAAGTAGGCTGCGTAGTACTGCCTGTCAAAATCAACAGAATGTTCATGACTGTACTTCAGAGAGGAGCAGAAGAGACCTTGGAACCAAGCTGCAAAAGATGAGTAGGGATTTGACCATCCAGAGAAACCATGATGAGAGCAAACAGACCATCCAACACAGGGCAAAATGCCACAGGCAGAAGAAAAGTCATGTTTATCCCCCCAAAGGAAAAGCAAGTGCACCTGTAAGTTGGTTACTCATCAGTTGTCAACTGACTAGATTTAGAATCGCCATGGAAACACACCTCTCGTGTGTGTTTATAAGGATGTTTCCAGAAAGGCTTAATTAACGAGGGAAGACCTACCCTAAAGGTAGGCTGCATCATCCCATAGGCTAGGGTCCTGAACTGAGTCAAAAGTGAGAGTGAGCTGAGCACCAGTATTTATTGCTCTCTGCTTCCTCATTGTGGCTGTTAGATGCCCCACTGCTTCACTGTGATGAGTCCCCTCCTATGAAGGACTGTACCCTCAAACCGTGAGACAAAATGAAGCTGTTCAATCTTAGGTTGCTTATCAGGTATCTGGTCACAGCAGCAAGGAGAATAACCCAAGCGGTCTGTGTGAGTGTGCATTTGGGAAATTATAATCATTGAGGCTATAAAAACTGGCTGCTCTGGGATTGGAGCAAGGACTCAGCGGTTAAGAGCACTTACCATTCTTCTCAAGGTCCCGGGGTTCAGTTCCCATCACCCACATGGTGGCTCATACCCATCTGTAATTCCATTTCCAGGAGATCTGAGACCCTCTTCAGGCCTTCATGGGCACCAGGCATGCACATGATATACATGCATACGTGTATGCCAAACACTCCTACACATAAAATAAAAGTAAGTCTTTGGAGAAAAAAAAAACTGGCTTATCACAGCAATGGGGAAATATTTCCCATATGAGATTAAGAAATTCAGCTCTCCAGCAGGAGGCCAGGATGGCTTACAGCCGTATCTCAAGGCTGGAGAGAGGGGGAGAAGGAGGCAGAGGGAAGCATGCCCCCAGGGGCTCACTGGCTAGCTAGCCTACCTAGAACGGCAAGCTCCAGGTTCCATGAGAGACCTAATCTCAAAAATTGAGGTAGAAAGTACCAGAGGAAGGAGAAGGAGGAAGAAACCTGTCCTGGCTAGTTTCGTGTCAATTTGACACAAGCTAAAGCCATTTGAGAGAAGGGAACCTCAATTAAGAAAATGTCTCCATAAGATCGGGTTGTAGGCATTTTCTTAATTAGTGATTGATGGGGGAGGGTCCAGCCCATGGTGAGTGGTGCTGTCCTTGGCTGGTGGTCCTGGAGTCTATAAGAAAGCAGGCTGAGCAAGCCATGGGAAGCAAGCCAATAAACAGCACCCCTCCATGGCTCTGCTTCAGCTCCTGCCTCAAGTGTAAATCAAATAAACCGTTTCCTCCCAAGTTGCTTTGGTCATGGTGTTTCATCACAGCAATAGCAACCCTAACTAAGATAACACCTAATATTGACCCTTTGCCTCCACCTCTGTATATATGGACAAATGTACCCTCACACACATGCATGCACATGCATACATCTCACACACACACATACACACACATCCAAAACATCAGCTGGTCACTGACTTTATATGCTAAACAGAAGAATGTAAAATGTTGTCCTTCTTGGAGAACTTAATGTAACTGATGGAGAAGCATCAGTTACATTAAGTCAACGTTGATCTCTTGAGCTGCATGGAAGGTCTATCAGCTGAGGGAGTCAAGGTCTTTGAAAACAGAGTGGGATCTCACTGAAAAGGGCCTTATAGACTCTGAATTACAGAAACTGATCATGGGGATTAAAAAGACAGAGCTGGGCTCGGGGAAGGTGGAATTAGTGGGGCCTGATTCAGGATGCAAGAAATCGAGATACTTCTTCCATAGGTTTCTACCTTAGAAGATTGTAACATCACAGCAAGGAATGGAAATTCACGAAAATAAATAATGATAATAAAAGGTGCTGTTGCTAGAGTTTTCCTGCCTTGCCCACAGTCAGGACAAATCTTTGTCACCCGCCAGTCCCACAGGCGCTCAGACCCAACCAAGTAAACACTGAGACTTGTATTGCTTACAAACTGTATGGCCACGGCAGGCTTTTTGTTAACAGTTCTTTTATCTTAAATTAACCCATTTTTATAAATCTATACCTTGCCACGTGGCTGGTGGCTTACCGGCGTCTTTACATGCTGCTTGTCCTGGTGGTGGCTGCAGTGTCTCTCCTCCTTCTTCCTGTTTCCCCAATTCTCTTCTCTCTTTGTCCTGCCTATACTTCCTGCCTGGTCACTGGCCATCAGTGTTTTATTTATATAGAGTGATATCCACAGCACTTCCCCTTTTCTTCTTTTTTTAAAAAGGAAGGTTTTAACTTTAACATAGTAAAATTACATATAACAAAACCATTATCAAGCAAGAATTACAGTTACAATATTAAAGAAGATGTCCTATCTGTCTTATATTTGTGAGTTTAAGGTTTTATATCTAACTTATCTTTTATCATAACTGAGGAAATTACAACTATTTAGTCTTTAACCACATCAAAGACCTGAGAAGGAACATAATGGTACCTGAGAAATGGTAGATGGATGCAAGCAACTTTCGGGAATCTTGCAAGAGTAGACCAAGACAGCTGGCAGCCTGGACAGTCACCTAATGTTTCTCAGCATTGTTGGTGCATTCAAATTGGCTACAGGCCTAGAGTATCTGATAGACCATTTTCAGAAGCAGGATTTCTGAAAGACCATCTTACCTGTCTTGGCAGAGTATAGTGGTCGCTTTCCTTGTGTCCCACTTGTCCAGAAAGGACAGCATTGCATTTGTACTGTCAGCCATCAAGGCAAGGGCAGTTCTTTGCCCAGTAGGCCATTTTGTGCCAAAAAGACAAACTTCCAAATGGAAATGTCTTAGAAGCCCAACATTCTCTCAGGATCAATTGGTGCAGCCAGGAGCAATTGTGTCTCACGTCAACAGAATTCTAAGTTATTTAAATGCCATATTCTCTAGGTCTATGAAGTGTTTGAAGATTACCTATCTATCTGAAATATATCTATGTATACCTAGAAGACTTAACTAACATGGCTACAAATATGATTATCATAAATAACTAATTATTAATCTATTTTTAATTATCCATTACAATTTTAAATGAGTTACATAAACATAATACCTCAAATAGAAAGAATAGAAATATATATACATATATATACAGTATAACAAAATTAACTTTAAGTTTGTATCAATGAACTAAAATTTATACCAATGTAAAACATTTTAAACATAAACTAAAATCTATACCAATGTAAAACATTTTAAACAAGTTGTTCTTGAAAAGTAAGTTGATTAATCTATCCTTTTATCTTATCATCTCTATATCCTCCTATATATCTATATCATATCCCCTTTTCTTTTTTAGAAAGAGATCAGATTTATAATCAACCTGTTTTAAATAAAAATATTGGTTTTTCTCTGTCCTACACCAGAGGGCTCTTCTGATTTGGGACACAAGAATCTCTTAACCATTTTTTTTTTTTTAAGCAGTATGTCTGGGTTTAGAGGGGGAGTGAGCCAATTCCACCTCTAAAGCCAGCTTGGTATATTTGGGAATTTGGGCGCAGCATCTCTTACTACTTCCTGTTGGAGGGGGGCACTGTATCTTATGGGGACGCAAAGAAAATTTTAGGCCTATGGGGTAGTCCTTGAGGCTGTATTGTGGAAGCCAGTTGCCTTGAAACCATTCTGGATGTTGGATCATCTGGGCCATGGTGTCATCGGAGATCTTTCAGGGGGTCTTGGCTGGTCAAACCTGATGTGTCTTAATCTGGAACAAATCCATAGCCTCTGGCTTTCTGTGGAAACAAAAGCAGAACCTCTTTTTCAAAGTAACATATCCTTATATCCAAATTTTGAAGTCAAGGTACCTTTAAAATTTACATTTTGGCATAAGTGAACAGTTTTTACAATCAAATGTTTTTCTTTAGTTATGAATATCAAAGACAACATAATCCAGATTTTATGTGTGATAGCCATCTTTATGTGGCTTATTACCTTTACTGTTTTTTTTAAACACTTTATTTTTAGATACTATTTGTTTATATAATGGTATATATATTTTTTAAGCCTATGTACATTTTTACATGCATTATAAACTATTTTATCTGAATCAGTCTTATTGAGAACTTATTGCTTTAAACTGTAGCCTTTTAAGCCTGAAACAGCACTATGGCTGATGGCTCCGCCTACTTTAGCTTTCCAACATGGCGGTAGTACGTTTTCCGCCATCTCTGGGAGCCATCAGTTTTCAGAAATAGTGGGTCTATGCTTCTTATCAAAGCAGTGTGTAGCCCAGAAACATCTTTTTTTTTTTTTTTTTTTTTAATACTAGTAAAGACTAAATCTACCACACAGCGTAATGTGCCGTTGGCAGACCCCTCATTCCCGCCATACTGCCGGTCAAACGCACACGCCAGGAACCCGCCAGTGTTCAAACCCGTGTTTTGAGGCGTCTAGCTGCCCTTATGAGACATGAAGGAGGAACCTGGTTTTGGCTCTGTTTAGAATCGGTTATTAAATATTTTGAGGTTTAAGGTGGAAACTCGAGCCGTTGGGCGCCATTTGTAGCTGTAACCAACTGTCTTATTAAATAAGCAACACAGAACCAATGTAAAAGAGAAAGCCAAGAGGTCAGAGCTCAGAGCTAAAATCTCACCCTTCCTCCTGTGGTGTCCCAGCTTCCCGAAAGAGAGCTATTTTCCTGTGTGTAAGAGTCGTTTCATAGTCATTCTGCCTTCTCATTGGTTGTAAACCCAAACACGTGACTGCCTCATCACTGTCTGAATGTACAGCCCCCCCAGGTCTTAAAGGCATATGTCTCCAATGCTGGCTGTATCCCTGAACACACAGAGATCTATGGGATTAAAGGCATGTGCCACCACTGCCACACTCTGTCTATGGCTCTAATAGCTCTGACCCCCAGACAACTTTATTTATTAACATACAATCAAAATCACATTTCAGTACAATTAAAATACCACCACATTATACAATCAAAATCACATTTCAGTACAATTAGAATACCACCACAAGGTACAATTAATGAAGAATTTTTAAAAAAAGGATACATGAAGACAAGTCATTATGAGTCTTAGATCGAACTTTCCAACTCAAGTTCTCAGGAAAAAATATGTACTAGCAATTTCAGTTTCCAACTCAAGTTCTTAAGAAGAAATATGTATTGGCAATTTTAGTTATCTTTTAGTATTTATGGTGAATCTGCTGTGATGAAACCAATCCATTTACAAGCTCATCCGGCAGCCTCCCAGTGACCCCACCTCCACCCCCAGGCTGCATCTGTTCCACGTGGGTTATTTATGATGCAGCTGGCTGAGCAGTTGGGATCCGCATGCTGTTCCATCAGAACACAAAACAAACAAATCCGCCCAGCCCACCACCTTGGCTCCTCTTTAGTTCAAACTCCAAATAAAGTGACATATGAAGCAGAAGGCCTTGTCACCCATTCAAGTCTGTAATGACACAGCCAAGGTCAGTCTTAAAGTACTGATCCGCTCACCATGACGCGGTATCTCTAAAACGTGAATTTTGCGATGGTGGAGTCTGTCTGAAACCACCCTGGTATTTATTTATGTGTTTCCGTGTTTGTGAATGATCGCCCTACAGGATATCCTCTCTAAGCTTTGCAGCTGTTGATAATGGGTGCCTGCCCAAGTGTGGATTTCTTTTACAAACACATTTATCATCCATCAACCGTATTGGCTGGAAGATGTTGTATATTCCGTGACTTGTAGCGTTCCTTCTCCTGGCGGTTCTGAAACCACCGAACAACACTCTCCACATTGTCCCTGAGCTCTCTCTTCAGGGAAGAGCTGAAAGGCTGACTTTGTCTGGGAAGTGATGGGATTAAGTGGCTTTATGCTGAATCCACAGTGTGTAAGGAGCATGAAGCCATTTTCTAGATGAATCAGCTGGTTCTTTGTGCTTTACAAGCTAGTTAGTAAAAATGCAAGAAAATAGCTCATCTGATCACTGCTTGGTGGCCAAGAAACAAGGGAGGAAAATGAGGCTTTAAGACAGTTACATCACCTTCAAGAGATAAGGCTTCAGATCCCTGTCTCCAGAGCTTAAATCAGGAACTGTGCTTCCAGGAGAGGGGCAGATGGGGGCTGGAATTCTGAATCAAGAACCATCCTAGGGTGGTGCTCAGATCTCCCTCAAGTCATTCCGACCATGAGAGTCCAGAGGAGGAAATGTGGGGTATCTGGCTGCTCCCAGGAGCATCTGTCCAAGCAAAGGGTCCAGGTGAAACTAGATCCAGTCTGAGAGGCTCAGACTGTTGTGCGTGTCCAAAGCCCTGTTAGAATTAACCTGGGTTGCAAGTGGGTAGGAGATGTTTGTTACAGAGCGCAGTCGTCCATAGCTAAAACCTCTGTCCAGCCGGGCGGTGGTGGCGCACGCCTTTAATCCCAGCACTCGGGAGGCAGAGGCAGGCGGATCTTTGTGAGTTCGAGGCCAGCCTGGGCTACCAAGTGAGTTCCAGGAAAGGCGCAAAGCTACACAGAGAAACCCTGTCTCGAAAAACCAAAAAAAAAAAAAAAAAAAAACCTCTGTCCAGCTGGGCAGGAAACTGTAGAATCTTTTTTGACATTGAGCTCCTCTGTTTTCTGGAAGCCTAAACTCCCTGTTGCCTGGAGATTAAGAAGGTACCGGCTCCCCAGGTCAGTTCCCTTTGGTTTCACTGATCTTTCTACCCCATCTCTGCCTCATTTGCTTGCTTGTTATTCTTTTCTCCATGGTTGCATTTCTTCTCTCTTTTTTTTTCTTTTAAAAATGTTTATGATATCTCTTTTCTTGATTTACTCATTTCAGTTTATTTCATTTGAACTATTGTGGTGATATTGTGTTCCCCAAAATATTGTGCACCCTAATAAACTTATCTGGGGTCAGAGGACAGAACAGCCACTAGATATAGAGGCCAGAAAATAGTGACACACACACCTTTAATCCTAGCATTCCAGAGGCAGAGATTTGCCTGGATCTCTGTGAGTTTAAAGCCACATTGGAAACAGCCAGGCATGGTGACTCATGCCTTTAATCCCAAGAAGTGAACCTTTAATCCCAGGAAGTGATGTCAGAAAGCAAAAAGTTATATAAGGCATGAGGACCAGGAACTAGAGCTGGTTAAGCTTTTAGGCTTTTGAGCAGCAGTTCAGCTGAGACCCATTCAGATGAGGACTCAGAGGCTTCCAGTCTGAGGAAACAGGGATCAGCTGAGGCATTGGCGAGGTGAGGAAGCTGTGGCTTGTTCTGCTTCTCTGATCTTCCAGCATTCACCCCAATACCTGGCTTCAGGTTTGTTTTTATTAATAAGACCTATTAAGATTCCTGCTACAGAACTATTAATGTTTTAGCTCCCAGGAAGTCACCTCAGTCTGAACACTAGCAAAAGTCAGGTAGAGAAAATACTGCTCAACTAGATAGGCATGATTCAGACCATCATCAGAAAACATGTCTTAAAGTCCAACCCAAACATTGTCAAGGAGCTGTGTGGGAAGTTAGGTACGGTAGTGTAATCTCGGCCTCTGGAGTGGCTGGCCCAGGGAAATCTTGAATTTGAGCCTAACATGGACAACCTAGCAAGTTCCTATCCCCAGAATCAAACCAAACACACAAATAAGTTATAGAAGTATAAACACAGGTCAGTAAAGCCACACTCAGAGTCGCTCCTCTGGGCTCGTATTCTTCAACACTTCAATCAGCAAAATCCTGAAAGTTCTCTTGTCCGGAAACAGACAGCTGCAATGCATGGTCGAACCCCATTCAGCCGTGTGATTTGGGGCATATTGCCCATCTCCCTGATTGGCCCACCATAGCTAAAACATTCCTGCCCTAGAGCTACTGATGGGGGAGAAAAAAAAAAGTGACCAGGAGATGGTGGCACAGGCCTTTGATCCCAGCACTTGAGAGGTAGAGCCAGGTGGATCTCTGTGAGTTCGAGGCCAGCCTGGTCTACAGCGTGAGTTCTAGGACAGTTAGAGCTACACAGAGAAACCCTGTCTTGAAAAAAAAAAAAGCAGGGATGTGTTGCCACTCACCTATGTATCCTGGAAAGCATGAGTAACTAGTTATTTAATCAAATTAGACTGTCGATGTTGGGAGGAGGGGTCACGAAAAGATGAGGGGAAAGAGTTATCCGTCATGTGCTGAAGGGGGGACCTTGGGGTCAGGGGGACATTAGACAGGCCTCATCAGTTCTATTACTTGGGCTACCAGGAACAGAAATGCAATTTTAGACCAGCGTAATTGAAGGAGAGATGAATTAGTTCAAAGAAAAAAGGGAGAAAAAAAAAATCTAAGGACCAAACTGAAAGGCAGGCGTCCTTGAAATAAGCATCCATACTTCAACCTCTGAGGAGTTTCTCCCTGCGTAGCAGGACCTCTCTCTGCTAGGTCCTCCGACTTGGCTGCAAATGAACTTGCAGAGTTCCCCCGAGCATTGTCCCCACTGGCATTTCCAGGGAAGGACTGGTTCTCCTCTTCCAAGTGGCAAAATGCCAAAGAAAGGGTTCTGATTGGTCCAAACTTGGTCAGTAACACATCTGAGCTAATCAGGTCTAGCCATGGAGGCTTCAACATGTGTCTGCAATAGAGAGAGGTTGCCACTGGAATCACATCCAGGGGAGGGGAGAAGAGTTCTCAACACACGTAGTAGGGAACGGAAGAGCTCTAGACAAACCTCACTGTGGGAGCCCACTGTTGAAAGACCTCCAGAGATAGGAACACACAGTGAGTGACCAGAGCACCCGGCCAGGGAAGACCGGAGTCACTGACAGCACAGGCCGGAGGTGAGGAAGCAAGCTGAGACCTTATCGTGGCTCTGCATGGCTCTATTTCTATCTTGTGAGATGTCATTAAGCCTCAATCAGTAGTCAAGCAGACACCTGGATCTACAAACTACATGTTTAAATGTTTCAATAAAAACATCTCTTATGTGTCTTGGCTCCCCTCGAGGGGAGATTACAAAATATTATACCAGGCGGACTTAAATGTATGCAATGACCCCTGAAGACACATCACCTCCATCTCCAAGATGACACTCAGAACCCGGGATAAACAGCAGCTAGATGGACACGGCAGAAACTCTCAAAAGTGCTCACCTGCTTCTTTCTCACCTTGCTTCTGAGGGGCCAAAGCCTGAAGTCATTTACATAATTCTACCAAATATTTTTGTAACATTATCTCATAAAAGATTTGGCACTATTGAAAAAATGTTTAAAGTAAGGATGAAATCAAGAGTATCTATTTTAAAATGTAAACACATATGAGACTTTTATATTATTATTATTTTATTAAGCAAGTGGGTCCTCTATCCTACAGGACTGCCCGTTAGTGGTCTGTCTAGCTGCCACGCAGGAGTTAATACTGCAGCTGACATTAAGTTCCCCTTGATGGCAGAAGAGATAAGCTGTTTGTCTGCCTTATTTCCATGAGGAATTATGCTGGAGGTTATCACGCTGTCAAATAAACTTTTTTTTCTTATGGGATATGGAGAAAGGGGTCCAGAGGACTGGAGGGGCCCTGTTTTTCATTGAACAAAGTGATTTTGTTCTGAGGTTAAAGTCTGCATGACCCAAAGTAGAGGTTGGTATGCAAGGAGTCATGCATTGATTTAAACAATAATAAATTGTGGTGCAGTGTGGAGGGGAAATCTGTTCCCTCAAGGACACTGAAGACCAAGCAGTTTCACTGCTGTGCTTTCAAAATAAACCCTGTGCTTGTCAAGTTTGAGGACCAAAGCTGTACTCAGGAACTTTCAAAAATCAATACTTAATCCAAGCCAGTAAGTTACGATGCTTATAAAACAACCCTTAAAATTCCAAATGGTTAAGTAAATAAATGGAATGTAAATCACCATAAGTAGCCAATAAAATACAGACCTTAACAGTCAAATAATAGGTTTTTAAAGCAGGAAAGCTGCCACACACAATATGGTGATTTCAGTGTGTGTTATCCAGGATCCAGAGCCTTTCAAACGAGACAATTTGGAAGAAGGCTGGTTCATCATTGCAGGGCCCAGGAGATGCACGGAGGCAGGTGTGGTTTGTAAACAAGAAAAACACAGAGTAATTATTATTTTTTTTTTAGTTAATTAATTGCTTCAGAGGTTGCTAAGTTGATGAATACAAACAGGCGCATGCATGCACTAACTTGTAGTGAAAAGAGGGTGCATTCACTCCTACACGACAGTTTTCAAATCCAGGGGCAGCAGCGACTTCAGACCTCCACACAGTCCTTGCTTTCTGGGAGCCTCCCTGATTGAGGTTGGAGCTCCATCAGCCCCCATCTTTTGATGGATTTTCTGCTGCGACAGCAGCAGAGCCTTGACGTTAAGACCTGTCTGACCACCCGAATGTGTGTGTTCCTCTCCCTGAGCCCCGCACTAAGCCCCATGTGACCCAAGATACCTCCGTAAGGCTTTTATGATGGCTGTAGTCGCATCCATGCAGTTGCCCTCCCACCGCGACCTGGACATCCAGCGGAAGACACTCACGGAGGTTATCTGTGGCTATCAACCCCTCTTCATCCCAGACGATCCCTTTAAGCCTCCCGACTAAATGAGAACGGCAACAGTCCACTTGTAATGAACTCTTAACTCCCGACATTTCTCTGAAGCTTGACATCTGAACACTGCTCAAACAATGCATTGAGTGAGACGCTAAAATCAAACCACTCGCTGGCCACCGGGTCCAATGTCATAATCTCCAGCACCACAGCAGAAATCCTGCGTGTGCTGCTCATCAGCCACAAGCTGGTAGTTCGATGTTCCGGGGGCTATACTTTGAGGCTTCTGGGCCTTTTGTTCCTTGAAAGTGTCACACTCCCTAATTCTTCATGACTCAGTAAGTGCCTCCCTGGCTCTTGAGACTTCTGTGCCTCTCACAGGCTCGCTCTTGACCCATTAAACACATTTTGTCATATTTAAAATTAGCTGGGCTTTCTATCACCCTGGTTAAATCGGAGGCTCAGAGACAAGTCTTGGCTTCGTCTCCTCGTATCAGCTCAACCCAAGTGATATTGGGGGTTACTCTAGGAAGGTAATTCCAAAAGCCAGGTATTCCCCAGTTGGATCTGAGCGTAGGGATACAGCCCTGTGTGGAGTGTGACATGAATCTTTGAAAACATTAAGAAGGAGAAAAGCAGAAAGAGAGCAGATGCTATTAGCCCAGGGGCATCAGATGTTGGAGTTGGTAGAGATTCAACTGATCTGTTTTCTGTTTCCAGCCCCACCCCTGACCTTTGAGTATTTCCAATTCCAGAGTCTTCTGGGTTCTGCAGCACACCTCAAGATGCTTGGTGTTGGCCTGCCCCTCTGCTCACATCAGAATCACTCACTGTTCAGCACTCTCTGTGTATTGAACTGCTTCGTTTTTCTAAGTGCTGTGATATTCCTTACGTGGTGTGGCTGGCCTCACTAGTAATCTTTGTTCTTTGGCATGGGTGGGTATGTGTGTAGGGCAGGGAGGGTGCTTGCTTGCCTGCTTATCCCTATGTAGCTCAGGCTGACCTAGAACTCATGATGTAGCCTCTGTAGGCATCAAATTTGCCACAGTCCTTCTGGGTCTACCTACCAAGGTGCTGAAACTACATCGATTACAGATGGACATCAACACACCGGGCTCAGGATTATTCTTTTTAAATTCCTACTAATCAGCTCATGGAACTTTCTAGAGAAATAGAACATAAATACATGTGTAAGTTTCACCCATATTTAACCAGACTTCCTTATCATATAAAGTTCAAGTTGGCATTATTAAAACAAATATGAACACAACTGGTTTAAAGAAAATATACTAACAAAATCTTTTACAACCCTTTGAAACTTATCCTAGGTGCCAGAAAATTATTAGCAAGAAATAAAATAAAACTCTTTCAAATTCACAGAAAAACAGCAGTGGGAGATGGAGAAAGCAGTCTTGTTCTACATTTTGATCTTCAATTCACTCCCACCCCACCTTTATAAACGCTGTGTGAAAACCCACTTCTGGACCTGATTGAGCAGACTGCACAGCACAAGGTGTCGTGAACTGAGCATATCACTTTATTACAACTTTATTGGCAGGAAAAGGAAGACCAGCCTCTGTGACCTTGCTGTCCCACAGTCCTTCCTTCTTCCTTTCTGTCCCTTTCAGGGTGTTCAAGATGACAAAGTGAGGTTTTCTAGTGCAAAAATTCCAGATTCCCTCTAGTCGTCTGGGAAGAGCTGGATTCGACCGTGCAGATAACCCTGGAGCCAAAAATCTGTATGTCACCTCCACAAGGGGTCATGGGGCATCCTGAGAACACACTTCTTACTGCTGCTGGGCATGAGGCAGTGAAGAAGGGCAAACAGGAGTTAAGAAAAAAAAATACATTCTGCGGGAGTGAATGAGAGGCGCCCCCACAGCCTCCCCCTGCTTTTGCAGAGGACCAGAATTCGGTTGCCAGCACCGACATGAGGTGGCTCCTGACAGCCTGTAACTCCAGCTCCAGGGATAGTTGGTACTTCTGGCCTCGTGTGCATATACCACCACACACACACACACACACACACACACACACACACACACACACACACACGCACACGCACAGGCACGCACGCACGCACATATGCAGATAAAAACATAAAAAATAAATCACTATGAAAAAGAAAAGGGAAAGCATCTTTCTGATCTCAACGCCAGGCACGGAGCTGCCACTGGCACACATTTCTTGGAAAGGGAGCCCAGCTTTTCAAGCTTCCCGTCATCTTGTAAATGTTTGTTGACATGAGCCTTTGACAGGAGTCAATCTGGCAGGCAGGTGGTTTTTTTCCTTCTTTCGAAAACTCGTGTTGCTCTAGCTGCTGAGCGTTCGTCATGATGAACATGAGGAAGTTGTGTCTACAGCCCAAGACTCGCTGACCTTTTGGGCTGCACTTCACCAAATCCCATTTGGCCCCGTCTTAACAAAGTGGGGACAGCCAGAGAGCAAACGGGGCTGGGGGAAGGGCTGGCCAGACCAACGTGTATTTGATGAGGAATGGTTCACAAACTTGAGAGAGAAGAAGGGACGTAAAGAAGTTCTTACTCTATAACTCCAAAAGAAAAAGGATCTGATGTTTGACCATCTACTGCATGTCACTCACCCTGCCAAATCATCTCCGAGACTCATGAGAACCTGAGGAGACAGGTAATAGGAGCCTTAGTCCCCAGGTTTAAAAGAACTCAGGCCAAATTCCTTTAGCAGAGGAACTGGACTATTATCCAGTCCATAAACTGGATTTCATTTGTGGTATGAGGATCTTCAGCTCCACGTCTTCCAAGGGTAATACGTGGAAGGAAAAGAAATTACAGGATCCTACCAGCTCAGACCTTGATGAAGGGCTAAAGGTCACGATGCAATTTCTCTTGAATTAAAGATAAGGAAGCTGACTCACAGAGGTTAAATGATTTGCCCAAATTACATGGCTCTAGCTGTGCAAATTGTGAAAATCCTTCCTGATTGAAGCATTGGGGATTGAGATGTGCTTAATTGGAGATGAGATACCCTAACTAGCAAAAGCTGTTTCATTTCTTTCAAACAACTGAGGCTGTAAAATGCCCGGGTGAGAATTTCTAAGATAACCCAGGGATTCAAAGTACTCGGGGCTTTAAGAAAGCTTTCCTATCAACAACTATGCCTCTTAAATTGTTTTTATCTCGGAGTCGGAAAGCAGACGCAGAGCCCTTGGGCAGCAGGAGGCAGCAATCCAGTCTGTTACACCAAAGCAGGCTCCCCCAAGGAGTCAGCAAATTAGCAGGAGCGGCGACCAAGCCGGGAAGGAGCAAGAGGGGGAAGGGAGAAGCCGCATGCACTTAAACTAGCAAGCAGAATCCCAAGCACATCTCGATTGGTCCAGGAATGATTTTCCAGACGGAGTATCAGAGATCCAAACTGGCCAAAGTCTACCCCGGGAGAACCCAGTCTTCCAGGCAACAGCCAACCTCATTTCTATCTCACAGGTAAAAGGAAACAGTTAATAGGCTTTTCGAATGCAAATGTTCTAGGGCAGCCAAGGCTCTTGGAAATTGAAAAAGCGCAGCAAGGACCGCTTTTGTGAACTCAAGTGCGAAGGTCCAGATAGTTCTGTAAGTAACAAGACTGGGGGAGCAAGATGTTTTCACCTATTTAGTTTCAGCTCGTGCAAACTTTGGAATGATGCCTGAAAGAATAAACATGATTCATAAGGGCTTCCTCATGTAGGTAATCCCTCCAGGCAGGACAGACTGA
Organism: Peromyscus maniculatus bairdii; assembly: GCF_049852395.1. Taxonomy (NCBI): domain Eukaryota; kingdom Metazoa; phylum Chordata; class Mammalia; order Rodentia; family Cricetidae; genus Peromyscus; species Peromyscus maniculatus. The sequence continues at coordinate 43,413,615 of NC_134865.1, read as the reverse complement.
ATTCTCCACAGATGTGTTCACCGACTTAATCTCAGAGCATCCGAGTAGGTGTAGTACTGAGCATCTGCCTGTGGTGTCCGCCTTCCAGCTCTGGAGATTTCTGGACAAGAGCTGAAGTGGAAACATGAAAAGTTGACAGTTTCATTCATATGCATATTACACAGCCAAAATGTTACCATGACCTCACAGGAGAAGGAAAGGATGGTTCTCAGTACAGCGTAGAATTTTTGTCTGACCAGAAGGTGCAATGGTTTGGATATGAAATGTCCCCCACAGGCTCATATGTTGAAACACTTGGTCCCTAGCTGGAAGCACTGTTTCGGGGAGATTGTGGGACCTTTAGGTAGTGGTGGTTGGGGGCGGGGCTCTAGCAGGAAGAAGTGAGTTGCTTAGAGGCAGTACCTGAGGGTGACAGGCCACTGCCACACCAGGTCAATGTCTGTGTTTCCAGATGCACTGAGGCAGGCAGTCTTATTGTCCCACTGCCATAGCTGCAAGCTGCCATGAGTTCTGTCAACCCTTCCCCACCGAGATGCATACTACCCTCTCAAACTGGGAGCCAGGGTAATCCCTTCCTCAAGGTGCCGCTTTCAGGCATTTTATTAGAGCAGAAGAAAGAAAAGCTAATCCTGAAGGGCACCGCACTTCATGGAGCACACAATAAACACAACTCGGACTTGATTCGTACACGGAGGAAGACAGCTTTTATTGTCCTGTCCATCGAAGCATGAAGATGAGGTCATCCGTGCTTGTTTGGAATGCTTCAAATATTAATGTCATCTCCCTTGGGCTCCAGCTTATCTACTCAACAGATCCTCAGTTGGACGTGAACTAAAAAGTGCAGTAATGGGAAGAAAGAAGAAAAACACAATACAGACTGATATCAGTATTGCTCACATGTTCTCAAACCTATCTGTGCATATTATACCATAACAGCATTCCCTCGTGACTCACTAGCATGTGCTGAGGTTTCGTGATTATTAGTCACTGCTTGAGTTCAAATTCCTACATTTGTGTGAATAGAAAATAAACCAAAGCCACTCTTGAGGTTCAGGGGACCTTGGCAGGTTGGTCTTAGTCATCTGCTTCTCAAGAAGTCAGGAGGACAATGTAGGACTTTATGGAAACATCAAATGTTCTCCATTTAAAAACTTTGTACAGGACAAGCAACAGATGATCCAGAGCCCTCCTCTGGTTCCTGTGGGCACCAGGCACAAACCTGATGCACAGTTTAGCTACTCATTTTTTTAACATCACCCTCTGTTGTTTACAGTTCTGGGTCCTTGCCATCAAAAGCAGAATTTCCGGGAATCAGCATCTTTACATGATTCCTCCTAGAGACCTTCTCTAACTGGATGTGCAGGAAGATGAGCAGCCCTTTATGCTGCTTACATGGTGTCTCAGTTAAGGTTTCTATTGCCGTGAAGAGACACCATGCCCATAGCAACTCTTTTGTTTGTTTGGTTGGTTTTTAGTACTTACTTATTTTATGTATATGAGTGACCTGTCTTCATGCACACCAGAAGAGGGAGTCAGATCCCATTACAGATGGTTGTGAGCCGCCATGCGGTTGCTGGGAATTGAACTCAGGACCTCTGGAAGAGCAGTCAGTGCTCTTAACTGCTGAGCCATCTCTCCAGCCCTCACAGTAACTCTTAGAAAGAGAACATTTAACTGGGGTGGCTCACTTACAGTTTCAGAAGTTCAGTCCATGATCATCATGATAGGGAGCATGGTGGTGTGCAGGCAGATGTGGTGCTGGAGAAGTAGCTGAGAGTCCTACATCTTGTCGGCAATAGAAAGTCTACTGAGACACTGGGCAGTATCCTGGGCATAGGAAACCTCACTCAAAGCCCACACTCACCGTGACACACTTCCTCTAGCAAGGCCACACCCTCTCCAACAAAGCCACACTTCCTTAATAGTGCCACTCCCTATGACATTATGGGGGCCAGTCACATTCACACTGCCACACATGGTTTCCCTGTGTGTTAACTACGACTTCAGTCTTCATCATTTAGGGTGGACCGTTGACTTCACGCTCTGCCAGTGTTCTATGTAACCCTGACTGAATCCACTGATTAAGAAAAATCAGTGATTCCTTAATGGTTGTTGGGAGTCGGAGGCCAGAGGCCAGAGGATCTGGAGTTCAAAACCATCTTGGGCTACACAGCAAGACTTTTTCTTAAAAAAAAAAAAAAAAAAAAAAAAAAAAGCTGTTTAGTCTTTGTTGGTTTGTTTCAAGATTTACTTATTTCTATGAATATTTTACCTGCACGTATGTCTGTATACCACATGTGTGCCTGGTGCCCACAGAGGCTTAAGGAGGGCATTGGAGTTTCTGGAACTAAGAGGCATGTGGGTACTATTCCACTTCTATTTTGATGGAGTATAAAAGTACACTCTTTCTCGGCTTCTTAACTACAAATCACACAATCAAAACATATCATAAGGGGAGAAAAGAGGAGAGGGCTCTCAGTACATGACAGGGTATTCGCCTCAGCATCGAAGCACCCTGGCTCAGGCAATGCCCGAGAAACAGAGCACGCCCCTGACCCCAGGCTCCACCAGGTTCATCAAATGCCTGTTCTGCGAGGAAATAGACTGCACCGTCTTTTGTCCTCCATTTCTTTGAGCCTTGCTTTTCAGTTTCCCCCTGGGGGATCACACTGGACCACTGGGGATCAAGCGATGATTTCAAAGCCTGTCTCCTGCCCATCCAATCACTAGCCATAAGTCCTTTCTTAAAGCCCTGCAATTTTGCCGTTTCCTGGCCCCCCCTCCCCCCCCTCCGCCATTTGCCGAGAAGAAAGGAGAAGCAATTATCTAAGGAGTCTCAAGTTGAGCTAGGTTTTGACCTCTCCAGACATCAGCTAGTGCAAGAGTCAACGGTGAGCCCAGAACTCTCAGCTTCCCATTCAAAGCTGAGGCTTTAGTGACTGAGAAAGCCACACTTGTAGCCTCTACACGAAACTGGCTGCACGGAGGTGGGGGGGGGGGGGAGGGACGGTCCTGCCACCTAGACGCTCATCAGAAGCCCATTAAAGTTCAGAGCAGAGGGCTGTTTTATTTCCTGGAAACTGAGACGCCAGCACTATACCATCTCAAATCCCTTCCAAATCCCCTAAACCCAGAGAGAAGCCAGTCCCGGGTGGAGGAGGGCAGGAAGGCCCTTCCTTTCCTCACAAAGTGCTCCAGGACACATTAACAGCTTCCCACTGGGCCCTTCAACCTCCAGGCCCAAAAGCGTGTACAGCAGTCAAGGCCCAGGAATGAACATCTGAACATTTGTCTCCCAGTGTGTGCTGGGGTTGTTTCTCAGCCAGGCCTCCCCCCCTTCAGGGGACCGGCAAGCTTACAGCAGAGAACCCACGGTCGTGCCTACTGCTGTTGTGAGTGTTGGCACAAGTTAAGAGGGTGAGTGAGGCCGCACAGGAGGCTCCTGGGCTGGTTGTCTGGTTTCTGTTTGTAGGCACCAGGGGTGTTAACCCTCTTTGGTCTCCCCATGATGCCTGAGCATGCTTAGAAAAAAGCTGCCCGGGGAAGGGAAGCAAAATTGTTCCTTTCCCGGTTGTCTGCGCTGAGGCCGCTCTTCAGCTCTGACATGGGACAGATTTATCTGTGTCACAACCCTAATCAGAAGCCGACAAATAGCGCCGGAGTCCTAGTCCTTCCCCCTATTCTGAGCCCCAGCCGCTTCTCACATTTATATCTTTTATAATGCCTTCAGTCTAGGCTACGGGCAGGGTTTGTATCTTGCTATGTCTTATCTTGTCTCAGAAGCTTCTGGGGAGAACGTGACATAATCTTGAATACAGTAAATGAACAATAACTTTAAACTGAATTAATGAAATCTTAAAGCAACATATGTTTTCAATTTGGATGCTATCAGTCATGACTGCATGGGAAATGCATGGGTCATTTTTACACTTTAGCCTAGAGAAGACTTGACCAAAAACATCCTGGCTGTCAGTCAGAGACACTGTGGCTGGTCCTGCCCCCAGACCATCCCATATGCAGAAATAAGCCTTGAAATCTACATCTTTGGAAAGACGAGGAACTATCACTGTAACCAACTAAACCTGGTTATGCGAACCACACAAGGCTCTGCAATGGTATCCAAGTAACTTTATAACATTTAACATCGGTGATGAGAGAGTTGGCGTTACCACAGCTGTCTCCTACTCCGAGACAGGGAATATGGATAAATAGGAAAATGTTGGTTAGATAAGGAGGGATAATAGAGTCCTGGAATGAAATACACAGCTATCAGCAAGATATATTTACACCCATAAGGGAATTTCTTCAGGGTCATTTGCTCTTCTGAGATGAGAACACAGCTATGCCGAAGTCTTGTTTTTCATGGCTCACTCTCTCAGTTCTTCCCACCAGGATAGGAAATTAAAGGTCAAATGACTTTTTCAGGAAATATTTGTCTCCAGTGTCTAGGTTGTTCACTGAAAAGGAATGTATTGAACGTTGATTATGGACTCAACAAAAAAATCAATGCTGGGCATCTCCAGTAGCTCCAAAGATGTCCCTCCGCCCATGAGGTTTATACCCTGTGATGATGAATCAATTGTCAGCTTGATGGGGTTTAGAATCACCATGGAAACAAGGCTCTGGGTTGTCTGTGAGGGATTAGAGGTAGTCGATTAAATGAAGTGGGGGAACTCACCTGAAACGGAGGTGCTATCATTCCGCAGGCGAGTATGAGACTGGATAAAAGGGAGAAGGACCACAAGCATTCGTCACCCTCTGCTTCATGACTGCAGATGCATTGTGACCGGGTGCTTCAAACTACGGCCCCCACGCCCTCCCCACCATGGGGTTCCGTGTACTTGAACTGGGAACTGATAGAAACTCTGGCCTCCGTGGGCTGTTTTATCAGATACTGTGTTCTGAGTCGTGTAGTTAACATGCACCCCATGTCACCCCTTCCTCTTGAATCTGAGCTCTCACTTTTGACAACCAGTGGTTCTCTTTTGACTGACAGAATGCAGCTGAGGTGACGCCATAAGCCTCCATCCTCAAGGTGTAACAGCTTCCACCTTGGTCCCCTTGGAACCATTGCCCTGGGAGAAGCTGGCAGTTGGGTAAGTGCCAGTGTCCTGAGATGGTCATACTTGGAGGAAGCTCAGTAAACCAATGGGTTGAAAGAGAAGGACAGAGATGCCAGCAACCCTCCGCTGGCCTGGGAATCCCACACAGGCAAACAGGCCTTTGAACATAGCTATAGACCATGACCATGAGAAGCCTCTAACAACAGCCACATCTCTGCCCTCCCCAGATCCTCCCTGCCTTGCCCTCCCTTTCAGAGAGAGGTCAATTGTTGCAAATCTCTACACTTGGGGATCGTCTTGGTTAGGGTTTCTACTGCTGTGAAGAGACATCGTGACCACTGCAACTCCTATCAAGGGAAACATGTCATTGGGGTGGCTCACTTACAGTTCAGAGGTTTAGTCCGTTATCATGGTGGTGGGACATGGCAGCATGCAGGCAGACATGGGGCTGGAGAGGTAGCTGAGAGTTCTACAACTTGTGCAGGCAACAGGAAGTGGTCTGAGTCACTGGGCGTGGCTTGAACATATATGAGACCTCAAAGCCCGCCTCCATAGTGACACACTTCCTCCAACAAGGCCACATCCTCTCCAACAAAGCCGCACCCCCTAACATTGCCACTCCCTCTGGGGACCATTTTTCTCTCAAGCCACCACTGGGATGATTTGCTAAGAATTGTTTTGTTTCTATTAAAAACCCAAAGGCTATTACCTGGAAAAGTGAAGGATTTTTCCAGAGGAAGACAAGGCTCAAGGAGTATTGGTGTTATTTTGGCTTTTGAATAGATCAGCTGTTTTCTGCTGTGAATTTCATTTCTGCTATTATACCTTCCCCAATTGATTCTTTTTCCTAAGAACTTCTTTTTTTTTTTTTTTTTTTTTGGTTTTTCGAGACAGGGTTTCTCTGTGTAGCTTTGCGCCTTTTCCTGGAACTCACTTGGTAGCCCAGGCTGGCCTCGAACTCACAGAGATCCACCTGCCTCTGCCTCCCAAGTGCTGGGATTAAAGGCGTGCGCCACCACCGCCCGGCTTTTCCTAAGAACTTCTAAACAGTGTGGATTGATCATTTCTTGGGCATATACAACAAAGATACTTGGATAACAGTCACACAGACAAGGCTTCCTGCTTCCAGGCTTTTTGTTTCTTCCTTTTAGTATTAGATCTAATGCATATAATCAGATGTCTGCCTTTTAGCTAGCATCCAAGGTCAGGGCCAGCTCTGGCCAAATGCATTTTATCTGAGATACCTATCAGACACCCAAGGACAAAGAATAGACAGCATAAGCATTCCAGACCACCTGCTAGTCTCCTGAGTTAAGGTAAATATCCATATGAAGACACCACCTAGATCAGGCGGACATTAGGGACATAGCTTTGTTTCTTGTACAAATTAAGCTCAGACCCCCCCCTTTCTCTCACAGCCCAAGTGGCATCTCTAGACTTCCCCTTGAACAATTTACTCAGAACAAAAGGATTTTTACATACCAGGTGCTTCGAGCTATGACTCAGGTTACCTAGCAACCGAGTACACTTGCCCCGCCCAACCAGAGAGCCGCAGAGCCAGAGGATTGTGGATGGTAGGATGGAGAGAGATCACCATGGAAAGAGGAAGGAGAGGAACGAAGATGGAGATGAGGACAAGATGGAAAGAACTCAGAACCGTGAGAGGACAGGAGGGGAAGGGACAGAGAGGAGCCAAGTATGAGAACAGAATTGAAGCTGTGTAGACAGAATTTTGTGTTATAAGAATAAAGTGAATGGACTAAAGAGCTCGGTGTACTTAGATTCATTCCCTCAGATTATTTCTTGCCACAGGTAGCATCTCTTCTGGAAACCCTGGGAAAAGACTATTAGAGGCTGGACCCCAATAGCCTTCGATACAGTGGGAATTCCAGGGTGGGAATGGGTGAAGCAAGAACAGAGTGATCAAAAATGCCTGAGAAAGCGAACATTCGAGAACACCAGTGTCAGATAAAGGCCATTTTCACTGCTGGGACAGCGCCTGGTGGAGAGCACAGAGAAAGGGCCGTTAGCCAGAGGGTTAGTTATTTGGCGGCGCTCTTACCCTGCGAGGAAACGTCACAAAACACGACAGAATCCACTAACAAGAGTTTTATTAAGATAAGAGAGAGAGAGACAGACAGACAGACGTGACGGACCTGTTGGAAAGACACGTGCATAAGGAGAGGAGCCAGGACTATGGCACCGGCTTATAAAGGCTGGGTCGCGCATGCGTACACAGGCTACTCCACACATGCACGTAGATCACATGGTTGCGCTGCGCGCTTTACGCAACCACACAGCCACGGGGTCCTAGTCACGTGAGACGTTTTAACACGGAAATGGCTATTTTGACCCAGAACTGGCTAGGCGGAAGTGCCTAGGTCCACATTGCCCAACCGTGGGGACGTGTTGTGAATCCATCACTGGCAGCCGGATCACCTTGCACTTGATGCGTGTATGTGTTAGTTATTTTTCATGGCGGTGATCAAATTACCTGACACAGACGGCGTAAGGAAAGAGAACGTCCTGTTGATTCCATTACTCCAGAGAGCGCTGTCTGTCACAGCAGGAGCCGCACAAGGACAAGTTCATATCACCATGGGCCAGGAAGAAAGGGAAGGGGATCCTGGCACACCGCCACCGTTGCCAGTTTTCCCACTTATTCCATGTGGGGTCCCAACCCATGAGAGGGTGCCACCCACATCCGGGATGGGTGTGTCCCCGTCGGTTCACCTTTTCTGGAAACGAGTCACACAGACACACCAGGGACCTACCTTACCACTCTCTCCTACGTGAAATCTTCTCTCTGTAACTGACTATAGAAATGAGAAAAATGGGGAGTTAACACGTGCGCTCAACGAGACCAAAACAGCAAGATCAGAATCTTAGTGTGTAGATGTGTGGGGTGTACAGGTATGGATAGGGGTGTGTGTGTGTGTGTGTGTGTGTGTGTGTGTGTGTGTGTGCACACATGCGTGTGATCACACCTACGCGCGAGTGCATTTATACAGAAGCCTAATTCCAGGAATCTTCTTCGCTCTCCTATCCCATATGCCCTGAGGCAGGCTCTACTAATCAAAGCCAGAGCTTCTTCAGCACAGGACTGGGAAATGCAGTACAGCCTCTCCTGTGATGACCGAATCACTCCATTGTCTTAAATGACTTTCTCAGTTCCCTCCTCTACCTTTGAGAGGCAGCCCAAGAGAAAAGCCCATTCTTCTTCAACTGCCTTTTTAAATAAAACAGAGATGACTGGCGTTGATAGGTGTGACCCTAAGAAACACTCCAGATGAGAACTTTTGGTGGTGATAGTTTCTGTCTGAGCCTAGTAGAGTGTTCTTTTATTATTATTATTATTATTATTATTATTATTATTATTATTATTATTATTAAGAGATTTTCTATTCATTTACATACCAACCACAGATTCCCCTCTCCTCCCTCCTCCCACCCCCCCAGTTTCCCACCCCCCCACCCACCCTCTATTCCCACCTCCTCCAAGGCAAGGTCTCCCGTGGGGAGTCAGCTGAGCCTGGTACATTCAGTTGAGGCAGGTCCAGGCCCCTCTTCCCTGCACCAAGGCTGTGCAAAGTGTCCCACCATAGGCACTAGGCTCCAAAAAGCCGGCTCACAAGTCGACTGTTCTTAATCTATAGAAATGCTGTAGTCAAGTCAGGTGGGTGGAGAAAGCCGACCACCGAACCGAAATCACAGACGCTGGCACTCCGAGAGACTACACCTGCCCCCACGCCACGCTTTATTTGCATGTAATCCCAGCCAAATCAATGTCTCCATCTTAATCAAGAGGGAATTACAGGCCTCGGCAGAGAGGCATCATTGTAGGTAATTGCGTCAGGGTCCTTTTCAGACGGCGCAGACGGAACTGAAGTGTTTAAATGGATACGAAAAGATGGGGAAATTGCTAGAAAAGAATTTGCAGGCTGTATGTGCCAGAAGCAGCAAGTGATCCAGGCTGTCGTGTGTTTGTGCTTAAACCTTAAAATAAAACTGATGGCAGGTCCCAGTCCCAAGGTCAGGAGAGGAAAACAGCAGTGACGTTGTGACCTGCATGGCATGAGGGGGAGCTTTTTACAGTTCTGAAGTGAAAATGTCGAACTTCTTCTTTCTGCCAAAATACATCACCTCTCTACCTCTCCACTCCCTCCCTCCCTCCCTCCCTCCATCCCTCCCTCCCCATCCCCACCCCTCTCTCTTTCCCTCCCTCTAGACAAGATCTTATGAGTCCCAGGCTGACCTTGAACACACAGTAGCCAAGAATGAAGTTAACTTTTCATCTTGCCTCTGGCCTATACCTCCTGAGCGTGGGACTTCAGGTGTGTAAGACCAAGCGTGGCTTACACAGGCCTGGGAACCAAACCTGGAGGGATTCTTGAATGCTAGGGAAGCCCTCAACCATATGAGCTGTATCCCAGCCTACATTTCATGTTGCCTTGAGGGAAAAAAGTCCCTCTTCAATTACCACATTATAACTTGCCAGGGAGCTGATGTAGGGAGAAGACCACTCCGCCTGGCTAGGGACTTGTTCCTGGAGTCATCTAGGACTCCCTAGCAGCAGTAAATAGAATTAAGAGAGGTGGGGGTGGTAATGAGGAAAGGTTGAAAGGTATTTATCAGCACCTAACATTGTGTCAATTCTTCTCACCCAGTTGTCTGCTCTGTAAAATGTATTCCAGTATTTGAGAGGAAAGACCTACTTAAATTGACAAAGCCTGAACCAGCGTCTGTGAAGGAGGAAATTTGGTTTTCTTCATTTCAATCTCAGGCAGCGCCAAAGGATAAGGCAGCTGAAGGAACGCTGCTTCAGTCAGGGGAAATGGCTTACAATGAACTGAGATGCAGAGCAGGCTGGGCCTGAACCACGCCAGCCTCAGCCCATAAGGGCTCTGCTTATATGCAAATGCCATCCCTCCCTTGAAGAGGTAAACACCCTCTGGAAATCTGAGAGTTTCTTTTCTTCTTTTTGTTATTTCCCAGCATTTGTGAAGTAGATGCGAACAGGTCTGTTGTGGGGAACGATCACAAATTCCAAATTAACCTGTTTTCCCTGGTCAAATGTCTGTCTCACACATGTAGCTTACCCATCAGCTTGTCTCAAGAGTACTTGATTCCCAGGCAGCCCTGACAATGTCAGTCAGGTCACCTGGAGGATGGGGAGGTCAGAGGTGCTGGGAGTGGACTTGGTGACCTCAGGAATAATGGCGGGAGTCCTCTGTCTCTGACGTCAGCCGGGTCTAACGGGGTCGAAGCTGGGTCCCACTGGACCCTGAGTTTCTCCCAAGGTGAAAAGGAGCCATGTGCTCAGGAACCTTCAGACAGAAAAATAGTCAGGGGGGACAAGAAGGCCTTTCACAAAGCCTGATGAGAGCAGCACACCAAAATGACAGCCATTGGAAAGAGGAAGGCTGGAAACAGCAGGCTCAGAGGCATTCCAGAGTGGTTCGAAGTGACCCATGACTCATTACGACACTCAAATGTACCTCCACCCCACCCCACCCCCGGAGTGAGGGTTTGAGATCCTAAAGAGACATGCAATGTATGAAGCTGTACATAAGAGAACATGTGACATATACACCATCCTGGAGAAAGCAAGCTCTTTGTAAATGAATGAGCCAGAAAGATAGGACCAGAAATGGGCTGTTGCTGTTCGTTTTCAGTGTGAGATACACTTAGAACTCATCAGGGCCGCAGGGGGTGCTAACCCCTCCCTCCTGGAGCTGAGAGCTAGTACCTGCTCCAGAGTTAGATGAGGCTTTGTGTCCTAGGCCAAAGGGATGGGGGGTCCGGAAGGAGTGCAAGTTCCAGCCTGTAGGAGAAGACAGAACTTTAAAAATATATATATATATATATATATATATATATATATATATATATATATATATATATATATATATATACTGTCATGCACCAAACCAGTGCACCAGGCATTTTTGCACTTTTTTCCCATGCCTGCCCCTTTCTGAAGAAGTATGTGCTGCTTCAGGAGCTGGAGGGGTGGCTCACACATCAAGATCACTGCTGCTCTTCCAGAGAACCTCGGTTTGAGTTCCAGGACCCACGTGGCTGCTTACAACCTGTCACTCCAGGGACCCAAACACCACCTCTGACCTCCACGGCACTGCATGCATGTGACGCAGGCCAAACACCCATATACCCAAAATAAAAATAAATAAATGCTTCATTCTCAGAAGGCTCTTGAATTTTACGTCTTCCGACGCCTGTGCGATGTGAAAACCCCAACTCTTCGTACACTGGACCAGATGGTGTGAGCTGCTAGCCACTTCCCTCCCTTGGACGTGTACCTTTGCTGGACAAACTGTCTCTGTTTCTGCTGCAACTGTGTGTCTCTGCCCCACCGCTTACTGGGGGACACAAGAGCATGGGACTCTCTGCAAGAGCCTTCCAAGCGCATGATCATCCTTGGCAAGGAGCTGCCAAAAGCACGGAATGGCCGTTCCCTGTCATCTCACCCAAACAGAGCCTCAGCCCACTGAGTCCGTAAAGGATAGACTGACCCAAGGGGCCCTTTCACACCCGCAGGACAAGGTATAGGACAAGAAATTGGCTGTTGCTGTTCGTGGTCAGTGTGAGATAAACTTGGAACTCATCAGGGCCGCAGGGGGTGCTAACCCCTCCCTCCTGGAGCTGAGAGCTAGTACCTGCTCTGGAGTTAGATGAGGCTTTGTGTCTTCTATTACATCCTCCATTTCTTTTGTTCCTGACTATAAAGGAAACCATTGGGGTGCTGTTAATAAATTCTCCTCCTCCACAGGATCTCATTTCTCTCCAGCTTGGTTCATTGGCCTTTCCCTCTGCGGAATCACACTCCTCCACACTTACACACACACACACACACACACACACACACACACACACACACCACACACACATAAAACACACACACACACACACACACACACACACACACACACACACGTCATCCAAACACTGCTACCAGTATATGATCACCAGACACTGGCAGTTGTACATCTTGTCTTTCTGTGCTTGTCTGTTTCTCCCAGAGTTCTGATCATTGTTGGCCCGTTCATCTAACTACTGAAAAGATGGCTGAGTGGGACTCCCTTCCTCTGGCTGCTGGCATCTGCACAACATTGCTACTTGGGCAATGGATGGAGGAGAGGGTGAATGGGCACGGCGTGGCCCCTAGGATCCAAACCCCTCCAGTGGTTTCTTAGTCTGCTTGTGTTGCTGTAATAAAATGCCACAGGCTGGGAAACTTCAGCATCAGAAGGTTATTTTTGTGTCTTTAATATATTCTATTTCTGGAGGCTGGAAACCCACCACTAAGGTGTCGACAGGTCTGATTGATCCTGGGGCCAGTAGCTTTGATATACAAATGTCCTCCTTGCTGTGTTCTTCAGTGGAGACCCTTCCACTATGTGCTCCTGCCTCGTGTTTTTCTCCACAATGATCCTTCTAGATTACAGCCCACCCTCACAACCTCATTTTAATTAGATGGCCTCTTAATGTCTCCATCCCCAAGTACACTCGTGCTCTGAGGTAACGAGTGTCAAGGGTCAGATGAATTCTGAGGGCAAATGGCTCAGCCCACAACACTGCTTGGCCAATAAAAGTATCGGTTTACAGGCCCAACTTTTAGGAAACGTAATTTCTGCTTCCGGTCCCCACGATGCTTGTCCTTAGAACCCAGTAGTGCCATGTGAGGTCAGCCGACTGCATGAAGAAGCCACGGGCAGTCCCAGCGGACTGTCCCTGGCACAGTCCATCGACCACCACAGGTGAGGGGCTCTCGCCGCGTCTCCAATCCCAGGCACCCTCTGGAGACAACCGTGTGACAGACCCTGAGTGAGAATCTTCAGGAAGAACAAAGACAATTCCCAGAACTCGGAGAAATAATAAAAGAAGGGTTAAATCTTAAGCCCCTGGCTTTCGGGATGATTTCTTATGGGAGTTAATAAGTGGAAGAAGCATTTCTGCAGGAAATCCAACAGTAGTGTCCAAAATGAACAGAGAAGCAAATACGAATTTCAACTCTTCCAGCAGAAACCACACTTCTGTAGACAACTAATTACCAAACACTTGGAGTACCCTGGTAACACCTTGCTCTTTCCTGGTTTTGGCAAATACACCCTTCAGTCCAAGCATCCTACCCCTTAGTTTAAAAAGGAAAAAAAAGCTGTTGAATTTTGTTGAATAAACAAACATCAAGGATTAATCATACCAAGAATCACTTCCTGTTTTTCTTTATTCCCTTGAATTTTTACCATAAATACCTTTAACTAAGGCTAACTAAGGCAAAAATCTGCCCTTCTAACGTGCAACACGGTGGTCTTGTCGTGTTGTATGGATGCTCTTGATTTAGGATGAGGGTACATCCTGATGAAGTCATTATAAAAATGCTGTAAGTTGGGAGCCGGTGAGAGGGTTCCATGGATAAAGGTGCTTGCTGCCGAGTCGAACCACTGGATTGCAATTTGCAGGACCCAAATGGTGAAAAAACAGAAACTGGGAAAAAAAGAAAAGGAAAGAAAAAGGAAAAAAACAGAACTGAATACAGTAAACCACCTTCTGATTTCCATACATAAGCCATAGTTGAAGGCACTTGTACATATGAGCAAACGCACACACACACACATATACACACACACATACACACACACACACACAAACACACGCACGGGGGGAGGGGGGTTGGCAGAGAGAAAGGGAGGGAGAGAGAATAAATATTTAAAAAAAAATTTTTTTAAATGGTGAGTCAAAAGCGCCATCAATACACCCTACCTGCCCAGCATCACGGCTGAGTGACATGGTTTCTTTTACCACATGGCTACGAGGAAGCCATGGCTCACCACCACGGAATTGTATCATATACTGCTAGTCCAGAAACAGGCAAAACTCAAAGTGAATTTTCTTCTGTGCAATTACACTGACATGATCAGAACGTCAAAAAAGAAAGTCAAGCCTCATGCTAGAGCTCAGGAGTAAAGTGCCTGCCTGCCTGCCATATGCAAAGTTCTGGGTTCGATGCTCAGCGCTGAAAGTTCAGTCAGACATCCCAGGTGAAGACCCTTCTCACTCCTCAGCTCCCCTAAGGGGAGGATTTTCAGTGATCTCCCTCCTGTTTCCCAGAGTGCTTCCCTTTTCTCTCCCCTCATCTTCTTTCTGACAGGAGTGCTGTTCCGTCCCCTTCTTTCCTCAGTGGCTTCCCGTGCTTCCTGGAAGAAGGCTAACCCACAACACTTCGCCAGCACCTGTACAGAGATGCACACAGCACACTGTCCCTGAGCTGCCTGTGCAGAGATGCACACAGCACGCTGTCCCTGAGCTGCCTGCACAGAGATGCACACAGCACGCTGTCCCTGAGCTGCCTGCACAGAGATGCACACAGCACGCTGTCCCTGAGCTGCCTGCACAGAGATGCACACAGCACGCTGTCCCTGAGCTGCCTGCACAGAGATGCACACAGCACGCTGTCCCTGAGCTGCCTGTGCCCTTGGGGCTCGGTGGTCAAGGACCGTTCCCCTTTACCTCTCCCCAAAACTGCCTGCAGAAAAGAGACTATCTGTGGATATTCAGGTCTACTGCAGACCAGACCCAACCGTTCTTCACTTTCCCAAGTAATAAATCAGAAGAAAAAAAAATTCTTTCTCAGCAAAAAAGTTTCTTTCCACAGTGGTAAATGCCTAGTTGCCTGGCTTTTTCTTCATCACAGCAAGAGGCATTCAATATGTTTCTTTACTTTCATGTATACATACATGCATACATGCATACACACAGTAGTCAAACATATCTTAAATGTTTTCCCATCTAGTCTCACAGCTACTCTACTTTTCCTACGAAACATGAACGTGGCCAATGAGATGGCTCTGTGCAAAGGCGCTTGTCACCAACCCTGCCAAACTGAGTTGGATCCCAAGAATCCCCAAGGTAGAGGAAAACCAGTTCCAGAAAGTGGTCCTTGCATCTCCACAAGCACACAGGGGCAAACATGAGCCACACCCCCACAGAAACCCACAAACATACACACACACACACACACACACACACACACACACACACACACACACACACACTAAATTAATTAAAAATTTTAAATTGGTTATAGAAAAGAAACATTAATCTATTTGCATTCCAGATAAGAATTAGCTTCGTAAATTCCATCATCTTCACCAGAAACTCCCAGCCCTGGGAGGTGGGAACCAGGGGATGAGGAAGTCCAAGTCACCCCTTGGGGCTGAGAGATGGCTCAGTAGGTAACAGTGTTTGCTAATGCAAGCAGGTGGACCTGAGTTCACATCTCCTATATACATGTAAAAGTCCGGACATGGCTGCACATGCCTGGAACTCCCGCACTGGGAGGGGCAGAGCTGGAGGCAGATGGGTCCCAGGAACTGGCTGGATAGACAGTCTAACTAAAATGGAGGGCTCCAAGTTCAGGGAGATAGGCAGAGAGCAATAAAGGAAGACTCCTGACTCCCTTGTCTGACCTCCACGTGTGCCCACACAGGTTACTTAGTTACTCATCTGTTGCTGAGAAGACTACAACCCAGGCATCTTATAAAAGAAAGCATTTAACTGAAGGCTTGCATACAGCTTCACATGGTTAGTCCGAGACCGTGACCATCATTGCAGGGAGCATGGCAGCGGGCAGGCAGGCAGGCACGATGCTGGAACAGAATCTGAGATTCACATATCTGCCAGTTGGAGGCAGAGAAAGAGCGAGGGTCCCTGGAATAGGCTTTTGAAATCTCAAAGCCCTCTACCCTCCAGTGACACACCTCCTCCAACAAAGCCACACCTCCTAATCCTTCCCACAACAGTTTCATCACCTAGGGATCAAACATTCAAATATATGGGACTAGGGGGCCATTCTCATTCAAACCACCACACAGGCACACACTCGATTCGTGTGTGTGTGTGTGTGTGTGTGTGTGTGTGTGTGTGTGTGTGTGTGAGAGAGAGAGAGAGAGAGAGAGAGAGAGAGAGAGAGAGAGAGAGAGAGAGAGAGAGATCCTTACTTATATAGCAACTGTTAAATCAGCCTGGGCTACAGGAGACTCTGTCTCAAAAACAAAACACCGAATTGTAACCGACCTGTCTGGCGGAATGAATCTCTTCTCTAAAGAGACATTTGTGCTCCCTTCACTGACTGCCAGTGTTGGAAGAATGGTCCCAAAGAATGAGTATTTACTCCCCGGGACTCTCCTGCTGGAAGGGGAAATGGATAAACCAGGGCATCAGGAGGGGAAATTGTCTGAGCGAGAAATTCACAGGATCAGACAATCCTGCAGGAGAGACTTGGGACCGAGACAATGATTGGCAGGTAACCACACCTTGGTGTCTGTTTAGTCATGCGAATCTCTTGATTTCTGTTTAATGCCCCACCCCATCAGGACCCAGAACACAGATTTGAGCGGCAGGGGTTGGGGGCGGGGGAGCCTGGCTCTCTTGTCCCTCTTCCCAACATAGCTGCATTAAACACATCTCCTTTTTCTGCTTTTCACTGTTAATTTGGCTCCTGTGGTTGTCTTATTGAGGGCAGTTGGTCAAACCTGGCTTGTTAGGGCACAGGCTGCAACCGCTGAATCTGGGGACTAAACATAAAACAAAAATAGTACCCAATAGTGCTGTGGACTGAAATTCAAATGCATCTGAACTCTGCTCCCACCCCACATACACCTGTTTCTTCAGCCTCCTCCCTTGTACTTCCCCAACTGCACCCTTGGTTCCAAGCAAACGTATCTTGTCACTGTCCGGAATATCCCAATTCCCCTTCTTCCTCTGAGGTTTTTACCCACTCATGTTCATCACAGATTGCCCCACCTGGGCACTCAAGAAGCCAAGCATTCCAACCTCCAGTTTGAACCCCCAGTTTTAAGAACAGACTCCTGCTTGCGCCCAGATAATACAGAGTTCTACCCATTCTGATGCTGTTCCTATCACCTGTCTGCACTCAAGGTCCACATCTCCAGAAAGGTAAAAGTCACATCTTGTGTAACTCTCTGCCCCCAGAAGCTGATGTCCAAGCATAAGTACTCAATAAATGTCTGCCAGTCACGCCTGATTGTGTGTAAACGGTTTGCTTTGGTTATTGATTAGACAAGCCCCAATGATGGGTAAGCACTTTACTCTGGTGACCTTGGCCATCCCTGCCCCTGTGACAACATGTAAGACTCAGCAGGGCTTACTGGCCACTCAGTAATTAGTTGGCCAGTGCT
Source organism: Peromyscus maniculatus bairdii (assembly GCF_049852395.1). NCBI lineage: Eukaryota > Metazoa > Chordata > Mammalia > Rodentia > Cricetidae > Peromyscus > Peromyscus maniculatus. Next base: position 43,396,334 of record NC_134865.1, on the reverse strand, counting down.
TACAGCCTGCAAAGGCCACCTGAAGAGCTGAGACGTTCCATTTATTAAACAAATCATGCTTGCCTCTAAGTGATGAAACTTGATATCCCTGGGAATGTACCAAAACAGTTCCTAAGGAATGAACAAAAGCCCTCGGAAAAGGGAAACAATGTTATTTTGTTTTCCTTATCCCCTGAAGACCTAAAGTCAGAATCCAGGATGAAAGGACTTGAGATCAGCTGGTCGACATGTGTGACCATAGATGTAAAAAGCACTAAACTAAAAAGCAGCTAGTTAGATGTGACAAAGCATTTAGTGGGCTCACTTCTCAGAGAGCGACTGGCAGCCAGAGAATTCTAGAGACCCTACTGAACAGAATGGAAGGGCAAGGTGAGCCGCCTGCAAGCAAACAGAACCATATTGCCCAATCGATTTTGTATTTATTAATTAATGTAAGGGTTAAGTAGTAAATGTCCCAGATTCGGGGTAGATTTTACACAGTGCTTAATCAGCTGAACAAAAATTGGCAAGTTGAAGCAATTTTTTTTTATCCTTTCTCTAACAGCTGAGTATTTTAACATAGTTGGCAACCCTACCTACATGCACATTATGGCTTTTACTTCCGTGATATTGGCCTGGATGACGTCCATTGAAGACTCACTTTGTAGATGACTGAGGTGGAAGAATATCAGGAATCTGACTCTCCACCACATGGATCCTATATAATAATTAATTAATCAGGCATGGTGGCATCCACCTTTAATCCCAGCACCCAGGAGGCTAAGGCAGGAAGGCTTCTGTGAGTTCAAGGGCAGCCTGCTCTACATATTGAGTTCCAAGACAGCCAGCGATATTTAGAGAGACCTTGTCCATATGTATATATGTGTGTGTATTTATATGTATATATACATACATTATATATATATATAACAAATAAATAAAAATCAAATAAGGAGGAGGAAAATAATTGAATCAGGGGTTCAGTAGATTGAAACTAAGATAGGAAGACAAGAGTATTCTGTGAATTCACATGCCTTACACCAAGGGCTCTAAGAAGTCACTCACCTCATCTACTCTCTTGTTATCTGCTCTACACCTTTATTGGGCACTGAATCTATCAAACATAACTTTTGTGTACTTTTTATTGTGTATCTAGGAAGTGATGTATTTTCATGGCTCTGAAGATACAAAAGTAGATAATGATTAAACTTGTTGTCAGATTTACCCGGAGAGGCAATGATGATAAAAAAAAAAAAAATCTGGGCATGGTGGTATATGGTTGTGATTCCATCATTTTAGAGGCTAAGGCCAGAAAATTGTAAGTTTGAAGATAGCCTGGGCTACACAGAAAAGACCATCTCAAAAAACTTAACACACACACACACACACACACACACACACACACACACACACCACAATTAGAACTAATGAACAAGTCCAGCAAAATTTCAAAATATAATATCAACAGGCAAACATCCACTCATGGTGAATAATCTACAAATGAAATCTGCAAACCTATTCCACTTACACTACCACCTAAAAGAGCAAACTTCAGAACAAGGCGTTAGGTTGTCATCCAGCGGTGTGCCTCCGATAGAGAGAGGACTCTGCTGGGCACCTCCACTGAAGTATGGCCAAAGCCACAGCAAGGCCTTCAGGTCCATCTCTCACCCCGCCGCTGTCTGTGTCCCCGGAGCCCCCACAGAACATGCTCTCCAGCTGAAGTCTGACTTCCGTGACCCCTTTGTTACCTCACCCCTGGACCCCACCAGTCTCCAGACACTGCCTCTATCCACTTCCTCCCTCTCCTTGACAGACGTTAAGAACCTTTCATCTTGGAGTTGGGGGCAGGGTTAAGAATAGGCTCAAAATATATTGGATCAAATTCTCAAAAAAAAAAAAAAAATGAATAGAAACCATTTTTAACTAGAACCTTCCATCTCGTCCTGGACTCACGATTGCCCGGTGCTTTCTCCTTCTCTGACCCATTCCCTAGTGTCCAGACCGTAGCTTCGGATGCAAATTAGGTCTGTCCCCAGGGTCCTAAAGTCTTGTCATTCACTGTAAAAGCAGTCATCAAAACCAATCCCTGTCACGTCTCCTCATGATCTGCCGCCCCAGGCCTTCACACACACCCTCCTTCCTGACTCCTATTCCTTCCCCAAACAATGCCTACTCATCCCTCCAGGTCCCGCTCAAACATCCCATCCTCTGGCAAGTTCTCGATTATCTGTCCCTATGACGTGTGTTTTGCATTCCCTTGCTGAACTCATAAACGATGACCTCAGTATGGAGTCATGTGCATGCCCTCTGTCTCTGCTTCGTTTGAAGCCAGCTCCTGGGCCCAGCCATGCCGGCTGCACTCCTTCCCACATCAACATCATTGGTCACCCAAGGGTGACACTCTGGTGTTTGCAGAAGTTACAAAAGATGAAGTGAAACAATGAGTGAACACCTGGCAAGTTCGCAGAACTAATCAGTAAGGCAGACGAAGTGACCGATACTACTCCACATGGGGAAGCCGAGGGAGGCAAGGAAAACTGAAGAGGCTAGCTTTCACCTAGAAGCAAGCCGTGCTTCCCTGCGGGTGGAATCTTCAGGCATCCAGAGCTCTGTGTGGCTGATCACCAGGGTGCCTGGCATTATTTGCTCCTGCGCTTTTTTCTACTCCTGGATTGTGGCTGGTTCAAGCCTCTTGGACACAAGGGTCACTAGCCTCTGACAGAACTGTTTGAAGAGGACACTGTGGAGTCAGGCTTTGGAATTTAATTCAAGCCTGATACTGTCAAAGTACTGCACTGATGACCGCTACTCTTCAAAACAGTTGTAAGGCCTGAGCACAAGTTTCCAAACACCTTGAGGACAGGGCCAGCACCTTCTAGTCCAGTAGATTCTGCCAGGCATGTAGAGGACCACTAGGCACCACTGCCATGGAACCTGGTATGGATCAGAGACTCCCCCAACAGTGGGCAAGAGACAGCTCATCCCACCAGCTCCCATGACACCTCATTTCTCTCCAACAACTGCCCATGAGATCTCTGCTCTATAAAGGAGAAAATACCTCCCACACTTGTCTGAACTGAGTGGCCTGCTTCAGCAGAGCTTTCATTAAAAGTCCAAAGATGGACTCTTAGCATCAGGAGAGATCTCGGCTCCTCCTCCCTCACAGCATCCAATTTGAAAATGCAGAAGGAGCAGGCGGGCTCAAGTTCGTCTTGACCAAGTGATGGAACAGATCTGCGCTCTGTGGGTATGGAAGGCATAGCCGGAGATGTTTGCTCCCTGGAGCAGGATGGAGTTCCCCAATTCAGCATTTGTCCCCGGCGCCCCCGACTCCAGCTTTCTCTGTGATCCGACAACCTCACGAAGCAGAGCATTTAGCGCCGAAAGCTCCGATTTCCTGTGCAGCCTGCTCAGACTGCTTCATCCACTCAGCCCGAATCTCAAAGCAGAGCCCTCCAGCTCTGGGGCTTCTCCCCACACTTGCTGACATGGATGCTTCTGCCCCTTGCTCAGGTGTGCTGTGGGGTGTCTTTCTGTATGCTGTGAATATGTGTGGCTCCCACTGGATAATAAATAAAGCTGTTGGCCAGGTGGTGGTGGCGCATGCCTTTAATCCTAGCACTTGGGAGGCAGAGCCAGGCGGATCTCTGTGAGTTCAAGGCCAGCCTGGTCTACAGGGTGAGATCCAGGACAGGCACCAAAACTATACAGAGAAACCCTGTCTCAAGAAAAAAAAAATGTGTATATATATATATGTTTTGGTCTATGGCAAGAGAGCTTACAGCCAGGTGGAAAATCCAAACAAAGACACAAAGAGAAGAAGGACCAAGTCAAGGGAGATGAGCCACTGCCTAAAGAACAAGATTGTCAGCAAACTGGTAACGCCACGGCCACGTGGCAACACACAGATTTATAGAAATGGGTTAATTTAAGACGAAAGAGCTAGCTAGCAAGAAGCTGGAGCCATAGGCCATACAGTTTGTAATTAATATAAGCTTCTGTGTGATTATTTCATAAGCGGCTGAGGGAGAGATTCGTCCCGACTGCTAGGCAAGGCAGGGCCGGAGAAATTTCTGTCTACACAAGTGGGAATGCGTTCCTTATGGTATCTGTCTTCAAAAGCCTACTAGTGACACCATCCTGGTCTCCATAAATACTGTCTGGGGGACACCGAGGGTAGCAGGAGCCTCTCCAAGGGACGCTTTGCCGTTTTTAAATCAGATTTCAAATAATAATACGTACAGACAGCGGGGCTATAAAAAATGCCTTCTTTTGCTGGATGGGGGTAGTGCAGCCTTAGTCCCAGCACTCGGGAGGCAGAGCCAGAAGGATCTCTATGAGTTCGAGGCCAGCCTGGTCTACAGAGCGAGTTCTAGGACAGACAGGGCTACACAGAGAAACTCTGTCTCAAAAACCAAACAAAAATAATGCCTTCTCCCACCTCTGTCCTAAAGAGTTTCAGTTTAAAAAGTCCTTAGACATAACTTACCAATGCATTCTGCCTAGCTAGGTTTTCAAATCATTTAACATGAGATGAAATGTGTAACTAACTATTCTGTATATGTCTCACAAACGTTGTTACAAATAGAGAATATTTTATCTGAGTGGGAGTCACATGCACCACAAATAAGGAACCATTTATAATTTGAAGTATAAATAACAAACATTAGTAATTCCTTAGCAGATAAAACAAATATTATGGTAGAATAGTGTCTATCCAAGCTTGAGTCCCTTGGTGATCGCTCAGGCCTTTCAGGTATCTGAACACAAGTCCAATCCAGCAGAACGTCATCGCAGGACACAGATCAAGTTGAGGGAGGTTGACAGGGCATTCTATTTATTTATTTGTTTATTCATTTATTTATTTTGCTTTTTCAAGAAAGGGTTTCTCTGTATAAAAGTCCTGGCTGTCCTGGAGCTCAATTTGTAGACGAGGCTGGCCTCAAACTCACACAGAGATCCTCCTGCCTCTACCTCCCAAGTGATGGGATTAAAGTGGTGTGCCACCACTGCCCGGCTGTTTTATTTTTTTAAGTAACATTATAACTGAACATATTTGGGGGTATTATGTAACACAAGTACACACCTTGCACATAATCAAACCAGAAATTAGTATATCCACCATCTGAAACATTTATTGTTTCTTATATTGGGAGGCCCCAAAGCCTTCTCTTTTATTTCCAAACAGAAATGATGTGATGAATTAGTATTAACTGTAGTCACCCTGCTGTGATGCATGGAAAGCTAGAATGTAATCCTTCTATCTGTCCATCGCTTTGTATGAGTTAGCCAGCTAGCTCACTCTACCTCACCCACCAGCCTCTGGGAGGAACTTGGCCTGATGCGCTGAATGAATCATTGCGCAGGTGCAGAGAAGCAGATTGATGCTTCCAGTTCCCATAGGAACCACGGGCTGAGCCAGGAGCCTCTCCTTGGGGCTGGGCTGTCCACTCCCTGTACTTTTAAGGTCAGCAAAGAGACTTCTGCCAAGCCAGCTAGTACACTTGGAATTCAAGGTTTTTTTCATTCTCTTACTTAGCTACACCCACCTGGAATGCAGCCCTGCTAGGCCAGTGAGGCAGTTCCCACAGAGTCGAGATGTTGAAATTCGGCTGAGATGATACAGGCTAGAGGGACAGGATATGCTGTCTGCTTTTGGGGAACTATCCCAAAAGTTAAGTGGGAAACTAGGTGCTCAGTCCTGTCTGCCACAGTTGGTAGCTGTTCAAGGCATGGTTTTCTCTCCTTTTCCACAAAAGACTGACGCCTTAGGCATTCCCCTCCAAGTGACTTTTTCTTCTCTTCACATGGTCACTTCCAATGGAATGAGCTGAGCCCAGAAAGGCTGCTTGAGGACCAGTCCCAGCATCCCTCCGAGACCATGACAATGTTCGCTCACACCCGAAGAAAGACAGCTATGAAAGAACTCTTAAAGGGACAAGAAAAACAGACTTCATGCTGGGCAGTGGTGGCGTACGCCTTTAATCCCAGCACTCAGGAGGCAGAGGCAGGCGGATCTCTGTGAGTTTGAGGCCAGCCTGGGCTACCAAGTGAGTTCCAGGAAAGGTGCAAAGATACACAGAGAAACCCTGTCTCGGGAAAAAAAAAAAAAAAAAAAAAAAAAAAAACAGACTTCAAAGTCACTCTGTCTTTGCCTGAATGTGAGGCAGGCTTCCTCTTTAATAAAGGAAAAAGGAAAAATGGGAATATAAAAATATAACCGCTTGCCTGGAACCCCTCTGAGCGAACAGCCATACAGATCCATGTCTGCTGTGACCACATCAAGTCTCAGCAGTACCATCATTGCTTACAAATGAACAAAATATTCGAGCCACCTGGCAATTTTTAAAACGGTCTTGTGGCCCAAGTCTCTGAAGCTGCTGCTCCTCTGTGTTCTTCAACAACCGAAAGTAGCTCACAGCTCAGAACTGACCATGGATCCACCACCGCCATGCTTCACGATTCTGACAGAAGGATCTTCCAGTTCGACACCTTCGCTGTTCTTTTCTCAATCAGTGAGTCGTTTTATTCAAAGAAAACTATCTGCCCTTTCGATCTCCGGGGAGTTTCCCCCTCAGCAGCTCTCTGGGGAAACACTGTTAGTATGCACAGCTTGAAGAAGGGGAGGTGGTATGCCTGCCTCTCCAACGTCACTCTTGGGTTTCCAGAACTCCACCATAAATGGTCTCCTTTGATGGAAAATTCTTATTCCCACTGGCAATTTTGCGAGTGCCAAAGGCTAAAAGAGAAAGTGAAGGCGCACAGTTCCAATACTGTGCTGTGCCGGCCTCCTAATTATCCCCTCAGTCTACACAGTCCCCTTGGGCTGCATCCTTGATGAAGCCTCTGATAGGAGACCTGCCTTTAGGCCACTTTCCCAGGGAGAGACTCACTCCCATTCCTCGGTTACTTTAACTACAGAACCCAAAATACCCCCTGCCATTTTCCTGCCCCCCCCCAACAATCGCACAGTGCCCCAGGATTTTTCCATTGTGTCAAAGAGAAACTAAGTGGAAAATGAGAACAACAATGAAACATTTTGTACCAGTCAGTGGTGGTTGATTCTTGAAATAACTGGTTATTGCTTGTGAAATTCAATTATGGCTTCAGACGAATTTCTGTAAACTCCTCCCAGACAGCAATCTAAAAAGAGGTAATCCAATCTTCAGTAACTTTCAATTGCAGAATAGCTATAACCCAGTTTCATTTGGAATAATCCACAAAAAAAACAATGAGAAAAGATGACTAATTGGAGTGGAGGGTCAGTAAAATATTGTTCTTCCAAAAATATGAAGATGCATACGTGATCAGTAATGGAGAGGAACAGGAGTCCAAAGGCTTCTAGTCCTTTCCAGAGCAAGCGAGGCACATACATGTCACTGAATGACAAAATCAACATCCTTCTTCCGACTCTCCTGCATCAGCACCCACATGGGCAGAATGTGCAAGTCACAGCTCTTACCTGAGTTCTCCAGCACCTTCCAGCCTCATGCTAATCACTGTGCCCGCCATGCCCACTATAGAGAGAGAGAGAGCACAGGGCTTGTGGATGTGAACTTTGGAGCAAGACTGACTACCTGGGTTCAAATCCCGCCTCCACTACATAGAATCTGGTATGTGCCAGAAGGACACTGTTCTCTGCCCTCATGCTAGACTGTATCCATGTCACCAACACACTTTGGGACACTTAAAGTTCTGCCAAATTCAGTCACTAAAGGGCTCTGTCCAAAGTGTAAAGGGACGTGCTGGAGAGATGCTCAGTGGATAAGAACACATGGGGGGGGGGGGAGAGCGGGCTGGAGAGATGGCTCAGTGGTTAAGAGCACTGGTTGAGGTCCTGAATTTGATTCCCAGCAACTGAACAATGGCTCACAACCATCTACAGTGGGGTCTGATACCCACTTCTGGAATAAAGGAGTACATACTGATAGACCACTCATGTACATAAAATAAATAAGATCTTTAAAAACACACACATACACACACACACACACACACACACACACACACACACACACACACATAACTGCTCATTCAGAGGACCTAGTTCCCAGCATGTCCAATTCCAGAGAGACCCAGCTTGGGCACCAGAACTCCCATGCACATATCCATAGACATAATCAAAAATAACAAAGTAATTTTTAGCATGCAGAAGGAGGACAGACAGGGTGTGGGGGTGCTTGTCTCCCGGTTCGCTCCCTGAAAGACTTCCATGCCCTACAGAGTCTCTGCCTAAGGACCACTCCAGGCCAGAGGTCTCAGAGAATTCATGAATTCTGACTGCTCTTCTCTCATCCATGAAAGCCAGTAGGTGACATGAACTGACCCGCTCCTGGGTTCCCCAGTGCCTCCTTGAGACCCACATTTTGTAAATAATCTCCCAAATGACCCATTTTTATGCATCATCGATGTTCTGCTTGGCCCATAACTGGTAAACAGTTTGAGTCAGGATGAATAACTTGACCTCTGTCTGTCTCCACATGTCAAATGGAGGTAATAATAGTCATTTGCTTCCTAGACATGGGAGGATTAAGTGAGTTATCCTTATGTGTGAAATACTTAGATTGCTGCTGCCCGGCATGTAATAAGCATAATTCCTTTATTTTTATTTTTGTCGCTATGGCCACCATCATTATCATCAGCGGCACAGTAAACACAGCCAGCACCGTCCTGCAGCAGCTCACCATCTGCTTTCAGCATGCTGAGCTGCTGATTGCAGGAGGCCATTGGGTAAAGTAAGGACTGGGAGAAACCAGACAATGACTACCTAAGGAAGCCTAAGGCAAAGGGAATTCGGGGTGGGGGGATTTAACTGCCCTGGCCAGCTAAGGCAGCTGGTCATTAGGAGCAGACTCGGGATTTTTTTTATATTCAGTCTGTTCTTTCTCAAAGCACATTTAATGTATCTTATCCTAGAGTCACAGACAATTTGGGGCTAGAAAGGACTGTAACTAGAAATATAACCCCTTATTTAGCACTTTGTTTGGAAAGGAAAACTGATTTCATCAAAATAAACTTTTGAGTCACTTAAATGGAGGCTTTGCACAAAAAAAGTCAGTGAGGAGAGACTATGCTGAGGTCATTTGGACTTGCTCGTAGGGCGCTCGCCTAACCCCTGGGAGGGGACTATTTCTTCTGAAAGATTCCAACATCTAAGAAGGAAGGAAGAGTACTGTGTTTGTACTGTGTTTTCTCCCAGAGGAGAGAAGTGGGGAGAGAGAGAGAGAGAGAGAGAGAGAGAGAGAGAGAGAGAGAGAGAGAGAGAGAGAGAGAGAGAACAGAGAGTTCCCTGCCCATCCTGCAGACTGATTTATAATGCCCAGCAGGTTCAAGGGAATATTAGTTGCTGCGTGTGCAAAGCATTTAACCATTATTTATACAAGATTGCAAAGGTGCTGGCAGTGGGGAAGGACGCCTCAGAGAAGAGAGACATTCTAGAAGATTATATGTGTCTGCACTGGGTCAGGAGAGTCCCTTTCCTTATAAGAATGAACGGTGAAGTCCATCCCTTTAAAACCAGGAATCTTTCGAGACACTGAAACTAAGTCTCCACGGTAAATGTTTTATTTCATCTCTCTGAGCTTCTATTTCCTGTAAAACGAGAAGGCCGAGCCAGATGGTCCCTGCGGTTCCTTCCAGTTCTTTCTATCCAGGATCCAGTGAATTTTAAATTGGATAATACAGATATCAAAGCGCCTCCTCTGAGCCTCTGATTCTCAGATTCCATTTCAAAGAAAGAGACGAAGGTCACACCTCACTTGTGAAAGGATCAAAGTCCCTTTTGGGTGTCTCTCTTGCTTTTTTGTTCTCTCTCTCTCTCTCTCTCTCTCTCTCTCTCTCTCACACACACACACACACACACACACACACACACACACACACACTTCTGAGTGGATGTCTGATGCCTAAGTCTAAAACTTCATTTTAAACGCATCCAGTTGCCTCAAGCTCCTGATGAACAAGTTTACTTGAAAGCAATTGACTTATGGGTGGCATGCTGAAGGCTCATTCACTGGCCAATTAGCTCCCACTGCAAGCCTAGCTTGAAACAAAAAGGATAGAAAGACACTTCAAGGAATGTTAGAAGCCAAACTGCTCACTGAGAGGCAACACCGACATCAGAGACACCAAATGATGTGCCAACAGCTGGAATTTATAAAAGCAGCTGTAAGGCCATAAGGAAATGACAGGCGGAGAGACCGGCAAGAGCAAGAACAGCAGCGTACAGGGGAGAGACTTGCCCAGGGCTACGAGTTGCTCAGTCTCACTGAGAGTCAAAACAGGCAGATAAAAACAGCAAATACATTTTATTTCATCCCTACCACTTGGGCAAAAGTACTGACAGCATCGAGAGTTTGTGGTGTGTGGACACAGGGAAGCTCATGCATCACGGACAGGAAGACAAGCACAACCTTTTTGAAGACAACGCTGAGGGAAGCTGAAGACAGACATACTTTTACTGCGTAATGACACTTCTGGTACCATAACCCAGTGAAACCCTAACATAATGGTTCAGTCAGATAGCTTACAAGGCTGTGTTTATAATAGTAAAAACTGGGCATGGTCAAAATGCCTGGGGGGGACAAAAGAACCAACAAGTTTGTGTAATCACACAATGGCACTCTAAGAGAATACACTTCAGTTCCATGTACTAATGTGAGTCTGTAAACACCTAATTATATGTATTTATATTATTACTTCATTTGCTTAGTGTTAGAAAATACAGGAGAACATCAACCAAGACCCATTTATTTATACATATGTAGTTGATGTATGAAGCCGTGGATGGAAATGTATATAGAGCCAACGTGTCTCACATTAGGAGAGTAGAAACATCTGACGAGTGACACTAACCAGTCTGAACTACTAAAGCCTCCACAGAGCCAGGCATTATGGTGCCCACCTGTAACGCCAGTACTGGGTGGCTGAAGCAGGAGGGTCATGAGTTTGTGGCCTGCTTGGGCTTACATACAGAGGCCCCATCTCAAAAAACGAAATTAAATAAATGGAGAGACTCGTTTCCCCTGAGCTGAAGAATTGGCTCAGTAATTAAGAGCGTTTATTGCTCTTGCAGAAGACCGGGGTTCAATCCCCAGCACCTACATGGGGCTTGCAACCATCTGCAACTCTAGTCCCAGGGAATCCGAAGCCCTCTTCTCATCTTTGAGGACACTAGGCCCAAATGTGGTGCACACACATGCATGCAGGCAAAACATTCATACGCATAAAATAAAATAAATCTTTAAAAAATACACGTTTAGTGGGGAAGGGACTGGTCCTGCAGAACCGTAACCACAGGCTCTCTGTGACTCAGAGCCACAGCAGGACATCCAAGAGGAGTTTCTGTGAGGGGCCAGTGTGGATGGTGTAGCAGAAGCCAGAGGCCTTGAACCTGACCAATGACTCATTGCAATGAACATTTGCAAGTAAAGCTAATAGGACAAAAGGGTCTACTGCACGACACACCACAGCTCCCAGTGCCACTAAGATGAATGAAGAGCTGTTGGAGACTCGAGAAAGATGGAGGGGCAAAGTGGGATTTTTTGTTTGTTTGTTTTCTTTTGTTTTGTTTTTAATATTTTTTTAAATTTTCTTTTGGGGATGCTACGGGGGTGAGGAGAGGGTATGGAGGGACTGGGAAATGAGTGGGATTGAGGTACATGATGTGAAATTCCCAAGGAAGCAATAAAAAATGATGTTGAGAGAGAGAGAGAGAGAGAGAGAGAGAGAGAGAGAGAGACTCATTCACATGGCACAAGAGAGTTCTGTGATACTGTAGTGGTCGGTAACTAAAAAAGTTTAGGGATACAGTAGGAACAGTCCAGGACACCCTGGAGCTGACCCAGTAGGAAGAGGTCAAGTGCTAAAAACCAACAAACCCAGGGGTATAGAAAGGACGCAGGGGCCACCAGTGGCCATCCCGGGACACCTTAAACAGCAGAACAAGGATAGAAATAGGTCACGGCTTATGAAGCAAATTTCACAAGTCTCACTGATGAAGAGAAATAGAAGGCATAATGGAAACAGAGAAATTACCCCTTGGTAAACATCAAAGCTCTTACTTTGAAGAGACTTTTCTCTTCTTTCTTCCTTTCTTTCTTTTCTTTCTTTCCTTCTCTTTCTTTCTTTCTTTCTTTTTGTTGTTGTTTTGGTTTTTTGAGATCTGGCTGTCCTAGAACTCACTATGTAGACCAGACTGGTCTCAAACTCACAGAAATCTGCCTACCTCTGCCTCCCGGGTACTGGGATTAAAGGTGTGCACCACCATACCCAGCTAGGAGACTGTTTTTAGACAGAATCTCTTGTATCCCAGGCTGACCTCAAATTCACTATGTGTCCTAGAATGACCTTGAATTTCTGATTGATGGGACAATTACTACTGTTGGCAGGCAGGAACCAACAATGATGCTAACGGTAGAGATACGGTTATACAGTCCATAAACAGGATATCTGCATCCTCAATATTTCTACATGAGAACTTCTTAACAGTTACTAATTACAGACAGTAGATTAGTAACTTCCTGGTAGGAAAACCTGCAAATCATCTCTTTAGCCAAGAAATCAAAGTGATCAAGAAAGGACCACACGTGGTCCAGTAAAGCGCCAGCTCCACACTGAGGTACCTCCTGCGATGGATGCGTTGGCAGGAGCATAAACCATTACTAAAAATGCAAGCCTTGAATTTAAACAAAGGAAAACACCAGTCAAGTCGAAACTGAGAGATGTACTGTGAAATTAATGCCCGATGCTTTTCACACAAATATCCTACGATAAACATCAAGGAAGAAAAAAAGCTGTCCCAGAGATGATGTAGGAAGCTGGACCAGAGGGGGAAAGGTATCGGTAGACGGCTCGTGACATTTGCATAAGGTTGGTAGGTTAGTTGGTTGGTAGGTTAGTCGGTTGGTAGGTTAGTTGGCTGGTAGGTTAATTGGTTGGTAGGTTCTTTGTGAGCATTTCTGGATGTGGTGGTAACATGAGTACAATCCCAGTACTGGCTGGCAACAGTGAGTCGGGAAAGGAATTTGAAATGAGTTTCAGATACATAGAGAGACCCTGTCTCAAAAAGTTAAAATGTGTGATATCTCAGTCAATTTCCTGACTTTGATAACAGTGCTATGGTGATGTAAGATGTTAATATTTGAGAAAGCTGGGTGAAGGGCAAAAACAGATTTATATTATCTTATGACTTTTCAGGCCTAAAGTCATTTTAGGATGAAATGGTCTACAAATGACTAAAACATGACAAAAAATCACTTAATAAAGCGTCCATTATCTTGTCTATATCTCTCCATATTTAAATTCAAGTCTTGCATTCACAGTAAGAGAAAGAGATGAAGAATATGTAAATTTCAAAGCTGAACAAAGGACTTGATGGTCCCATTAAGCAATCCTAAAACAGTGAGTCACCACGGTGGTCAGAAACTTGATGGAAGAAAAGAAATACAAACTGCCGCTCACCCGCTAGGCCCTGTCTCCTGACACCACACTAAATTCGATGCCTGACGCATGCTTCCTGCTCCTGAGCCCGGCTTTCCCTTGTGGTCCATGGGAATTTTTCTCTCATGTTTTTCCTGGTTTGCTTTCTGTCTCATTCCTCACCAGCCTGACCATCTGTGCTCCAAATTAGTGTCCAGCTTTGGGAGTGGTGGTTAATTTCTAGGGAAACTTGAAGAGAAATAAGAAAATCGGGGGTATAGATTAGCTGTGAGAAGATGAGTTTTTAGCCGTAGAAACACTGACTCTGGAGGTCTCTGTCCTGAGCTTCCCGTGGAGATGTGTGTGGGATTTGGGAACAGGGTGATAACATGCTCTGGGGATGTGGTGATAACCCACAGAAGAGGTGAGACTCCACGAGAGCAACACGGTTTGGGAACAGAACTTGAAGAACATTTAGACTTCAGAAGCAAACATAAATAAATAAATAAGACAGGTAAATATCCCAAAACAGTTTTAGATAGAAAAATTCCTATCGTCCACCAGTCTTTGGAAGCACACACACACACACACAAAAAAAAAAAAAAAAAAAAAATTAAGATTGAGGCAGGATAGAAAAGCTAAGGGGCCGTGGGAGGGAAAGAAGCCCCTTACTCCAGAATATGATTGAAGTCTCTCAGCCCACCCCAGCCCACTCCACCAGCCTACCCCTACCTCCCCCTACCTCCTTCCACCCTCCAGCAAGATTTCCAACAAAAAGCTTGGGGTGTAGCCAGTTGGTAAGATACCTCCAGACAGCACAAGGAAGGCCCTGGATCTGATGCCCATTGCGCCTATAATCCCAGCACTTGTGAGGTAGAGGCCGGAGGGTGAAAGGTCCAAGGTCATATTTGGTTACAAAACAGGTTCAGGCTAGCCCAGGCTGTGTGAGACACTGTCTGGAAAACAAAACAAACTGAAAGAAGTCCAGCACAATTAACACCAGTTGCTGTCCAGACTGCCCACATAGAGACAATGTTCCTTTTCTATTGAAGAATTTTGGGTAAGAATGGTAAAATAGCAACAGACTATGCTTAAGACCTGAGAATATGGCCTTCGAATATGGCTTTATTCTTTTCCCAAATGTGAACTCTAACTTTCTGGGAGCTTCCCAAGCAAGGCTTTAAACTTTGTTTACAGTAAAAACATGTCTCAGCTCCCTCTTGTCACCCCGGTGAAGCCTGCTTTTGCCTTATCAGCTGTAATCCTAGCCAAGGCAATGTAGGAACCACCCCACGTTCTCACTTAAGACCCTTAGACATCTTTTCAAAAGTCTTAATTAATTAATTTAATTTAATGTGTCTGAATGTTTTGACCGCATGTCTGTCTGTGCGCCACACGTGTGCGTCTGGGGACTGGGGAGGTCAGAAGAGAGTGGCAGATCCTGAGGAACCGGAGTTACAGATGTTCGTGGACCACCTTGTAGGTGCTGGAATCAAACTCGGGTCCTCTGCAAGAGCAACAAGCGCTCTAAACCCCTAAGCCATTGCAACCCACCTCAACCCCAACCCCATCAACCCTTTGAGATGTAACTTCAGAACTATACTAAAACTGTATACATGGTATAATAAAGATATTTAAGTGCAGCCTCTCCTGAGAAACCCACACTCACACATGGGTGTGTGATATCCCTATCCGAAGCACTTTTCTGTTACCTTTGTGCTTAAACCTACATTAAAATCTATTAGTAAACTCCAACACCACTCTAAAAGAGAAAATTCTCAAAGAATTAATCAAAAGGTTATTTAAAGAAAGAAATCAGTCTTTTGGGGGGAAAGCAAAAAGAAAACAGGATTGTGCTTTATTATGAATCGTGATAAATGTGATAAAGCATCCAAGAAAGATGAGAACTGAGTACCCACAGGTAGATTTGGTTATTAGAATGCAACTTCCATGCGGTAGATTCATTAGAGTAGTGTTGGGGGTCGGGGGAGGAGGCAGCAGGAAGCTAACTAGGAGGGGATGGATTTGAGGGTGAGGAGGAGGGGGCGGAAGTGGGGGCTTTGCAAAAATAACTGCACTTGGGAGAAGGTTAGAGAGAAACCTGAGCCCCCTGGCAGGAGAGGAGCTGACTGAGAAGGAGAAAAAAAATCGTGCCCCAGAGAGATGGAACAAAGTCCCAGAGGAGATGCCAAAGATGGCAGGGTGGATGCCAGGGTGCCCCAGGATGGAGAGAGGAACGCACCGTCTTCAGGGCAGCAGTGATGGAGGGGTAAATATGAAGATGGGGAGAAGAACAGAGAGATTGCCACACACCCGACATCTAGAGCCCCTAAGGTCAGCATCAAATGCTGAATGGGGAACGTTAAAGCTGAGGGAAGGTAGAGCACTTTGGGATAAACAGTCTATGTGTGGCTCTTCGGCCACCCTCTTTCCTTGTATTATTATTTACTAAGACATGTCCACATGCATTTTGGAGCTTTCTCCCAATAACCCCATGATGGAACTGGGACAGATCTTAGTAGCCCAGTGGTACAGAGGAGAGGACCAAATCTCGACAGTTTGATGTGTACCAAGGCCACACTCCCATAAAGTCAAAACCAAAACCTCTGTTCTTTTCGGCGCGTCACGTTAGGCCCTGCCGGGAGATGAGAAGCTACTGATGTGTGCTCTGTCAGCAGAGTCATGGGTCATCATCTTATTAGATGAACAAGAGGCTTCATTAAATTTGTTATATTGTTAGGACGGAGTTGGTAGCAGATGGTAGATACTGGGAATGGATCTTTCCAGCTCAAAGCTGTTGGCCAGGGCATTTAGAAAGTACAGTGATGGATGACATAGTATTCAACTTGGGGAAGACAGTTGAGTCTAAGGGGATGATCCAAGGGTCAAGCCCAGGCTTTGTCCTATTAACATCTCTTATGATTCTTACAACAGGCATAGAAAATGCCAGGGGAATCCGAAGCTAGTCATTACTGTTGGGTGAGGAAAAATACCAGTGAGACAGGAAATAAAGTAAAAGGAACTTGATGAGGTTTAAGGTGAAGAGAAGGAGTGTGTGGGGGTCACACAAGGTTCAAAGCAGAGAAAGCCTTCTTCTGTTAAAAGGCAACACAGATAGGCTACGGCAGGGGAGAACTCTGCCCTCCTTGGGAGAGGACCAAAAGATCATCAGGAGAGAAGTTACAAGGGATGATGCAGACAGGACATAAAACTGTCGGCCAAATGATGTGGCTGAGTCACAGAGATAAAGTTGCACCCACATGGTATTGTTTCCTTAACAGAAAAGGGAGGGGGGGGATGCATACACGTGTATGAAATCCATGCATTCATCCATGCACACAAACATATGCACTGACCATCTCAGAAAAATACAGGAGGAAATGGTAACCTTGGTTACCTCCAGTGAAATTTATCTCTAGCCCGTGAGGGAACGTCAGTCTACGCTATTCTATGTGGTCACACACGACTACAATTTCAAGTTACCGTAGGCTAAGTATGAGCTCTCCAGTTTAGCTTCAACCTTGTCATCCTCCAAGTGGCCTTCCAGACAGCTGACTTCACAAATGTGTGTTATCTGCCTGGCTCTTGGGGACTTAGTTGGTGATATCGCACACACGCCCACATGAGGAAGCAGAAAATGAAGATTAAAAAGGGAGCCTATAGAGGTGACTTGGGATTATGGCTTTAAAGGTTACAGAAGCCTTGGCTAAGATGGACTATGGCTTCTTTCTGTTTATCAGCATTCCTAAATGTTCTATTGTAAACACTGTATTTGTAAGATAAATACATGGTGCTTTATCTTGGAATCCAAGCTTAAATGAATAATCATTGTCCTTCTCTACCAGGCACAGCCACAGGGCTTCTGTTGCGATCTGGTAGGACAGTTTTCCTGACGGGTTTTGCTTCCCATCAGTCCTGTAAATTAATGGTGGTAAATGTTGAATGTCAACACCAGCTGAGGTTGGGGAACAGGGATGCAATGAGTTAATCGTCGTACACATTAACTAAGAAAGCAAACTAGCCACCATGATGTGCCCTTGCAAGAAAAGAAAATCTTAGGCCGGTGTAGTGGTGCATGCATATAATCCCAGCAGGAGGATTTTGAGTTTGGTACTAGCCTGGGCTACACAGCAGAGTGTATTTAATATTAGTAGATAATATTTTAATTAATTAAAAAGATATTAATAGCCTACTATACTCACCCTCAGAGGAGCCAGAATCATAAGTCCTTTATGCATTATTTCAAAGGCAGCCCTTGGACTAAAGTAATTATGAACATGTGATCTTTGAGAAACTTTGCCCAGAGTCTGCCCATTGTTTTTGTCTCTGTACTATAAAAATAAATTCCAAATATATATATTTTTTTCCTCTTTTTAAAAAATGTAAGCAGAGAGTCACTTTTGATTTGTTGAAGAGCGTCCTGGTGCTTGCTATGACCAGGGGGGTGGCTGTAGACAAGGAACCGCCATCATCTCCTTGTTCCGGAGCCACCGAAGGAAATGATGAGCCGGGCTGTAGACAAGGAACCGCCATCATCTCATTGTTCCGGAGCCACTGAAGGAAATGATGAGCCGGGCAGCCCCAACCAAACATGTCAGCCCAGCAAATCACCTGCCAACGTGATTCTAATGGCTTCCCTCTAATCTGATTATTATTAGCCATCCCTTTCCTGTTGCTGGCAAAAGGCCTCTGGAGAATAGCTGCTTTTAACAATGAGACGGGCTTGACTACGAAAATACGCAACCTTGTGTCTTAGTGACAATTTGTCTTAGTCAGAGCTAAGCGAATTCAAATCCCATCCATCATATTTTTACCTCCATATCTGAAATCCTGAAAAGACTCCGTTGTGTCTGTTTCTCCAGAGTCATTTATTATTTTAAAAGCGGGAAGGGGGGGGGACCCAATTTCCTACCTAATTAAAATTCAAGGGTGCCTTTCTGTGAAAGCCTGGATTCTGCCAGGTGACAAGAAGACCAGGGCATGAGTGTGGACAGTGGCGCAGATGACATCACATTCTTGAGGGATTAGAAGAGAGACCTTTCACCTCACCATCAGGATGTTCCCACGAGGCTGCTGACCTCGGTAACCTGGTCCTGACCCAGCTCGGGAGCCTTGTTTAGGAAGCAGGGCTGGAGCTCTCTCCTCTCTTTCCTCCTCACTCCTGTAACCTCAGTGGTGAGACTGGGGTGCTGAAAGGTGAGCCTGTCACAGGCATCTCCCCAGCAGCCTGCCAAAGGCAGAGATGTGACAGAAAAGGTCGTGACTCCCAACCAGAGGGCTCCCTCGTGCTTTTCCGCTATCGGCGTTTAGAAGAGCTCTCTCCCGAGCTCCTCTCTTGGCAAACTCCTTTCTCCCCAGCTCCTTAGCAGGAGCCCCTACAGTCAGCCACGTGGGACACATGGCCCCGCTTACTCAGAACCCACCCCTGCAAAGGTCAGGAGGAGGGTCGCTCTAGCCGCTGAGATGATGAAGAGCCAGCCTCCTTCATTCATCCGCGTTATACCTGGGCTGGCTGGCTCATTCCTCACCCGCCCACAGAAGGCCTGGAGACACCACCCCTGCCTTTAGGAATAAATCCTTGACATTCCCAAAGCCATCTGACCTCATCACGCCAACACCTCTATCTTTAGCAAACCCAAAAACAGACCTCAAGAAGAGGCAACAGCAAAGCGTCGTCTGCTTCAGGATTTTGCCAGTGGCCTTCCCCCACCCACGCCAATATTCCGGCTCCACTCTGTGTTCTCTGGACTCACGTTCCCAGAGCTGAGAAGGAACACGGACAAAACAGATGTGGCTCAGTAGTAGGACTTGGGCAATGTGTCCAGGCAATCTGGATGAGGCATATTATCACTTCCATGGCTGGGAATAGCTGTTCCATCTTCATTCCTAAAAGAAAGACAAATATGTATTTCCACTTTTTTTTTTTTTTTTTTAAGTTACAAAGTTGCTGGGCAGTGGTGGCGCACACCTTTAATCCCAGCACTGGGGAGGCAGAGCCAGGTGGATTTCTGTGAGTTCGAGGCCAACCTGGGCTACAGAGTGAGTTCCAGGAAAAGGCACAAAGCTACACAGAGAAACCCTGTCTCAGAAAAAACAACAACAACAAAAGTTACAAAGTCAATTAATCGCCTCTAAGTGATCTCTATTTTAATCAATAAATGCCATCCACAGTGTCCTGAGGTAAGCCAGCTAGGTCTAAGTGAACCTGAGTACTCTCTAGGTTCTGAGCGTGGAGAATCAGGACTCTGTTGGGACCTGGGAGTCACATAGGATCGTGGTGCTTTACAGGAAGACCCTAGGCTCAGCAAGTGGGGTAAGGAGGGACAAGAACATCTAAGCAGCTCTTGGGCTCCAGGCGACAGGGCTGGATAAATACTGTGGCCTAACAGCTTCTGCCTTGAGCTGTTAGTTAAAACAACATTGTGCTGGGTCATAGAATCTTATCATTAAATAAATAAATGAATGAATGAATAATAAATGAATGAATGAATGAATGAATGAATGAATGAATGAATGAATGAATAAAGGCGAAACCTAATGGTTTCCCAGCTAAGGGGCAGGATAATGCCCAGAAATAACCTAATAATAATCCCAATGATAGTAAACACTGAGGATAATCTAAAACCATTTTTGAAATGGTCTAATGAGCACATCAACATTTCTGCCAAGACTTTAGGGAGACTTGAGGACATAGAGGATGGACATTGCTCTTGCCACATAGGTCTCCAATAACCAGACAGTCACAGACGCCACAAACCTAGAGAGGAATGTGAGCGATTAATGCACCAGGAAGAGGCCAGCAAAAAGGCAAGGTGAATCTCATTCTTAGTCATTTATCCAAAAGAGGTTTTTATCCCTTGAATATTTAGTCTGGCTTCTCTCTATCTGCTAGCCCTTAGAGAGAAGTTGCTACTGTCACCCACCACACTCCCAATCCAGACCCCCTAGGCTCCTAGACTATGGCTAGCTGGCCTTCCCAGCAGCCCACATTCTGCTTCACCCATCCACTGCTAACTGATTTAGCGGCATGCAGCATCAGGCGATACACCCTCTCCAAAGATATTTCTCAGCTGAGAGGGTAGGTGTTTTGGAAGGCTAATAAACCTCAGAGCCCAAAGCCTTAATAATTTACTCAAACCTAAAATAGAAAAATAAAGCTAAATCACAATATATACAGCAGTTAGGACTCTTATAATATCTGATGTGAAACTTTTATCAGGAAAGAAAACAGAAACATGTAAGAGAAAGCAGTCACAGGGTAACATCCATCTGGAAACAAAGCAGTCTATTAGTGTTGGAATGTGTGCTGAACACAAAGTTTGTATGTAATTATTCAATACAGGCACCGTTTATTTTTATTCAGAGGACTTATTTTTTTGTGACAACTTTGTTTTATCATAAAAGAGTCCCAGTCGCCATTAAAAATACTTCCAGCTGCTCAGGGACACCACCAACATGGAAACGAACTTCCAAGTGAGAGATCCATACATCTGGCAAAAAGCACGGAGAGTTTTCCTCCCGTGGCTCTCTGGTCACTAAATACCCACCGCAATGCTTCTGCTTTTTCGTTATAATCTTTTGTGAGAGGTTTAGTTATTTCCCTAGTAAACATCTGAAGTCATGTTTTTCTGATTAAAAACTAGGTGGGGATCTCAAGCGGCTTTTCTCTCACACCAAAAAGCTTTTGTTTAACACGTTTAAGACAGAGCACATTGCTGGGCGGTGGTGGCTCGTACCTTTAATCCCGGCACTCAGGAGGCAGAAGCAGGCAGACCTCTGTGAGTTCAAGGCCGGACTGGTCTACAAAGCAGTTCCAGGACAGCCAGGGCTACAAAGAGAAACCCTGTCTTGTGGGAGTGCGGGGAGAGACAGCCCACATTTAGAAAGAGTTTTAAGGAAGCTGTGAGGCATGAATGGAATCCCAGCACTTGGTGGAGGCAGGAACATCAGGAGTTCAAGGCCAGCTTCAACTTCTTAGCAAGTTTAGGCTAGCCTGGGTTATATGGGACCCAGTCTCCTTATAAACACGTAAAGCTGGCATTAAGGACTCCATTGCAAGGTCTCCCTCCTCTCCACTCTCTCCCACTGTGAGCTGAGCTGCTTGCTCCCAGCCCTTGAATCACATGCCCCAAACGAGGTAAATGTTGTGCTTAACGCAATTAGGAAAGATTCACTTTTTTTTCTTTTTGCCATGAGGGTATGTACACTAATTACTTCTCAAACAATCACATGATTGAAAACCAAACAAGGAGGCCCCTTAGTCTCACATCTGTCGAGTGGTGTCAAGTGGCCACCGAATGCCTTGGAGGCACAGACAGCACCTTATTCAATCATCTTTACAGAACTAACAACACAGCCACCCCCAGACCCACAGATCCATCACTCCACCGCCAAACATGAGCCAATGAACAGAAGGGAGAAGGTCCTTGAGTCAGAAACCTGAGGAAAATCCCAAGAGCTTAAGGGAAAACCCCAGACATGATTTGCTGGGGGATGCAGGGCGAGGGGGGGCATCTATGACCCAACTATGTCCTGCTGAAACTCCATGGGGGGGGGGGAGTGACGAGGGTCACCGGACCGCCACATGAGATTCTGGCTGCCCCCTCAACACCTCCTGGCCATGTGCACATCACTCTGCCCTTACTGCACTCTATTGCTCGTAGTTTCAGAGGGGCCAGAACATATAGATGAAAAGTTCACAGGAGGAGGATCCATCCGTACAGGTGTGGAGAAGTAGTAGTCTGTGCTGGGGTGTGGTACTTTCTTGTGGTACACCCATTTGGGGGTCACCCATGATCCTGGAAGTAACCCCTCACCCAAGCTCTATAAGTGAGCCAAC
This sequence comes from Peromyscus maniculatus bairdii, assembly GCF_049852395.1. NCBI lineage: Eukaryota > Metazoa > Chordata > Mammalia > Rodentia > Cricetidae > Peromyscus > Peromyscus maniculatus. The sequence goes on along the minus strand of NC_134865.1, from coordinate 43,374,094 downwards.
TAAGCTCACGAGTTTCCCCAGCTGGGCCTTGGAGGAATTGTCATTGGGACCTTATAAGGAGTGTGGAGACATTTGTTTACCTCTGTCGGGGAAGGGATTCTCACAATATCTAGTTATCATCTCCACTATATTGACTACCCTATTTTTACCAAATTCCCGTTTTGGCATCCCCTAAGAATCTGACTTCATTTTTATTTAATTAAACCAATCATTAACACTTTTCTAGAACACTTACCTTGTATGTTACTGTTTGGCCACATCCGGGGAAAATTAACTCGACATTCTTGGCTAGTTTTGTTGCACATATCTTATATCTTACAGTGTTTCCACCTGCCTCTCCGTAGTCTGCTCACATTTGCTGGAACGTCCCACCTAATCCAGTATCCAGAAAACGGAAATCTAATGCTAAGTGGCTCGCTGTTGCCCTGTTTCTTTCATAACGTCATAAAAATTTATAACACTTAAAAGCCAGTGATCCCTGAGGCCATTTATCCTCAAGAAAGAACAAGTTTGTTCTTGTGGAGCAGAATCTATATTGATGTATTTCTCACATTGTAAGGCAAGTACCCTTAATGCATACCATCAGGACAACCTGCAAGCAGCCAGCAGCCATTCTGTGCCCTGATGGCATAAAGCCCATTAGAAGGAGGCAGGTGGGCTCTTAGCGTTCGGAGGTGAAGGACCAGGATTTTAGAAACTCATTTCTGCTTAGATGCCAGATGTGGTTTCACAGGGAGATAATGATCCCCTTCAAACAATGGGAAACAACTGAGAAAAGTCATTATGTCACTGTGAAAAAATGTTCTTGATTATCCTGCCCTGGCTGTAACCTAATCTCTTTATTTCTGAAGGCTCCTGAGTGGGGAGACTTAAGCACCGCACATACCTAGCTCATGAAGTAACTGCTTTCAATATACATCAGATATTGGGAGCAGAATGTGAGCAATACCGGGGAGTGAAGGGGTAAGGTAACCAGCATGAGGTAGCAGCTAAAGAAGTTTAAAACTACACCCAATTTGACAGCGGTCCTACACGGATCAGAGAAAAGGCAAGCGTCCAGCTGATGCGACTGTTTACAGAGTGCCAGCTGGCCTGAAGTGACTTCTCCAGAGCCATCTGCCTCCAAAGAGGCCCTCACCTGGGCTTCCCAGGGAGCCTCGGGCTCTCAGTGACAGCAATCTCCTCTAACATCGCTGACAGCCAAGTCTCCAGACAGCCTCCTTAGGGGGACAGCCAGTTGTCCAGGTATTAGATTCAGCCCCTCAGCACCCGGGGTGGGGGAGGCTGTGCAGCTAACTCTTCCTGATGACCCCCCTTTCAAGCCTTCTGCTCGCTTTGAGTTCAGTGAGGTAGAAAGAGCCCCTACATTAGATTTCTTACCACCAAGAAAACTGAGCCTTTACACATTCCCAATAGCACTCTTTTGAAATGTCTATCAGTTATATTTCTTGACCCAAACGAAGTTCACAAGATTACATTTAAAATGCAGACCATAAAAAATGTTAATTACACAGTGGTTTCTTTCTTCCTTTTTTTTTAAAAAAAGCAAACATCATTCGCCTATATTTCCAAAAAGGCTTGGACAGCTTGAAAGGGCTAACATAAGAAGTTTTTGTTGTTTTTGCTAGCCTTTATTTTCCAGTGCTTTGAATATAAGCTATATGTGTGGTTTTGAAAGAAGCAAGTTACAAGAGGAAAGAAATCATTCTCTAAATATATGGGCCAATTCTTCACTCTTTTCTTTTTGGTGAACAGGACTCTACAGTTCCCCAACTCTGGGAGAAACCTCCAGCGGCCACAGGAGTTCCTTGAGTGCTCTGTGCCCTGCAAAAGAACAGAAGGGTCTTATGTAAAAAATTGAGGCTTTAGAGAACCACTAATTAAACACAGAGAACCACAGAGGGGTTGAACTGGGCCATCCAGGCAGTGTGGCTTTAGAGATTTGTTTAAAGGAAGAAGTGGTACCCTTTAAAGAAAATAGGTCGATTTTGGAAGTATTATCATGACCTTTTCTCAATGATCAAAAGCTCATAGAATTTTATTTATAATATCATGGTATATTCTTAAATTTTTACCTCTGCATAATATAAACCACCTGCTGTCTTGAGCAAGCCTCCCATTTTCCTTCCCACCCTCCAGTATCTCTCTCCACCCAGTCACATAGGACACACTGTAGTCGCCCAGTTAACCAACACTTGATGAGGTCTTATGTCACCTGTTACTAATCTTCCAGCTTCAACGATATCCAGCATTAGGGACATCTAAATAAGTCAGTAGATAGAGGCACTTGTCACCAAACTTAACCACCTGAGTTCAATCCATAGGACCACATAGTAGAAAAAGAAAATCAATTCTTCCAGGTTGGTGACGCATGCACACCCACACCAAATTAGATACATAGATAGATAGATAGATAGATAGATAGATAGATAGATAGATAGATAGATAGATAGATAGATAGAAGATAAATAGATGATAGGTAGGTAGGTAGATAGATAGATAGATAGATAGATAGATAGATAGATAGATAGATAGATAGATAGAAGATAGATGATAGATAGATAGATAGATAGATAGGTAGATAGATAGATAGATAGATAGATAGATAGATAGATAGGTGGATAGGTGGATAGGTGGATAGGTGGATAGGTGGATAGGTGGATAGGTGGATAGGTGGATAGGTGGATAGGTGGATAGGTGGATAGGTGGATAGGTGGATAGGTGGATAGGTGGATAGGTGGATAGGTGGATAGGTGGATAGGTGGATAGGTGGATGGATGGATGGACGGGTGGATAAGTGGATAGGTGGATGGATGGATGGATGGATGGACAGATAGAAAGAAAGAAAGAATAAAGGGTGTTACATGGTTGGCTGGTTTTGTTGCTTATGTCTTATATCTTATTCTATTTCAACTTGCCTTTCTGTAGTCTGTTCACATTTGTAGTCTGGAACATTACACCTAATCCATAATCCAGAAAATGGCAACATAATACTAAGTGGTTTATCATCACCCTGTTTAAAAAAAAAAGTCTGCACCTAGCTTTCTTTCTTTCTTTTAGTTTTAGTGTTTGTGTAGTTTTACCTCCTAAGAAAACTTAAGTTCATTATCAAGAGATGGGCTACATGCCCCTATGGTCCATTCTTCCTTCTCCAGAGTAATGGGGCTCTCACTATTCCCGGGACGCATGGTGACTCATAATAAAATCTACTTCTCTCACTCTTCATGCTGAGAGATGTGACAGTATAACTAAATTCTGGCCAGTGGGACCCAAGTTAAAGTTAAAACACGCAGTATCCAGGGAGCACTTTTTAAAGAGAAGGAACATGGGATCAGTGGGGTGGCTCAGTGGGTAAAGTCGCTCGTCACCAAGCCTGGGGACCTGAGGTCCATTCCGAGGAGCCACACAGAGGACGGGGAGAACTGACTCCATAAAGTTGTCCTCTGACCTCCACATGTGTGGTGTGTGCCCCCCCCCCCCGCCTAAATAAATAAATAGATGTCATTTGTAAGAAGGAAAGCGAGGCAGCATGCCTGTCGTTTTTATATTTTCGTGGCGATGTTGACATGATGGCTGGGTGCTCAGGCGGTAAGATAGGTCTTGAGATAAAAGTCCTACCTACACCAAGGAAAAGGAAGCAGGAAGACAGGGATGAACTAGGCAGCAGACATGCTGGGAATCTTTCCTCAAACAACCCAGACTGCCTTCCCTAGATTTCCTTAAATGTAAGAAACAAGCTTCAGCTCCGTTTCAGCGGTTGCTGGTCGGGAGGTTTCTGTAGCCCCCAGCGGACACTGAGATCCCTCACCGGAGATCCCACTGCGCTCACACTGTCACACTGTCACACTGTCCTTCCTTCTCTCAGTGTTTCCTGAGCACCAGCCTTCTACCTCACACTGTCCCCGCTCTGTAAACACGGGAGTGAAACGCACAAGGGCACTTCCTCTTCCCCTCCCAGAGCCCGCACCCTCCTTTGGAATCCACACCGTCCCAACGCACTGCAGTGCTGGGGTGTTTAATAAGCATCCAACGATGGGCCTCCTGCTTTACATCCTTTGCTTTAAACCTGGCACTGTGCTTGTACAGTTAATGCTTTAAAAGATATATCTGTCATCATCCCCTCCCCCGCATGCGTGCACCCTGGAAAAAAATCACTTTAGCAAAGCTATAGGCCCCTCTTAAATGACACTAGTCGACGCTGACAGCTGTAATATGTTGTACAGCTATAATATGGTGTATAGCTGTAATATGTTGTATCGCTGTAATATGTTGTATTGCTGTGCATACCCTCACGCCTCCATTTCCTTATTCATTATGCAAGGATGTACATAGCCTGTTGAGAATTAAATGAGAAAATGTCTCAGAAATGGTTAATGAATATTAGCTTGGAAAATAGTCATATCCTTTAACTCAGTAATTCCAATTCTGGAATCTAGCCTAAGAAAATAATCCTAAATAGAGGTAGGGAGGGGAAGGGATGGAGAGAGAGAGAGAGAGAGAGAGAGAGAGAGAGAGAGAGAGAGAGAGAGAGAGAGAGAATGCACAGTTTGTCCCAGTGTTGTTTATAATAGAAAGTAGAAATTTAGTGACCTTCCCTTGTCACCCTACGATGAACTGAAGCCCAAAACTCTGGCACAAGCTGAGATCTATACATCCAGTGCCATCATGGAGGATGCAGGTCTATACATCCAGCACCACCATGGAGGATGCAGATCTATACATCCAGCACCATCATGAAGGATGTAGATCTATATATCCAGTACCATCATGAAGGATGCAGGTCTATACATCCAGCACCATCATGGAGGATGTAGATCTATATATCCAGTACCATCATGAAGGATGCAGGTCTATACATCAGCACCATCATAAAGGATGCAGATCTATACATTCAGTACCATCATGAAGGATGTAGATCTATACATCCAGCACCACCATGGAGGATGCAGGTCTATACATCCAGCACCATCACGGAGGATGCAGATCTACACATCCAGCACCACCATGGAGGGTGCAGATCTATACATCCAGCACCATCATGAAGGATGCAGATCTATACATCCAGTACCATCATGAAGGATGCAGATCTATACATCCAGCACCATCATGGAGGATGCAGGTCTATACATCCAGCACCACCATGGAGGATGTAGATCTATATATCCAGTACCATCATGAAGGATGCAGGTCTATATATCCAGCACCATCATAAAGGATGCAGATCTATACATCCAGTACCATCATGAAGGATGTAGACCTATACATTCAGCACCACCATGGAGGATGCAGGTCTATATACATCCAGTGCCTTCGGGGAGGATGCAGACAGGGTTGAGGAGAGCCAGAGAGTAAAGAACTGAACTGAAGTCCAAATTATTGGCAAAGCAGATGTACGGAAGGCAATAGTTCAAGATGTTGAGAAATTGGGGTAGGGCAGAACAAGACAGCCAAAATAAAGCTTGACCTCTAAGATCATGCCCCTAGAGGGAATGTTCCAGAAAGGTAATCCTGAAGCAATGCTTGAGGAGGGGTGGGGAAGGAAAAGAAATCTGACTGGCAGGCATTTCAAAAGTGTGCTATTGGGAAAATGTAAAGACTCGGGGCTACAAGTAAATCCCTGTCTCAAAAGAAAAAGATTCAAAAAAAGAAATGAATGCATATGGCAGATAACTTGATGGTTGTCAATATCAAGTCTTCAGTGAACATATTCAGAATTGACAAAGGCCTCTCGCAGAATCACTGAATAGCTGCCCCCTTAGGACATTCTCAGGTACAAGGTACAAAAGAAGATTCAAGAGGCCTCAGTGGAGAACCTCAGATACAGACAGTGGGTGAGACAGAGATGCTGAGTCCTGAATAAAAACAAAATTAATTTCCATCAGTACAAACAAATTATTAAATACCTAATGAAATACTATGTAAGCGCCACAAAATGCCAATTAGAAAGACTGAGAAAATCCGTGTCATGCTAAGCATGTGTATTTTTGTATACACAGTGCAGATGGCATGCTTTATACATCTATGTATACATATATGTAAGTACACATGTATACATTTACATATACATGGTAGCAAAACTGTGGTATATGCATAGGAAAAACACTTAAAAGACTCCACCAAAATGCTAGTAGTTGTTTGCTTAGGAAAGCAAAGTAGGATTTTTTCTATTGGTTAAGTTTTATTTAATGTCTAGGTTTTTGATTAATTTTATATTTCAAAACGTGGGTACAGAGATAAAACATGAACAATTCGCTTTTATCCAAGTGCCACAGCACTGTTCCTGTAGAGATTTGTGTGTCTCAAGAACGAAATCTGTGTCTCTGGCAGCTAGCCCTATTTTTAGCCTCCTAAATCCTTTCCTCTAAATATCTATCAGTGAGATTCTAGAGAAAGAATGTTACTTCCATAGATCAGTTTTGGCTCTTTAAAAATAATTTGAACTCTTGCCTAATGTGAACTATCATTTAGGATAGAACTCACTTGTAGGGTTACACATTAGTAGTCAACAATTACCCTGGCTGTTTCCAAAGGTCTAAAAGTGATGACGCTTATTGGCACATTTCTGAGAAGGCACACTAAGAGAGAGAGAGAGAGAGAGAGAGAGAGAGAGAGAGAGAGAGAGAGAGAGAGAGAGAGAGAGAGAGAGAGAGAGAGAGAAGTGTTACATTCTCACAGAAACAAACAAGAAATTGATCCATATGACCGACAACCTCATGACTATCAGTAGCAAGTCTTAGGCACCATATTTAGAATAAAATGACAAAGGCCTCTCATGGAGTCACTGAATAGTGTCCTTAGGACAATGTCGGGTACAAGGCACAAATCAAGCCCTGGATTATTAGCCCACAGGTGGCTTTTGAAAAGTCAGGTTTTTCAGTGTGTCCACTCCCCCCCCCCCTTACTTCTTCTATAACAAACTTTAAATGCTTAGGAAAAACACATCCTTCGTTATCAAAGGTTGATGTTTAATTTTTTTATTTCAGTTTAAGGAGGCTTGCTTTTTCAAAGCTCCTTGAGTTAGTTGGGAAGTACGAGTGTGGATTATTAGATAAAATGAAGATGTATAATACAAAGGCAGAGGGTTCTTGACTTTGACGTAAAGACTGTAGAAAAGGGGGTCTGTGTGATACAGTCATGAAAGAAAGATATGCATATAGAAGTGATCATTCAGGGAGAACAGACAATAAAGCATCGGCAGAAATCATCTCTCCAGGAATAAAGGAGTTCCTACAGTGTTGCTTTTAATGGCCTGTAGGCTTTTATTTTCTATAATACCTATATGTGTGTTTGCAATAATAAAGGAATATTTTCAATTTTACAAAGCCTCCCTTAGCCTTAAGATTGTATACCCTTGCATTTCCTGGTCCTTACACAGTTCCATGTTTAGAATCAAAAGGCAGAGCCCGTTAGAACAGTGGTTCTCAACCTGTCATGACCCCTTGAGGGGGATCGAACAACCCTTTCACAGGACTCGCCTAAGCCCATCAGAAAACACAAATATTTACATTATAATTCATAACAGTAGCAAAATTACAGTTATGAAGTAGCAACAGAAATAATTTTAGGGTTGGGGTCAGCACAAGATAAAGAGCTATATTAAAGGGTTGTAACATTAGGAAGGTTGAGAATCAGTGCATTAGAAAGTAAGAGTTATAGAGATAACCACTCCCTATGAAGGGATAGAGATTTTCAAAGATTTATGAGAAAAGCTTGTTCTTGTGAGATTTCTGCTCCAAATAAAAACCTTAAAATATTTTGCATAAATTTTCAACAAATAAATAAATTTTAGGATGAATTACTGAAGCCAAGACCACACCTGACAATTTTTATGGTATTCATCATTACTCACTCCTTATGAACCCCTCAGATGCTGTTGATACACATGCTTGTAGCTCTTTATAGTATTTCCTCTAAAATGCAACAAATAGGTAAGCTTTGGTAACCCTGAACTATTGGTCCATTACAGCTAACTATAAAAGTAAGTCATCCACTTAATGTTTCATCTGTAATGATTCCAAAGCAGCTGTTATTTACCTGGGCAACATTCCTCAAATTAAAATAATTCACTAAGTCAGCTTTGGACTACATTCCCTTAGTCCTTATGTTTAACAGACAGGTTGTAACAGTTCCAAGAACCACTGTGGACCAAGAAGTAAAAAACCCTTTGAAAAGCATAATAATATGCCGTATGTATGTTATAATCAGAGATACCGCCATCACACAAATTATTAAAATGTCAGACTTAAGACCAAACAATAACTTTCAGTGAAACAGAAGATACATTTTTGCAATGCTGGCGGTGGAAACCAGAGCGCAGAGTGTGAAGGCGAGCATGCTACCAAGTGAACGCAACGGACAGGCCCAATGTCTGAATTCAGAGACGAAAAAAGATGAAGTGACGCTTGATGGATAAAAAGTACTGAAAGCGGGCAGTAGTGGCACACGCCTTTAATCCCAGCACTCTGGAGGCAGAGCCAGGCAGATCTCTGTGAGTTGGAGGGGAACCTGGTCTGCAGAGTGAGTTCCAGGACAGGCTCCAAAACTACATAGAGAACCCTGTCTCGGGAAAAAAAAAAAAAAGTACTAAAACCCAAGTGGCTAGTCTGGGATAGATAAGACCCTATTTCAAAACTAAAGAAAAAAAATTATATATATATATATATATATATATATATATATATATATATATATATATATATATATAAGCCTCCATACGAAAAACTACAAACCACTGGAAAAGCAAATTAAGGATAGTAAAATTCAACAAAGATAGAACAAGTTTATGAATCCAAAGACATAAGCAGACATGGTGGTGCACGTCTATACTCCCGACACTTAAGACAGGATTGCCAGAAGTTTGAGGCCAGCCTGGGCTACATAGTGAATCAGAGGCCAGGTTGGGATACACAGTGAGATCATGTCTCGAATAAATAAGAGGAAAGGGGCTGGGAAGATTTTGGGTAAAAGCTCTAGACTATCGGATAGCTGGTTAGGGATGAGTGCCTTGGAGGCCATCGAGAATGGACCCCTCCCTAGAGGCTGACTTTGAACCCCACCTGCTCTCCCCTAGAAAGGGCAACACCAGTGTTGGTTTTAAATGTGGCGCTTGTTACTGTGTGAGAAAGGTCACGAGGCAGGACAAAACCCAGTATCCGAGCTTTATGGGGGGGGGGGGGGGGTGCAGAAGAGAGTGACCAGGCCTGTGGAAGACATGTGCAGGGAGTGGGGGCGGGGGGGAGCAGAAGAAGAAGGGAGGAGTCTGTGACCAGCTTTTTACAGATTTCCCTGCACATGCTTCATGCATGGGGGCTTACGCCATGCAGCGCACGGATGACGTAAGACATAAGGCCCCTTGCTTGGCTGCGCACCTGGAGGAGCGGCAGAATCCTAACAATCGGAGTATAAAATACTAAAGGAAAAGGTGGAGGCTTTGCTGAGGCCCGTTGAGGGAAACACACTCTCTCCTGGATAAAAGGACGAAAGCTGAGTTCCAGCTCCGGCCCTCAGTGGAGAAGGGCCGTCTGCTTTGCTCGGAAGGCTGGCACATCATCGCATGCTGTTGTCTGCCCGTGAGCATCAATCCAGCTGGGCCGGCCGGGCGGTCACCCAGCCAGGAGAGCACGCCTCAGGAAAGCTGAGGGCACGGAACATGGAAGAGCAGTGTTCGCTTAATGAGACGACATACATATCCTTCCCACAGGTCCCTCCCACGACGTCGCTCCTTAGCACGTCTACCACGCAGCTGGGTGGGGCCGCCTTACTTTTCTGACTCAAAATCTTTACTTTCTTCCCCTTCATTCTCGTCTCTGGATGCTGCCCAAAAGCCTAAGCATGCATACTTTGACACTCTGGATTTCCTCACTGTTCTCTGAAGATATCCCGACCCCTCACCAAACCCTCACCCCCACCCCTCACCCCACCCCTCACCAAACCCCTCACCACCACCCCTGATCCCCACCCCTCACCACACCCCTCACCCCACCCCTCATCCCACCCCTCACCCCACCCCTCACCCCACCCCTCACCACCACCCCTCATCTCCACCCCTCACCCCAACCCTCACCACCACCCTCACCCCCACCCTCACCCCTCACCCCCACCCCTCATCTCCACCCCTCACCCCCACCCCTCACCACCACCTCACCCTCTTTACAGCTCCCATGAACGGATCTGCCTGTTTTCTTGGGCCCTAACTCAAAAGAACATGCTGTTTTTCTGTCTCCCTCTCCCGCCTTACAAGAGCTACTGAGATTCACCTTGGGCCGGCCTGCTGCTTTTGTTTCAAACTCTCATAAAATCGTCCTTGAACTTCCTTCAGAGTTCCGTTCTAAATTATCTTATTAAAGAGACTAAGAGCGCACAAAGCCCCTAATTTCCCTGGTAGCAGAGACCTTAAAGATAATATCAAAGGTAACTTTTACAAAGTAATTACTAGAAGTAGTTAGCAAAGTGTTGGCTCAAAGTTGATGTAAAAACATCAGTTACGGAGCTGGAAGGATGGTTCAGTGGTTAAGAGCACTGACTGCTTTCCCAGAGGACCTGGGTTCAAGTCCCAGCACCTACATAGCAGCTCACAACTATCTGTAACTCCAAGATCTGACACCCTCACACAGTCTGTCTGCATGCAGCAAAACACCAATGCAAATAAAATAAAGATAAATAAATTATAGAAACAAAACATCAGTTACTTGGAAAATAATACTTTTAAAGCATTCGCAATATCAACAAATATCCTAAAACATAGAAAAACACTACTTTGGGGCACAGTTGGTCGAGTGCTTGCCTGATGCACAAAGACCTGGGTTTGACTCCAACCTGGTATAAAACCAGGTGTGGAAGGTACAGCCACCTAGAGATGGGGCAAAAGGATTAGAAATTCAAGATCATCCTAGGCTACATAGGCAGTTCTAGGCTAGCCTGGAACAGATAAGATCCTATCTCAAAAAAAAAAAAAAAAAAAAAAAAAAGAAGAAGAAGAAGAACACACTTATGGATCCAAAGACTCATTATTAAGCCAAGAGTAGAGGTGCATGTCTATGCTGAGGCAGGAGGATTGCCAGAAGTTTGAGGGCAGCCTTGACTACATAATGAGTTCAAGACCAGATTGGGATACCCAGCAAGACCCTGTCTCAAATAACTAAAAATAAATAAATAAGCAATAAATAAACATTAGTGTTCAGATGGACAGATCCCTGTAGTGAGTCCTACTTCATGAGATACCAGCACACATTTCAGCAGGCCTCCCTCACGATAGTAATTGATCGGACGACAACGAGAAGGATCTAGAACAATCAAAGGCGTTAAGGAGGAGGCAAAGAGAAGGAAACACAGGGCTGGACTTCAGTACTCCAGAACTCAAGACGTATGAACAAAATAAGACCCAGCAGACCCCGCACAAATAACAGGTGCTTTGTCGTCTTGACACGGAAGCCTGGACAACCGGCTCTTCCGGAGAACTCAGCGTCTACTCTTCCCTCACCTCGGCCACAGAAGAAGACCTCTGACTTACACGTACCCTGAAAACAACGTACTTTCTAGAAAAAATCTTCACAACATTGGATTAGGCAAAGGTTTCCTAACTAGGACTTCAAATCATGAGCAACAAAAGAAACAACAGAAAAGTGGCCTGAATCAAGGGTTAAAACTTTTGTTCTAAGATACTATTTAAAAAGTAAACGGCAGAGGCTGCAGAGATGGCTCCGTGCTAAGAGCACTTCCTACTCTTGCAGAGGACCCAGGTTCAGTTCCCAGCACCCATGTTGGGTGGCTCACAACTGTCTGTAACTCCAGTTCCAGAGGGATCCAACACCTCTGACCTCTGTACTCATATGTCCATATGTCCAACCCCACCCCAACACACACACACAACACACATACATAACACACACAACACACGCAATACACATACAACACACACATAATACATACAGCATACACCTACACAACACACACACAACTGTGTCCCTCTGAACTGTAAGCCTAGATGAACAGTTTCTGTCTACACACACACACACACACACACACACACACACACACACACACACACACACACACGGCAGGCTGCAAATGTAGCTCAGCATTAGAACATATGTGTCCAGCATGCAGAAGGGCCCTGAGTCTGATTCCCAGCATGAGGGTTAAAAGAAAAAAAGAGGAAAGTAGAAGGTAAGCCACAAACTAAAGGAAGAAAAAAAAAACCCCACAGCATGTATCAAAAGGCTTCTGCGGAGAATTCTTACAGCTTAAGAAGCCAAGCAACTCAATTGTTCAAATAGACAAAATATTTGAACAGACACATGAAAAAATCCTCAAGCACTGTTAGTCGTCAGGGATATGCAAATTAAAACCATAGGGAAACGGCATTGCACATTCACTGGCTTGGCGAAAATTAAAATGACTGAGCATGCCCAGTCCTGACAAGGACGCAAAGCAACCCAAATGCTCAGGTGCCGCTGGCAGGGCTGGACGGTGCACAGCCAGCTTGGAAGACATTTTTGCAGTTTCTAGAAACTTCAACAAAGCCACCGGGCCTCGGAAAGGCTGTGTGTGCTGAGCCTGCTGGTACCACTCTACAGTCCTCAATACTTCTAAGGCTGAGGCAGGAGGATCACAAGTTCAAGGCCTGTTTGGATTACATAATGAGATCCTATCTCAAAGAATCCAAAGACCCAATTTATTGATAAAAGCAATGGGGGCACTATGATTTCTATTTCTAGTAGACAAAAAAAAAAAAAACAGTTATGTGTATAAAACATTCAGAAAAGATGGATAAGCCATTAACAAACATCTTCTTAAACATATAGTTTAGTGTACACCTGAGAGAAGAGGGAGGGGTTATTAGTTAAATAAGCACAGGGAATTGTTTTATATATATATATTATATATATTTTATATATATTATATATATATATTTGTGTGTGTTTCTGTGTCTGTGTCTCTGTGTGTCTCTGTGCATATGGGAGCTAGAAGATTTCTTCTTTGTGATACGGTCTCTCATTGGCCTGGAACTCATCAAGTTAGCGAGCCCTGGGGATCCCCCTGTCTCCACACCCCCAGCCCTGGGATTACAAATACACACCACCATGCCCAGCTTTTTCACCGGATTCCTATGGCGACTACACCATTTCCCCAGCCAAGCGCTTTCGTTTTGACAGTCATTCAGAATCTAGAACTGAGGTGTCCCCATATCCCTGACGTCACGAAAGGGCTGTGCTCTTGATGAAAAGACCAAAGTGAAAACAGAAAGAATAAATCACACTCGCTGGTCCCAGAGGAAAATAGAAAGGTTGCCTTGGGAAAAGATCATTTTGAGAACACAGCCTAGCCACCTATGGATGTAGGATTTGAACTCATCCCTGTTGCCAGAGAACTCCAAAGTAGATAAATTCATTTAGAGTGTTCCAGTCTGGAAATATTCCCAAGACACTTGACCTGAAAAAACAAAATCTTGGTGTGGCCAAAGCCTTACCCAAGCCTCACAGAATGCCTTTGGTCACTAAAAGTGAGCTCACCGCACAAAATAACACACTCCACCAGAGAATCAGAAAAGCATCGTGTGCAAATGAATAACACTTGAGTAGCACTTTGTGGCTGAGTACTAAATTTTTTCTAAGCTGGGCAAACCCATGAAATCCATAAAATCAAATGCCTTTTTCTTCACTGAAAAAAAAAAAAAAAAAAAAAAAAAAACCTTGGAGCTGGGCAATGGTGGTGCAAGCCTTTAATCCCAGCACTCGAGAGGCAGGTAGATCTCCAAGTTCAAGGCCAGCCTGGTCTACAGAGTGAGTGCCAGGACAGCCAGGGCTACACAGAGAAACCCTGTCTCAAAAAAACAAAAACCAAAAAAGAAAAATATTTGGAAAGCCATTTGCCTTGGTTACTTTTCTATGACTGTGACAAAACACTGTCACCACAGCAACTTAAGGAAGGGTCTATCTGGGTTTAGGGTTCCAGAGAGACAGATCTATCGCCATCCCGGTGGAGAAGTATGGCAGCATTCTGGCAGGCACCGTGGGTGGAAGAGCTGAGAGCTCACATCTCAGAGCACAAGCAAAAAGCAGCAAGCATAAACTCGAAGTAGCTAACGCCTGGCCTCAGGATTAACACAGTAAAAATGGCAATCTTACCAAAAACAATCTACAGATTCAATGCAATCCCCATCAAAATCCCAACACAATTCTTCACAGACTTGGAAAGAAAAATACTCAACTTCATATGGAAAAACAAAAGACCCAGGATAGCTAAAAGAATCCTATACGATAAAGCAACCCTTGGAGGCATCACCATCCCTGACCTCAAACTCTACTATAGAGCTATAGTAATAAAAACAGCTTGGTACTGGTATAAAAACCGACATACGGACCAATGGGATCAAATTGAAGACCCTGACATTAATCCATGCACATATGAACACCTGGTTTTTGACAAAGGAGCCAAAACCATACAATGGAAAAAAGAAAGTATCTTCAACAAATGGTGCTGGCATAACTGGATCTCAATATGTAAAAGATTACAAATAGATCCATATCTGTCACCATGCACAAAACTCAAGTCCAAGTGGATCAAAGACCTGAACATAAATCCAGTTACACTAAACTTAATAGAAAAGAAAGTAGGAAGCACTCTTGAATGCATTGGCACCAGAGACCATTTCCTAAATAAAACACCAACAGCACAGACCCTGAGCACAACAATTAATAAATGGGACCTCTTGAAATTGAGAAGCTTTTGCAGGGCAAAAGACACAGTCAATAAGACAAAAAGACAGCCAACAGAATGGGAAAAGATCTTCACCAACCCCACATCTGACAGAGGATTGATCTCCACAGTATATAAAGAACTCAAGAAACTAGACATCAAAATACTGAACAGTCCAATTAAAAAATGGGCTAAAGAACTAAACAGAGAATTCACAAAACAAGAATCACAAATGGCTGAAAGACATTTAAAGAAATGCTCAACATCCTTAATCATTAGAGAAATGCAAATCAAAACGACTCTGAGATACCACCTTACACCTGTCAGAATGGCTCCGAGCAAAAACACCAATGACAGTCAATGTTGGAGAGGATGTGGAGCAAAGGGAACACTCCTCCACTGTTGGTGGGAATGTAAACTTGTACAACCACTGTGGAAATCAGTATGGCAGTTTCTCAGAAAATTAGGAATCCAACTACCTCAAGACCCAGCCATCCCACTCTTGGGCATATACCCGAGAAGTGCTGATTCATACCATAAAGATACATGCTCAGCTATGTTCATAGCAGCACTATTTGTAATAGCCAGAACCTGGAAACAACCTAGATGCCCATCAATGGAAGAATGGATGAAAAAAATGTGGTACATATACACAATGGAGTACTACTCAACAGAGAAAAACAATGAAAGCATGAAATTTGCAGGCAAATGGATGGAACTAGAAAAAAATCATCCTGAGTGTGGCAACCCAAACCCAGAAAGATAGTCATGGTATGTACTCACTCAGAAGTGGATTCTAGATATAAAATAAAGAACAATCAGACCACAACCCATAGAACCATGGAGGCTATATATATATATATAATATGGAGGTACCTAGGACGACTGTGGCTTATAATAAATTTCGGTTTTACTAAATTATTGAAAAAAAATAGCCAAATGAATGGAAAACATGAACTATGAACCAAAGGCTGAGGGGCCCCCAGCTGGATCAGGCCCTCTGAATAGGTGAGACAGTTGATTGGCTTGATCTGTTTGGGAGGCATCTAGGCAGTGGGACCAAGTCCTGTGCTCATTGCATGAGCTGGCTGTTTGAAACCTGGAGCTTATGCAGGGATGCTTGGCTCAGTCTGGGAGGAAGGGACTGGACCTGCCTGGACTGAGTCTACCAGGTTGATCGCAGTCCTCGGGGGAGGATTTGCCCTGGAGGAGGTGGGAATGAGGGGTGGGATGGGGGTAAAGGGAGGGGGTGGGAGGGGGAGAACAGGGGAACCCGTGGCTGATATGTAGAACTGAATGGTACTGTAAAATAAAATAAAAGAAAAAAAAAAAAAAGAAGCCCCTGGCATAGTCCTACTATAAGACCACACCTCCTACACCTACTCTAAGACCACACCTCCTACACCTACTCTAAGACCACACCTCCTACACCTACCCCAACCAGTTACACCAACTGGGACCAAGTATTCAAATGCCTCAGACTGTGGGGGACATCTCACTCAAACCATTAGAAAGAAGAGATAGTGACGTCTGTCACAGCGATCCACAGAATCAAAGATGCAACTGATAAAATAACATGTAGCTGGAGACTTCATTTCTTATTAAAAAGGACCAAGTAATGTATTTGTATGTGTATGTTGTATGTAACAGTGTTTATGGAGATAGACATTCCAACTTATCCAAGTGTAGGATTGAGGGAGAATTAAAGATGGTTTTTATTATTGTGTATGAATTGTTTGGCTACTTTGATTTTTACAATGAGTATTTGTAACTTTTAAAGATAAGGGGATATTCTAAAGAAGTCTTCTGTTTGTAACAGTAGCAGAGATTTTTACCACTGAAAATAATGGACAAAACCCCGTTTTGTAAGTGTGGGACAGCCCCTGGTCACTTGGATAGCCGAGCACTGGACCAGGGGGACAAACCCAGAGCTCTTCGATGATCTGTCTTTCCCGCTTCTCTCTGTTTGGGGCCATCATCTCCAAGGCAGTTACTAAACTGGTTTTCAGGAAGTGTCCCCTCTACCTTGGGAATGACTGAAGAACTGACTGCAGGTCACAGGTACCTTATAATGTCATTTATGGTCCTATGCCAACAAGATTAGATCACATCAGAAGCAATAGCCCACCCCATGCCTGGTGCTCGGCTCAGGGCTAGTCAGGTAATCATGAAACGCTATTCAAAGCAGATTGACAAGCTGCACGTAAGAACATATGAATAGAAAAAAACTAGCAACTCCAAGACACTTGGAAGAATTAGCTAAAATGTCATTTAAAAAATAAAAAGAACTAGAAAAAAATCATCCTGAGTGAGGTAACCCAAACCCAGAAAGACAGTCATGGTATGTACTAACTCATAAGTGGATTCTAGATATAAAATAAAGAACAATCAGACCACAACCCATAGAACCATGGAGGCTATATATATAGCATGGAGGTACCTAGGACGACTGTGGCTTATAATAAATTACAGTTTTACTCAATTATTGAAAAAAAATAGCCAAATGAATGGAAACACATGAACTATGAACCAAAGGCTGAGGGGCCCCCAGCTGGATCAGGCCCTCTGAATAGGTGAGACAGTTGATTGGCTTAATCAGTTTGGGAGGCAACTAGGCAGTGGGACCAAGTCCTGTGCTCATTGCATGAGTTGGCTGTTTGAAACCTGGAGCTTATGCAGGGATGCTTGGCTCAGTCTGGGAGGAAGGGACTGGACCTGCCTGGACTGAGTCTACCAGGTTGATCGCAGTCCTCGGGGGAGGATTTGCCCTGAAGGAGGTGGGAATGGGGGGTAGGCTGGGGGTAAGGGGAGGGGGTGGGAGGAGGAGAATAGGGGAACCCGTGGCTGATATGTAGAACTGAATGGTATTGTAAAATAAAATAAAATAAAATAAAAATTAAAAATTAAAAAAAAATAAAAAGATGTCTTGCTTACTTATGTATGAAGATGCCATGATGAGGCCTACTATTTTGTATGCTAGCCTAAAAGATTGTTATGAGTTCATTTTTTAAAGGGTCTTGTGGAGAAAAGACACTTGCTAAGATGTGAATTTTATAATCCACAGAAAAATAATTTGCTATATTATAAAGACGAAGACCTTGCTGACAGAGAGATTTAATGAAGGGAAAAAAATGACACTTTTTAAGACCTTATTTTTAAATGGATAGTTCAGGGATTTTTGTTGTTTTTGCATTACAATTAGCATCTGAAATCTAGCAATTGCAAAATGAATTTTGGGGCCACCAATTGGCTCAGTGGGCAAATGGGCTTTGCAGCCAAACCTGATGACCTGAGTTTGGTCCCTATGATCCCCTTGGTGGAGGAAGAGAATCAACTTCTGCAAGTTGTCCTCTGACCTTCAAACATGAACCCTGGTATATATGCACGCACACAAATACAAAATTAATCACTGCAGTATTCAACAGGAAAGGCAGAATTGTGAGGTAAGCTCTTTCTTAGAACATCAGTGAAGAAAAAGAAACAGTTCTTAGAAAACCAACATTTCATTTTGTATCAAGGCAGTAACTCAGGCAAGGATCAGCAAGGTACACTGAAACCCCCGAAGTGGAATTTGAGGGATGATGAATCCAAACAGCACTAAAGAATCTCCCACAAATGCTAACCATTTGCAAAGTAAACGTAATTTTATAACAGAGACATCCAAGTGCACCAACTCAACCTAAGGATCACTATTCTGTTCATTAATAAAGGTGTGGACGGATGTTTCTTTGATGTGAGCCAATAAAAGTACACAACACCCCTTGCCAAGAATACTTTAACACAAGCCTCGGTTTGCTTACAGGAAGTATGGGGCTAGATGTTGCAATACAGTAGAAGAAAACAAATCTAGAGAGTGGGCTCTTTCTTTAAGGCAATTGTGCCAATTTTTAAAAAGCTACTGCCATTTTTTAAATATGTGTATACCATTCTAAACTAAGAAGACTAGAAACCTACAACCAACGGCAACGTGCAACATCAGTTGACTCCGGGTTGCAAATGGAAGAGAGTAGGAATCTCTTTAAAAGTTCTTGAGTAGCCGGGCGGTGGTGGCGCACGCCTTTAATCCCAGCACTCGGGAGGCAGAGGCAGGCGGATCTCTGTGAGTTCGAGACCAGCCTGGGCTACCAAGGGAGTTCCAGGAAAGGTGCAAAGCTACACAGAGAAACCCTGTCTCGAAAAACCAAAACAAAAAAAAAAAAAAAAAAAAAAAAAAAAAAAAAAAAGTTCTTGAGATAGGCCAGGTGTCATGATACACATCTGTAAATCCGGAAGTGAGGAGACAGAAACAGAACTGAACTCAAAGCCAATCTGGGTTATATTGATTGAAGCCAGCCCAGAGATGATTACATCTTCTCTCAAATGCCAAAGAATTAAAAATTTAAAAACAGCACATCGATACAAACATCTGATGAGTTCCTGTTATTTCAAGTGTGATCGTGATATCATTATACCAGAAATTCTTCCTGCTTTTAGGAAATGCATCCCTGAGTTTTTAAGAGAGAAAAGACCACTTCTAAAATACACTTTAAAATAATGTAGCAGGCTGGGCATGATGGTGCATACCTTTGATCCCAGAACTCTGGAGGTAGAGGCAGGTAGATTTCTGTGAGTTGAAAGGCCAATCTATTCTGGATAGGGAGTTTCAGGCCAGCCAGAGCTGCATAGTGAGGCTGTCTAATAAGTAAAGCAGCAGCGTGTGGTAGGGAGATGGTAGGGTTGCCATGTGGCTTTGGCCTACAAAAGCAGCACTCTGGCCTCATACACAGAGTTAAAGCAAGCATGGCAAACATGCTCTAACTTTTGAAGTTGGGTGCTGACTTCACATTTGTTTACTGTATGGTCCTTTCAATTTTCCATGTTTTTGAAAATGTAATAAAAACTTGGGGGTGGATTCTTCCCAAAACTTTCCCCAAGTCATCTAAAATGGGGCATGGTGGTACACATCTGTAATTCCAGCACACTCACACAAGTGACTTATGAAGAGGACTGTGAGAATTCAAGGCCAGCCTGGGCTACAGTGAGACCCTGTCTCAGAAAAAAACAAAGAAAAGAAAAAAGGAGGGAAAAAAAGGTAGATAGCAAGATTTACCTTAACTTTTAAAATACCTAGACTATATCTAAAGAAATGGTTGGGGCGGGGGAGGGGGTGGCCAGAGAGTTGGCTCACTGCTTATGAGTACTTGTTGCTCTTTCGAAGGACCCAGGTTTGATTCCCAGCACCCACAGAATGGTTTACAACCATCTGTAACTCCAGTCCACAGGATCTAGCGCCCTCTTATGACCAACCACACACCAACAGGCACTAACCACACACATGGTCCACATCCACACATGCAGGCAAAATACTCACATAAAATAAAATAACATGAACCTAATAAAAATAGTTTTAAAGTCATTTGCTTTTCAAAAATTGGCCTATTCACTATCCTCTTTGGGCACAGTAAAACCTATATTAATTATTGCAAATAATAGTCTACTGCTAGAACAAGTCTAATATAAATCTCAAAAATAACACCAATAGCCAGCACAAGATTTATAGGTGTAAACATCTGGTTTTTATAACAAATAACAAAGTTAACAGCAATAAAAACAAATCATTTAGTACAGCATATAATGTGTTATATTAAATTTACACAATGATATATATAAAAACACATACTGCTTATATCATACAGTAATCCAACAACAGGAATATCAAAACAGGAATCCAAACAACTACTACTCATGCATAGAACATGCATATATTGGTATTTTAAAAAGGCTATTTTACACAATACTGTTTACCAAAAACCTCTTAAAAAATTTAAAGCCCTTCTAAATAAGTCAGTGGCCCAATGAGGATTGGAATGCACTGCTGTTTAGGCCAGAGCTTAGGTGGCACAGTGCTCGGTGAGCAGTTTTGGGCTTGGAGTCATGCCCATGAGGGGTAAATGTCTTTGCACCAAAGGACCAACATTTTATCTCCAAGGCAAGCCCTCTAAGGGACAAACGGTTGTGTTGGCGACAAGTTAGAAGCAGAAAGGCATCAAAAACTGCTGGATATATGGCCCAAGAGGGTTACTGTAACAAAGGCTGGGGCACTGCATGTGGCAAAGGTTTTTGTGAATCCCTTTAAGGTACTGTCAGTTTCTCTATCCTGGTTGCCACCTCCAGATCTACAGTCCGCTCTACAAGTTCTAAATCCTACAGTAAAAAGCGTACTTCTGAGAAGAAAACGGGATGAGGAGACCTCTGAGAAGTGTTGAATATTTTTTAAAAAATTTAGCAAAAGCAATGACTTTTTTTTTTTTTAACCTATACTATGCAATTTTATGTAATGCCCCTCAACTGGAAAGCCCTTTCAGGGACACAGCCCTAAAGAATCAAGGAGCGAGTTCATGTCTTAAAAAATCCCACCCACGGACCTTGGAAACAAAAGGTCTCATCCAAATAAAACCTGAACATCAAAAACCTGTACTTTGCCAGACGCTCGGACAATAGAAGCCCAAAAAACCAGCTGATAATCAAAATTCATTCACTATCACCACCATTAAGACCTCAATATTTACTTCTAACTAAGCGATACATCCTTCACCTTCCGTTAAAGGCACTAAGCGTCCATACATGACGATGAGACAGAATTTATCTTGGGCTTATCCTAATAAAAGGTAAGTATCCCATTGAAGTCGGACACAAATATTAAGACCCCACCTTTTTTTTTTTCTTTCTTTCTTTTCTTTTGTTTTCAGAGACTTGGGGGTTTGGGGAGGGGGGTAGGAATGTAAGACACTCGCTCCACCAGCTACTCAGACGGTCGTCATCAGTTTCAAGGAGCCAGACCGGAAGCGGAGGATCTTCTTCTTGAGGTTATGCGAAGCCTTGATCTTGACAAAGGTCTTCCTGGGGCAGGCGTGCAGCTCTGGGGCCGTGACCGTCTGCAGGGGGAGGGTCTGGACGAACTGCGACCAGATCAGACCCCCGCTCTCCTCGGAGTCGCTGGTGGTGGTGCTCTCGCCCACGAACTCGCCCTCGCTCACGCTCGACTCGCTGTCGCCGAAGCAGTTGGTGGTGTAGTTGCTCTGCTCGTCCTCGCTCGTGTCCACCACCGTGGAGTGGAAGAGCGACTCGCACTCGGCCGAGTACTCGGAGTCGCTGGCCACGTAGGCGTAGGGGCTGGCGTAGGGCAGCGCCACGGCCACCGGGTAGGCGCCCGCGGGCTCCCGCCGGCCCCGCCGCGCCCGCCGCAGGGCCTCCTCGTACGAGACCTCGGCCGACGGCTTCCACCGCCGGTAGTCGGTCCGCTTGTGCTTCGGCTTGGCCACCACCGGCTCCCGCCCGTGCGCGTGCGCCCGAGGGCCGCCCGCCTGAGCACCGCCCGCGCCGCCGCCGCCGGTCCTGCCGGGAAGACCGGCGTCGGGCGTCCCACCGCGCCTGGCCTTGGAGGAGGCCTTCCTGAGTCTCCGGTTCGTCTCCGAGTCGTCGGGGAAGCGGCACTTCTTGCCCGCCGCCCGCGTCTTCTCCCGCACGGTGGGCAGGCCGTGCTCCGGGGCTGCGGGGCCGCGGGCCTTCAGGGCGGCGCCCCTGGCGACGCCCGGGTGCCGGTGTGCGCGGTGGGGCCTGGCGCCCGCCGGCTGCAGCTGCTGATGCTGCGGCTGCAGCTGCTGCAGCGGCGGCGGCTGCTGCCCCGGGATGAAATGCGCTTTCACCAGAGGCCCGTCTTCGAGGCTCGGAGTCGAGCCCTCGCTTTTGAAGTCCAAGGTCGGCAGGCCGCTCTTCGGCGGCATCTTTTTCGGGGGCTGCGGCGGGGCTTTGCTCTCCCCCGGGGCGGCGGGGCCTCTGGCGGGACTTGTTTTCGGAGAACCCGCCGGGACCTGGTGGCTTTCCTTCGGCGATTCCCCCAGCCCCGCTGCAGGACACTTTGCGAGCTCTGGAGGGGCTGCTTTGGCGGGTTTGGGCAGATGCTTGCTTTGGGGTTCCACGGCAGCGCCTACCGAGCAGCCCTCTGGCGGCGGAGCCAGCCTCTTGCTCTCCAGCTGCTCCGGCTTGGAGTCTTTTGACCTCTGCTTCGGTGGGGAGAATGGCCCGTTTTCCAAAGAGGACATTCCCCCCGAGGGCAGACACATCATCATCGGTGTCGCATGCTTAAGGTTCACACCACTGCCCTGTGGGACACCGCCAGGGGCCCGGACACACACACTGCCGTTCCTCAAAAGCCCCTTGGTAGGATCCGCGTTCACACTGGTTCTAGGTTTGTTGGTCCTTACGGGGTGTGTTTTCTTCTGGACCAGGCTCAGAATGTAGCCGTCCATTTTCTTACTGGATGAAGGATGGGAAGTCGGCCACAAACTGCTCGGAGATGGCAAGGAATCGTCTGTTTTGATGGCATTCAGTTCTGACCCGACGCAAAGGTCACTGGCATGGTTCCCAAGCCCCTCCTCTTCCCTCAGAGAGTTGCCCGTCAGACAGAGGAGAAACATTGGGCTCTGCACAGCCACAGCATGAAGTGGACTGGGATATCGATAGACATCATTGCCGTTTTTAGACACAAGGTCACACTGGTATTTAGGATTCACATCTGCAATGACATCAAGGGAATTAAATTGTGGTGTGGAGGGGGAACTGCAAACTCCCCCTAAGGCCTGGTCTTCACAGTGGCCGCCTTTACATTCCAACCATCCTATGAGATCTGAAAAACACGTAAAGGGACACTGAAGAAATGAATTGGTAGAGCCAACTTGACTGGCCAAATTTTACTAAGAAACTTACAGGCAGAGGACGAATACCAAAGGATTGAGAAATACTCCACACTAACTCTCCTACAAGTTTACATGAAGTTCATGGCTTACTGAGTGAGGGCAAAAAATAGTCAACAACTTTGACAAACTATCACGTCTTTAACAAAAATAGTTAGCCATGTATAATGCTTTGAAATTACTGAATAATGTAAGGAAACACTTCGTAAACCTTAGCAAAAGTCATGGTGTAAGTCAGTATAATTTTCAAGATACCTATGTAAAGAAACTCTGAAGTAAAGCACACCAAAATCCTAACAGCCTTCCAGTGTGGGGAGGGGGAAGCAATGGTTACTTTCTTCTCTGTTTCCAATAACTATAGACTATGTATGTGTGTGCGTGTGTGTACACGTTAGCACACATGAGCACAGGTGCCCACAGAAATGAGAAGAGGACATCAGATCCTCTGAAGCTGGAGTTAGAGGCAGTTGGGAGCCACCTAAAGTGGGTCTCTACAAGAACACTCTGAACCATCAAGCCTTCTCTCCAGTCCCCAGATCATATTACACTAACAGCTAATAAAATATAACATTTGCTGTGTCTTCAGTAGTGACGCTACAAACAATATTTTAATAGGATAAGGAATTTCTGGCCAGATTTTTAAAGACTGGGCAGTTTTAAAGTATAAATTCCTTGGGCTGCAGACAAGGTTCGGCAGTTAACATTTGCTGCTCTTCAGAGGACCTGGATTCAGTTCTCAGCACCCACATGGCTACTAGCCACCCTACAGCTCTAGAGGATCTGATGCCCTCTTCTGACCTCTGTGGACACTATACATGTGGTGCACATACATACATGCAGGCATATATATATATATATATATATATATATATATATATATATAATTTTTTTAAGGAGAAATTTCTTTCATCTCAAAAATGTACATGTCAAAATACAATGAAACAAAGCCCTTAGTTAAATGTTGGTTTCTAACTTGGAATACATAACAAATTCTTTTTATGACCTTCAGTTAGGGAAATTAGTTTTCCTCTGTTTTATCTATCAATTTAAATAGTGAGAACCTACTATGTATCAAATTCTGTGTTAATTGTTTAGGGGAAAGCTTTATGACCTTCAATAATTAGCAGTCTTGGAAGGAAAAAACAAAACAAAAATCCAGACTCAAGGATGATAAAATGTGTAAAGAGCATTTTTGTTTGTTTGTTTAATGAAAATGCCATGTCTGTCCTACTGGACCTCTAATAAAGAGCCTGTTAACAGAAGGAAAGCCCAGGGTGGTTCTGAGCACCTATAATCCCAGCAGGAAGAGAGACAGGTGCAGGGGCGCCTGGAGATGCAGAAAGAAAGAAGGACAAAGACCTCTGAAGAAAAGAAAGGACAGGAAAAAAAAAAAAGAAAAAGGAGACCTCTCTAGCTGACATTGTTTCCCACCATCCCTCCCCTGGTATCTTAAACCTGCTTTTTTGCCTTAAAGTCACATCTGCCTAGGAGTCTCCATTTATCTTCCTCTAGACTTAGAGTAGAAACAAACGGCCCCAAGGCTTGGCCCAACTGTCTCAATTATGTAATGATTGTGGTGTTTGGAAGAGCTAGGAGTCTGTCTTCAAGAAAAACCTGCCCAAAGTGCCTTTTAATGGGGTTATAAAGTTTCCCTCTGAAACCAGATCTGCAGAGTGATGGGGAGCAATTAGCAATGAACTTGAGGCCCAGATACCAGATAACAGTTCTGTACTCATCCCAAATGGTTGATTGCTGCTGATAACACACACTGTACAAATGCAAGGGCTTCACCGATTAGCAACTTCAGCTGTTCAGTGTGATGCTTGCTTTGCCTGGACTCAAAATGTCAGCCTTGTACTCAGATGAGCAACCTAGAGCACAGTGGCCCATTCCTGCTGCTCCCGCGGCTCTGATCCTCATATTTCCTCTGCTGTTCTAAGTTAACCAAAACATAACAGGAATAAGGGGGAGTTCTGACTTTCAGGGACAACTCTCATTCAGCAGGTGCGAGCTTCTGGCAATTGCTGGCTGGTAGGCCACTTTTTTTAAAAAAAAAAAATCAGATGAGATGGTTGAATTTAACCATTTCTGAATTCCCTTGAAATTATTAGACCCAAAGGAATTATTCCCTTGGAATAAATTAGACCTGAGTTGGTATCCTGCTGTGCCCAGCTATATAGCCTTAAATCAATGAAATAACCTTACTTGGCCTCCTTTTCTTCTTTTTCTAACATTTAGTTTTATGCGTATATGCCTGAGTGTGTGTATATGTACCACATGTGTTCAGGAGCCTGCAAAGGTCAGAAGAGCCATCAGATCCCTTGGAACAAGAGTTACAGATAGTTGTGCTGGGATCTGAACCCAGGTCCTCTGCAAGAGCAGTAATCGCTCTGAAATGCTGAGCCCTCTCTCCAGGCTCTCATTTTCTTAATACATAACTGCACCCCAAAGGTTAACAACTGCACCCTGAAAACTGTTTGGAGGACTCAAAGTAGACAAAGTCACGATGATCTCTGAAGCCTGGGGTGGAGAATTATAACATACAGATTATGGGGAATTTCACTATGTGGGGTATTCTGAGAAACATGGCAGGGCCACTGCTCCCTGGAGTGTCAACAGCCCTTGGCTTGACGGACGGATGGATGGATGTAACTTAATGTGTACTTTAAAGAATAGTTGGGCTGTGGTGGCACACGCCTTTAATCCCAGCACTTGGGAGGCAGAGGCAGGCGGATCTCTGTGAGTTTGAGGCCAGCCTGTGCTACAGAGTGCACTCCAGGAAAAGTGCAAAGCTACACAGAGAAACCCTGTCTCGAAAAACCAAAATAATAATAATAATAATAAAGAATAAAAGAGTTCCAGGATAGTTCTCAAAAGAAAATAAAGGGCCAGAGATGTAGCTCGGGTAGCATGCCAAGGGGTACCCCAGAAACACAAAAAGGAATGTAAAACTGGGGCTGCAGATTGCATAGTATGTGTTTAGTATGTGCAAGAACCTGGATTCAATCACCAGCATCAGAAAGGAGTGAGAGGGGGAGGGAGGGATTAAACAGCAAAGAAACAGAGCCCAGTGTCTCTAATATGGGGACAATTCCTCTAAAGGCAAAGTGTCCTTCTAATTCCATAATATAAGACCAAATGGCACCCCAAGTTGATTAGTCTAGACGTTGATCTAGATCAACGTGTAGGCTCTATGTGTAACTGTGGCACGCTGACCAAACCATTTTCCTATCAAGAAAGCAGCTGAAGCTGCATAACTTTAAAGACCCCTGACCTCTCCCAATTAAAATCTCTGTCAGTGCTAAACATCCTTACCTGCAGATTTGGGGCAACCGTCTGAGATCGTCAAAGCTGCCTCCAAGGGGTTGCAAAAGCAGGTGCTGGAATGGCAGCTGGACAAACATTCGCTGAACACGGAGTTAGAGGAATTAGAAAGGGATCCTGAAGCCCCATCACTCAGCTCATAAAACCCTACGAGTAAAAAGAGGGTTGAAATTAAGATCATATTAAGCAATAATACACATTTCCATCTAAAAAGACAAAAGGGTAAGGCATCAAAGAAAAGAAAAGCTGGGTTTTGTTTTAGATTGTTGGGGGCGTTTCACACATATTGTGGATTTTAGGGTCCTGGTTATATGGTTTTATTTCAAATATTCCTTAGAAAAGGCAAAAACCATGTAACTCTGGGTATGGCTCAAAGTTACTTCATCCTCCTCTTTGTTCCTCTTTTAAAGGTATGTAAATCTGAAGAACCTCAACTTCAATCATGTTTCAGAAGGAGTCACTAAGGTCTCTGGATTTGGTGACCCGTGCCTATAATCCCAGCCCTCAGAAGGCTGAAGCAGGAGGACAAGAGTGAATTCAGGGTCAGTCTGGGCTACAAAAAACAAACAAACAAACCTGAAGGAAATAGATAAGTAACTCTAAGAGAAAAAGAAACTCAAGGAGCCAAATGGCTCAAAAGAAGAAGAAATTGCAGTGACCTCAGGAAGCTGAAGTGATCATTTTCTAGCCCAGAGCTGACTTTCTCAGGTTCCAAAGAAGGTCTGTTTGCTCTTCCAGAAACCTGAATAGATCTTTGTATTTTCTGGACTCAGGGGACATTGGGCAGCTCCATCTCATTACTGAAAATTTTGTAGACTGAATTTATTTCCCTCTCCAGCAGCTGGATGCCAGGCTGCTCTTCAACTGTGTCCACACTGGAAATAAACTCCACAGCCCTTTGCTAGTGTGCTTCCCTTGAGGGGCCCTGCTGGCTCACCTGAGCTAGGCCGGCTGTCGGTCTCCAGCGGCTCTTCAGACGTCTTTTCAACATCCAGTCTCAGGTCACTTATCTGCTTGTCAAGTTCTTGCAACTGATTCAACAACCCGGCATCTCTTCTCCTCAAGCAATTCTGATCAGGAAGAAGCAGAGGAAAGAAAATGGGCACTCTGGATGGCCAAGTCTACTCAAGCCACCCATCTAAACAGTCACCAAGCCCTTCTAGATCAGAAGCTGCTGGGTAATCTGAAATCAGCACTTTGAGAACGCAAGGCAGGCCCTGTCTCTAAACTCTCTTGTAGTTTTTGGTGATACAAAGTTGGTCCATTAAAAATAATGATCATAGGACCCGCAGCACATGCCTCAGTGGTAAAAAGCTTGCTGCTCAAGCCTGGTGACCTGCATTCAGTCCCCTGAACCCACACTGGAAGGAGAGAACCAACTCCGGAAAGTCGTCCTTTGACCTCCACAGGAAAGCGGGGGCACACAGCTGCACTCATTTGCACACACCAAACACACAATAATAATAATAATAATACTAAAACTACATATGACTGAGCTGTAGCTCAGGGCTAGGGAGCTTGACTAGTGTGCACTAGCCCCTTGTTCAATGCCCAGTACTGTAGGAAAGGACAAAACTTGCTCTTAGCTTTTACTAATCTATACAAACTGTGGCTTTTTATAGGAAAGGGCAAGGAATTTGCACAGACTTTGAATCATCTGGTGTACAGCCAGTTTAAAGAAAATCCTTCACAGCGGGCTCTTGAAGTCACAGAGTAACAGATTTCCTACAATACACTATAATCTTTCTTAGGTGAGGTTTTCTGGCCAAATGTCATGGCCTACAGAATTTTGTTTTCTATTAGTTGCTTAGTGGGGCTTAATCAGTCTTAGGGCCTTTGAAAGCGAGAAATTAATACTAATAGCCAGTGCCAAGTATAATGCGAGCTGGCAGAATCCAAAACCCTCGAGGGAAAGCCCATCAAGATCTGAACTCAGCTTGGGTTTCCAAAGGTGACAGATTGGTTGCGCTAACTCACACCGCCACCTAGTGCTTCCTATTGCTAGGAAAAGCAGAAGAACGCCAAAGGCATCTGGTTCAAATCAAGAATGCCAAGTCTACAAATGAAAACAGCACCATAAACACTGACTGCAGTGGAATTCTCCTCACACACGGCCTTGCTCCCCTGAAGCGGACAATAGGAATGTGCCACTCACAATCTGGAGATTCACGGCGACAAAAAGGTGCTATTGTACAAGACAATGCTGAAATAAATGTGAACGACCAGTCACAACCAGAAAGGACTGGCTCAAATTCATGTGCATACTATTCTGTTCTATCACCAAAGAAACAGTAAAAATGCCAAAACAGCCATTGCACAAACCTCAGCAGCACACAGCCTTGCAAAAGAGATACACGGACATATCCAGTCCTTGCTCGTGTTCTACGACTTTAAAGGCTGGGAGACATAAGCCATATGCTTGTGTGCTAACATTTGAATTTCATCAGGAAAACAATGAATTAAGTAAAAGCACTTTGATGCTCAATAAATACACAAATAATCTAGAAAACGGCAAGACAAGAAAACACGTGACAACCCACAGCATCACTTTCAGAGGACCATTATCTAGCTTAAGTAGTCTAAGATAACAGGGTGGGATAAGAATCTTTTGGCTGTTTCCAAAACTACATTTTGAGGTCACTGAAACAAAGCTGCCGCCATTATTTTGAGGCGGCGTCAAAAGCTGTTCTCAGCCCATGAAGGTCCAAAGTTCTTTTTCTCCCTTGTTAATGAAGACTGCACAGAATGACCGAGACAGTGACAGAAATCCAATAAGATAAATGCTCCCAGCGAGCAGGTTCGCTCTTCTCCCACCTCCACCACCAAGCACAGCTGGCGGACCGGGAGGAGGGGGCAAGCTCTCCGGCCAAATTGCCAGTATTTGCATGTAGTTTTAGCTGCCTTATACAAAGGACTTCTATTTAAAACTAAGCACCATCCCAGGCGAAGGAGACTTGCAGGGGGGAGAGCACCGGGAGGGGCACGGCTCCCAGCAGGAGCTTCGCCGTACCCGTAAAACTCAACGTTGGACAGTTAGCCAAGCCACAAACCCCCTCCTCGCTTTTGTCCACCCCCCAGAGGAGGGGGAGTAACTAGGGAGACCACGAGGTGAAATGGCAGTTTAAGTGGGGGTTGCAAACCTCTGGGGACCGGGGCACGTAGTAGCCTAACTTTCAGGCTGGAACCAAGGGACTCCAAGAATTCCAAATGCAGGAGGGAAGGAAGAGCCGCCACCCCCCTCCCCGCAATCCGCGCGAGGTCCTCAGCTCCTCAGGTGACACAAAGCAGGCATCCGCCAGCAACGCGTGGAAGTCACGCGCGCCCCGGGGCATCCGCGACACCAGGGGTCAGGGGGAATCGAGGCGGGGGTCCCGTCACGGCCAGGGATCCCGCGGCCAGAGGTCCCCAGCCCACCCTCCCGCCCGCCCGGCCACCGGCCACCACCTTACCAACTGCCTCCGGAGCAGCAAGATGTTCTCCTCCAGGAACTTCTCCTCCAGACGGCTGCGCTGCGCCGCGTCCCCCCGCAGCTCCCCGGCGCGCGGCGCCACGGTCCCCGCGGCCCCGGAGCAGCGCAGCGCGCCGCGCACCAGCAGCTCCTGGCGTTGCCGCAGGTAGCCCAGCTCCGCCAGCCCCGCCAGCGTGGCCTCCTGGCGCTCGCGGGTGCGCTGGCGCTCCGTGTCCGCCTCGCCCCTCTCCCGCCAGCGCCCCTCGGGCTCGGCGCCCCGGCAGGGGGTCAACGGCTCGGGCTCGCGCGCGGCGTCGGGCTTCATGACCTCCCCGAAGCCCGGCCAGCCCCGGGGGCGCAGCAGCTCGCGCTAGGACCGCAGCCGAGCGCTCATGCCGCTCGCACTCGCGTCCCGCGCCGCTCCGCTCTGCGGCCCCGCAGCTGATAACGCCCCGGCCACGCTACGTCACGCCCGGCCCCCGCCACCCAGCCACCCAGCCACCCGCCACCCCGCCCGCCGCCGGCTTGCGGGCGCTCCGCTCCTGTCAGGCGCCGCGGCCGCCGGCGCCCCGCCCCGGCCCCGCCCCGGCTCCGCGCCCCCTTTTCGGTCCGACGGCACCGCGGTCCTCCCCGGCGCCGATTGGCTCGGCTCCATCTCCGGAGACCGTGGCGGGCGGGGGCCGGGCATCTTGTTACAGGCAGCAGCCTCGCGGGCCGGTCCGCGGGCGCCGTGGCTTCGGGCTCCCCGGGACCAACTTTCTGCCACTTAACCCCTTCCTCGCGAGTCCACGCTCCGAGTCCGTTCCCTCGGATTTGGGATTCGCCATCCCAAACTGATGTCGGCTGGGTACTCGAACATCATTTCTGTGGATGGGGGTTCGGAGATTGTCTTTGTTTTAAACTCTGTTTTGTAATTGGAAAAAAAAAAAATACAAGGCAAGGACATTGTTCTTAAACGCTCCTTTGGTTTGCTTTAGCTTTTCAGCGGAAGCTTTGCTGGAGAAGGCATTTAAAATCAGGCAGAAGGATGCCGCTGTGAGGCCAGCAGTCACATCAATTCTTAGAAAAGCTTTGACTTTATGAGGGGTGACGTGTGAGCGCTTAGGGTTTGGGATTTTATTGTTCCTTAGCCTCTGTTTACTAGAGCGCTGGCTCGGAAATCAGACTGTCTGTATCTAGTTCCTGTTTCATCCACCGATAGGAAGATAAGTGGCCTCTCTTTGTGCCTCTGTTTACCCAGTAGTAAAATGGAGCTAGCATACTAGCCTGTTCTAAGAATCGTAGTGACAACAGCTTGTAATACATATGTGGTGTGCTGGAATGTAAATCTTAAGAGTTATTGCCCTCAGCTGGCCGGTAGTGGCACACGCCTTTAATCCCAGCACTTGGGAGGCAGAGGCAGGCGGATCTCTGTGAGTTCGAGGACAGCCTCCTCTACATAGTGAATTACAGGACAGGTAGGGCTGCTCAGAGATAACCCTCTCTCGAAAAACTAAGGAAAAAAAGAATAAAGTAAATAAATAGAGACTGAGAGAGTTATAGCTTTGTAGCTCTCATATTTTTTCTCCAGGGGAACAAACAATTTTTTCCCCTGAAGTACGATTGGGATTTGACCTGTATCCTTGGGACACCACTCACTGAGTATTTCAATGGTCTAGGGATCTTTATGGAAATACCACTAGTTGGTTTATGGGGCTACATCACGTCTCTTAGAAAGCAGTGCATCCATGCCGGGCGTTGGTGGCGCACGCCTTTAATCCCAGCACTAAAGGCAGAGCCAGGCAGATCTCTGTGAGTTCGAGGCCAGCCTGGGCTACCAAGTGAGTTCCAGGACAGGCGCAAAGCTACACAGAGAAACCCTGTCTCGAAAGACCAAAAAAAAAAAAAAAAAAAGAAAAGAAAGAAAGAAAGCAGTGCATCCAAGCACCTCCAAAATTGAATTTAGCAAGTCACAATTTGATGAAGTTAAGACACGGTGTTATATGAAGGAACACATTTCAGACCATGATTTCAGAATTTAACACCTTTGTCCAGCTGCTTATTCCAGCAAGAGTTCTCTCTCCCTCTCTCTCTCTCTCTCTCTCTCTCTCTCTCTCTCTCTCTCTCTCTCTCTCTCTCTCTCTCTCTCCTCCCTCCCCCCTCCCTCCCTCTCTTTTTTTAACCCTCTATGTGAACTAATCTTCCAAGATCAGTTCATCCATTCCCCTGCTCTGAACTGGTTAGCTGCATGAATGTCCGGTCCTTCTCACAAGCTCTTATCTGGCTCTGGTTCTGAGCACACACAATCTGTGTACTTAGGTGTGCATCGTGTGTCTTCTCTCCAGCTACATCATAAAAGCTCCCCGACGGCGGGGACTGTTTTAATACGCTCATAGCATCAGTGTTCTCACTCAGTACAAGGCCTAGAAGTAGGCAACCGATGATAATCGCTAAAGAAGAGACTCCAGGGGATGCAAGTTAGTTGCTAATTGTTTTTCTATTAGCATACTTTTTAACTTAATAGTACTCGCTTAATCTCTCCAACAAATAGAATTAAGTTGACTTTTACCAAAAAGACACAAAGAGAAGCAAGAGGTCCCTTGCCACCCACTCACACTCCTTATCCCCCACCCCACCCCCGCCCCTACCTCCCACAGACATGAAAGGGACCACAGCCTTGGTTCATAATTAGCATGATATAAAAATGGAAGCGTATTCAGGTGTTCCCACACACACAGATTCTACAGGCCACACATTCTTTATGCCTACTGTGTGCCAAACACAATGTGGTAACAGAAGAACTAGTTTTGCTCCCTAGTTTCAGGAAGACACTTCAAGAATAATGTCCTGTTTTACATGCCAAAGGCCGCTCTCACACGTCCTCTCCTCTGCCATTGTTTCATTCTATCCATTTCTAAGCAGACCTCTTGCTTTCTAGTTCTGAAGTCGGTTCCTTCTGGCTGGGTGGACCCTATTATTGGGGCCTGTGTTATGTCATGCATTGACAACTATATATATATATAGTTCAAGGGGGAAAAGCTGAAACGTGTTTTTACACACTGCTAATAAATCTTGTTACAGCTGACAGACAAGCCGCCCTGTCTCCAAACTTCTCCACCTTCCTGCCTCCCCCCAGCACACACCACACACACACACACACACACACACACACACACACACACACACACACACCCTGCTCCCCACCAAATGCCTCTTTAGCCGGGCTCGCTAGTCGTTAGTCCAGAGCAAACCATTTGTCAGGGCAGCTTGTCCATCTCCGTGCAAAAGTGTTCCCAATGAGTTTAAATATTAAAACTAATGTGCGCAGAGGATTCCGCCAATAAAATGGCCACAGATAGGAAAAAAGGGGGTTATGCTCTCCAAAGTATCCATTACACATTAATAAATAATGCTGCTCATTCAGCTGCCAATTAAAACAAACTCAGGCTGTCAAAAAGTTCGAAGCAAGTCGCTCAATGCGGTAATTGTTTTTCCAGGAAAATTCCCAATGTCATCAGATTAAGTGTGACTGGCCTGGTTACCCCTCTTCTCTTCTGAACATAACAACCAAATATTCTCCTCTCTAGTTTAGTTTGCTGGGTTTTCTTTATTCTTGGATTCTGTGTTTCGTTTATAGGGGAAAAAAAAAAAGAGGCAGTAATCACCCACAGTCCCCTTCCATGGAGAACAAGGTCTCCCTTTCCACTATGGTTTTGATTTTTTTCCCCTCACATTTAAGCAGTCACTGGCACTTCTTCCTCTAACAGCGCTGCTTATTTATCTCCTTTCAAATGGTGTTCAGCCCTAGTTCGACCTTTTCCTCTCCCTGAGGCTTATTCTTTTCAGAAACACTGCTCTAGACCCCCAGGAAATGTGACATTAAAGACAGAATGCACTTCAGCCTTCAGGATCTGGAGAGTGAGCTCAAGGTACCAGCAAGAACGCAAGAAAGCCTGTTCTTCGGACACACTGCAACTGTGTAGCTTACTTAAAGATATTTTCTGTGCAAGTGCCGGAAAGGGTCCTGACATCATAATCTGAAGCTGGACCCTTGGACAGAACAATCCCTGAGAGCACACCCATCAACATCTGAGCATCATTCTGCAAATTCCTTATCCTGCAGCGAGCGTTCTGTTGCCGAGTAAGGAGCATCAGTCGCACGATTTGCTATAGGGAAAAGCAACAAATGATGCCTTGCAGCTTTTATGGCCAAACGGAGACAAATGATGTCATTGAGGAAAGCTGTCTCCAGATGGGAGGGGGGAGAGTAAAGAGCAATCCTTTGAGATTGGGTGATGACCACCATTTGAGGGTCTGGGATCAAAGCCCCATCCAGACATCAAAGCCCATTTGAGTCTAGTGCCAAAAGAGCCACAGTGAATTAAACTTCATATCCAGACTAATTAGAGCTGGACCCCACAATCAGACGTCAGTGAGCACACAGGGGAAAGAAAGCCGACATTGAAATAAAAGATTGTCAAGAAGGAAAGTTGGTAGCAAAACTGGGCAACATCATGGCCCTGAAGACATTAAAAAAATCTTTTGAGGCCAGAGAGGGGTAGGGAAGGATGGGGCAGACAGCAGCCTCCTCCTCACAATGCTTGTGTTGTTTGAAAGACTGTGAGACAGCCTCTTCCATCCTCTGGACTACAGGACCAAAGACGGCTCATCCCTGGAAGAAAAGATTATCTTTTAGCTGTGCATTAGTGCTAAAGAGCAGAATGATCAGCCGGGCGGTGGTGGCGCACGCCTTTAATCCCAGCACTTGGGAGGCAGAGCCAGGCAGATCTCTGTGAGTTCGAGGCCAGCCTGGGCTACCAAGTGAGTCCCAGGAAAAGGTGCAAAGCTACACAGAGAAACCCTGTCTCGAAAAACCAAAAAAAAAAAAAACAGCGGAATGATCATACTGCCAGGCTTCTGTTGAAGGGGCTCAAGGTGACTCTTCAGGAAGCTCCGGCTTCCTTGTACCAGAGCACTGTGACCTCTGAAGATACTGGTATGTCCAAGACTCACATGCCCCATGATGCTAATCACGGATGTGCCGTCAACCCTGGATTTCTGGGCCCTAACTAGCATTTCTACCAGTCACGCTTACAGACAGCAGATGCAGTGTGCAGAGCACACAAATACTCTAGAGCAACACACCTTACACACTAGGCGCTAACACCGGGAAGCAAGGAAGGGTCCCTCGTGCTCAGGCGAATTCGGGTAGCTTCCTTCAATGGTTGTATTTGTTTGGTTTCATCCTCTCTTGGTTCTGTCAGAAATGTTCTCCAATTATTTAAAAGTATCAATCTCACAAACTGGTAAGATTTTGTGTGCCTGATTTTAAGGTCCACAGACTATTTCTTTGTAAGTAGCCATAAGTGGTTTTCTAACGTGGCAGACTCTAATGTATAAGATGAGTCCTTTCATAATAAAGCTTCATCTATGAGAAAAGCAAATGTGAGTCATCGCCACTAGATGACACCCCTTTGGTTTGTGTGCGGGAGGTTTTTTTTTTTTTTTTAAGATTTATTTGTTTCTATTTTGTGTGTGTGCTTTGCTTGCATGAATGTCTATGCACCATATGCATACAGTGTCTGCAGAGACCAAAAGAGAACATTGGATCCCCCGGGACTGGAGTTACAACTGGTTGTGAGCCGCCATGTGGGTGCTGGGGCTTGAACCTGGGTCCACTGGAAGAGCAACTGTGTTCTTCACGGTTGAGCCCTCTCTCCAGCCCTAGATGACACCTCTTTAAATAATTATTTGTTTATTCAATGGATATTTATGGAGTCCATAGTATACCTCAAACATCAAGGATACAATGCTAAGCAAGCAAGACACAGTTTCTAGCTTCATGATCTTGGAGGCTGAAAGTAAGCAGCCTTGATTAAATGCAAATAATTATGCAATTAATATTTAAAGAGGAAACCTGAAATATTGTTGATGAGAATATTAAATTAGTAGAGCTACTGCATGGAAATCTCTTTAAAAAAAAAACAACTATAAATAGAAGCCACCCCACTCCTGCATGTAAACCCCAAGGAAAAGAAATAAAGGTTTCATGTCAAGGAGATATTTGTGGTCTCATGTTTTTGAACTATTGACAAAAGCTAAGGTCCAGGGTCAACCTGGGCTTTGAACAGATGAATGGCCAGTCTGGTCTACAGAGCGAGATCCAGGACAGGCACCAAAACTACACAGAGAAACCCTGTCTCAAAAAACAAAACAAAAAAAAAAATAAAATAAAACCCATATTTGATACTTATAAAGGAAGATAGTTGCTATAAAAGGAAACAGTTTCGATATTCTCACCTAAATAACCATCCCTTGTGTGATAAACTGAAGATTAATTATCTTACTCGTGTATGCATGGCCTTTTCCTTGGAACAATCGCAGGTAGGAGAAACACATCACCCACGATGCAATGGGCTATTTGCGCTCCTGTCCATACCAGCGGAGACGTGGTTAGAGAGATGCTGTGCTTTTGGGCGCTCTAGTCCTTAACAACCGAAGCAGAGACTCTGGCTTGAAGATACAACTGGCTCCCTGGTTCCCTGTCCTACGTCTATGAACCCAGGCCTCTGAGGCCACAGGAAAAGGAACTCGAACTCCAAAGAAGCTCCCATGCAGAGTTCTTGGACTGTGTTTGCCTCCAAGACTCACACATCCACTTTAATTAAGACCCTTTGGGGGCCTGGGGACCCCAGGAGAAAAGGCCAGAATGCCATTATCACCTGAGAGAGGCTGAAGGCTCCCACTGCTGGCTGAGGCTTAGGCCGGCTCTGCCCCATGGAGAGGGGCTTCCTAATCCCTAGCACCTCGGAGTGTGAAGAGGAGCAGGTCCACTTCAAACAGGACCTGGGCCTTGAGCGTGTTTGGACTGACAGGAAGGGGGGGGGGGTGTTGTGAAAAGTCTTAGATTCAAAGTGAAGTCAGCCAGCCGGCAGGACAGTCACCATCAGCACCGGGACCCAGAGGAAGCCTAAGTCTCAGCCTCCATCACCCCACCCACCCCCAGCCCTGGAGCTGGCCTTCCTGGGCTGGGGATTCTTTGAAGTCCATGAGGATGGTTTTGACAACAGATGGGACAATTCCCTGCGGTTCAGTTTGGTCCAGGCAGATGGAAGACGGGAGGAGAGTATTGCCTCATAATAAAGAACACGGCTTTAAAAAAAAAAAAAAAAAAACCAAATTCTTCTCCTTTCAGGCCTCATGGAGGAATTTGGTTGAGCCACTCTTGGCTTTAAGTAGAAGCTGTTCTCAGAAGAGAACGACCCAGATTCTGCCATGGCGCTCGGGGGGGGGGGGGGGTGAAATGGTCCAGACTTTGGAATTGGGGTGAAGTGAGTTTGAATTCCAGCTCCACCCCGCTCCACCATCCCATGATGCTCTCTAAACATTTGGTTTTGACCCTTCTCAGGCTCTTCCCCCACCCCACCCCACCCCCGTGTGAAAAATAGGGCTTCTGGGTAGCCTAACAGGGATGTTGTGAAACAGACGTAGGTCACCCCATAGGTTTCTATCTTTATATACATAGAGAATGTGCAGTTAAGGCTGAAAATTATCATTAGATGCTTCCTTCATAAAGTATACAGATTGTTTTCAAATTTATCTATCTATCTATGTATCTATCTATGTATCTATCTATCTATTCATTTACATTGAAACCGGATCTCACTATGTAGCCCTGGCTGGCTTGGAACTCATTATGTATACTAGGGTGGCCTCGAACTCACAGAGATCTGCCTGCCTCTGTGTTCTTCTGAGTGCTGGGATTTAAAGGCGTGCGCCACCATCCCTGGAGTTTTCAGATGTTTTGTTTGATTTTGAGCTACAAGTAGATTCACTTATTCAAGGATACAAAGTTGGCAGAGATGCCAGGGCCAAGCTCTAACTAAGGTCCTGCCCTTAGAATCTGCTGGACCAATGGAGCTGGGTTTGGAGAGAGCGCAAATTCTTGAGCAATATAGGGAAACTCCCAGGTCCTCAGTTGCCCCACTTTGTAAAACAGGGATGCATTTCCCTCCCTGAGAGTCTGTGATGGGAAAGGTGAACTCCCTCGTCTCTTCTAACAGCTCACCTGAGGTGTCATTCAGGCTCTCCTTCTTTGCATAGCCCCTCATGGAAATTTTTTAAAAGTGAAAGTAGAGAAAGCGGTGCACGATGTCTCCACGAGCCCCGCAGCCAAGTTAACAGCTGCAAATGGGATTAAAACAGGCTCCATTTAGAAATGAATATTTGGGCAAAGTTGGGACCAGCAGATATAAAACACATGAAGAACAAAAGATCCATCTCCATCATTAAGTTTAGTGCCAGACAGAACAATAAACACTGAACGCTACATTATTATTATCACCATCATTGTTATAATTTTTCCCTAGAATTATTAAAGACCTCTGTAGTTTATTTCTTATCCAAAGAGCACAAAGCACTTTCCCACATTCCTTGCCATATGAGATGGTGTTTGCTGCCGTTGGGGAAGGGTAGGTAAAGGTAATCTGGTGCGCTGAAGTGTCTCTGTGACCCCAAATAAGAGCTTGACAACTGTTCCACTAACTCTCCTTGTTCTCGCTACCGATGGCTGTCGATCCTGAAGTTCCATCCCCCTGCTGAGCTCTCTGGTTTTCTCCTCTGCAGACCTGGACTTCACCCCACCCTCCCCAAAAAGGGGTGGCAGGACGGGATGAGAGCTTAATGTTCTAAGTCACATGGTCTGGGACGGAGGGCTGTGAGGACGAGAGCCAAGTACACCAAACTAGCTTGAAAATGAGTTCTAGATTGAATTTCCTCTGTTTGAGTTTCAGGGGCATGTCCCCCACCCCCACCCCCGACCCCGCTCCCCGCGAACAAGTACATTTACTCTTTTACATAGTTGAAACGAAAGGACACACAGAGAAACACTGAAGCCAAAAATAGGACCTCAAGAACTCAGAAGTGAATTCTTGGCTTAGAGTCGCCTCCCCTGTTCCATTAGATTTTCAGCTCCTCAAGGGCAGGACCAAAGCCTGTCGCACCTCCAGCCAGGAAGGCAGGACCTGGGCAGATGCTGGCTGGGTCATTTTCCTCCCCTCCTCCCCCCTCCCCCCTCCCCCCTCCGCCCTCCCCCCTCCCGTCCCCCTCCGCCCTCCCTCCTTCCCCCTCCCCCGCCCCGTCCCTCTCCCCTCGCCCCAAGACAGATTGGGATGGACTCCCATCTGTGTGGTCCCAGAAGAAACGACCAGAAAAGTCTATAAATAGATATTTAGAAACAAACCCAAACGGGGTGCTTTTCCTGTCCGCTCCGCTTTGGGAACCCTCTCATCAGTTTGTGCCCTTGAAAAAAAATACGAGGAAACAGGAAAGAAAGGGAAACAGTTCCATTTCTGGAAAGATAAGGATGAAGTCCGATAAAGGCGAAAGGCATTTGGGGGTCAGTAGAGTTAAAACAAACTCAGATTACTCAGCCTGTTTGACGATGACAAGAAACAGAAAATGGCCAGGGCCCTCGGGAGTGCCAGGCAGCTTAATCAGCATTGCATCAATAGGGGCGCCCAGTGGGACGAGGCCAGGCCACCAGACTCTGTGGAAAAAGTCCTGGTTAGTGTTACCTACTGAACATTCAGAGCGTGTGTGTGTGTGTGTGTGTGTGTGTGTGTGTGTGTGTGTGTGTGTGTCTGTACCCTGTGTGTGTGTTTGTGGGCATGTGTCTCTATGTGTGCATCTGTGAGTGTGCCTCTGTATATGTGCCCCATACATGCCTCTATGTGCCTCTATGTATGACTCAGTGTGTGTGTGTGTGTGTGTGTGTGTGTGTGTGTGTGTGTGTGTGTAAGAATGACAGGAAGGATCACGGATTTGATGTGCACATTTTCTCATTACGTTAATGGGATTAATTCCCAAGAAGATTCTGGAACAGTGGTTTATTTTGTGTAGTCCTCAGCTCAGTCTACTCCCTTTCTTCAGCTCTGTCACTCGGAATTTAATCGCTGTAGAACTGGGCAGGGCATGAAGAAAACACAAGTGTCATAACAAACACGCTTCATTTCTAGTAAGGCTGTTACCTTGATAAAAGCCTTTTAATTGAAAGTGGTTCCTTTACAAAGACCAGGGCTCACAACACCTTCCTCTCGACACAGAAATATTTACATAAAACACTTCCAGCCCCAAGCCGGGATGGAATTCTCAGCAGCCCCTCTCCTCCCAGGAAGCCGAGATGTTACCTTGCCGTGGCTGCAGCTGCTTCGGTGAACATACAACACTGGAAACGGAAACGTGTCTATTTCAGCCTCCTGCGTGCTAGCACCTGGGGGAGTCACTGCCTTCGCAACTGCGGTGGAAAGACCGTGCCCAGAGCTGGTGCCCACACAGTGCCCTTCCTCGTCTGGTTCCTTTCCACACAAGGCGTTAGTTTGATTCCAATAGCAGAGCTGGGCTCACCTTAGGAGTACAGCGAATCCCCGGATCACATCTGCAGCCCTTGGAGATTTCCTGATACGATCCAAGTCCGGCCACACTACCCAATCCTCCCTTCCTTTCTGAAGAGCCCCGCTCTTCTGGAGACCCTAAATAAGCCCTTGTCAACGGAATGCCATGGAAACAGCAGATCTTTGGCATAGCGGACCCTGTCATAGAGGCAGAGCAAAGTGACAGTAATATAACGTGTCCCCAGAACAAGGAGTGGATGAATTGCCCAATCTTGGCTCTTTGCCCAAACTCACCTTTTCTTAATGTACCTTCTAAGAAATTTTTTTAAAAAATTCTCTTTTACCCTTTCTTCATGTCATTACAAAGACCCAGTTTGGGTCTTCTCTCTGTCTCCCTGGCTGTCCTGGAACTCGCTCTGTAGACCAGGCTGGCCTGGAACCCATAGAAATCCACCCACCTGTCTCTGTCTCCTGAGTGCTGGGTTTACAGGGACGAGCCACCATGATCAACGGACCCATCCCTTCTGCCCTGAGATCTGACTGCTGGCCTATCAGGAGGGGAATGAAGAGACCGCTTCCTCCTGGCCCAGGTGTTTGTAAACAAGGCTCTCCCTTCTACAAAGGAAACGACACTGAGATTCCTCTCAGTGCATCAGAATTTCACCTCCGCACTACTCATTCAGGAAACCTTGGAGGAGGGTCCCCCACCTTCCACTCCCACCCCCACTCCCACTTTCCTTTTGGCAAATAGCTTCCAGATGTGGTGTGCAGAAAGCGCTTTATTAAAATATCACACGGTCGTCAATGCCCCATAATTTCTTCTTCTGTCACCTTGATCCGAAGATGAAATAACAAAGCACCAGTCTTGGGAAGCTGAAAGCACTGTGTGTTGCCTGTGATCAGTGTGAAAACTAAGGCGGCCTTGCCCTTCTGGCAGCGCCTCCAGCTACCCTCCCCTGTCTTTTCCAATGCACTTCACCGCACTGTGTAAAGTACTCATTTATCGGGTTCACCGTGGATCGCCCATCTCCTTTACGGCGATATGAGCACCCCAAAAGCAGGGTTCCTTGCTTTATTCACCGAAATACCTGAGACTCTAGAACCAGGCCTGACGCACTGTGCTTGCTCAGATAAACATGTTAAGTGAAAGAATGAATGAACAGATGGGTGAATGAGTGAATGAATGGCCAGTGTGTCAACCTCCATCCACTCCTGACCTCAGAGTTTTCACTAATGCTATGCAGCTTTTGTGCCTCCCAGGCCACTAAGTGCCCAGTGAGAATTTTCCAGGTCCCTTTCGCCTTC
The DNA here is from genome assembly GCF_049852395.1 of Peromyscus maniculatus bairdii. Taxonomy (NCBI): domain Eukaryota; kingdom Metazoa; phylum Chordata; class Mammalia; order Rodentia; family Cricetidae; genus Peromyscus; species Peromyscus maniculatus. The sequence goes on along the minus strand of NC_134865.1, from coordinate 43,332,218 downwards.
TCTAACTCCTTTTATCTGCTTCTGTGCCCCAAGTAATCATTTTTATCTCTGATAACAAGGTCTTTGGGTGTTTATGCTGCAACCTTTGTTTTAGTTTTATTTATTTATTTATTTATTTATTTATTTATTTATTTATTTATTTATTTATATTTATTTTACCACGGGTCATTAATTTTATCAAATTCCTAAAGAGATTTCAGGTAGGTCTCCATGTTGTCCTTTCCTTTCTCCTTTCCTGGCTCTCGGTCTACACAATTAGCGCCTCATATGGGCTTCTAATTGGCCTCCCCGCCAGGGGCTCTTTTGCTTTTGCTCATCGTGGTTTTGATCTCAGCAGCCCTTTTCCAAGCCGCTCTGTGATCTCTTAGAGCCCACCCTCCTGAGCAGTCAAAAGGCCAGGAGTCAGGTCTTGAAAAAAATAGAAAGTGTTGCACAAATGAGTAGCTGTATGCCGAGGTGGAGGAAGGAACCCGGAGAAGATCAGAATTGGCAGTCCGCAAAGGTAGAAATCCCTGCTGGGAAGACATGAGGCCAGGCAATCCTCAATCCATAGAGGGGAGTAACCAACGAAAACAGCATTCCAGGAAATAGTTTGGTGAATGGATAAGGTTGCTGTGAGAGGGAAGACTGAAAAGTTGTGAGCTGTTTGACAATTAGCAATTGCCTAGTGAGTGCCCGTTATATTTCAGGAAGTGTCAAAGATATCGAGGAGAGGGCAGAAAACTTCTTGGGATTCTGGGAAAGCACCAAAGACCAGTACAAGACAAGCCTAGCCTCTGTCTGATGCTTGTCTGGCTGCTTCTCCTGATCCAACATAATTGCTCAGATTAGAAATATAAATCAATATAATGTTTTTTTTATTTATTCTTTGGTACTCTCATACAGATGTCAGACTTTTAATTACATTCATTTATTTAGTGTGTGTGCATGTGGAAGAAGTCAGAAGCCAACTTTTAAGGCAGTTCTCTCCTCCTACCATGTGGGTGCTGGGAATCAGACTCAGACCCATCATCAGGCTCATTGGCAAGTGTCTCTTCCCACTGACCCATCTTGCCACCCCAATCTCTAAGATTTAAAATTAGCACCACTACATCAGCTCTCTCAAGTTTGGAAAAATCGAGGAAATGCTTCCTCTGAGTCAGGAATCCATAAACGCAGCAAATGTCCAGAGAGTAAATATCTTACTTAGCCATGGAACACTCTGCTACTGCACTAACTCAACTCTGCCATTGTAACACAAAAGCAGCCCCCCACACAATGGCTGTGCTCCAATAAAACTTTATTTAAAAAAAACAGATAATAAGCATGACAGACCATAGTTCACTGACCTTTGCTGTAAGATACTCTTCTTTAGCCAATGTTCAATTTTAGTTAGGAGAGATAGTGCCAGAAACTATAAAGAAAATAGTCCCCCACCCCTGCTACTTGTACTGGGTGAGGGAGCTGACCCTCCCCTTTATCAGCTGCAGCACTCAGAAAAGTGGACCATGCACCTTACCTGGGCAGCACAGCAGAACTGACCCTATTAATGAGGGAGCAGGTGAACTGCCCCAAGAACAAGAACATGGGAGACCTGGCCCCATCTCTCATCTGCCATATGGTGGCATGGGCAGAGGAGAGACATCCCCCCCCCCCCCCCCCGTGCACGCCATCAACACCTAGGCAGATTGGAGAGCTGACTCTGAGGTCATAAGAGTGGGAGAGCTGCCCCTGTTCCCCACCAGCTGTATAACTCTGGAGAACAGGCCCTGCACCTCACCTGGGCACCACGATAGAGCCAACCCCATTGGCAGAGGGGTGGGTGAGCCAGTCCCAAGGTTGTGAGCAGGGGAGAGTTGTCCCCATTACTCATCCGTCATGTGGCTGCATGGGCTGGAGAGAGATACATCCTCCCCCTACCCCACCCATCAACACCTGAGGCAGGTGGGAGAGCTGGCCCTAAGGTCATAAGAGGAGGAGAGCTGTCCCTGCCCCTCATCAGCTGCAGCACTTGGAAGAGTGGCCCCTACACCATGCCTGGACAACACAGTAGAGCTGGCCCTGAAAGTGTAGGTGTGGGAGAACCTGACCCTGAGGATGTGAAAGCAGAACTGGTCCCGCCCCTTGCTCATTGCTGCAAGGGGTGAACTAGCCAGGATAATGTAGGAAGAGCTCACCCTGGTGGTGAGGGTAGGGGAGAGCTGGGGCCTGACCAACCCTGCACCTACCCAGGCCCAGAACTAGCATTTATGAGTTGGCCCACCCCAACATCCACCCCTTCTATGATCTTCTAGAGCATGTGAAGGGGCCAGAGCTGCAGACCCAAAGCTGCAGGACATCCACGACACAGGGCAACAACAGGACATCCAAGAGGAGTCCCAATGAGCACCCAACATTGATGGTATCACAGAGGCCTCGAACCAGACCAATGACTCTTTGCAATGAAAACTTGCAAGTAAAGATATATGGATAAAAGAGTTTACTGCGTGACTCACTGTGTCACACTTCGGCTTCCATGACAAGACTGGTTTTTCTTTTTTTCCCTCCCTTAAATTTTATTTTATTTTATTTTGTGGGGGAGGATGCAAGGGCAGAGAGCGGATATGAGGAGACGGGGAAATGAATGGGATGGAAATGCACGATGTAAAAGACACAAAGAATAAACAAAAAAGGAAGTTAAAAAAGAAAATAGAGTGTCTCTAGTCTCTCTAAAGAGTATCATTACAAAGCCTCAAGACCTGGGACAGAATGCCAACTTGAAGGCACTGAGGATGTAGCTCATTGGTACATCCCTGCCTAGAAATGCATGCAGGAGGTCGGGTTTTGGTTCCCACTCCTGTAAACCCCACCAAAAGAGAGTTCCAACTTTACAACAAGCTGCAGTACATTAGAAAACTAAGCCACAGTTCCTTGATGCCTAAGATGAGAGTCAGATCCCTGGGTTCAGATTTCAGCTCGGAGGCCAGGCTCACTGGTAGAGAGCATTTGCCCACCAAGGGCAAGGGTGAATCCCCCAAAGCAAAAAAAAAAAAAAAAAAAAAAAAATCCCACCAAGGCAATCAGTCCCTTTCTATCTCTGTGAAGCTGGGCAAGACTCCTCTCTCTCCATGAACTTTTGTCTCTTCACACTGTTTTCCATGAAGATGAAAATTAGCTTCCTCATTGACTCAATGGGATTTTGCTTATCAAGGACGCCGGCACTAATTAAGCACTCTACAACTGTCGGTGATCACAGTTGTTGTTGTTATATTACTATGAAGTTTCCCAACACGTGGCTATTGAGACAATTTGTGAAAGGACGCCTTTCCTTATTCCACAGATTAAAAACAGGAGTGTTGTTCAGTTTACCACGGCACTGGGTAAACGTTTTTTCCACACCGCTGCAGGAAGCTGCCGTCACCCTGCAAGGCAGCCCCCGCGCTTCCGGGTGATTGCTTTCGAGTGGTTTTCACGTCCTGGAGATGATCATGCATAATGCATTATGCTTATGTCAGGTTGAAATTTTCCCATTGATTGGCCTCTTGCCTCCATCGAGGGCTTTGTGGGATGGGGAGTATTTTGTCTCTAGAGGAAGCTGCTCTTGCTTTCTCAGGCTCGTGAGCACAAAGGCTCTTTCAGGGATGGGTGTCTTCAAACCAACCAATGTGATTTTTGTCTCCAGTTACAACCAAGTTAAAATTCTGCTGTCCTCCTCAGACTTCCTGAGGTGGACGTGTGAGTGCCCCTACTTGTTCAGCACCTGCAGGAGAAGGGTCATGTGTAGCTCCTCCCATTTTGGGGAGTTGACACCCAGACAGAGTTAAAAAAAACTGAAACATTTGAGGTATTCTGTGACAGGCTACTGTGACCACAGTTTAATTCGAATAGTCAAGTACCTCTCAAAGTGGCATACAAGATTCCGTCGATCCCACTGTCTTGTGTGAACCAAGAACACTATGGCTGGACCTCTCATCTGCATGAGCTCCTCCAGGCCTATCTGTGTATTAACATGCATGGCAGAAACCTTCCGGCTGTTGGAGAAATGACCTCTTGAACCGGGGTGGGACCCTGTCTGTGGGTCATGTCATTGCTAGACAGTATGGTAGCCTTTTTTGCCAATTCAAAGGGTGTCGGGTAGCATCTTAGGTCCTCTGCTGTCTATCAGACAATCCAGGCTGCTGTATGTGTCAAGATCTTTGTTGGGAGCAATCAGCCAGAGGGGCAAAGGCGGTAAACAGTAATTAATATGCAAATTTGCAAGTATGTTGCCTCTAGGTTTCGGAGGCTTCTTTGTTTGTTTCCTAGTTGTGGACAAACCGGGGTTTGCCGTAACCATAATTAGCAGGATAAATATAAAATTAGGACATTAATAGTTAGCTGGCTTTTTAAAGACAGTAGTGGACCCCTGCTGAGTCTGAGATGCTGCAGCTCAGTGGGGGAGGGGGGGGCTTAAAAAATGATTTTTAAAATGCTGAAATGCCCATCTTAATTAAAAGGCAAACACTGAAATGAGTTTTTCATTTCAAAAATCATAGTTACTAGGCGACAATCATTGATGCACATATTAAAAATTAGTGTTTTTACATCAGTTGACCTTACTTTAATGGGGAAAAAAAGGGATCATTCTTCTCCAGTTGTGATAATGAAAAGTAGTATTTATTAAGCACTCAGCACCAGTTACCATACTGAGGGCTATTCCCCTGCCCCATCCATCCACACACACATCTGAGACACAGTAGCCCAAGCTAGCTTATACTTACTATGTCGTCCAGGCTGGCCTTGAACTCTTGATCCTCTTGCCTCTGACCCTCAAGTGCCTCAAGTGCAGAGATTAGGGGGGGGGTACACACGGGGGGACACGACGACATAGAGAGGGGATGGAGAAGGCATTTGATATCAGACATCTGCCTCCTTAAACTGCAGCCTGAGTTCTCTGTCACTCTTCAGTCCCATCCTTGGCCTTGGCCTGAAGCCCAGGGATCATTTTCATAAAGATATGGGACTCTGATGGGTGAGGTGGGACAGAGGGAGGAGAATTGCAAGTTCAAGACCAGGCCAGGCTACATATAGAGACCCTACTTCATTAAGCCAACCAACAAACCCAACTAAAGACGACAGCGAATTTAGACAGCCTATCTGGTGGGGAAAAAGAGAGATCTCACTGAATCATGCTCCTAAGAAATAATTGCTCATCCAGAAAAGTGCCCCCAAAGTGCTATCAAAAATTATTGTAAAAGCTGTAATTCTGCTCCCAATTAGTTTGCCTCTTCTCCATTATAACTGATTAGATGGTTTGTTATAATTTCCACTTAACATTCCATGAAGAAAAGGAAAACCAACTTGAGGATTAAGTGCTGTTTCAAAGAAAGCTCCCACTGCCTCTCTAAGTAGCTGCAGGTCCTCAGACTCCATCTGGCCACAAGACAGAGATGTCATGAGTGCCGTGTCCCACCTGAGAAGGAAGCACATGCAGGGACTTTCACACTCCGAATTCATTATTATCAGTTCAGACTTGCACCAGAAGAGAAGGCAGCTGGCATATGCCTGTGGGCTGACACCCATGAGGAAAGAGAAGTATACAGTCCTGGATCCACAAGCATCATGTACCTGTATGTCCATGAAGATGCCTCTGAGGAGGAACAGGGGTGACTGTCAGTGGAGAGGGCAGGCTGTGGTGAACACAGAGATAAATAAGATCCCTTCTTGGATGTTCTCAGGTCAGTGAAGCCCAGCAAAGAATCCAATCTCCACGCTTCTCCATCAAGCCTGACCTTCAGGAGGAGTGAGTTGGGGGTTGACCTCAAGGTGCCCTCAACTCACTTTTGAAACTTTCACAGCTCTGCTCTCAAAGATAAGGGATTGCCTTTTCTTTAGACTTTTGCTGTTAACTAAGGGCTAGGTGGTCTTAGTGGTACCTCAGCATCCTATATACCTGGCCAGCTCTTTATAATATAAAGCCACCTTCCTAGATGATGTACCTTCCTAGATGATGTACCTTCCTAGATGATGTACCTTCCTAGATGATGTACCTTCTTAGATGATGTAGTCTTAGCTTACCAACTTCAGAGAAGTAGGTATGATCATGCCCAAGATTTATCCTCCAGACGCCATAAGATGTTGTTTGTCATTTAACCCTACATGGCTTCTTTCACATTCAAAGGACATGAGCCTTACATAGACAGATTCCAGTTATGAACTTGGCTTAAAAGGAAGATGTCCAGACTGGAAAGATGGCTCAGTGGTTAGGAGCACTTGCTTTCTTCCTGAGGGCCAGGGTTCAACTCACAGCATCTACAGTACACAGCTCACAACTGCCTGTAACTCTAGCTTGAGAATTTGATGCCCTCTTCCAGCCTCCTTGGGTACCCACACACGCATGGCACATACACAGACATACACACATACATATAAATAAAAATGAAATCTTAAAAAAGAAAAACATCCTATTAGCTTTGCTCTCTCTCTCTCTCTCTCTCTCTCTCTCTCTCTCTCTCTCTCTCTCTCTCTCTCTCTCTCCTTCCCTCTTCCTCTCTTTTCTCTTTTTATGTAGTCTGATTCTATGTAGTATCTTTTGAGCATCAACCTCGACATTACTAGTTCAACTGTTATCTTTACTGTGTTAATAATGCATGTTCATTGCAGAACGAAGAAGAAATACAGACAGGAAAAACTCATCTGTACATTGTGCACCTGTGCATATGTGTGTGTGCGCGCGCGCGTGTGGCTTTACACACTTTTATCACAGGTCGGTTCAGATACCACACTACCAAAATCAACATGGAGTTGTTTCATCGCTCCAGAAACTCACTCATGGCACAGAGTGATACAATTGCCATCATCCCTGTCCCTCGCACCCGACATGCACCAATTGTCACCTCCTGTCTCTAATTCCGCTCACTTAAGAATGTCATAGGAATGGACTGAAGTAGTATGTGACATTTTAAAATGGGCTTTTAAAGCTTAGCTCAGGACTGTGGATGTAGCTCAGTGGTAGAGCACTTGTCTGGCACGTACAAGGCCCTCGGTTCAATCCCCAGTACTGCAAACAAACCAACAAAAATCTGGCATAATGCCTGGGTATCCACCAAGTTGTTGTAGGTGTTAACAGGTTATCACTTTTCTGTACAGAATAATGTTCTGTAGTTGAACCTGCCATAGTCTGTTTAAAGTATTAATGCACTGAAGTATCATAGGGCTTGATTTTGGGGGCTATTAAATGTAAAACAGAGGGAGCTAGAGAGATGGCTCAGTGGTTATGAGAGTGTAACACTGTTGGGGAGGACCTGAGTGTGTTTCCCAACACCCACATCAACTCACAATTGCCAGTTACTCCAGCTTGGGGGATCCGATGCCTCTGGCCTCTGAGGACACATTCGTGTGTGTGTGCACACACACACAACTAAAAATAAAACAACCAAACACCTGTGTATGTGATTTTATTTGCAGGTAAGTTTTCACTTCTTGTAGATAAATGTTCATACATAGGACTTATGGATTTTTGTTTGTTTATGTTTTGAGAAAAGGTCCTGCTATGTAGCCCAGGTTAGCCTCAAATTCAATATCTTCCCATATCAGCCTGTAAAGTGGTGAGATTATAGGTGTGCAGCACCATGCCTGCCTCAATTTTTGGATTATAGGATAAATAGCTTTTAGTGTAGTTTTGATCAGGAACACAAAAATGTAGCTGGAGAATTTCTCTGCAGCTCCCGCCAAGTCCCACCAGTCCCAGAGCCCACTTATAAAATAAACACACAGACGCTTATATTATTTAAACTGTTTGGCCTAATGGCTCAAGCTTCTAGCTATCTAGTTCTTATAGCTTAAATTAATCCATTTCCATAAATCTATACCTTGCCATGTGGCTCATGGCTTACCAGCGTCTTCACATGCTGCTTGTCATGGCGGCGGCTGGCAGTGACTCCCTCCGCCTTCCTGTTTTCTCTGTTCTCCTCTCTGTTAGTCCCACCTATACTTCCTGCCTGGCCACTGGCCAATCAGTGTTTTATTTATTGACCAATCAGAGCAATTTGACATACAGACCATCCCACAGCACAAAAATAGTTTCTAAAGTGGTTGTACCAGTCAACCACTATGTCCTCATTAACGCTTGGGTTGGGCACCATCTTTATTTTAGGTTTGGGGATGATTCTGGTCTATTCCTTTTGTCTTGTCTTTCATCTGGCTTTGAATTTGCTCTGGATTTTTTAGGATTGTTAATAAAGTGCGATTAAGCGATTGCTGCACTATGATAAGCTGGGGTACATTTGAAAAACCCCAGGAGTCTCTCTGGAATCACATCTTATGGGACAAATCACATGTGAACTGAATGGGATTCTCTCTTTAACCCACAGAGACATTGTGTCTTCACCAGGCTCCGAGTGACACATGACTAGCTCTTCTCTTGTTAGGCTGCACGAAGCAAACAGCACAGCCACCGGCCACTTACTGTTTCCGCTTTTCAGGGACTGTGAGAGTGCCAGGAGCTGGTGTGCCAGCTGATATGTCATGGCCAATGACAGTGAACGATGCCCGGATCAGTGAGAAATGTAGGACACGGGGACACCCTCGTGGAATGTAGGAGAGACAGTCTAGGGGTTAAGCTCTTACGTGGTGGTTTTTGCTATTGTGTTGTGTAAATCTACAACGGTTCATCTACAGATAATGTATCTATACTGCAGAAGAAAAATCCCCTTGAGAGCAATGGGATCAATAGAAATGAGTACTTGATGAAATTTAAGTACTTAAATTCAGTTTAAGAAACAAATGAAATACCTTTCTTAGAGAAAACATTTGTTGACATTCACCATCTCCATGGGGTCGTAACATCGCTGACGGCTGAAGAACCAATAGCAAGCAGTTAATACTTTAAGAATAGGCTGGCAGGACAGTTACCTACTAAGGCTTCAACAGGCACATGCCACTCCAGAAGCAAGACTTCTGGTTCAGACCGGATTACTGTCCTCTTAAACATACTTCAACATTATTTTCAGCTCAGAACAGTCTTTCACATGTGGCAAGTAAAACATTCCATGCTACCCGCTGTGGCCGTTGGCAGGATTGTTGAACATCACCAGTTCTGTGTAAGTGTCATCATTTGCTCCAAATATATATTTTTTTTCTTTCTTTTTTTTTTCTTTTTGGTTTTTCGGACAGGGCTTCTCTGTGTTACAGCCCTGGATGCTGTTAGACCAGGCCGGCCTTGAACTCACAGAGATCCACCTGCTTCTGCCTCCTGAGTGCTGGGATTAAAGGCATGTGCGCTACCACATTGGACTCAATACAAAATCTTTTGATTGAAACGATGGCTGGCTGGATGTTTTTATCCAATCCAAGTAAAGCTTCTGGCTGATAATCTTTCCACACCCAATATTACTGTGAATGTAACTGAAAATTCTACTTAAAAGTTGGACGTTGAACCTGGTGTGGTGGCACACGCCTTTAACCCCAGCACTCGGGAGGCAGAGGCAGGTGAATTTCTGAGTTGGAGGCCAGCCTGGTCTACAGAGTGAGTTCTAGGACAGCTAGGACTACACAGAGAAACCCTGTCTCAGAAGAAGAAGAAAAAAGTCGAACATTGAAAAATAAAACGATTTATGTGGTGACAGCGATACCCACGTTGACGAAGCAGAACGGAAGAATAAAAACAATGTTCTCGGGGGTCTAGTTCAAGTCCAGCCTGTGCAGTATAGCTGGACCCTGTCTCCAAAACCAAAAGCCACCGTCCTAGTCTGCCTTCTGTCGCTGTGATAAAGACCACCACGACCAAGAGCAGCTTGGGGAGGAAAAAAAGGGGGTTATTTCAGTTTATACTTGCAGTCCATCAAGAAGGGAAGTCAAGGCCGGAACTCACCACAGGGGACTGAACCGAAAACCATGGGGAACTCTGCTTCCCTGGCTGGCTCAGTCTGCTGCCTTATTCCACCCAGAACCCCTGCCCAGGAGTGGCTCCTCCCACAGTGGGCTGGGCCCTCCCACACCATTCATTAATCAAGAAAATGCCCGCACAGGTTCCTTCCAGGCTGTTCTGATGGAGCATTTTCTTAATTAAGGTTGGCCTTCCCAGGTGACCCTTAGTGTACGTCAAGCTGAAAAAAACAAAAAACAAAAACACCACACCAGACAAACAAACAAACAATTTCAATGTTCTCCAGCTGTGAAGCAATAATGGACTAAAAACTGCTGAGGTACCAGGTCTGGTGGCTCATTCCTGTAATCCCGGCATTTGAGAGGTCCATGGAGGAGGATCACAGGCACAGGGCCAATCTTAGCCATTCATTAAGTTTGAGGCTGAGCTTGTACTGTGTGAGACTCTGTTTAACAAAAACAAAAAACAAAAACATTTTTTAACATTAAGGACTGATGTGATAGTCAAATAATTTATGACATCAGAACAAGCTGTAACAAAGACACTATAATTTAGACAAAAATATAGAGAAATACGATTTGATAGCCAATGTGTTACTGAATTACCAAATACTGGCAACATGCACTCTCCCCTCCCTGCAAAGTACTTACAGGATGTTAGAAACGCCTGAGCCTTTGAACAGCTGCCATTGTTTGTATTTTCAGACATGGTCTTGCTACACAGTCTAAAGTGGCTTTGAACTCAAACTTGATATCCTCCTGCCTCTGATCCCACATCCTAGATCTACAGATGTTCCCCAGCCCCCAGGTCAGAACTCATGTGTTACGTGTTACGTTCTAAAGATGGGTCTTCTAAATTGGTCTTCAAAATAGTTAGAAATACTGAAAACATCAATTGAATGGAATGACAGATACTTCCATTTTTGAAGTGTAATGAAATCGCAGTTGTTGGTAACAAAGCTTATAAGTAGGGAAAGCAGAGGGGAAGTGAACGCCTCAGAAGGGGGTGGCCTGGGCCGCAGGTGTGATTGGGAAGGACGTAATTGTGATTTGGAACATCCCAGCTTCTGGGCATATCTCTTGGTGACATTCTCGTTTCAAGTGGATGAATGTATACTCCGTGCCTGAGTGGAAAGAAATCAGAGGTCATTAGGTTAGGAACTTCTACATTTGGTAAAAACATTTTAGAGATCTGTGGTGTCAAGCATGGCTGTCCACGCCATTAACCCAGCACTCCAGATGCAGAAGACGGACTTAGGCAGGAGGATCTCTCTGAGTTTGAAGCCAGCTTGATCTACATAATGAGATCCTGTCTCAAGTGCTGTGTGTGTGTAGAAATTCATGGAGACAACTTTATTCAATGAGTTTTTGGATTTAAAAATCATTTGTTGAAATTCTCTAAATAGAGACAAAAAATACAGTCCTGGTGAAAACAAACTGGTCTGAAGCATTCTATTTTCACTGAAAATTGAATTATTTGCCACAATTCAAATAAAAATTAAATTGATTAAGGTTTTATTTAGCATAATTTTCTTGTAGTAAATATTAAAATTTTAAGTGAATCTAGGTCTGATGGCACATACCGGTAATGCCAGTATTGGGGAGGTAGAGGTGGAAAGATCAGATCAAGTCCAGCCTCAACTATATAGCAAGTTTGAGGCCAGCCTGGGCTACATGAGAACTTTTCTCAAAAATCTTTTTAACTCAATAAAACTATATTTAACAATATATTCATAAGAAAAATACCAGTGGCACATTAGACAGACTATTACAAAACTGATTAAATCACATTATTATATCAAGAGTAATTTAAAAGAAAAAAGAAGTCAGGCATAGTAGCACTCGCCTTTAATCCCAGCACTCAGGAGGCAGAGGTAGGTGGATCTCTGTGAGTTCAAGGACAGTCTGGTCTACAGAATGAGTTCCAGTACAGCCAGAGCTACATAGTGAGACCCTCCCCCACCAAAAAAGAAAAAAATAATGACTGTGATTATATCCTTTTCTATTTTATATTTATACATATATTACATTTGTTTTGTTTTGAGACAGGGTGCACACTGCACCAGCCATGTATTACATTTTTATGTACTTATTTGTTTACTGAGGCAGGTTCTTGCTATGTTGCTTAGGTTGGCTGTGAACTCCTTTGAGGTCAAGCAATCGTCTTGCCTTAGCCTCTGAAGTGCTGACATCATCATGCTCAGCAAGAGGGATTTAACCCAGGGCTTTGTACATGGGCGAACGTCCTAAGATTGAGTTCTACTTCCAGCCCTATAGCACATGATTCACAAGCTTGTTAATGTGTGTATAAGTGTTCTTTTTACTCTTCAGAGTGTCCACGCTTGGATGATGAGCTACAGGCCCTTTCTGTTCCTAAGGCATCACTTTCAGAGTGATCATTATTCCACACACTAGACTGAGGCAGGTATGTGCAGACTCAGGTCTCACAGAACAGTTGATGAGTCACTGGGCTTAGAATGAGGGTTTGAGTGGCTAATGACATCCCCACACTGGACGAACTGTCTCCATGGTTATCTACCAAATACTGTAGAGCAGGGCTGGAGAGACGGCTCAGTGGTCAAGAGCACACACACACACACACACACACACACACACACACACACACACACACGTTATGCTTGCAGGGGACTGGGTTCAACTCCCAGCATCCACACGGTGTTCACAATCATCCATAACTCCAGTTCCTGGAGATCTGACCACCTCTTCTGACCTCCCAGGGCACCAAGCACCCACATGGTGCACACAAACACATGCAGGCGACACACAGAGAAGATGAACAATTTTTAAATAATAATTTAAAAACTATTATAGTGCTCCCCCTCCCTTATGGAGAAGGAGGTAGAGGGAGGAGACTGTGGTTCTGTCAGTCCCGAGAAGATGGATGCTCCCTGCTGCTTGTAGAGCATAAAGATATTCCTAGTACTTTCCAGTTCTATAAAGAACCGAATAAGCCGGGCGGTGGTGGCGCACGCCTTTAATCCCAGCACTCGGGAGGCAGAGCCAGGCGGATCTCTGTGAGTTCGAGGCCAGCCTGGGCTACCAAGTGAGTCCCAGGAAAGGCGCAAAACTACACAGAGAAACCCTGTCTCAAAAAATCAAAAAAAAAAAAAAACAAAAAAAAAAAAAAAAAAAAAAAAGAACCGAATAAAGGGCCCTAAAGTCCAACATTGTCCTGAGCGAGAAGAACACATTCACCATTCCCTTCCATGACGCCCTTAGCCGTGCCTGCTTCCCATGATAATCTGATGTCAATGGTCCAAACTGCTAAGTGCCGAGGGACTCACTGAAAGATGTATCCCAGATGGTGTGCCACAGAAATAGCCTTAACACGTTCTGTGGCTAATTCCTTGGGTTTGGGTTTTGTTTGGTTTGGGGGACACAAATCCATGCTAGGCAAATGCTCTACTTCTTCTACACCCCTAAAAAAAAATCCCAAAAAACAAAGGAACAAAAACAAACCTGTGCCCACTTTGAGCAGCACATAAACCTGTCCAGACTTAGAGACACTGAGCAGCACAGAATGTGAATGTTGAAACCGGACACCACCTCAGCTACGTCCCCTTGAGCGTCAGAACTCCTTCTCTGGTAAGAATGATAACAGTCCCTTGTACATATGAGAATTGGCAGCAGGCAGGATAATTTTTCTTAAAATACAATGAACAATGCCTGTTCCCATCTATAAGGAAGGAAACAATTTCTCTCAGGAACTATTTTTTTCCCCTAACAAAATGTTTTGATTAGCACCTTATAGTCAAAACCTGAGCTTGGGTCATGATTTGGAAAGATATCAATGGGGAAAACTTGGAATCATAGCTAAATTTCAGATATGAAGAGAAATATGAAGAGCTATTTAATATGAACCTCTCCATGACAAGCAACCAGTGACTCCAGACTCACTCCTCTACTGCAGCTGTCCCAGGACCTCTAACAAAAATACAACCAGGCCACCTGACTACCTCCTCAGGAGTGGCATTTTTGGAAAAGGCCCAGATGGAGCCATCAGCAAGGGCATGAAACTTGCACAGTCACACAGGCCCCCAGCTTCAAAGAACCCATACTCCATTGCTTCCCTTGGCCATCTTGCCTCGTTTTCATCTTGCACGACCAGCCCTGCTTCAGGAACAGGGCTGTCCTTGAGTAAATGGGACAGACAAGGAGAGAGATCCAGAGGGCCGGCTACATCAAGTGTAAGAATGCAGGGGGGGACACATAACAAGAGCTTCCAGTGACCCCAAGGGGCCAACCTCAATCTTTGTGACAACATAGGACTTCCACAGAATCCAACTGTATGCAGTTTTCAAAGTCAACCCAATATGGTCTACGTTAAACTAAAATAGGCAATGGATGATAGACAATTAGCAAGATTGTGTGTAACCTGCTCACACGCAGTTGTGCTCAGGAAATGGTGGGTCCTTTTACTCCAGGATCACGTGTAGAGCAGCAGTGAGGAAGTGCACACAGAGTGCACATATGCCCAGTGAATGCACACGCACGTGTTTGGGCCCTTCTCTCCTTCTTTCTTCTCAATAGCGCATCTCAGGATGTACAGATCCCGACCCTAAGATCCATGTGCTCTGACTCAGAGATGTGTTGTTTGTGTCGTAATTTCTCCTGTTGTAGCTTTACCACCATCGCCAGAGCCAGACTAATGAGGAAGAGAAAGTGCTAATTGGAAAGTAGGAGGGGGCAGCTGTAACGAAAGCATCCCACTCTCAAGTGTTTATGGAGAAATAATTGGAACACAAACAGTAGGCAGGGCCTTGTCTCTCTGTGAGCCCCAGCCTTCATCAGGATCATTTGGCCTTTGAGAAGACCAAGGAGCAGAAAGAACGCCTTTCACTCCAAACAGAAGGGAGGCTGAGTACCCAGATGCCTTGGACCTGAGGCCTGTATCTGTACCTGGAAGCTTTCCTGTGTCCCACCCAGTCCTGCAGTCACTCAGACCCAAGTACACACACAGAGGCTTAATATATCAATTAGTTGATACTAATATATCAAATAAGAACTGTATGGCCATGGCCTATGGCTCAATTTTCTTGCTAGCTAGCTCTTATAACTAAACTCAGCCCATTTCCATTAATCTATGTGTTGCCACATGTTCCATGGCTTTACCTGTGTGCCATGACATGCTGCATCCTGCACAGCAGGATGGCATCTCTCTCTCTCTCTCTTCTCTCTCTCTCTCTCTCTCTCTCTCTCTCTCTCTCTCTCTCTCTCTCTTCTCTTCTCTTCTCTCTCTCTCTCTCTCTCTCTCTCTCTCTCTCTCTCTCTCTCTCTCTCTCCTGTCTTTCCTCTTCCTGTCTCTCTGCTTGGATTTCTGCCTGCCTCTAAGCTGCCTTGCCATAGGCCAAAGCAGTTTATTCATTAACCAATGAGAACAACATATTATCTATTTGCTTATTCTGAAACCCATTTACTTTCCCATTTGAGGTTGAACAAGAGTCTTCCTCATAGACCACACTTCCACAGCTCCCTGATACCTCTAGTGCAGCAGTTCTTAACTTTCCTTTGTTCACTGCTGGGGGGGGTCCGTGACCCACAGGTTGAGAACCACTGCTCTAGTGCCTCATTCTTGCATGGTTCCAGGGATGGACCTGGCTGGGACTGGGATGCAAGGTAATGAAGAAAACATAGACACATAGAAAAGTTGGAATCAGGGAGACTGGGCTCTCTGATGGGGGAACCAAAGCACCCCAGAAGCTCCGTCTATTATATATAGTTGACCAGCGAGGCTGGGTTATTAAACACAGCTGACCAAGGAGGTGGATTTCTCTTGGAGCGTCTCGGTGTTGAGAAGCAGGCTTCAGGCTGTAAATACCTGCGGGGAGAAAGCTGTGGTGGATCTTTTCTGCACACTTCCTCAGGGAAGCCTTTGTCGTTTTCCCCTAGGGTCCGAGGCTATGGTTCTAGACTTGGCCATGACCATGTCAAACAGTACACATCCACTCAGGATTTCATTCATTCAGGGCTTTCTCTCCTTCCCACATTCTAGAAAAAAAGAACGGAGCATCCACATACTTTTTTCCCCTGTAAAAATGTTTGTTTGTTTGTTTTGTGTATGTGTGTGTATGTATGTAGGGATGGGAGGATCACTTACAGGAGTCACTTCTCTCCTTCCTTGGGTTCTGGGTTCTGGGAACAAAGGTCATCCAGCTTGGTATCCAGTGCCTTTACTCACTGGTCGCCACCCTGGCCCACACCTAAAGTCACATGATGTCATGATTGCCCAAGACAGGAAACAGACACTTGACTCTGGGACTTGGTTTTGTGATGTAAATAGATGAAGCTGGGCATTTGTTAGACACTAACTCCATGTTACTGTCTTGAATGCCCGAGAGAGGCTCACCAGCCTTATTTTCTAGTTCTTATCCAGACAGGAGATGTGGAAGTCAGAATTCTTTCCTTTTTGCTCTCAGGTTTTCGGGTTCTTGCTTTGGGGCAGGCTCTCAGGCTGTACCTCAAACTGGCCTTGATGTCTCTGGCTGAGGGTGACCCTGAGCTGCTGCCCCTCCTGGCCCTCGCTCCCAAGTGCTGGGATTACAAGTGGATGCCACCATGCTCAGCCCAAGAATTCTACAGTGACTCATTGAACCATACCTGTAAGCTGCTTCTAACCAGCACAATATGATAAAGATAATGGGACATCATCCTTACGGTTTTGAGACGCTATATGGGACTTTTCAGATGTACATACAGTCCCAAATCAGCTTATTTGAATGAGAATGGCCCCCATAGGCGCATACATTTGAATGCTTGGTCCCTAACTGGTGGAACTGTTTGGGAAGGATTAGGAGGTGTGGCCTTGTTAGAGGAGGCGTGTCACTGTGTGTGGGCTTTGAGGTTTCAAAAGCCCAAGCCAAAAGGCTGGATCTGGTGGAGCACAATTTTAATCCCAATACTTGGGAAGCAGAGGCAGGAGGATCTCTGTGAGTTTGAGGCCAGCCTGTTCCACACTAGAGAGCTCTAGGACAGTCAGGGGATACACAGAGAGACCCCTGTTTAGAAAAAAGAAAAAAGAAAAGAAAAGAAAAATCACAACAGGCCCAGTTTTGCTCACTGCCTCTGATTTGTGGACCAAGATGTAAGGCCTTAGTTCCCACTTCCGTGACACGTCTCTCTGTCTGCTGCCATGCCCCCAACCACAATGGTCTTGAACTCACCCTCTGAAACTATAAGCAATCCCGCAATTAAAAGCTTTCTTTTATACGTTGCCTTGGTCATGGTGTCTCTTCATAGCAATAGATCAGTAACTAAGATCACTGACCTTAAATTAAGAGAGATTATATGGGTTGTCTTGACCCAATCAGACCCTGTTGTGGAATATTATTTTGAGGTGTGTTACTTTTGTTTATGTTGCATTTATTTAACTCTGTGAAGCTGTGTTACTGTGCCTGTATAAAACACCTGATGATCTAATAAAGAACTGAACGGCCAATAGTGAGGTAGGAGAAAAGATGGGTGGGGCTGGCAGGCAGAGAGAATATGTAGAAGGAGAAACCTGTGAGGAAAAAGAAGAAAATAGTCAGAGAAAGAGGAGGACTCCAGGGGCCAGCCACCCAGCTACACAGCAAGCCACAGAGTAAGATTTACAGAAGTAAGAGAACAGGAAAAGCCCAGAGGCAAAGATAGACGGGATAATTTAGGAAAAGCTGGCTAGAAACTAAGCCAAGCTAAGGTTGGACATTTATAATTAAGAATAAGCTTTCATGTGTGATTTATTTGGGAGCTAGGTGGCAGGCCCCCCAAAAAAGCAAAAACAAACAAAACAAGACCCCTTCAAAGGGAACACTGAAGATCAGAAATAATGGTTTTTGTTTTTTGGGGTTTTTTTGGTTTTTCAAGACAGGATTTCTCTGTGTCGTTTTGGTGCCTGTCCTGGAACTCACTCTGTAGACCAGGCTGGCCTCGAACTCACAGAGATCTGCCTGCCTCTGCCTCCCGAGTGCTGGGATTAAAGGCATGCACCACCACTGCCAGGCTAGAAATAATGGTTTGGAAGCAGGAGGCTACCATAAATTGTACAGCTACAAGACAATGAGTCTGGCTGACAGCTATATGACTATGAAGGAGGATCTAAGCCTCCAAGGAGACCCTGGCTGCCAACACGGCGATTCCAAGAAGTGCCACTACCCTCTGGAACTGATTTTCAGGTCATTTGCTGTGCAGTTGCACATAGAAAACAGTCAAGCCAGATATGGTGGCACCTGCCTGCAATGCAGAACTCAGGAGGCTGGAGGAGAACGCCCATTGGTTTGGAAACCAGTGTAAACAACTGGAAAAGACCCTGACTCAAAAGCCAAACAAACAAACAAAATCAAAAATGAAGAAAGGACCAAAATTAAGAATAAGGGCTAAATAGGAAAACCTATCAATCTCTCAGTGACGCTACAGGCTAGATGGCATTTCAGTTACAGCTGACTGGAAATGCGCAGGTGCCGGGAGTCACAGACTGAGCTCATCTCCCGACAGGAAAATATCGAGCAAGGCCATAAAGGATGCCTTTTCATGTGGGAAATAAAACCTACTCGCATGTGATTATCACCTGATGCACACTCAGAGGCCTGGCTGCTTTACTGCCTAAGTCAGACTTCTTATTGCAGAACGGAGAGAAAAGCAAACACAAATTTGGAAGCTATTATCCTCCAGCACGTCTGTGTACAAGGGCAGCAGTTCTGGCTCCCCCAGAGCATCTTTGAAGGATAATCCCATGCACTGCGCCTGTCCTGTCCAACACGCCAGCCAGTCAACACGTACGAAGATCTTTCAGGTAATTAAAGACCGAAGCATGTGAATCCTGAGCTCACTGCAGGGCACTGCTGTTTGTACTGCATCTAGAGAAAAGAACCGAGCTCCACTGAGGTCCAGAAGCTTTGAAAACTCCTCAGTAATTTTTAGTATCGAATCTCCTGTGTCTTAAGAGAGAGAGGCACATAATCGAAAGAACTGCCTTAAAGCAAACTGCTGTTAATGCTTTAGTTCTTGAGAGGTTGAGTGAACTTCGTCATCAGATGAACCTCATTCTCAATGCTCTTGGTGGGGGGGGGGGGTGGCTTAGCATCTGAAGGAATTCTACAGGACAACAAATTAGTTTGGGGTGGGATAATTAGTTAGCCAACTTAGAGTTTGTTTTCCTGATACAGATTTTTGTACATCAGGATTTCCCGAAGGGGAGAATTGGTGAAACTACACTCAGTTCATTTTCATCAAGTGACCCCAGGAACCTTGGCTGGCGGGAGGCAGGCGTCCCAGATGGGGAACGCCGGGAGGCAGCAATATGAACCCAGATGGACGCTGAAGAAGAGAACACTGAAGGGGGCCGTCGGGAAGGTGTGTCCACCAGGAAGCCTATGGACCCCCAAAGGCTTCTGGGTAGGATACGGACATAGCTTTAAGCCAGTGTATGAAAGAGAGAAAGCTCCAAGATTCGGAAATAGCATCTTACCTGTGATGGGGACTATTGCTGGGAATGAGACCCAGAACTCCACACATGCTAGATACATACACTATCACAGAGATACACCCCCAAGCCATGTGTCCTACCAGACCCCAACTGATAAAGCCTTAGGCATACTAGCTTTGTCGCTCTGTGCCCATCTCCTACCTATAAACTGAGAAAAATCAGTGTGGATTCCGTCAGTTCCTGCGAAGAGTAAACACAGAACCGCAACACAACACAATACCCAGTACTTTGTTCCCCATCCGCTGTTGCTACGTAGCACAAAAACGCTAGAGAGGCCCCAGTAATTCAAAACTGAGCTGCACCTGGAAGAAACAAGCTAAGACCGAAGGCGATGAGCATGCCTCCAGGATGAGCGCGCCTCCAGGAAGACGTGTTTCTCCAGCAGCGGCAGGTCTCTGTCACCTCCAGTCCCATGGCTTCATACCGCGTTTCATCTGTGTGTCATTTGGGATGGCAGATCGTCCCCGCCTTATAGCGCTTGGACTGTCTCACGGTGCAAAAGCAATGTGCGTCCAAGAGCAGCCATGCTGCCCATTTTGAGTTCCGAATTCTGCCCCGCCCACCCCAAGCTACCATGATTCAGTAGGAGCCTTGCCTAGCAGCCATAGCTCACAGATGGCGACACAACCGTGAGAGATGAGAGTATAATCTACGATCACTTAGGATTTTCTGCAGGTTACGAGTGGTGTACTGTGTTTCCATTCAATCAGTTTATCAGGGTAAAGCCCCACCCCAAACCTGGGTACATCTGGAGAGTGAAGAATGTTGGGAATAATTAGCCGCTCTCTACAGTCCCAGGAGCCCATCACTACAGGGGGAGAGGTTGGGTACCAGCTCCCTATGGAGCAAATACACAAAGCTTGTGTAAGTCCTGGGCACCCAGCACATTCTTCCCAGAGACAAGGTATCATCAGCCAGACTGTTTTTCCGAGAGCTTCAGCAAACTCCCCACCCAGTACATACGGGCTCCCCTGCATTCATCTCCTGTCTTGATAACACATCAACTGCCACGGAATAGTGCCAGCTCCCGGAAACACCCAGCTCTTTGAAAAGCCCGGAGACTACAATAGCAAGGAGGGTGCGTCCCTTCAGAGTTTGACGTGGTAAATCCTCTCTCGCTGAGCTGCCAGCCTAAAAGCTGGCTCTCTCTTTTGTTAGGAATTCTGGTCACAAAAACCTCCAATAAAATGCTGCAGGCGCATCAATAAAGGATATAATGAATCAAATGAGTCTCGTTCCCTACATTTACATGCAAAGTATATCAAAGGAGCATCCCGCGTGTTCCCGAGACCACACAATGGATTCTTTTGTGTGAGGGGGGAAGAAGATACACAAAGCCGAATTAGGAAGCAATTCCAATTAAAAGGGTTGTGTTTAAGGCTCCCAAGACAATGCAGCCTTTGCGAGACGGTTAGCTATTAGTAGTGTCTGGCTGCTGAGGTGGTTCTAGGGTAATTTAACTGGAGCCCAGTGGAAAGGAACACATCAATCCTACCCCTTGGTCCCAGGCTCTGGGTCAGTCCCAACTTCCCCAGCGTGATCTCCGGGATAATGATAACACCTGCCTAAGAGGGTTGTTATGGGAATGACAAGAAGTAAGGCACGTGGATGACTCTGGACAGGGCCAGGTGCTCCCTAAGCAGTCTCTCAACTACAGTTATGACTTCCTCCCTCACCCTCCAGTGCTGGCACCGTGTCTGGCATCATGGGCCAGAATCACCCAGATAACAAGTGAGCAGGCTCCGGAGTATGTCTGGGTACGGATGCCACCTGGTATGTAGTGAAGGGAAAGTTGTCCTTTGTCACAAAGGCCTTTCAGACAAAGTCAAGCCCAGGGCGGGTAGGATGGTTCAGTGGGTGAAGGCGCTTGCTGCCCAGCCAGAGGATCTGCGTTTGATCGCCAGGATCCATCCACATGGTGGAAGGAGAGAACACATACACTACATAAAATAAATAAATGTAATACTTTTTTTTAAATTACTAATTTTTTTTTAAATCAGAAGTTAGGCACAACTTTTTATCCTAGAGAAATGGCTCCTTTGTTCAAAGCTTGGAAACCTAGGAGATGCGTCATTTCAACTAACGCCCACATTTCCTCCACCCCTTTCGTTTTTTGTAGCTTTAGGATCAGAATTAATAGATTCCACCTCAAAGATTAGTCATTTCCTGCCGGATATTTTCTGTAGTTTTAGTCCAGATTCTCCACTTAACTTCCTTCCTTCCTTCCTTCCTTCCTTCCTTCCTTCCTTCCTTCCTTCCTTCCTTCCTTCTTTTTTTCCTTCCTTCCTTCCTTCTTTCCTTCCTTTCTTCCTTCCTTTTTTTTTTTTTTTTTTTTTTTTTTTGAGACAGGGTCTCACCATGTAGCCTTGAATGTCCTGGAATCACTATATAGATCAAGCTGGCTCTGAACTCACAGAGGTCTTCCTGCCTCTGCCTCCCCAGTGCTGGGATTAAAGGTGAGTACCACCATGCCCAGCCATCTCCACTCACCTTCAATAGACTCTACCAAGGCTGTTTCACAGCTTCTCAAAGCTGGCAAAAAGGCAACTCTGCATCAGCTCAGCTGTGCAGTTGGGGCACCCCGGTGCCTTTGTATGTGTGGAGACTCACGCACCTAAAACACAGGAAGACACGCATTCACCCTTCCCCCATCACCTGGATCACCAAAGTGTGGCAGGAAGGTGTGTGTGAGGGAGGGGTATCAAGATTAACATGGAAGAAAGCAGCCTCTAGAAAGACTGGGAACTCCCGTCAACAAGGCTACCACTTAAAGGTCAGAGCATGCTCAAAAAGAGTGGGTGCCATAGATCTATGAGGTGAGAGCTATGAAAGTAGCTGTTCTCTGTGGTCCAGAAAATTACCTATGACGGCCATAATTTTGACTTGTAATGAAGAAGTTTATTAAGTACACTGTAAACAAAAGCAAAAGAATAAATGGTAAGTAGCAGAGAGAGAGAAACCGTAATAAGACGGCAAAAATCATCAAATCAAGAGCGCACAACATCCAGCGGAGAAAACTGGAGCAGCCTGACTGAGGGAGCCAACAAAGGTAGCATCAGATCCTGAGCTAACACCACCGAGCAGAACGCAGTGGGCCAAACAACTCCTCTGGAATCAGCCTCAGGCAGAACAGAGCAAGCCAGTCTCTCCATGGGATGAACACTAGTATGGTGGTTTGAATAGGAACGGCCCCCATAGACTCATGTGTTTGAATGCGTGGCCCAAAGGGAGTGGCACTATTAGGAGGTGTGGCTTTGTTGGAATAAGTGTGAACTTGTGGAAGGAAGTGTGTCACTGCGGTGGCCGGCTTTGAGGTTTCATATGTGCTCAAGTCAGGCCCAGTGTGGCACACAGTCTCCTCCAGCTGCCTGCAGATCAAGATGTAGAACTCTCAGCTCCTTCTCCAGCACCATGTCTGCCTGCACGCTGCCATGCTTCCCATCATGATGACTGTCGTGGGAGATCTGTACACTGTGCAAGATGTATTTACTGCAATTGATGTAATAAAAAGCTGAATGGCCAATAGCGAGGCAGCAGGTATAGGTGGGATTTCCAGGGAGAGAAAGGAAGAGGAGGAGAATCTAGACACACAGGAGATGCAAGCAGACATGGAGGGGCAACAGGAGGTGCAAGATGGAAGAGAGGTAATGCCGCGTGATAGAATGCAGACTAATATAAATGGGTTAATTTAAGTTATAAGACCCAGTTAGGAGCAAGCCTAAGCTATAGGCTGAGCTTTCCTAATTAATAAGAAGTCCCTGTGTCATTTTTTGGGAGCTGGATGTTGGGACAGATGATAATGGACTAAACCTCTGAAACTGTAAGCCCGTCCCAATTAAGCGTTTGCTTTTATAAGAGTTGCCATGGTCATGGTGTCTCTTCACAGCAATAGAAACCCTAACTAAGACAACTAGTAAAGTCTGTTGAAGATGGTTCACCTTCTAGATGTTCTCAAGGACTTGATAAATTTATTCTTGGCTTTTTCCTTGTCTCAGGGCTAGAGGGACAGCCTGTCCCAGGTTTGTTTGTTTGTTTGTTTGTTTGTTTTTTAATTTATTTATTTATTACACATACAGTGTTCTGCCTGCATGTGTCCCTGCAGTCCAGAAGAGGGCTCCAGATCTCATTACACGTGGTTGTGAGCCACCATGTGGTTGCTGGGAATTGAACTCAGGACCTCTGGAAGAACAACCAGTGCTCTTAACTATTGAACCATCTCTCCAGCCCCTGTCCCAGGTTTTGGATGCCGCTTGAAATAAACATGCTTGGGTTTGGAGTTGGAGGCAGAGGGCAAACCCCATCTCTCTTCTCGGTGAGATTAAACAGCATGTGGCAATTAAATAATACAATGTATACTATAATGACCTATAAAGGCCTGACACTGAGAGCCGGGGACCTTTGAGCCTCAGACCTGTCCCAGCTCTCTATCGCACTTCCATTTTTGGGGGAGTGCCTCTCTGAATAAACTGTGTGTTTCTAGAACCATCCACTTGTTCCTGGTCTAATTCTTTGTTCCAAAGCACAAGGACCTAGAAATCTCAGGACGGGTGCTTCTGGGACTCAGATCTGCACCTATTCCCCGAGGCGAAAGAATACTGAAAGTTCCTGGGTTTAACATCCCTCTTAATTTCTCTTATCCAAGGTGTAGTTGGAGACATGGTCTGAAGCAGTTTAGACTATAAACTGAGTATGAGTGAAGCGACAGAACAGATGAGACTTTCGGAGTCAAAAGGGACCATTAAAGAATGTACCACAGCACACTGGGAAAAGAAGAGAGGGCCACAGACCCACTGCCCATCACCATGGTGGGGTCTGTGTTGGAGGCTGCAGGTGTCAGCCTGGGAGCACAGACTCTGTACCCAGATGCTCATTGAAAACGTAGCCTTCACTGCTGTGACCATGCAAATGGGACTATTTGGCATCTCTGGTGTGAGAGAACGTTCGGAAACAAAGCTTTCACTCTTGCAGTAGCTAGTTAGGGGAATGGGGGACAGGGAAAGGGAACCCACAAAAGGGGGCTTGGTTTTGTGTGTGCCATCTGAGGTTTCTTTAAGAAAAGAACAACAGAGAAAGATTTATTAAATCTGGGTGGTGAGTCACTCGGCC
Organism: Peromyscus maniculatus bairdii; assembly: GCF_049852395.1. Classification (NCBI taxonomy): domain Eukaryota; kingdom Metazoa; phylum Chordata; class Mammalia; order Rodentia; family Cricetidae; genus Peromyscus; species Peromyscus maniculatus. Next base: position 43,307,809 of record NC_134865.1, on the reverse strand, counting down.
TCATTGCTAGAAAGTATTTTACAGTATTTTAAAATAATTACGTAGGTTTTGAAGGAAAAATGAGAGATGCCGCAGCAATTAACAAACTTCCGTTAACAACAGGACTCTGGAAAACAAACACAATGAAGAACATGCCAAGCTCCCTTTGAGGTGAATTTCAGGGTGTCCTGGAAGGTGCATGCGCTGTAAAAGAGAAACTCTTCCCACCCAGGAAGCAAAGCTGTTTTATTTTTATTTGTTTGTTTAGCAATAGGGTCTCACTATGTATCCCTGGCTAGTCTGAAACTCACTAATAGCCCAGGCTGACCTTGAACTCACAGAGATCCAATTTGCCTCTGCTTCCCAGGCAGGGATGGATTAAAGGCGTGCACCACCACACCTGACTAAAGCTGTTTTAATTTTTAAAAACAGAATGGTAGCATTAAATTAGCTCCTAATGACTTGTCACTATACCTATAGACTGGTGTTTAAACCCTCATCAGAGAAGCTTATTTTTGCAGGAGATGGTAATTAACACAGAGATCCCACTTTTAGGGGAGTTCTAAGGACCAAACTTAGGCTGTGTGTAGCAAGAGCCTTTATGTGCTCTTTATGTGCTGAGCCATGTCTCCAGCCCCTAGATCACATTCTTTCTTTCTTTCTTTCTTTTTTTTTAAATATGTGTGGAAGTTTTGCCTACATGTATGTCTGTGTACCATGAGCATGCCTGGTGCCTATGGAGGCCAGAAGAGGGCACTGGATCTCCTAGAACTGGAGTTACAGACAATTGTAAGCCACTATGTGGGTGCTAAGAATCAAACTTGGGTCTTCTGGGTGCCCTTAACTGCCGAGCCATCTCTCCAGCACCTGGTTCATACTCTACTTTTTCTTAATTAATTGGATACTTTTTTAATGTGCATTTGCGTGTGCCTATGTGAGTTGATGTGTACCACATTGTGCAGGAGCCTGCAGAAGCCAGAAGAGGGCACTGGATCTCCTGGAACTGGAGTCAAGGGAAGTTGTGAGCTGCCAAGTGGGTGCTGGGAACCTAACCCGGATTTCCTGCAAGGGCAGTAACCACTCTTGACTACTTAAGCCAACTCTCTAGTCCTCTAGTTCACATTCTTAAAGGGCCAGCCCCTCTCCTTGCTGGCTTACACTCTCATACGCTGCCCCCTCAGAAACATTATCTTGCCGGATTATTTTCATGCTGAGATGATGTCAGCCTATGTTACCAGGTCTGGCCTGGAAATCTGGGGAGTCGGGAGATCCTCCTGCCTCAGCATCCTCAGTACACACACCATTATCTTCTTGGGTTCTCTCCTTTGGTTCCAAGTGACTAGTGGAGGGAAGGTCACTGTTCTGTGCCAACGGAGCAGAGGCATCCAGCTGCTGGGAGTGAAGCAAGCCGTATCCAGGCAACAGGAAGTGGCAGACAGCACGGGGGTTCACTCCTCATTCATTATGGAGAAGTACAACTACCTTCACTCAGTGACTGCTCATTGAACACTTCTGTGCCTGGCTGTCATCTGGGCTCTGAGAAAACAATGGTGACAAAAGGCAAAGCTTCTCCTGGGAAATTCACACCAACCACGGGAACAAAACACTAAGCATCTACGTACATGTGACGTCTCCGATGGTCTTAAGTACAGGGGCTGGGGTAGCGGTGTGTCAGCAGGTGTTTAACAACCGGTTTCTCTGTGAGGCAGTTGACAATTTCCTTTAGGCAATTGTTTCTCCCACAAGCAGTTGAAAGCTACTGCCATTGTGGGCAGCGGGCTGGGGGGAGCTGTACATTCTGTACTGTTAGAGTTTAAACAGCGGGAAGGAATCACGCCACACAACAGGGCTCACTGGGGAGGTTTATTGGAAGAAGAGAAAGAGGGGGCAGAGAAGGGGCAGAGACCGGTTCCCTAGGAACAAGAGCAGCAGGAGAGAAAGAGATGGGAGGTGGGCAAGGCCCGCCTTTTATAAGGGGACACAGTGAATGCACACAGGGGGTGCTCTTAGCGGCTGCAGCTGTGGACATATCCTGTCAGGACCCCAAGAGCAGGCCAGTACAGATGCCTGAATGCTAACATTCCTCCCTTTAGCTTACTATAAAAAGGTGAGGAGTTAGAAAGGGGAGGCAGGTGAGGCAGGATGAGGATGCTGTGTTCCTGAGACCTGGGTGAGGGGCGCTGGTCATCACTGAGGGACCTGATAAAGCTGGGGTGCTGGCCACATCCTGGGGTTAGCTGGTTGTTTCCCTTCACTGTCCAGGCTCTGTGGAACCATCAGGCGCCGCTCAGACCTGGCAAAATGCTGTTTGAGGTGGATCCAAGTCGACTCCCTGGAGCTCACAAGAACTTTGAGTTTACAAAAAGAGATAAGTTTTAGACACATTAGAAAGCTACCAAAGGGAATTTAAAATCCTGAGCTTGTGGCCACAATTCTGTAGTGGTCGAGTATACTGTTTAGTACTCTGCCAGAGCTAGACTAATAGCTTATCAGAATTCCATCAATTAATGTCAAGGTTGTGAACAGTAACATTGTGAGAGAGAAATCAGGAACAAGTTTCATTCTTTTATACATCTCAAATCACTTTCTCCTTATCAGCACTTAAGCTTTCCTATCTGCACATGTTCAATTTAAGGTTTTGAACAAACCTTAAAGCACCTGGTCCTTTCCCATCAGCACAGCATCACCTTGACACCCTCTTTCTATCCGATTCACCAGGAGACAAGGGTGGTTGATTACTGAGGGCAGTCCATAGTAAAAAAAAGTTACACCGACATCTGTTCTGTGAGTTTATATTTTCTGATCTGGTTAGCAAGGTAAATTGCGTCTCGACCTAGTAGTTCTAGGAGAGGGAGACCTGTGGCCTGAATTTTACATGTAAAGAGAACTGAGGAGCCGTCCCCAGCCTAGCCATCCAACAGCATCAGGGCCCTGAGAAGGAAAGTTTACCTGAGTTAGCAAAAGTCACAGAGACTGACTTGCTGGCTGCCTAGACAGTCACCCCAGGGTCCTCCGTGGTTGTTGGGGGCAGAGGTCGCAGGGCGGCATCAGTCTTTGGCTGCCAGGTCAAGAAGATCTGACAAACTTTCCTGTAGGGTAAGAACTTTGGGGGGACTAGTCTACTTTGTCTAGGCAAAATGAGGCCATCAATTTCCCAGTGTCCTGTCGTCCACAGTCTGGACAGTGGTCTGGGCAGCAGCTGAGGTGAAAGGCAGTTTTTTCACTCAGTGGCTAGCGTTGCCATATTTAAAGCAAGCTTCCAGGTGGAGGTTCTTCTGTGCCCATCCATCTTCTTTGGAGGAGATAGGGGTGCTGCCAGGACCTGGCATTGTCTAACCTAAAAAGCTTTTTTAATTGAACATGTAAATGCCATATTCTTCAGATCTTTGAAGCATTTGAGGACCGTCTATCTATTAGGTGTATCTTAACAGACAAACTTTGCTGGCTTGTAAGCAGGGACTGAGGGAACGCAGAGGCCAGCATTGCCCTGGACAAGCCATGGGGACCTTTGCCCAAATGCCAAACTCTGGGAAAGGACCCTCTCTGGAGACCAGAAACTCCATTATAGACTATATATCTTGTTTACCAAATACCTTATTTATCAAACATACATCACCACTTATTTAAATTCTCTAGAAGCTTGGTGTTGAACACTTGGCAAAGATATAAGTACTTAGGTGTAAATCTTTAAGTCAGCTTTTGTTAATCTGAATAGACCTTTATAACCTTAAATTTTATCACCATATAGAATATATTCTAAACCAGAGTTGAACCACATATAACTTTACATTTCTATCATCATACAAAAGTCCATACCAATTCAAAATATTTGAGGCTTGTTGCCTAGACTAAAAGGAGATACAATGGACAGAGAGCTCATTAGGACTAAGAGGTGTACTCCTTAACCTTAGTAAAAGATGGCTGCCAGCCATGTAGTTGCTTACATCATGATAAGGTCACCAGCCAAGATGGAGGAGAGCCATGTGGTTGCTGTTTAAAACATGGTTTCTAAACAATAGTTACATACACATATACACAGAGTTGAATCCAAGTTACAGACACATACATGCAGAATTAAATCCACCTTACATTTACACATATAGGGTTAAATCCAAGTCACATGCGTACACACACACACACACACACACACACACACACACACACACACACACACACACACATTAAACAGGAGTTGAGTAAATAAGAAAGGGAGAATCAGTGTGCGTAAGCAAGACGAAGCTGGTTTCTCCATCTCTGACTTCCATGTTGCAGCAAACACACAAACAGGATATTAGGAAGTTTAGAGGAGAGCAGACAGAAACAAGCAGGTCTTGGAGCAAAGAAAAAGAGAGTAGAGAATTCTTTTTCAGTTGGTTTGAGGTATACTGAGGCCAGATTGATTTAGGCCAGATTTGATTTGAAAGGACTGGTCCTAGGGTCTCCAAAAAACAACCCAATGGGGGCAATGACACAGTTCCCAAAGATGAGGCAGAAAGAAGTCCAGAATCTGAGACCTCAGGCATCCCTGGGACTCAGAGGAGGACCAAACAGCAGCCACGGGCTGTTCAGTGCACAAGGGCCGGGGCCAAGGGCTAGGAGTCCGAGTGAGACACCGTCACCTGGTACCAGGACTTCGAGAAAAGCCAGAAGGCGAGGACTGTCCTCGAGAAACGAAGCCTCCCATCCAAGGCAATGGTCAGAGGCGGGTAGCCCAGCCGGAGACCCAACTGTTGGAAAGGAATGGAAGACAAAGCTGCTGTGAACGAGAAAGCAGATTTGTTGCAGGCGGAAGAGAGCGGATCTGTTTAGGGTGGGGCAGGCGGGTAAGGTCCTAGCGTGAAGTGGATACCTTTGGCAGGCCCTGCCAAGGTGTGCCACCAAGCAAACACACCACACACAACAGAGTCAGCGCGAGAGGTTTGTTGAGGTGGGAGAGCCAGAGAAAGGCTCACGCTGAAAGGCCACGTCAGAGTGAGGACTTGAGAGAGTCAGGCAGACAAGAGGAAGAGAAGTAAGAGAGAAAAAAGAGGCAAGAGAGGGAATCAGAGACAGAGGGGGCAGTAAGAGGCGAGAGAAGAGACCAAGGGAGCGAGCTCTGCCTGGCGGGCTCTTTTAAAGGGTGCACATGTCGCACAGCTGATTGTGAGAAGAGTTGTCACCACACTCAGTGGAGGTCAGGCTTCCCTAACTAAGCCGGAGGAGACTTGGCGCCTGGTACCAGGATTTCATAGAGGCCAGAAGGTGTAGGAGAAAACTGAGCTCTAAGAGGGATCTCATCCACAGGAAAGGGTCAGGAATGGGGTCACAAAAGCCACAGAGCCTAGAGGAGCTGTGGGATTATGGGCAGCTTGGGTGAGTAGGGACAGGAAAAAGGGGTCAAGAGAGGGCACCATAACCCAGTTGGGCCTGATGAAGCTGCAGGATTGCCGCTCCAAGGGTGGTGGGATGGGGTGAGATGAAGAGAGCCAGCCATAGCCTTAAGGACTGTGGCTGGGGGTACCCCCGCCTCTAAGAGTACCAGAGGGGTGCCAGACCATCAACGGTCACTTCCTCAGACTCAGGGAAATGTTTGCACTGACTGAAGGGTGCTGAGCTATCGGTGAGCCGGAAGGTGAGTCTGTTGCAGGTGGACTGGAGATGAGGGGCAGGGTCCCAGTGCCGCTCAGACCACAAAGGGGAACACAGGGACCAGGAGACCCTATCCGAGTCTCAGCACCAAATGTCATAGTTGCGGGAAGGAGTCACGCCACACAACAGGGCTCACAGGGGAGGTTTATTGGAAGACGAGAAAGAAGGGGCAGAGACTGATCCCTAGGAACAAGAGCAGCAGGAGAGAAAGAGATGGGTGGTGGGCAAGGCCCGCCTTTTATAAGGGGACACAGTGAATGTGCACAGGGGGTGCTCTTAGTGGCTGCAGCTGTGGACATATCCTGTCAGGACCCCAAGAGCAGGCCAGTACAGATGCCTGAATACTGACATGTACTATTGTAGAATTCCCATCAGACGTGAGACACACCCCCAAGAACACAGAAGAGCAAAACAGAGTGAAAAAAATTAATGGATAGTGTTAGGAACATAAGTGAATCCATTTTGTGTAACTTGAAAATGATTTTATGCGACTTGGAGTAAGGTAGTGTGTTGATGTAACTAACCGTCTTATTAAATAAGAAACACAGAAACAATGTAAAGGAGAAAGCCGAGAGGTCAGAGCTCAGAGCTAAAATCTCACCCTTCCGCCTGCGGTGTCCCAGCTTCCTGAAAGAGAGCTACTTCCTGTCTGTAAATCGATTTTCCAGTCATTCTGCCTTCTCATTGGTTGTAAACCCAAACACTTGACTGCCTCGTCACTGTCTGAATGTACAGCCCCCTAGGTCTTAAAGGCATATGTCTCCAATGCTGGCTGTATCCCTGAACACACAGAGATCTATGGGATTAAAGGCGTGTGCCACCACCGCCACACTCTTGCTATGGCTCTAATAGCTCTGACCCCCGGGCAACTTTATTTATTAACATACAATCAAAATCACATTTCAGTACAATTAGAATACCACCACATTTCCCCTTTTCTATTTTAATAAAAAGAAAAAAAGCAAAAGGTTATAACTAACAAAAGAAAAACTATATACAAAAGTACAATAACTATATACAATATATACAAATAATAAATACCTAAACAGGTATTTGACAAATCAGAGAAAATAATTCCATTATCTATCCTATTTTGGTAAATCCAAGATGTATATAATGCACTTTCTATCCTAATTAATTTTCAACTATAACTAACTAATCTTCAACCATAACTAACTAATCTTCAACTCCCTCAGAGACCCAAGAAGGGAGAAGCCCTCCAGCAACAGTAGTGTTTATAAGATAGAAGCCTGCCCCAAAGCAACCTCAAGATGTTAATGAACCAGCCACAAGGCAGCGCCAGTACATGCCAAACCCATGCCAGGCTTTGATACGCTAATGAACTAACCCCCAAGTGGCACTGGTATGTTAGTGAACTAGTCCCAAGCCGTGAGCTCCAGTCAGCACAAACTAAAACTCAATGAAAAGATACAAAAGTTGGGCTGAAGAGATGGTTCATGGGCTGGGGAGGTGGCTCAGTGGTTAAGCGCACCGACTGCTCTTCCAGAGGATTCGGGGTTCAATTCCCAGCACCCACATGGCAGCTCACAACTGTCTGTACCTCCAATATCTGACACCCTCACACAGACGTACATGCAGGCCAATGCACATAAAGTAAAAATAAATTATTTTTTAAAAATAGATACAAACGTCGGAGCTTTGGAAGTGGCCTTTAGGAGTGCACTGCTGGACTCTTCAGTCAGGACATCAGGATAGGATATCAAGTCTATTGAACAGGGTACATGCAGTGTATGTATCAAGCCTCTACAATGACACCCATTACCAAGGGAACTTTGCGATTGGCTCCCATGTGACTGGCCTCAGTGACCGTCAGGTCTCCAGCACTATTGCTGAGTTCACGCACGTGAACTGTCAGTGCTAGCTGCTGGCCAGTGAGCTCGAGGACCTTCTGGAACCTCCACCAGAGCCATCTTCCTGTCCGGCCACAGCTGAAGGACTTCACAGCCAAGCCTGCTCCTGCTAAAGGGAGAGGATTCCCTGGTGGAACCCTACTGCGGCAGTTTCTGCTCAGCCAAGATGTCTGTTCAACCTTTGTATTGAGATGTGAGGAATGGTGTGTGAATAAACCGCGCATATTACAAGGGCAAATTTTGGTTTTTGGGGTTGTTTGGTTGTTTGGTTGTTTGGTTGTTTGGTTGTTTGTTTGTTTGGTTGGTTGGTTGGTTTTGGTTTATTTGAGACAGGGCTTCTCTGTGTAGCTTTGGAGCCTGTTCTGGAACTTGCTCTGTAGACCAGGCTGGCCTGAAACTCACAGAGATCCGCCTGCCTCTGCCTCCCCAGTGCTGGGATCAAAAGCGTGTGCCACGACCACCCAACTCGAAAGGCGAATTTCGCACCGACATCCTAATTGCCGAGCACCTCACAGCCCACTGGCGGCGCTCTCCACAATTAGGAAGGATGTATTTGAGAACCTATGATCTTTATTTTTATGCAATGAAATTATATGACATAATTCAGTTTAATAATGGTCTTGTTTAATGACTCACAAAATTCCTGGAAATGTCCCACTCCACGCTCATGAGCCAGCGTGGGTCAAATCCAGACCATCTCTGGTGGTAAGGAAAATACAACAGGTTGAGGGTCTCGGTAGCTGTGACTGTGTAACAACACACCACCCTACCTCAAGAAGCACCTGCTCAGAGCAACCACTGTCCCTTCTGTGTGGACCCAGACGTAGCTTGGTAGGACTCCTATCAGAATCTGTGGCCATTTTAATCTGCTCCTGATAGAAAATGGCAGTGGGGCCCTGTTACTTTAAACACTAAAGTCAGAGACTGCCTTCCCACTACGGTCTTTAGACAAAGTATTAAAATCGGTGAGCAATGGGAGTGTAAGCAAAGCAAATGTGTGCACACAGTTTTGGGGTGAGCTTTGGCAGCCGGTTCAGAATAAGCCCTCCGTCTCCACTCTGCTTGGCTACAGAATATCAGGATGGGAAAGTTTCTGAATCGCCAGTTAAACCAACTTATTCCCTGGGTAGAGAAAACTGAAGTCCAAAGAATTCAAGAGCCTGTGCCTAGGCTCCCAGGCACTAGAGAAGGCTGTGCTAAGTGGCAGTGGAATACAGCTTGAGCTCTGAAAACAAAACAACACACACACACACACACACACACACACACACACACACACACACACGCACACGCACACGCACACGCACACGCACACGCACACATGCACACACACATGCACACCACTTCCACTGACTCCAATTAATGCTGCTTGTGCTACCAAGGGCCACATCTCTGATGAAAATGATTCCCTTCATCCTGAAGCCATGTCAGCTCTGAATAGTTCCTCGGCTAGAGGTGACCACTGTGAACCCCTCTCTCATGAGTCCCTCAATGTTTGGGACTCAGCTGAAAACTTGTCAGGGATCTGGAATCATCTGGAGATTTGCTTGGTTGGGTTTTTTTTGTTGTTGTTGTTGTTTGTTTTGTTTTGTTTTTCTCCTCATGTGCCTAGTATGTATGCTGAAATGGCCCATGAGGTCTGTTGATAGAGACATGTATGTGCCTGTGGCCTTCCTACATGTGTTAGGCTTCCCAGCTCAGGTTTCATGCTGGTTGTGGGAGATAACTCTTCAGGAGAGAAAATGTGTGAAAGCAAGCCTTCCCAGGAAGGCAGCTAGCCTAACCTTGGAAGTTACCCTACAACAAGTAATTCTCAACCCTCCTAAGGCTGCGACCCTTTAATACAGTTCCTCATGTTGTGGTGACCCCCAACCATGAAATTATTTTCATTGCTACTTTATATGTTATGAAGTTGTAATGAATTGTAATGTAAATATTTTTGAATTGTATGTGTTGTAAATTATAATGAATTTCAATATGAATATTTTTGGAGCTAGAAGTCTGGTAAGGGGTAACGACCCATAGGTTGAGAACCACTGCCCTACCCATCTCATTAGCTGCAACTGAGTCAGCGTGGCTAGCCTGGACTGAGGAGGATAGAAACGAGGCTGGATGCGGAGGGTGGGGTCACATTGCAGATGAACAGCTGAGACGAGAGATGTCCTTGTGGCCACAGCGTGGGCGCGGGAGACGGCCACAAGGCATGACTCTTCGTGACCCAGCGTCACTAACGAACTGAAGCAGGAGTTCAGGGCCGGAGCCCCCCCCCCCCCCCCCCCCCCCCCCCCCCGTCACCTTGAAATGCTCTGATGAGGAGCGGCCTGTGACGGAGCTCCGACGCATCGCGTTTCCGTGCCAGCACCTGCGGGCGTCTCCAAAGCCTGTCTCCGAAGTCCACAGCCAGGGAAGGATGTCTTCACCATGAGATGGTGGCCACAAAACTCCTGATGCTCCCCGCCCCCCTGGGGGCCTGGTGGTGAGGCGAGCCTGACAACACGGGCTTCTGCCTCGTTTTCAGTTTGTGGGCCACCAGCTAACTCCCAGCGTTACCAGGCAGGGCTCAGACCGGAGCCAGATGTTCTCAACAGATGTGCAGAGCAAGGCAGTTCCCTTATTACATCTTTTCATGCTGTCTGATGGTGTAAGATGCCTTTTTTTTTTTTTTTAGTCTAATGGGGGGGTTGAACACTCCTGGCAAGGCAATTGTAACCATTTCCTCTATTTTAGAGCACATGAAATAACCAGCCATGATGACACATGCCTTTTCTTCTTAACTAATTGGGTGGCCTTCCACAGCTGGGCAAGTTGCTTTGAAGACTGAATGCAATATATATGTATATATAATTTTTTTCCTTTTAAGTTTTAAAATTCATTTGCCATCCTCCTGCTTCCTGAGCCTTACTGGCATAAGTTAGAAAGCACACTTCACAAAAGAAATCAGCATATATAGTATTATATGACTCTTTCTGCTCCCATCCAGCAGCTTGACTTGAACTTCATACCGAGTCCACTCCTCCCCCTCCTTTTTTCTGACCTAGTACTTCTCCACTTGTTACCAGGAAATGACCCATTGCAGACCCAGCAGAAGTGAGTGGGAGCTCCTGGTACAAATATAGGCCCTTCCCCCTACAGAGAGAGCTTCTCGGGTGCCTATGAGGAAGTTACTTTCTTTGATCAACTTAGAGACGTAATTCCCCAGTCTTAAGGATGTGTTCAGCTGCGGTGCTAACATGAAAAGGGGCACATTCCCGTTTCTCCTTCTCCTACCCCTACCCACCAAGCAATAGCACATGTTTCAATTGTGTGTGGGTTGTGTGCCTAGGCCCCGGGTGCATGTGGGGTTGTCAGAGGGCACCGGTGGGAGTTGACTCTCTTTCCATCCTGCTCACTGGCCCAACAATGTACACTTAAGGCTTCAGAGAGCATAGACTGAACCAGACACTTTTATTTATTTATTTATTTATTTACTTGGTTTTTCGAGACAGGGTTTCTCTGTGTAGCTTTGCGCCTTTTCTGGGACTCACTTGGTAGCCCAGGCTGGCCTCGAACTCACAGAGATCCGCCTGGCTCTGCCTCCCGAGTGCTGGGATTAAAGGCGTGCGAGACCACCGCCCGGCGAACCAGACACTTTTAGAAGGAAAATTTAGGGAAGGTTGCAAGAGCTGTCACGTGTTTCTAAAGAACTGGATCTTCTCCACACAGCATTTTTTAAGCTCCTGGCTTGTACTGTGTTGAAGGAATTCACCAAATCCACAGCCAACTAACTCTCTGTGGTAGGCCTGAGCAAGCCTGGGGTACTCAAACCATGCACAGGCCGTAGGAGTCAGTCTCCCTCCCTGGACCTCTGTCTTTACCTTTGTTTCTCAGTCAATAGACCCCATCCTTAGGGGAGAGGTCACATGTACTTTACAGGACCTCTCCGGATCAGAGACTACACCAGATCCTGGGCCCCTTAAGTTATAGAATCCATCTTCATGGTAGGAGTCACATGTACTTTGCAAAAGAGTTTCAATGTCATGGGATTGGGCTAATTGTCGCCAGGACACTTTTCCCCAAAATTGTACTAGACTTAAACACGTCTGAAGTAAGGTGGCCTGGTATCAGACTCTAGAGGCGCTGAACCGGGTTTTCCTTCTTACCTCAGGCAGATTGTTTCCCTGCTGACCATGAAACTTGCAGGGATCCCCCCACAGATGCTGAGACTCATTGTGTCTCTTTGCTTAAGCCACACAAAGGGAATAGATAAAAAGATAGACCTCTGCGCTGCAGTGCTTAGTGGTAGAGCACTTGCCTAGAGTGTGTGAGGCCATGAGTTCAATCCCTTAACTGCACTCAAAGAAAAATGATTACACCAAGGGTAGACACCAGGAGGGAGAAGTCAGTATTCCCTTAGACTTATCTGCTGTGTGTATAAATCATAACTACCATAAACAGTAACATTCCCTCACCCCAAGGTGTGTTGAAAATTGTTACCTTACAATACTTAGACATCTACTAATCTTTTCTTTCTTTCTTTCTTTCTTTCTTTCTTTCTTTTTTTTTTTTTTTTTTTTTGGTTTTTTTGGTTTTTCAAGACAGAATTTCTCTGTGTAGCCCTGGCTGTCCTGAATCTCGCTCTGTAGACCTGGCTGGCCTCGAACTCACAGAGATTACTAATGCACTTTTTATCACTGTAAATCAGTTTGCATTCCCCAGAATTTCACATGCTTAAAGTCGTGTTCTCCTGTCGGGCTTCTGCCATTGAGCACGATCGTCCTGAGATTCAGATGTGTGGTTGCGTGTATCAATAGTTCACTCCTTCCCACCACTGGGCTGGGCAGCCTGCCACTGTGTGATCTGTCACAGCTGTTTCGCCCCTCGTCTGGTGATGATGCACTGCTGACTTGTTTCCATGGTGATGGACGGTTGACTTGTTTCCAGTTTCTTAAGATGACAAATAAAGCTGTTGTTGAACACTGATGTGCGAGTTTTCGTATGGACACATGTTTTCACTTCTCTTGGGTAAATGCCAAGGAATGGAATGGCTGGTATGTATTTCTAATTCTTTTTTAGAAACAAATGGCCGAAGTCCCTGCATTGTTTTTATTTCATGCATGTGTCATGGGATATGGGGTCTGTGCCCATGCCAGCACTGGTGCACTCAGTGTTTGCCACTTGAACTAAACTAATGGGTGTGAAGCAACATGCCCATGTCTTTGTTCGCACGTCTGTCGTGACTAATGAAGTTGATGGGTTTGTTTTTGTCTGTCTCTGTTGACCCTTCATCTGTCTTCTTTCATGAACTGTCTGGTCAATTCTTCTGGTGTTTAAATTGGACTTTATCTCAGTGAATTGTAAGAACCCCTTACAGTGATATTGGGTAATACCTGTGTTATGTTTTAGCTGCCAAAGCTGAGCCATACATGCTTTTTTGTTTTGTTCCTGTTTATTTATTGTGCATGTGTGTGTGTGTGATGTGTGTGTGATGTGTGTGTGTGTGTGTGTGTGGTGTGTGTATGTGTGATGTGTGTATATGACATGTGTGTGTATGTGATGTGTGTATGTGTGATGTGTGTATGTGATGTGTGTATATGACGTGTGTATGTATGTGATGTGTGTATGTGACATGTGTGTGTATGTGATGTGTGTATGTGTATGTGTGATGTGTGTATGTGACATGTGTGTATGTGATGTGTGATGTGTGTATGTGATGTGTGTATATGACGTGTGTGTGTGATGTGTGTATGTGATGTGTGTGTGTGGTGTGTGTGTATGTGTGTATGTGATGTGTGTGATGTGTGTGTGTGGTGTGTGTGTATGTGTATGTGTGATGTGTGTGTGTGTGACGTGTGTGGTGTGTGTGTGTGGTGTGTGTGATACCTCAGCACATATGTGGAGGTCACAGGGTAACTTTGTGGAACTGGTCCTCTCCTTCCCCCTTTCCATGGGTTCTGAGGATAAAAGCTGGATTTTCAGGCCTGCATGGCACGGGCTTTTACCTACTGAGCCATTTTGCCTGCCCTGGCTTCTCTGTTTTTTGAGACACACAGTTCAGGCTGGCCTTGGTCTTGAGGATGGCCTTGAACTCCTGATCTTCTTGCCTTTTTCTCCTGAAAGCTGAGATTACAGGCATCTGCTACCATACCCAGCTCTAAGATGGTGTCTTCATTCACAAGTCTAAAATCCAACCCAGAGAGGCAGGAAGAGCTGGAACTCAGCAGGCCTCTCTTTCTTCAAGGCCTCTCCATGTGGCTGATTAGGCCTCCTCAGAGCACGGTAATTCCAGAATACCTGTTCTTTATCACAGGTTGGTTGAAATAATCACACTTTGGTGAATTCAGCAAGCTTTCCAAGAGACTAGGCAGATATTTTAAGGCTTCTTATGGCCTGGTTTTGGCGGTGAAAGGATATCATTTTTGTTGTATTCTATTTGTTAAAATTCAAGGGGGAGGGAATTGACATTGTCTCTCAATGGGAGGTAGAGCCAAGAATTTGCAGCAAGTGAACCTCCCATACCTGGTGTGATTGAAGGTCTCAGCAGTAGTGTGAGCCGCCTGGATCCTCCCAGGGCACAATCAAACTCATTGATCTCACTGATGTCACTTTGGAAGGTTTACAGAACAGTTTGTTTTCAAAGTATAGGGAAATGTTTTGTATAATTCTGGTAAGAACTTTTGATATTGACAGGAAAATATCAAAATCTTTGAAAAGTTGCTCACAAGGTCACTAGGCCCTTCCTTGAGGCTGTAGATAGTCTGTTAGAGATTGCTGGGGAAGGCAGAGAGATTTTCTTTAGTAGTGGAGCCACTTAGCCGCTGGCAAGTTGTCCATGCCTCTATAAAAAACAAACAAACGCCGGGCGGTGGTGGCGCACGCCTTTAATCCCAGCACTCGGGAGGCAGAGCCAGGCGGATCTCTGTGAGTTCGAGGCCAGCCTGGGCTACCAAGTGAGTTCTAGGAAAGGCGCAAAGCTACACAGAGAAACCCTGTCTCGAAAAACCAAAAAAAAAAAAAAAAACAAACAAACAAACAAACAAAAACAAAACAAAACAAAATGAACCTTTGCTCATATTTCTATAAGAAACTAATTAAATTCACTGGTACACACACACTGAGATTATTGAACCGGCTGGGTTACACTCATTGATACAGCACCTGCCCAGTATATCTGAGGCTTGGAGTTCCATAATCAGCATGGGGGGAAAAAAGCTGTCGATCTGTACATGGAGATGCACACTTTAATGCCAGCACTCTCAAGGCAGAGGCAGGCAGATCCCTGTGAGTTCAAGGCCAGCCTGGTCTACATAGCAAGATAGCAAGTTCCAGGACAGTTAAGAGCTACATAGTGAGTCTCTCTCTCTCTCTCTCAAAAAAATAGTTATTGAAGCTCTCAAAAAAAATAGTTATTGAAGCCTGGCCACAGCAATGACATGTCCAACAGACAGCGTCTAAAAGTAGTGTAGAGCTTTCTTCATTCTGTGGTGCTGTCTCTACCTCATTGTATAAATTCTCCTAAATAAATGAGCCCAGCCTTTCCTAGAAATAATAGATATGCAGTTGCCTGTAAGTGCTAATGAATTATTGATCAATGAATTTTCAGGCAGGAAGAGCTGTCTGTTTAAAGAATTAGACACTAGTCAGCAAAATCTTAGAGGAACCAGGCATTCTGTGGTTAGACGGAATGAAAATGAATGAGCTCACTTAAAATTGTACCGATGTTTTATGCCATTAGAATGCAATTGGTCAATTTTTTTTCTATGGATGTAGAAATGGCAGCCTGATCTCAGTGAGAAAAGTCGTGTGTGAACACGCACCATGCGCTCACCTACACTTCTAGGTTTGTGAGTCTGTACCACAAGGTCACCTGAGCATGTACGGAACTAGTAACAGTGCTATGTGTTAAAGATCCTGTACTGTCTGAACTTGAGAATTATTCTTGAAATGAGAATAAAAAGCTTTAAAAACCGCTCCATCCTTAATGCCACAGCTTCTGCAATCCTGGTAGGAGGGTAAGGACGGAGCAGAACTTCCAGTGACGTCACCCCAAGGACAGCAATCCCACACGTGTTGATTTACCCCCAGAACAGAAGTTCCCGTGAAACTGTCTTTTCAGTGCTCAGCATTGGGAAATGTGTTTTTAAACAAACCACCGCCAAAACATTCTTTAAACCTAAGGTAACAGGCTTCTAGGAACTCAATGGTTTAGTACTTAAAAGGCATAGGTAAGTCTTTCTAAACCCAGAAGTGGCTGTTTTTCACAATCAAGGGAAAAGTGAACCAACTTGGACAGATAAACACACGCACATATACAAATATCACTTATGGTGAGAACTTTTCCCGATGCACATTAAGTTGTTTAGGAATCCGACTAAACGTGGCTTCACCATGTCGTCAACCAGTCGAAGGGGGATCTGGGCTGCAGCAAAACTATGAGGCTGAGACACAGTGAGAAAAATGCGTTGGCCCGTGTTTTCACTCGGGGAATAAAGCAGGGTCAAGTGGGGCGGGACTGAGCAGGGCCGCCACCTGTGCCACCTGTGCCACCTGTGAGACAAGGGTTCCCACGAGGGGTGTCCTGGATTTGGGACAGGAGGGTGCCACCCAAATTGGTCGGAAGACAAAGGGCATCAGCTGAGGACTGGACTCTTTGTGAGGAGGTTGCAAGGGTTAGTCTGGAAGGAAGGACAGAGGTCAACGGCAAACAGAACTCATGGAGACAAGCACAGGGATGGACGGCACACGCCGGGTCACACTGTTAGAGATGAACGGAACCAGAATTCTAGTCTAGATCCATTTCACCCCCAAGTCTTCGCCGCCGTACGCTATGCCACGGATGCCGTCCAGATGTTTAAGAGGAATGCAGAACGGGCAGGAGCAGGGGATCAAGCGAGGAGGGCCAAGGCTTCAGATTGCTAAGAGGCCTGGGAGGAGATCTGAGGTGCAGGGGTGGGAGCAGGGAGATGGAGGGGCAGAGGGATGGTGGGGAGGGAGAGTCCAGGGTATAAGGGAGGAGTTCCCTGGGAGAGCGAGTCCCCAGCAAGAGACACAGAATCCCAGCACCAGGGAAGGTGAAGTGGGTGGGGGTGGGGTGGGCAAGGATTCGCCAAGAACTCACGCGGTGTCAGGCGTGGGTTGAAGCCTTTGCTCTCCTTTTGTTATCTGTACAACATTCACTTCGCCACTTTGGACACAGGTTGCGTTTCTGTGTCCGGCCTCCGCAGAGCTGCGACAGTCTGCTCACATCAGCTCTGCGGAGCCCATGATTAAACGTCCAGACATTCAGAGCCGTGAGATCACTGGCCATGGTGGGAGCACTTCCACCATAGAAAGAAGCAAATGTTCCAAGTCAGGGGCCTCTTCCTCCTTCCCTGGGGCTCACCACACCGTTGGCTGCTTCTCCACCAGGCACTATCAGGCCGAAAGGAGGGGTCACTAGGTAAGCCTTCGAAACAACCAAGCTCTGTGTGCATGTGCAGGGGTTGGAGTATTCCTATTAAAAGGTGGAATGCCGTGACTTTCGACATATTAAAGGATATTTTCCAGTCCCGCTGCCCACCATCCCTAACAGCATGTCCTCATTTCAGCGTCTTTCAGGGAGGCTGAAGGCAAAGACGCTCAAAGTCGATGGCTCTTCTAGCCGTGTTCAAGAGTTTCTTGAGCAGAGAGATCTTGAGATTTCCTCAAGAGATCCTGAGAGAAAGGCAGAAAAGGACTTTGAGAAAGTTTCCAAAGAAGAAATTCCTACAAGCCAGGAAGGGGAAAGGTCTATGGATCCTATTTGAAAACAGAATGGCTCACACCTAGTCCCCCTCCCCGCAAAAAAACAAACAAATAACAACAAAGCTTGGAAGGAACATTTCTCAAGAAAAGGCTCGGAGTGGTTTTTACAAAACCCAACTAAACATACAGGCACTCAAGATTACAGTTCCGCACACTTGGTTTCAGGCCAAAAGCCAGGAAACGCTGTTTGCTAACAAGGAGACATCAGCCTGCCTTCCCCACAGGGGTGTGTATTCAGCAATCCATGTAGCCACCAGTGGACTCTTCTCTTTGGTTTCTTAGGAGTTTGGATCTGGAATGTTCGCAAAGTCTCATGTGAAAGCCTTGATGATTTGTCGGTGACAGAAACATCAGGAAGTGGGGGAGAGTAAAAGAATATTACGTCATCGTGGAGCACCCCATTGAAGGAGATGTTGGGGGCTCATCCCTCTCTGTGTCCTGGCTCCCATGAGGTAGATGGTCTTCCTCTGTCTCATGCTTCAAACATGATGCTCTGTCTTGTGCCACAAACCAAAATCCATAGGGCCAACCAACCAAGGAAATCTTCAATGGCCTGATAAAAAATAACTCTCTCCTTTTGAGTTTTTCCAGTATTCTGTCAGAAGAAAGCCAACCAACACACCATCATTCCTGTGAAGAAAAGGAGGCCATATTAAGTGTATGATGGGTCCTCCTTAGTGTGCGAGCATTGTGCTCCACACCAGCTAAAATCTCTTGAAGTTACTCTACAGCACAGCTTCCAGGGACAGGTTGTATTTCAAGAGCCACTGCTTTCACAGAAGTCTAAAGCCATGGCCACCTAGGGGGTATTCGGGTTTTCTGGTCCATGTGCAGAGGACCAGCAAGGAGTCCTACCAAAAGTCATTTACCTATTAGCACGGGTGACACACTCCCACTGTCGGGCCTCCAAGGGGAAGAGAGCAAGTTAATCCAGGGAGAAACTCTCATGTAGAAAGAAATGGGTTTTGTAAAAACCTTCACCCACACTAGGCCTCAGCAGGCAGGACTCCAAGCTTCAGGCATCCATGCCCAAGACATGGCCTATAAACAGCGACTCACAAAGGACGTCCTGCTGGTGATTAACTAACGCAATTCTTGCATTTCGGTTCCTTGGCATTCCATCGACTGCTAGGTCCACCTCCACAAAAAAGTCAAGTGAAAAAGTCCCTTTATTCTCTCTGTACCTCAGGTTCCAACTGCAGCAAAAGTGTGCTCACACCATTAGCAGAGCAGGTGGAAGATGAAAAATTGTCAGCAGTGTAGTCACAAGATGAGGGCTGCTCCTGGGGCACTTGGCAATCACAAACTATTTGCCAAGTATTATCTGTCCATCCCCAGTGCAAACAACCCCGGCATTAATGGAGATTCTCACCCCAGACTATCCTGTCATTTAAATTCTTTTCTTTCCAGGCATTGTATGGGTTCTTTTAAAAGATGATTTGATGAGAATCCTATAGTTTGAGATCACTGAACTCAAGAATATTTCTGCATTACATAAAATAGTTTTAGGAAAAATGTTTTAGTTGTAGGAAATAGCGTAAAATAGACTCGCTATTTAAAAATAAACAATTATATTGGAGGGTTTTTTTAATTATTATTTTTTATTTTGAAACAGAGTCTGACTCTGTAGCCACAGCGGGCCTGAAAGTCTCTGTGTGGCCAGGCTGGACTTGAACTCACAGAGATCCACTTGCCTCTGCCTCCCAAGTGTTGGAATTAAAGGCGTGTGTCATCATTATGCCTGGCTTAATTAATTACATAAGGGGCTCTAACTATTTAGCTCAGGCTAGCCTCAAACTTGCAAACCTCCTGTTTCAGCTTTCTTGGTTTCAAACAACGTACCTGAAGTACAAGTTCTCCTGGCTCTTGTCTCATCTTTCTCCATCCTTGGAGAGGATGAGGTCATAATTTGGGGTGCTTCCTTCCTTCTTGTTGAAGATATAGAACTAATATTTTGAAGAACTTTATTCTCTCGTAAGCTCATCCTACTGTAGATTCTGTGTCTTTGGAAGTCATTAGCTAACAGCGAGCCCTTCAGAAAGCTTATCACCAGGAAATGTTAATCATTGCCATATTACCCACAAGTCAGTGGGACCAAGAATGTGTCCCTTTGCCCCTGAGAAACAGGAGATGGCTACAGCATGCACAAGGCACGTGATCCAGCTCCGGTAGCTTCACTCTGTGAACAGCCCTGGGATCCCTGAACAGCTCCAGCCACCCTAGAATCCTCTGTGGCTAAGGGAGGGGGCTGGCAGTTCATGCTCCAGGATGCTAGGCAGACATCATGGCCACAGCACAGCTTCCAGGGACAGGTTGTACCCCGTCACCTCCCTGGAGCTTTGATCCTAGAAACAGGCTGGCCCCTGGTCACGTGGCAAAGGTTACCGTCTTCTGGCTCTCCTCTCTGTGCTCGGAAACTAAGGAACAATTCACAGAAAACACTGGTGACGGTGACGGTGGCGGGTCACTGACTCATGGGGGTCTAACAAATAGCCTTTCAAACCGCCTGGCCTGCCAGATTCTTCTCTTCCCTTCCCCCCTCAGAACCCAAAACCCTGGAATTCCCCCTAGAAACCACCCCATCTGGAATATTCTGCTGACAGAAAGTCCGTAATTGATGCCAGGTGGAGAGCACACCACAGCCTCTCCGACTGCTTCCCTCCTGGAATCTTTAGTCCTCACAGCAGCGTTCACTGCAGCTGGGCCTGGCCTCCTGTGGCTGTGAGGCCTCAGCCCCTCCACACTGTCCACAGGACAGCCCCAGTTAATGTCTGTCAAGTCCACTGAAGGAAGTGACGTGGTCTTTGGAAGCCATTAGAAAATAGTGATAATCGTAGTGTTTGCACGATGCAGCAGGAAAGGTGGGGTGTTATTTGATCAATTATCTGGCTTCAAGGAAAAAAAAAACTTTGGGGTACCTGTTCCCTGAGGGGTAAGTGGGGTGCAATTTTCACAGGTAAGCGTCAGAGCGGCTCTGGAGCTTGTTTTGTGCGTACTGTTGAGCAGGCTACTTCATCTCTTGTCTTTCGGTTCCTCATCGGTAAAATTAGGAGCATAATGTTTACTTGGGAGGGTTGTGAACCTTAAGCAAGAAGCCATCAATTCACGGCACAAATGTTGCACATAGGAAGCATTCCATACAGGCTGCCTACTGCCATGACCAGGGTCTGTACAGGCAGGCAGGCACGGGACCGGAATGGAACAGATGCCTCGAGAGTGAATAAACAGGTGAGTGGATTGGCCACCAGGAGTGTGTTTGATCAAGTGTGGTACTATTTCTTGTGTACTGGCCAGAGGTCTGTAATCCAGGTAGAAACTTCCTGGGAGTCGTCCTGAAGCCTGGCTCGACCTCAGAATTCTCAGACTTACAGGACGCTCCGCTTCCTGTCTGACACTGAGGAGGAACCGGGAGGCTTGGGTTGCCTGGTCTGCTGAATGGGAAGGACCAGCTTCCTTTCCATGAAACTACTCCGTGACTCGCTGCCTTAGTGACTTTTCTATTGTCGTGACAAAACACCATGACCAAGGCAATTTATAAAAGAAAGCATTTAATTTGGGGCTCATGGTACCAGAGGGTGAGTCCGTGACCATTATGGTGGGGAGCATGGCAGCAGGCAGGCAGGGATGCTGCCGGAGCAGTAGCTGAGAGCTTCTGTCTGATCCTAAGCTATAGAAACAGAGAGAGAGGGAGAGTGCTACCTGGGAGTGGCCTGGGCTTTTGAAACCTTAAAGTCCACCCCAGTGACACACCTCTTCCAACAAAGCCACACCTCCTAATCCTTCCCAAACAGTTCCACCAACTGGTGCACAAGCATGTAAATATTTGAGCCTTGACCCTATGGGAATACTTCTCATCCAAACCCCCACACTCACCAATCAACTCAGGGGCCAATGACCACCTAGGGCTCAATTCAGCCACATTCATTCTTCCAATGTAATTACAAGAATATTTAGCAACACAAAGAAGCATTTAAAAATAGCAAGAGAAGCAAGACAGATTGCTCAAGACCAACATGGAAAGTTGTCTGTTGTAAGACACAGTAAGCAAATACAATGAAGTACGGATAACATTTTTGGTTAATATCATTCCTGGAAAAAAAAAAATTGAAACAACTAAAACTTATTTGGGTGAGGTGAAAATTTCACTTTTAGCTCCACAGACTTTTATTGCTTTAAAGTTTATAACATATATTATATTGCTTATTTATTGAGTCGACCTAAATCAGCATGGAGACCTGAGTTCAATCCCTGGCACCCACATCATGGAAAAAAAGAACCAACTCTTGCAAGTTGTCCTCTACACACACACACACACACACACCCCACTCCCCGGATTACTGAAAACTGAAATGACTGACTTATTCAGACCCCATAGCCCTTGAAAGGAAAGATCTTGGAACCATGCATGTGACCCTGAAACCCATAGTTAGTCTCTGTTTAACATTTCTTCAAGGCATTTGCACTTCAGCAGAGTTTGGGTCCTCTGGGACAAAGGACTCATAGAAAGTGGGGGAGGATTGAATTTGTCTTGGGGGCAGAGAAACGTTTACAGAGACTTTCAGTGATGCAATCAGGCTCCTCTGCAGAATGGAACCAGGCTCAAGTCAGCCCTGGTGTACACAACACAGCCTTTAAACAGTTGGGTGTGTGCCCCCCACCCCCACCACCACCTAAGCAATATATCACCTGAGCCGCAGTAGCCTGTAATGTATGGCTTTAATATATTACCAACGGGAAACTGTCCTCATGATTTACTGGGTCCACATCATTGGCATTAGGAGGCAGCATTCATCAAAGCTGTGAGTTTGGCTTCTGAAAACCATTAGGTAAATCCAAAGCTCTACAGTTAATGTGTTCGCCTTGGACCACAGTCTAGAAGGAATGAAAAGATCCCATTGCCTTTGCTTTAAAGCTGCCTCCCCATTAGGGGTGTGTGTGTGTGTGTGTGTGTGTAAGTAAGTCACGTGGACATTTTAAACTGCACTGGGCTGAAGTCCTGTGGAAAGGACTCTTCATCAGCTGTCTCTAGAGGGAGAAAGGTCAGTCCCCAAGTTAGACATGCCCGGGAGAAGCCCTGTCCTGGCTTTCTAGCTAGTCACCAACCGTAAGAAGCAACACTCACCTTCCACAGCCAGTTTCCCTGACTTGCTGAAGGGACAGTGGATGGAAATAAAGTTGTAGAAAAGCAAGCTGTGAGGAAAGAGCAGAATGGGGCCCATGGGCACCAGGTCAGGAAACGAAAGCAGAAGGAGAGACCATTGGGAAGAAGGGGGGCCGTCCAGAGTGGGAGCTGGCGTTCAGCAGAGGTCCATGCAGGGGAGTATATGAAAACACTATAAAACCCACTGTTTTGAATGCTAACTTTAATAATAATAATAATAATAATAATAATAATAATAATAATAATATAATAATAAAGGGCTGGGGAGATGGCTCAGATGATGGTTCAGAGGCCCAGGACCCACAAAAAAGAGGGTGGGCATGGTGGTCCATCAATAATCCCAGCTCACAGAAGGTGGGGCAGGGGGTCTCTGGCACAAACTGGTTAGCTAGACCAGCTGAATCGATGAGCTCTGTGGGTTCAGCAAGAGACCTTGCCTCAATGCATATATGTAGAGGATGATGGAGACATGGGACATCGACCTCAGTCCTCCATACTCATGCATGTGCACCCACCTACACACACGTGAACATGCATAGACACATATGAAATAAAAGCAATTAATTAGAAAAAAAAAAAGATCTAGAAGTGCTGCATTTCTTGATGTGCACCTTGTGCTCACAAAGGAAAGTGTCAGTCTCGGGCTGGGGAGACGGCTCCGTAGGCAGAGAGCCTGTGGTACCAGCATAAGGACTCGAGTTCAAATCCTCAAAACACAAGGGAAAAAATCCAGGCATGGCAGTTCACACCTGCAAAACCCCAGAGCCAGTGGGGCAGAGGCAGGTGGATTCCGGAAGCTCACTGGCTAGCCAGCTTAGCTGACTGATGGCAGGTTCAGTGAGAGACCCTGTCTCAAAAAAATAAAGGGTGGAGAGGCACCAAGGAAAGATATGTAACATGGACCTGGAGCTTCCAATGCACATATGTATCACACACACAACTGCATTCACCCGCACTAACAAGCGAATGCAGGTGTGTGCCTGTGTGCACAAGCATGCACATGTGCAAGCACCCCAACACACAACCAGCCTGTGAATTTGCTTTAAATGGAGGGCAGCCTGGCAGAACTATGGTGCTGACGAAGAGAAAGAGCCCGTGATAAAGACCAAACGCCTGAGCTCATCTCTTTGTTCTGTTTTCTCAAAGGTTCCAGTCAGCCCTGCCATAACGTAGGGATGCTAACATTTGTTTGCAATTTGGAGTATACTCTTACCAATAAAAGCTGGTCACCCAAAGTGAAAGAGCCGTTCAGACCCTGCACTCTGGGTTTGCTTAGAGAGTTGGGGGTTCCCCACGCTGAAGAAGACACAATGCCTCCACAGTTAAGAGCAGCATTGCCTGGCTGAGCTCATACTAAGACCCAGCACAGCCTGCTTGTGTCTTCACAGGCCATCATGCCCCTTCCCAAAGACAGAAGCTGGCAATGTGAAAGAAAAGCGTTCCAATGATTGCAGACCTGCAAGGCGTTTTAAATGATAGGTAAAGGGTCCCTCTCTTGAAGCTGAATGTGTGACCAGGCATTAGTCCAATAAAAACACGGACGAAATAGCAGTTGTCAACCATTCTGCAGGTCTGATGTTAATTGCCGCCTTCTTAAGAGGACATGCTACGCGACACTAGGAAAGGGTGCTTTCGAGAGCTTTGTCCTGCTGCATGTCCTTCCTCCACACCCACAAGCAAATTCTGTGGATCAGTTTACCAGCTTGCATCTTTCTGGAACAGATGTTCACCTGACCTCAGATCGCTCTCCTCAACAGCGGAGAGTCACGGTTCCGAATTGGGCACCCTGTCATTTTCTGAGGAAATCTACTTCAGGAACAGGCTACTAACAGGGTATTTTAGAACTTAACACATCATTAAAGGAAAACCCACCCAACCCTAGAAGTGACCTCATAAAGTGATGGGGAATGTTTAAGAGGAGACGCTGCTAAAAAGCAGGATGTCTCCTGTCCACAGCCCCACACATAATGACTCTTCTACCACACAAAAACGGCCGTGTTAATTCTTGTTTCCAAGCCTCCTACTTGCCTTTAGGATCATTGGGAAACATCTCTGTCCCACACAGAGCCACGTGCAACACACGGTCTGTAGCTTTTGAAGATGTCCATAGCAACCTTTTGTTTTCACACATTTTTTAAATTCTCTATGTTCTAGGCTGCTCTGGAAATCACTTATTTACTACCTAAATGCATTTTAGGAGCAGAAAATACCTATGTCAGATATGAGAGATATTAAATGTGGATTTTAAAATGTATTTTAAAAGAATTACCTATTTTTGTTCTTTGTGTGTTTCACCTGCATATATATGCTTACCACGTGTGTGCCTGGTGCCCACAGAGGCCAAAGAGGGACATCATATCCCATGGAACTAGAGTCACAAGAAGTCCCCTGTAGGGACTGAGAACAGAACCCAGGTCCAGTGCAAGAGCAGTGGGCTCTCTTAACCTCTGAACCACTTCTCCAGCCCCTAAATATGTTTAAAAAAATTCTTTTAACCAAGTAAGTTTTCAAATTTTGGTGAAATTAAAAAGCAACTTTAAACTTATTTTCTTCACTGCCCATTCAAACTCACTGCTGGAGGCTAATTGTTCCTTGATTCTTGGATGAAATCCCAAGTCTCTCCTCAAGTTTCGCTGCTAATATTGTAATCACATTGTCATCTTATTCTTTATTTGGGGGGGGGGATTTCAAGACAGGGTTTCTCTGGATAGCTTTGTGCCTCTCCTGGAACTCACTCTGTAGCCCAGGCTGGCCTCGAACTCACAGAGATCCTCCTGCCTCTGCCTCTCGAGTGCTGGGATTAAAGGCGTGTGCCACCACTACCCGGCTTATTAATTCTTTGATAACTAGAATCACAATACACATTCTAGGCAGGGCCCACAGTTACTTCCTCATTCCTAGTTAACAAAACGTCCTGCGGTCAATCAAAGTCACAAAAACCATCACAAAGTGAAGTCTCTCAGTTCAAAGTCAGATCTTCTCCCACCGAGAATGCAGGGCTCTCTAGGAAGGCTTAGATAGGGACAGGTCCTCTCTGTCACTTTGTCTGTGTCTCCTTTTCTGTCCTCCAGGACTTGCTAGATGCCCACAGCTCCAGGTGACAGAGCGGGGAAGGGTGGGAGACAAAAGGGCCATGATAAAGATCTCAAGTGAGCGAACCCTCTGGTTGGAGAGGCGAGTTCAGGTGAGGCTCCCTCAACTGGGTGAGTAGCTAAAACCCTCTCTGTTTTGGGGGTGCATCTTGGGTTCTTGAGACTACAAATCTTCTAATGTAAATAATGCATATCCCTTGACTGGTTGATTTTATTTTTCTTTTCTTTCCTCAGCTCCAGAGAATTTAGTGACCCAGCAAGGCCTGGGTCACATCAATCACCTAAGGCAGCAGTCCCTTGAGCAAACTGAAAATGTCTCAGGTGGGGCTCTTTCCCACATCGTTCACTTCTGATCCAAGAAAGCAATGCTTGTGTGTGTGTGTGTGTGTGTGTGTGTGTGTGTGTGTGTGTGTGTGTGTGCTCGTGCGCTCAAGTGCATGCGTGTGTCGCTCTGACTCTGCAGGCCAGAGACTCTCACCCTAAGATTCCCAAGGCATCCTTTCAGAGAGGCCTGCAGCTCTCCCAGCACCTTGCACTGGGCACCACCACCCTATCCACAACCTCAGAACAACCCTCTCTGAAGAAGTTCTCTCTGCTCCGTGACATCAACCTCTTCTGTCTTGGCAAGCAGAGGTGAGCTTCCGGTCCTCACCGCCCTCTTGGTGAATCCCCTCCGTGGTCAAGTACTTCACCTTGGAGTGGAGACATTCTGAGTGTTCCCCAAGGAAAAAACGTTCCTGTAATCCGGATTCACTAAGTGCCCTGGCCTTCTGAGGTTGTCCCCAACCACAGCGCTAGTCTACACCTACGGCCCAGGTTGCTGCTGTAGGCTGTAACCTGTGCGCTGGGAATTCACTTACACAAAAGAAACAAGAAAAACCCACAGTGAGATTTGCTTTCTTGGGAACAAGATTCACCTTTTGCCTTTCTTAGACCTCCAAAGGCACCCCTGGACTGCCAGAAGGGACTCACAAATCGCCACTCACACAAGCAGACTCCTAGTCACAGGGACTCTCCTGGGAATGAACTCAGAGACGCACACCCCAACACACAACCAGCAGCTCCTCTTTTGGTGCCTCCAGTTTTATTTTGATAGACCTCCTCTGTACCAATTCAAAGTCTCTGCCAGCCTCCAAAACCAATCTTGGCCACAGAGTGCCAGCCATAACAGTTTAGCTTTTATGGAAAGAAGCCTTTTGGGGCCAGGTGAGTTTTAATGGCTCCTCTTTTGTTAGTTCAGAGCCTCATGTTATGCCAAGAAAGCTTTACCCCAATACCATGTTTATACTGAAGAAAATGAATGGGGCAACATTGTGCCTTTCCCTCTGTTTCTAAGTCACTAAAACTAAATTCTTATAAAACTCCAACAATAAAACATCATGCCTGGAAGAAAGTCTCAGGTTCCTGGCACTGAGCCCCGCCGGCACCACACAGGCCCTGCTTTTCGGCTCTGCTATTCCTCCCTTCAGCAGGAATGCTTTCCGGGTTTTATATCAAAAAACGGGACGAGAGACGCGAAACAGCAGGGGTATTCATGTGGTCGCGTTACATGGCTTTTCTCTACCACATCGCTCCAGTGGCGTCCCTTCTTCCTCACAGAATACCATTGTATATACACTGGGATTTCAGCACTCTCAAGTGAGCCTGCTTCTAAGAGAGGGGAGATTAAAGAACCGATGTCTCCAAAGAAAGAGAAATAACATGTCAGTCGTGTTTATTTGTTGGGTTACATGATTTATGCCTTCTCATGTGAAGATGGACCAGAGAAAAGGGGGCACGTGACGTTGTTTAGATAATCCCCAGAGGAAGTTTTAGTCCCTTCCTCGGGAGAAGGGTTGCCTTTCATATGAAATATAAATGGTCCTGGCAGCTTATAGAGGGAAGAAAGATTTCTTACGTCCTAAAAAATAAATTCAAGATGCACCTAATTGAGTCTCCAGAGAGGAAGAATATTTAGCATTCTAAGGCAGAAAGAAAGAGATGGGATTAAGGAAGAACATCATCAAAATGCAAGTGAGGGGTCCTTTCACAAAATGCATTCAGGAGATGTTAAAAGAGACACACTTTCAGCTTAGCCTGTCCATTGTAAATCCTGTGCCTCAGACATCTTCCACCCAGCTACTACCTCTCCGTTCCTTCATTAACCATCCGGTTGAGGCAGTCGACTACAGGAAGCAGAAAGTTGAGTAAAACTTCAGGACTTCTAATGTGAAAAAGTTAATAAAGTTCCCGAATAGATACTCTCGTACCTACCGTCTACTCCCTCCCTCTCCCTCTCTCTTCCCTCCATCTCCCTTCTTCTCCCTCCCTCTCTCTCCCTCCCCCTCCCTCTCTCTTCCTCTCCCTCCCTTCCTCCCTCCCTCTTCCTTCTCTTCCCTCTCTTCCTTCTTTCCTTTCTTTGAGGTTAGCCTCTGGGTTGCACATGCCCATGCATTCAGCACACATCTGTATGTATCCATGTACGTGTGCACCTGCCCACACGTGAACATATGCAAATACATTCTTCTTGCCTTCATATGCACAGGTTATATATGCACCCACCACACATACACTGGCACCCCCCACACCAGCACCCCCTCAACACCAGCATCCCACACACACCAGCACCCCCCACTCACACACTGGCACCCCAAACACACATACTGGCACCTCCACACACACACTGGCACCCCACACACTGGTACCCCAAACACACATACGGGTACCCCAACACACACACAGGCCCCTCCACCCACACACTGGCACCCCACACACATATACTGGCACCCCACCACCCACACATTGGCACACACACACATCGGCACCCACACACACACATCGGCACCCCCCTACCCATATACTTTCTCCTTTATAAAACTGACTGCAGTTAACCCCCAGGGAAGTAAAGATATAATGACACATCTGGACATCTCCTGAGGGACCCCATATCACCTTCAGCACATGGAGAATGGGAACCATATCCTGTCTCCCTGGTGTAAGGCCCGCTGTGGAAAGTCTTCCAGCCCTGACCCTAAGGCCTTCAGCATGGAGGATGAAGCAAGTCTCTTCATAGTGGGCAGTTTAAGTCTCTGAAATTCAATGTTTATTTGTTCATCTTACGTTCAAGAGCCTTTTCTTTTTCTTTTTGAACATTTAATGTCTAATGTTAATGCTAAGGGTCAGATTACTTCCTCTTTAAAAAATATCCTCCTAAAGGAGAAGGATTCTTGTTAAAAAGGGAGGATTTTGAAGTCATTTTAGAACCACTTCTGGGTGTTATTTTTCAGGCATCATAAAGCATCTGAATTCAGCTGCTTTTGAATCCAAGCAAAACACTTCTAAAGATAAGTGAGGCTTGCTTCCTACGTTAAGGGTGTTTTTAAGTGACAGATAAAGGGAAATAAAAGGCCTTTTCAGGGGCATATAAACTGGAATACAAACAAATTTTAAGACTGACGAGAGAATGAAAACCTAACAGAATAGCCCACATTTAGCACATTCTCAATGGACTTCAGACTTCCGGATTGGCCCTGAACTATTCCCCACGAAGCAAGGCATCATATATCAGTGTCAAAACTCACTGGCTGATCCTTTCCAAGGCACTTGGACAAGCCTTCAACAACTCAATTTACAGGAAGGCCAGCCTGTGAGGGAGGGGGCAGTTTGGACTTGTGTGAACAGGAAGGCCAGCCTGTGAGGGAGGGGCAGTTGGGACTTGTGTGAACGGTCTCCCTGTAGCCACTTTTACATATTCACTCACTCATTCATTCAAGAAACACTCGAGGCCACTTGTCTCCTATTTATGGCTCCCAGCCCTAGAGAAGAACCAGAACCACCTGGGCTTGTCCAGCAGCTGCTGGCTGGTCCCTTTTTTCATTTGTTTGTCTGTTTTTTTTGAGACAGGGTTTCTCTGTGTTGTTTTGGTGCCTGTCCTGGATCTCACTCTGTAGACCAGGCTAGCCTCGAACTCACAGAGATCTTCCTGCCTCTGCCTCCTGAGGGCTGGGATTAAAGGCGTGTGGCACCGCCGCCCGGTGCTGGCTGGCCCCTTAAGGAGTGGGACTGCAGGTCTTAGCTCATAGCCTGATTTGGAACCACTCAGTATTCAATTGGTTGGGAGAGAAGGGCATGTCTACTACTAGGGGAGAGCGCTTCTCTCTCAAATTGAGCTGCCTTTTCGTCCCCACATGCCATCATGATCCTTTCCTCTTACTCGGTTCCTGCATGTCTAGGCAGGTGCCTGTGCTGGGAAAGAGGACCAGAAAGAGGTTTAACAGTGAGGTGAACGCTCCCCCCCCCCCCAGCATTCTACTGCTCCTTCTACGCTAGTGTCCGGCAATGGTGAGACAAATGGTCCCCAACCTTCAGTGAGGAGTTCCCAACTTCCAAAGGTGAGAAAGTGTATCCACACAGCCATCCACTTTTCACTTTCAGTATAGAGTCAAGAACCTACACGTTATCTTCAACACTTTATAAAATGGGCTTTGTGTTAGCTATCTCCCAACTGTACCCTATGTAAGCGTTCTGGCCACACTTAGGGTAGGCTAAGCCAAACTATGATGATCATTATGGAAGGTGTATTCTTCATGCCTTCAGCTTACAGAATTTTCAATTCCTAATGTGTTCATCAGGACGTAACCCCATTGTAAATCAAGCAACGTCTCACAAAGATAGATTTTTACCTCCAATTCAATGCTAACTTTTGGCCAGCAGCATATAAAAATTGTCTTTTGAAGACAGAAACAGGATATTCAGACTTCAAAGGCAAGAAAATGACCTTGGCGAGATACACATTTATCTGGGATTTTCCCAGTGCCCATGTGCACAGAGAACACACTCCCAATGAGAAAAGTCAAAAACTGAAAAGGGCCACCCCACAAGTAACAGAGAAACACCATAAAGAAACCATAGGTAGGGCTGGAGAGATGGCTCAGAGGTTAAGAGCACTGGCTGCTCTTCCAGAGGACCTGAGTTCAATTCCCAGCAACCACATGGTGGCTCACAACCATCTGTAATGAGATCTGGCGCCCTCTTCTGGCATGTAGACATGCATACATGCAGGCAGAACAATGCATACACAAGTAAATCTTTTTTTTAAAAAAGGAACCATAGGTATGGTGTCCCCAATCTCCCTTATATACTCTGTCAAACTCCTCACTGACTACTGAGCCACACATGTACTGAGAAGAGATTCAGGGGTGGAAAGCCTTGGATGCCGGACAGAGCTAAGTAGAAACTCACACCTTTCCATTCAGAGGGATCCAGTAAACAATTAGTATCCCACTGAAACCCTAGAAGGTCTGCGGCTTATGAATGAAAAATGACAGGACTTGAGGTAGAGGATCACCCTCATACTTGTCTCAATATCTGTCCTGGTTAGTTTCTATGCGGTGCACAGCAGACATGCAGGCAAACACACTCTTAAACATAAAATACATAAAAAAAACTTTAAGAGACAAAGACAGCTACATCTAACTTTATTCTATGTAAGCAAATTTTTATAATTACATAATAACAAAATGTGAAGCTACACAATTGTTGTAGTCTTTTGGCAGGCACTACATAATCCTCCAAAACACAAATGTCCATCATGTCCAAGGACCTAAATGCAATGATAATTGAAAATCCTTTCAGAATTGACTCCACAAAAGCAAAGGCAAAAATAGCCTATAAAATATATTAACAGTCTGTAAGGTATTAAGACGTGGGCATTCCACACCCTGATGAAACGCTTTCGATGGCCAAGAAGGAAAACATTGCAGGACTTTGATTCCCATCACAGGCAGCTCCTACTGTCCTACACAGTGACTGTGGAGACCATTTCAATCCATCAACTGCACGGAAACTCTGCAGGACTTTCCTCCTAAGACAGAAAACTTCACTCTCCATTTGAGAACAAATGGGAGGCTGGGGTATAGCTCAGTGGTCACCCAATTACCAAGCATGCATGAGGCTCTGGGTTCAGTTTTTAGCATTATAAGACATTCATGCATGCACACACACACACACACACACCAAGTGGTGTTTATTGCTAATGAAAACTAGTTATTCAACCATACACTGGCAAACCATAGACCTGGGCCAAATATGGCTGTGTTTTCAGATGCTTCACAAGCTAGAAAGTGTTCCTTAAATATTTGTAAAAAAAAAAAAATGTAGAGAAAGGACTATGGAAGTAGAAATCATGTATGCCCTGCAAACCTGTGACTATTGACTATCTGGAGAAAATTTGCCAACTTGAGGTCTCATCTAGCCATGACCTTAATTTGCCTTAGTTCACTGTGTCACCATTGGTGTTAATGGCTACAGAATCACCTCTTCATAGTTCACACAGATTTCCCCCTGGAACATCAGTTATAAAACTCTCTGTGTTAGGAATAACACCATTAACAACTGTATTTTGTCACATGCAGATCTAGCTACTGTCAGAACCAATGGGTTTTTTTTTGTTGTTGTTTTGTTTTGTCTGTTTGGTTGGTTGGTTGGTTTGGTTTTTCGAGACAGGGTTTCTCTGTGTAGCTTTGGAGCCTGTCCTGGAACTCACTTGGTAGCCCAGGCTGGCCTTGAACTCACAGAGATCCCCCTGCCTCCGCCTCCCGAGTGCTGGGATTAAAGGCGTGCACCACCACTGCCCCGCCAAATGGGCTGTTTTATGCCCAGTCTCTCAAAGCCACCTTTCCAAAGATTTCATTCAAACCTTTATACCACTTTCAACTCAGTGACAGACCCACTAGAAAGCAACGTGTTAAACTGCAAAAATGACCACACATCTTTCTATTCCCTATGCTGATCCCTCGCATATGACTCCATGAAGAGTGTCTCTTGTCCTTTAAATGTAAACTTAAATACATAGGTGAGCCGGGCAAGGGTGGCTCAGCCTTTAATCCCAGCGCTAGGGAGGCAGAGGCAGGCGGATCTCTGTGAGTTCGAGGCCAGCTGGGTCTACAGAGTGAGATCCAGGACAGGCTCCAAAGCTACAGAGAAAACCTGTCTTAAAAACAACAACAACAACAACAGGTGCTTTAGACAAAAGGGCATTAAGGGCGCGACACAGATTGAGGAGATAGAAAAACATGCTACAAAGTACAGGGGGGTACTAAGTTGTTATGAATTATTGTGTGAGGGAAACATGCTGGGCAGATGCAGCGGTGGGCTGGGCAGATGCATGCCATGCGGGCGTGACGGCAGCAGCGGCGGCCAGTAATTCACAACTTAGATGCTGCATCCATGTGGAGAGTTTATTATAATAGAGAGATGAAGAGAAAGATAGGGAAGAGAGAGGGAGAAAAAGAGAGAAGAGAGAGAGAGATCAAGGGTGCACACCTCATGGGAGGAAAAGCGGGAGGGGGGGAAGGGGAGAAGCTTTTCCTTAGAAATGAAGCTCTTACTCCAGGACACAGGGCGGCGCCAAGGGGCGGGTCAGAATACTAACACTGGTTTCCAAGGGGCGAATCAGAATACTAACATTCCTGTGGTTTGATTATTGTAAAAAGAGGTGAGTTATGGGAGCAAGCAGGGGAACAAGGGCACTGAATTCTTGCGGCTACTTCAAGCTGACAAGGGGTGAAGTGGGGAGGGGGGAAGCCGGAAGGCGCCAGTAAAGAAGCATTGTCAGTTGTCATCGTGTGAATCTCTGGCGTGGAGATCTCAGGCATCTGTTCCTTGAGGTTGCGGCAGTGAATTGAAGGATGTGTTCTTCATGATCCTATCTGCCATTTCTCTGGAGGTGGGGGTGCAGCCATCCCAGTGGGTGTCCTAAATTGGAGGTTGGCATCCTTGGAGCTGGTGCAGGGACCGACTTATCTGGAGAGCCCCTTGACCCAGGCAGGAGGAGAGAAGCTGCAAAATATGCTCAAAAATGGGTGAGGTCAAAAATGGGCTCTGGAGACTGCTAGGTTTCGTCAGACCAGATTTTTTGATGCAGTAGAAGAATTTTTCCCAGGGACCTGTAGGTATCTGTAAGACAGCTGGAATAGATTTATATCATAGCAAAAGGGTTTAAAAAAATCTATGAAAATTTAAGGATTCTTAAGAATTGTTTGTAGTCAATGTTGTATCAATTTATCAAAGCTGCATTTATCAATATTAAAATTTGAACGTCTGGAGTTATATCTGAAACCATTCTATCCTGTACCATGAAGTCTGTGAATAAGGCATACCTGTCTATAATTTTAATAGGAAACTTATTAATGAACTGTCAGTAATCTTGGGATTGGGGCTGTCAAACTGATACCCCCTGGTCATCAAACATCATCAGATCTGAGAAGGATAAATTTAAGAAGTGAGACAGCTTTCCAGCTGCCTAGGTAGCAGTCTCAAGTCTCTCTGTGGTTGTGGGGGTGGGGGTGGGGTCAGGAGCCCCAGAGGAAGCACTTGTTCAGCTGATAAGCCCAGAAGATCTGACATATTTTTCTGTGGAGTAGAAATTTGAGGAGATCAACCTACCTGTCTCGGCAGGGGGACAAGCGGTCTAGACAGTATTCACAGTCTAGACAGGATCTCAGCTTTTTCTTGTGTGGCCGGCCTTGCCATGAGCTTCTGGGTGGAGGTTCTTCTGCAGCCATTCATCATCTTGAAGAAGATACAGGTTGCTGCCAGGACCTGACATGTCTCTTTATCATAAAAAGCTTTCATATTCAATGCCATATTCTCAGATCTCTACAGGTATCTGAGGACTGGGAGAAGAAAATCTGTTAGCTGTATTTATAACTTTGAGAGCATAAATATACATATGTATATGTATATATATGACTGAAATCTGATTATACAGGCTTCCCAGTTAGTTACAGCTTAATGAAGTGAGCAAGGACAGGAGGCTGATCTTTGAGTACAGCCAGATTATAATCCTGAATGACTTATATAGAAATAATTATTTCAAAGCTGTCTCCTGAGAAGACAAAGAAGAGTGACAGGGGAAAGACCCCGAGGCTGAATGAGAACAGGAGAAAAGGGTATTGTGAGTCAGGGTGCAGCCCAACTCTGAGAAAAGGACCCTCTTGGTGGACCAGAAACTCCATCCCGAATGATTTATATAGAAATAATAATTCCTTACAGTCATACAATAGCTCCCTGGTTCTGCATAAAGGTCAAGTGTCTTATGTTATTGCAGAACCATTTTAATTAATAAATATCAATGGGCACTAGATAGTCAATCAGTCCTCTATGCCAGGGGGTTTCATTTTGACTCAGCATTTCAGACTATTCTGGACAGGGAACATGGGACAATGTATCCTCTTCTGAAACTGCTTTGAGCTGGCATTGGGGCATTGTTGTCAGGGCCCCCCCAAAAGGCTAAAAGGCCAGTCAAAGGCTGGGCAGTGGGGCATTTGTCAGAAGTATGTGGTGTCTGACCTGGCTATAGAGGCAAGGATCAATTATGTTTGACTGGGCTGTTCCACGTCAAGTAGACAAGAGTCTCTGCTGGCATCTGTGGCAGGGAAAGCGCCACAGGTGTGGTTCACAACTGCTGCTTTGGTGTTTCTGCCAGCCTGCTGGAATACAGACTAGAGGCAAGAGTTAAAATTTTATGAATTTATTTGGAACCTCTTGGCCCATGAACTTAATAATTGGGAAAGGAAGACCAGGAGAGAGAGAAATACCATTCTCAGAAATAGGTGAAGAAAAAAAGTTTTAGGTAAATTAATATTATCAATCAGTACTGAAATCCAAATCCTAGAAAAGCAGGTAATGAGTAACCAAGGGAAGTTTAAAATCCTTTTAAAATCCTGAGCTTGTGACCCACAGGGTATCAGAATTGTATTAATGTTAAAATCTGAAATTTAAAATCTTAAGCATTAGTGCTGCTACCCTATCCTGGCATCGGATCGCACTGTCCCTGCCCACATGAGCAGCTGCGGAGGAACAAACATTAGGTTGCGACTGAACCTCTGCCCCACCCATGCTGCGTGGTGATGAGGTCATACGACCTATTTTGACCCTAGCCAAGATGGCGGCTTGACCACGGGGTTGCCCTTATTTAAGATGGTGCCAACTGATCACGTGGTTGCCCTTATTTAAAATGGAGGCTTGAACAGATAAGGAACAGGTAAAGGGAAGCATTTAAAAGTTAGTCAGAAACAAGTTAACATGGGCGCCTCTCAAGCCGGGATGGCGGCAGCAGTCGAGGAAAGGCAGGCTGCCGGAGGGAGGAGGGGCTTTGGCTCTGAGCAGCTGGTGGGGTGGGGTGGGGTGGGGCTCAGGGCTGTGAACCAAAGTCCTGCAGGAGGTCCTGGCAACAGAGCTAAGTGATTGCAGACCAGGACAGGAGTTAGAGGAAAGGGACAGGCAGAGAGAGCAAGCTTT
Source organism: Peromyscus maniculatus bairdii (assembly GCF_049852395.1). NCBI lineage: Eukaryota > Metazoa > Chordata > Mammalia > Rodentia > Cricetidae > Peromyscus > Peromyscus maniculatus. The sequence goes on along the minus strand of NC_134865.1, from coordinate 43,272,038 downwards.
GCCTGGTGGGCAATTTTGCATGTCGCATTAAGGAGCCCGTGTGACGGGGAATGATGTAATTGCTCAGCAGAAGCTGGAGCATGGGTGGGTGGGTGACAGGGAGGGAGCTGGGAGTGGGTAGGCACATTTTTCCACAATGAGGTATAACAGCACAAGACAGCCAATGGACCGTCATCACAGAGGCTATGGGCCGTGGAGTTCAGAGGGCACAAGCCACCTCCATGTGCCATCACATAGGAGCAGAGGCCGAGGGGCTAGGAGCCTGAAAGACCCAGCAAGCGAAAGGAGACTGACCTCCAGCGTCCCAGAGAGTCAGCGAGAATGAATGACGCAAGATAGCCAATGGACCGTGGTCACAGAGGCTATGGGCCGTGGGGGACGTAGGCCCGAGGGGCTTAGAGCCCGAGAAACACGTGGTGCCAGCACCACGATCAATCGAGAGGGACGAGCAAATCCTCAGCTGTGGAAAATTGGCCAAAAGGGAGGCTTACCAGAGGAGGGTCAGGGGCTTACTAATTACGCCGGTGTTGGCTGAGTGAGTGTTGAAGGTTCCAGGGCTCCTAGCGTGTCTCAGAGTGTCTCAGAGTGCGGGCAGGCAGGAGAAATGCGCCAGGAGGACCCCTGCCCAGTCACTAGCACCAATGTTATGAATTATTACGTGGGGACCCCGAGGGTATCTCGCGCGTGCAGGAAAACACGCCAGGTCAGAATATTAACATTGGTTTCCAAGGGGTGGGTCAAAATAGTAACTTTGGTTTCCAAGGGGTGGGTCACCTAAGTGCGGATGGGAAGTCAGGGAGAAGAGGGGTGTTGGGTTAATCAAAACTAAGAATGCATTTTTTTCCTTCCCTCTGGAAACCCACAACTTTGTAAATTAATTTAAAAATACATTTTTTTTTTTAAAGGAAACAACACGGACACACTGCATGGGTGGAGAATGCTTCCCTAAGAGGACACAAGGATTTAAATGAAATCTCCGTGCAAGGTATGGGACACCTTCCTATGAAGTATCGCCCCCACCACACAGCACCAGGCATTGCCACTGACCCTGGCTGTCCACCAGCACTAGATGGTAAGCCACTACAGCAGAAGACACCATACACACTTTGGTTTCGGAAACGGAACTGAAATTGACCAAAAAACTTCCTCCCTGCTGGCTGGCTTTCCTAGTGCTGGGTGCGCTGCTGCAGGCCACAGGGGCAGACAAGTCGTCAGTGGTATCGGCCAGCAGTGAGTTCTGAATGATGTAACAGCAAGTAGAAGATGTGACTACTGGCGAAAATACCGGCGTGAAGGTGATGGAGGTGACCAACGACTTTCTGATTGGACCTGAGGCCTGTTCCAGGAGAGTGGACTCCTACTCAGTACTAAAAATCTGGCAAAAAGCCCAGCTTGGGAGGTCATAGGCCCTGAGGGGGCGGGCAAAAGGGGAATTCGGCTACTGTTGCCTTGGTCAGTGTCAAATGGTCTTCTAAATACGTGTATGACACGGACTAGGGCCGCCTTCACCTCAGCTGGAGAAGCTTCTGCAGTGGTCTGCAGTTAACGCCGCCGAGACTCCTAACTGGTCAAGGTGCTGAGTGACAGCCCAGTGCTCAGCCCTGAACGGGATAGCCCAGTTCACCCGAGGCTTGGGGACACCGCAGAAGAGGAGGTGCAAAAAAAAGAGTGAGAGTGGGAGACTAGGAGCAATGTTGTGAAATGCTGTTCCAGACATGCCACGGCCAGTGCACTCTGGCGCTCACGGCAACTGTGGCGCCCGGCGTAAGATCAAGCCCACAGGGGGAGTTAACATTCCTGTTGTGGAGTATTAGTTTAAGATGTGTGACATTCGTTTATGCCTCGGGACATCTGTTTAATGATGCAAAGATGTGTTGCATTCTTTGACCTTGCATTTGTTTAACTCTGTGAAGCTTTGCCTGTCTAAAACACCTGATTGGTCAATAAAGAGCTGAAAATGGCCAATAGCTAGGCAAGGCAGGAATATGCGGGGGTGATATGCAGAAAGAATAAATAGGAGGAGAAATCTAGGCTTGAGAGAAGAGGGAGGAGCGAGAGGAGGAGGAGAGGAGGATGCCAGGGGCCAGCCACCCAGCCACACTGCCAGCCATGGAGTAAGAAGGAAGGAAAGATATATACAATAGAGAAAGGTAGAAGCCCAGAGGCAAACCATAGTTAAAGAGAAACAAGATAATTTAGGTTAGAAAAGCTGGCTAGAAACAAGTCACGGTAAAGGCCGGGCATTCATAAGTAAGAATAAGTTTTCATGTCTTTATTTGGGAGCTGGGTGGTGGGTCCCCAAAGAGTAAAAAAAAAAAACCAACTACACATTCCAGTTGGCAACACTACTTGAACTCAATGGGTTATGAGGGGTGTTTCATGAAGGTCGGAGGGGTACCTTTGGACAGCATCACTGAATGAGCATTATTGCCAAAGGATTTGAGGTGGTTGGCAGAGAAACGTGCGAGTAGGCACGGACAGGACCAGCGGTGCTGAGTAGACACTTTTTTTTTTTTTTAAAGAAATGCTCAAGTACACCTCAAGGGCCATACGCTCAAGACTGTATTTTTACTCTAAAGTTAGAAAATCCAGGTTGTCTAAGTAAAAACTGTCTGGGGCCATCCTGAGCTTTTGCTACAATCCTTTGCAGGAAGGAAAGGTTGGAGCACCAGGCCGTGGAGAGGGCCATGCGCAAACAGAGCAGCCCTCAGGTGTGTCAGCCCTGTTCCCTCTCCCCAGACTGGTCTGTGAGCCCCGAAACCAAGCCCAGGTCCACAGAGCGGCACACTTCTTCCCACCAGTTTAATCTATTTTAAGCAGAAAACTCTATTTCAGTGCCCCAGCAAAGAAAATACGTCCTCACATGAAACCCAAACCGTTTCAGTAACCAAATACCTAAGAGAAGTCCGAGGAGCCGTGACTTGAGAGGAAACGCACGTGGCAGGCTCACAGGCTTTGTGCACAGGTTTCCAACTTCAGCAAGAAGAAATCCCCAGACCCTGGGCCCTACTAGAGGGGAAAGGAATTCTAAAGTGCTCTTCGGTAATTCTCAACCTTGAGCGTACACTGAAGTCATCTAAAAAGATCTTTTTTCACTTTTAATACCATGCCCTGGACCTCTCCCAAGGTCAATTAAACCAGAATCCCTGGTATGCAGCCCAGGCATTAGTACTTTCCAGAGCTCCCTCGGGTTCCCCTGTGCAGCAGAGTCAAGTCCTACTAAACAACATTGGAAAACGCTCCGGAAGGTGAATGGTGACTGTAATTACTGCGTGTGTCAACTTCAGTGGTGACAGAGATTTGGGGGAGGTAAATTTTAGTTTGAGAAATTAATAAACGCATTTGTAGTAGGTTTTCCAAGTTCACCTCCATTTCATCTCCAATTCCTTCCCCAGCCGGCCAGTCTCTCTCCAGCTCCTGTGTTTTTGTTTTAATCCCACTGTGTCCACTTCGTGCTGCTGTGTGCGTGGGTGTAGGGCCTCTACTGGAGTACTAGCTTCCTGGGGACCGCTGAATCCTTGAGGAAAACTGATTCTCCCTCTCCCAGCAACCATCACCACCTTCCAATAGCTCCACCGCTATGGCAGGACTTCATGCCCACCTCTCCCCTCCACACCGGGGTTTTGTTTGGCTTGCTCTTGCCCACCTCTGGTGCATGCAGGAGTCATAGCCACTGGGTTCACCTGGGCAACTGCCTGGCTGAGTCTGGAAAATACCATTTCCCTTTAGTCACCCACTGCCTCTGACTCTTACCATCTTTCCACCTTCTGCTCTGTGATGACCCCTGAGCCTCTGGAGGAGGAGGTATGATAGAGGCACTAGGGAGATGAGAGGGGTACCATTTACTACACACTCACCTGGTACTAAGCACTGTGCTGGGCAAGGCCCACTTCACCTAACCCCCAACGCTTAGCACCCTGACAAATGCATTATCACCAATCTCTGTTATTCTCCAAAAATAATTACAAATACATTAACTCAAGGCAACTGACAGGAAGAGGCTCATCACAGTGCCAGCAGGTATGGGGACAGGGATCAAACCTCCTTACAAAGCTGTGCCTTCTCATTTTCCTTAAACTGCACTGATGTTTGGAAAGTTAATAGAGTAACATGGCGCACAAGTCTGAAAGGTATAGAGGTGTACAGAGCCTCTCTAAGGCACAGACGGAATGAGCATCGCCTATCATCACTTTTCCTGTACTGAACGAAGCACACCTAACCACGGTTATCCTTGTCTCATATTTCTTAGTCATCAGTTCCCTGCCCCGGAGACAAAATGAGCAGTTTTCTTATTCCAAAAGGATTTGAGGTGGGTGGCAGAGGAATGTGTATAAGCAAACCTGGACAGAACCAGTTCCAACACAGTATGGTGAGCAGGCACCATTTTAGAAATGCCTAAGGACATCATAAGGACCATAATAAGGACTGTGTTTTTACTCTAAAATCAGAAAAAGTAGGTTTCTCCTTTTCAGATGAATTCCATCTCATGCACACACATGTTAAAATTCTTTTTAGAACTACATTGTACAACATACAAATGTGTCATTACTTCATCTAGTCGCTTGTGGACAGACATTAGATTACCCTGAATTATTTGTTATTATAAAAATGTTAAAATGAAGCCGGGCGGTGGTGGCGCACGCCTTTAATCCCAGCACTCGGGAGGCAGAGCCAGGCGGATCTCTGTGAGTTCGAGGCCAGCCTGGGCTACCAAGTGAGCTCCAGGAAAGGCGCAAAGCTACGCAGAGAAACCCTGTCTCGAAAAACCAAAAAAAAAAAAAAAAAAAAAAAAAAAAAAAAAAAAAAAAAAATGTTAAAATGAATAACTGTGAACTTTGTAAGTTTACAATTACACCTATAAGATAAATTCTCCAGTCAAAAGCTGTGCTCTCTCACTGTTCCAAGCCGCCCCAGGCTTCTAAGAAACAACTCAGAGCCAGACTCAGTGAGCTACATTGACTTTATTCAAAAGCCTTACCAAATATTCAAAGAACACTTTTATTTTAACAAAACATTAAAAATGGTTTCCCCCCAAGAAATATGCTCAAAGGCAAAACAGTCTATGGGAACGGTCTGAAGCGAAGTGGCCTGTCTTCACCAACGCTGTGCTTGTTCTTCCTGTTCAGAAGGTATCTGTCCCCGAGGACTCCCCGTCGGCCTGCATGCTGGTGCTCAAGGACTGAGAGCCGTCCTCGAGGTTCGCCGAGGGCAGCGTCACAGACATCTTGGTGGGTGACATGTGTGCAGTGAAGAGTGGGACTGTCGCGGCACCTGCACAGAGGAGAAAGGCATTCATAACACCAGCACTCCTGACCACACGCTGCGTTCTCTTTCCAACCGTGCGGAGACAATGAAAATAAGGATCCCACACGGGAAATGTCTTTTCTCACAGTGCTCACACTTTGTCAGAGATAAAACATGCTTTTCCTTTTACCGTGGATCTCTTACAGGCAATATTTTACAAAAGAAATAGGCACTAAAAATTGTAGTACGTAAGATTGGGATTTTCCCCCACTGAGTGTGAGTATGGGGGATGAGCTGGAAAGAAGAAAGGGGTCGGCAGAAATAGAAGGGATAAAAGGATGATGGAGGTATTGTCACAGATCTATGATAAAAGGATGATGGCGGTATTGTCACAGATCTATGTATGAAATTGTCAAAAAGTTAATTAAAAAGTTGTAGTACTAAGATTGCTAGAGCAGGAACCTAGCTGCTGACCTTGTCATTTACCACTCGACAGTTCAGTGTCTTCATGTTAAACAGAACAGAACCCACCTTGCACAGTACACGAAAAAGTAACCTCGACAACAGAGCTCAGCACCGTTGGCACCGTTTCAAACCACCCCCCCACTGTAGTGAGTGCTCGGAGACAGAGCGCTCTCCCTCCCTAACAGAGCCTGTTCCCTATGGCTGCATTAGTGCCGAGAAGCCACCGGAGCAGCTCTGCCCAAGAGGGGACTGTTAAGCACGTAAGGACTTACAGAGAAGCAATGAGGAATACAAGAAGTAGCTGAAGCAGGTGTCATGGCGCTGGCCTGTAACCCTAGCTCTGGAGGGCTGAAGGAGGAGGATGGTGAATTTGAAGCAGCCTGTTTCAAAATAAAATGAAAATACCCCAAATCCAAGTCCAACTTTGTCAAAGCACCATGCTTTTCCTCTTATTTCTACTAAAGGGCTCTCAGCTCAGGATGTACTGTTAGCAATTGCTTATTGATGAGGACCAACAGCACTCCACTATTAACATATTTATACAACACTGTCTAAGAGAGAGTACTGAAGTGGTCGTTCAAATAGTATTGACATTTGACTAGCAAGCATTCATTCTGTACAAGTGATTTCTCCCCATTCTCTGTATATCTAATTAAATAATGGAAAAAGAATTCTACTCCATTGATTGCAAGCAGTATTAGACCTGTCATCAAAATGAAGAAATATTAAAAACTACATCTAAGCCAGGCAGTGGTGGCACACACCTTTAATCCCAGCACTCGGGAGGCAGAGGCAGGTGGATCTCTGTGAGTTCAAGGCCAGCCTGAGCTACAGAGTGAGTTCTAGGACAGGCTCCAAAGCTACACAGAGAAACTCTGTCTTAAAAAACCAAAACCAAAACAAAACAAAAACAAAAACAAAAAACAAAAAAACAAAACAAAAGCCAAACAAACAAACAAATAAACACTACATCTAAAAATAGTTATAGGCTATCAGACTTATTAAATACACTTACTTTTTTTTTTTTTTCTAGACAGGGTTTCTCTGTGTAGCTTTGCGCCTTTCCTGGAACTCACTTGGTAGCCCAGGCTGGCCTCGAACTCACAGAGATCCGCCTGGCTCTGCCTCCCGAGTGCTGGGATTAAAGGCGTGTGCCACCACGCCCGGCTCATACACTTACATTTTACAAAGCTTTAATTCAGAGTATACAAAATAACCCAGAGAAGCATCCAGTAGCACAGCTTGCTTATTTATTTATTTATTTATTTATTTATTTATTTATTTATTTATTTATTTATTTATTTATTTATTTATTTATTTATTTAATCTATCTATCTATTTATTTAATCTATCTATCTATTTATTTATTTATTTTTGGTGTTTCGAGACAACATTTCTCTGTGTAGTTTTGGTGCCTGTCCTGGATCTCACTCTGTAGACCAGGCTGACCTCGAAACTCATAGAGATCCACCAGGCTCTGCCTCCCCAGTGATGGGATTAAATGCATGCATCACCAGCTGCCTGGCCTTAATTTGTAATAAAGTTACATTAGCACGGGACTGACTGGAGATACAGTTACAGATGCTCCGCCCATACTCTCCACTCAACCTTACTTCCCCAAGTAGCACAAAGAAGAACTCCATTCCATGAATTACTTAGCTATCCCAGACTACACTGTGCCAAACAGTGTACAAAACTGCTTTGTCATATGCTCCTTGCTCTCATCTATATGCATAAACTCATTCACTAGTGTTCAATAACATGACTTTTTAAAATTCTGAATTGCCAAGGGTATAGTTCAAATCAAATCAAGTGTATGCAGCAGTTGAGCTGGGACTTAAAAGATGTTGGGAAGGCAATCAAGGAAAGGGGAAGAAGAGATTAGATTTCAGTGGTGTCCCAGCGGCACTGTGTGTTCTGAGTCAAATAGAACCCGCGCTGAAAGGATGGTTGAGTGCTGACATGCTAAAGAAGGCGGGGCCAGCTCCTGCTTAAAAAAAAAAAAAAAAAAGGAGCCCGTGGTGATGGCGCACGCCTTTAATCCCAGCTGTCAGGAGGTGGAGGCAGACGGATCTCTGTGAGTTCGAGGCCAGCCTGGGCTACAGAGCGAGTTCCAGGACAGCCTGGACTACACAGGGAGACCCTGTCTGGAAAAACCAAACCAGCCAACAACAACAAAGGAGAACTCACAGAGACTTCAAAGCAAGGGACGATAGGAGCAAATGCACCTCAGGAAGGCGGGTCCGCGGCAATGGTCAGAGTCAAGACACTTGGGGGGCTAGTACTTGGGGAGGCATTGAATGTGGTCAAGGGCAGGTCTGGAGGACTGGAGAGACAGCAATGGGGCCTGTGGAGGGGCACAGGGATCAAAGACAGCAGGCCCATAGTTATCCCTTGATCCACAGAGATGTCACCAGAGGTGTGCATGGACTTGCAGCAGGCGGCCGGAATCAAAGCCTTCGAAGGCTGTAGAGCAGTTTCAGCCACAGACATGATGCTCAGTGTAATGGGAACACACTCACTTAGAGGGGTACGATGGAGTGAGAACACAGTGGGCAGACGGAGGAAGTGCTAAGAAAAGTGAACAAAGAGAAACTAAATGTGTGCAGCAAGGAACTGTCAGAACAAAAAAGGCTAGTCTCATTTGTCCAAGTCAGAATTGGGAGAGCCGGCTTATAACTCACTGTTGTCTGTACTTACAGTGAGAACCACGGCTTTCAAAGGCAACTGGAGGTAATTTCATGTTGGTAGCATGTAGTGACTGGGACAGCTAAGGAGAGGAAGATATGACATTTCAAACACTAGTTCCTCTCTTTTAAAACTGCCATTGTGCCGGGCGGTGGTGGCTCACGCCTTTAATCCCAGCACTCGGGAGGCAGAGGCAGGCGGATCTCTGTGAGTTCGAGGCCAGCCTGGGCTACCAAGTGAGTTCCAGGAAAGGCGCAAAGCTACACAGAGAAACCCTGTCTCAAAAAACCAAAAAAAAAAAAAAACAAAAAAAACAACAACAAAAAAAAAAAACCTGCCATTGTAGTGTGTGTGTGTGTGTGTGTGTGCGTATTGTGTATATGTGAGTATGATGTGGGGGGGCGTGTGCATGCAGAGCGCACGTGTAAAGGTCAGAGGACAACTCTCTGGTGGGTTCTCTCCCTTCACCCTTACTTACATAGTATGGGGGGAGGTCAAACTCGGGTCGCCAGCCTTGCACACAGGAGAGGTCACGGTTAAGGACCCAGCGAGGTCAGCTTAGGAGTGAGCCAACACAGACTGTCCATGTGAGGCTCCCACGCAGGGAGTAAAGGGAGGGGAAGGTAAGACCACGGATTATGGAACAGAGAGGAGCTGGACCCACCTCCCTCCCTCCCTCCCTCCCTCCCTCCCTCCCTCCCTCCCTCCCTCCCTCCCACAACCACCTAGTGAGCACCTTGTCTACACCAGGCGTTGCTCTAGACTGCAGAACACAATAGTGAAGAAACAAAAGCTCCAGTCTCACTGACCTACAAACCATTTGGATATATGGAAGGAATGGCAGCCACATAAGGAAGTGAGGGTGCAAGGTCAGTAAATGGAATAAAGAAAAGCAGGTGACGGGCAGGAGAGACAAATGAGAGACCGTGAGACAGCCACATCAATTTTCTCATCTATGAGATGGCCACAAAGGGCCTGCGGAGTATTAACCAGGGTCATCCGAGGTGTTCTCTAAGCCACTGAACACAGAACCGACACTCATGAAGTCAGCTTACTCCTAGGGAACTGAGCAGGACATCCCAACAGACATCAGCCCCGTGGGGAGGGCTACACAAGGCACTCTGCTTCAGGGAGAATGGCGGGAATGTTACCTGGAAACCAGTAAGAAAACAACACAGGGCTGGAGACGGCAGCCAGTCTGGCAGAGCGCCTGTCCAGCACGCACAGATCCTGGGGTGTCACCTCCAGCTACACACACACACACACACACACACACACACACACACACACACACACACACACACACACACGCTGCTCAACTCTGTGACACTAGCACTCGGGAGGTGGAGGTGGGGTTAGAGTTCAGCCGGGCGATGAGACCCTCCAAATAGGTACACCACCATTTTAAATAAAAATTATATCAATAAAATGTACCATTTTTATTTGCTAATATGTTTTGGGAAGATTTTTTTTTAAGTTCATAAAAATTTTTAAGTAATCAAAGCTTTAGAACTTTAAAAGAAAATTTTTCAGATGAGCCATTTTAAAAAGTACCACTTGACTACTGTTAACAGACAAAAGGTTGACGCAATCACACCCTGTTACCGCTGTCACGGGGCAAGACAGACACTGGAAGACCAGAACATCCTAAGTCCCCATTAGCGCCAACGCCAATTTTCTACCTCTAGTACATGTGTCTGACGCTTTCAAGTGTGAGCTCTCCAGTTGTGTAATTACACTATGATGTCATCGTTTCAACAGCTGCTTCCGGCCTGATCCCACGCATCTGCAGTGTGTCACTAGGACTGGCGTGCATTTAAGCTGGAGATGCCAGAGTCAGACCTTGTATCTGACACATCCAGAGACGTAATTTAATATACTTATGAAAATTCAGAATACTAAAATTTTGCTTTAAAATACTGAAAATTCATAAATAGTTTCTACTTTCTGCTGCTGCTGGATTTATAAGACTAAGGAATGCAAAATCACTATTTATTTGTTTGCTTGCTTCTTTCTTTTTTTTCAAGACAGAGTTTCTCTGTAGCCCTGGCTATTCTGGAACTTGCTATGCAAACCAGGCTGGCCTCGAAATCAGAGATCCACCTGCCTCTGCCTCTCATGTACTAGGATTAAAGGCACACGCCACCACACCAGGCTCAATACACAATTTTTAATGCTTCTTGTGTATAGAGTGCATATACTTCTGGGTAGAGAACCCACTGCATGAGCAGATCATGGATGATGGGTCTAAACCTTAAGAGTCTTGGTGACCCATTATTAGATCTCTTTCCTGCATGCTAAGAGGACCCAAACGAAGCCCTGCCTTTAAAACAACTGAGCAAAGAGAGGAGCCTTTTTCTTGGCAGTTCCAAAGAGGACCACGGCATCACAAATGTCTCATGCTGGTGTGTGTACTGGGCTCAAGACACATGTATGAATTATGGGGATCTACAAGATGGCTATGCAGTGGTAAGACTTCTGATTGCCTCCATTGGGGCTTTTTCTACATGTCAATGAAGACTAGTTTCTTATGAACTGTGGCACTGAAAATAAAGTTAAAAAGAACCAACTGTAATAATCTTTAATCCAGGCCCACAGAGGATCTACTTAGTCCAGGGGAATAAACACCATCAAACTGAAAATTACTACGCCTAGGCAGAGTGTGGGAAGGAGACAGGTAGTCACAGCTTTCAGTATCTTAAAAGGGCCTGTGACTGCCCAATTAAAAGGTCTTTTTATTAATTCTTTGAACATTTTATATAATGTATTTTGGCCATATTCACCCCCCAATCCTCCCAGGTCTCCCCCACCTCCCTATGCTCCCAACTCCATGTTTTTCTTTTTGCGTTTTATTTCACCCCTTTCAGCCATTCATTTGAAGACTAGCCCTGACCTGGGGCAGGTGAACCCACCCTCTGCGCTTTTCCCTGCAGCAGCAGTAAATGGTTAGGAGTGTCTCTCTGATCAATACCGGGTGCAACCTGACCGCACCAGCCACCAAGCTGTACTGTCACTAGGTCTTTATGTGTCTGTCATTTCCTCAAGAGCACGGAGAGGGACTAAGAGTCTTTGTCTCCTGAGTGACGACTAACTAGCACAGTAGGTTCACAAGCTTGTTTTGTTTTTTGGTGTTTGAGACAGGGTCTCTCTACACAGCTCTCGCTGTCCTGGGACTCACTATGTAGACCAGGCTGGCCTTGAACTCATAGAGATCTGCCTGCTTCTGCGTCCCCAGTGCTGGGATTAAAGTCGTGTGCCACTACACCCAGACCAACTAGCTTTAGTCTGCTAACCTGTGTGCTTCTCTGTACCAAGGACAGCCTCATTAGTGTCCGTTTTCAACAAAGCTGCAGCACGATGCTAGGCACACACTGGATCTGGAAATCAAGTAGACCAAACGACCGCTTCTCCCTTGAGGACCCAGGGCTCTTCTAAAGCACGCTCGCATGCCCACTCCACATCTTGTCTGTAAAATTCGCAACTGCTCCCAGCAACAAAGTTGCTTGCCAGCTGTGTGCAAACGTCACAGCATCCCGCGGTGTTTCATTAGGCTCTGGAAGCGCTTTTCCTGTCCACCTCGGTCTCCTCTGCTCTTGCTCCAGTCCCTCTGGAAGCAGCTGCTGAACTCCCCTGCTGCATTCAATTCTCCGCACATACTTAGCCCAGCCTGTGGATCCTGCAACATCCTATTAGTGCTTGAGAACAAACGCTGCATGTGTTGAAGAAGCTGACTGGTCACATGACACTCCGTGTCATGGGTAATGTTTTATTTGCCTTCACTTTCCATAATCACTAGTCACACTTTATCTCTCAGGCTTATAGCGGTATTTTAAGAGTTACAGTATCTTCTCTGTCCACGTGGCTGTGAGCCTCAGCCTCTGATGGCCGAGCTATCTCTAACCTTCAGGGTCTTATTCTAACGTGTGTTGCAGACATGTAAGCTACTACACTTCAATTTACTACTGTTTCTGTTTTCCAAATGCTTATCTTAAATTTATAATTTAAGATGAAAACACATTTTCCTCACATAGGAAAATGAACGCACAGGCACCTGTGAAAACAACTCCGATTCCTTTTCTCTAACAGCAATAGTTAATGTGAAAGGTTTGTTTCTTCCTACGCCAGCTTCCAGCTGCTCCACTTTGTTTAAAACTGACTTCAAAGTTTAAACACTATCCTGTCCCAACAAATAACCTGCCCCAGATGGCATTATCCCAAGTACTGCCCTCACTGCTCTCCACACCACACCTGCAGCTTTTAATTCAGCGTTCTACAGACTTTCCAGAGGAGGGTTTCCTTCCCTGTCCCTAATGTGCCTTTCAGAGAGCTGAGGCTTAGTCCTGGGTGAGTCTGCCACACCTTCAAGAGTTCACAGGGCCCCAGCGTTTCTCCTGTGCTCACTGGGAGAGAGCAGCCTTGGTAGAGTGGGAAAAGCCTAACGCAGCTCCCAATTCCAGACCTGTAAAGTAGCGATCACACCAGTACATACAGAGGCAGGCAAGACACAAACTGGGCTTATCCTGTGGCCTGTCCGCGGCCCAGCAAAGCTATGTTAAAACCTCATTCTGTGCCTTTTTTCCCCAGTAAAAACCAGTTGAGCACAGAAAGAATCACAATTCCTCTTCGCAAAAAAGACCTCGGGCCAAATGTCTTCATCCCCACAGTTCCTCTCATAAAAGCAGGTCAATAGAAGCCTGCACACCGGGGACCTCTAAGTAAAGAAGGAAGTCAAACACATGAAGGCAATGACTGTCATAGATGAGAAGTTGTCTAACAGATGCTTATCTTCATAAAAAGATGAGAAAGGAGGAAGCAAAGGACCAGGAACGAAGCTGCAGTTCCACACCAAATTAAACCAATTTGTAAAACACGAAGGAAACTCACGAGCTGTTTCTTAGAAGGTTACAGTTCACATTCTCTTACCTAAGGACTTAATCATTACAAAAAGAAGTTTAGAATTGGCCCTTGCCCTAGCAAGCTTAGGCCACTGCTCCAAACAATCAGCAGCAATCCAAACAATCCAGGCAGCAAAAGGCGACAGAGCGCTAAGCCAAGGGAAGAACAGTTATTTGAAATACACGGGCATCTCTTTTCATGTCAGAGAAGGAAGAAAAGCAGAGAAACGGGAAACAATTTGTGGCTCATACAGAGGCTCAAGTTTTCTAATCTAAAACTCTGAAATCCAAAACGCTCCAAAAATCAGCAAAATGTGAGAGCCAACCCACATGTGGAAAATTCCACAGCTGACCTCACGTCACGACCATAACCATAATATATGTGCACTAAAAATATTGTATAAAATAATCTCCAACCTCTAAGGTAAGGGACATGTAAATTTCATGTTTAATCATGAGTACCATCCCTAGATAGCATTATACATATACAAAAATATTCTGAAATTTTAACATCCTATCCAGACCACTTCTGGTCCCACACATTTTAGATAAGAACCTACAGTTCTCAGGCCAACAAAATGCTGAGAACACCAAGAACTGGACCACACTGATGGCATGGTGTTAACCGGCACTCCAAAATACAGCCAGTCAACAACCAACAACTGTTGTTTCAAACACACCCTTGGAGCTGAGCAGTAATGAAAGAAATGTGTCACAATCAGTATTATTACAATTAGTACAATCAGTATTTCTTTTACCATTTCCTCTATGATTCAAAAAAAACTGTCTCTCGAGCTTCTTTTAAAATTTGGACATGTCTTTATTGTTGGGTTTTGGGAGGCACGTGTGTGGAGGTCAGAGGACAACCTTTGGTAGTCATTTCTCTCCTCCCGTGTGGACACGGGCCCTGGGAATGGAACTCAGGTCACCAGTGTGAGTAGCTCCAGTCACTGAGCTACATTCCTGGCCCCCAAGCTTTCAGTCGACAAGAATTTCGGGCAGACTTTAAAAGAAGTAAGATGTAAGTGAGCATCACTGTAAGAATTAGGCCAGCCTTGATGGCTCACACCCATAGCAACATTCAAAGACTGTATAGTGAGAAACTGGTCTTCAAAAAGAAACTACAAGGATGATTATAAGCACTCCATGTTTCCTATTTCCAGGCCACACACTCTGACTGGGAACATTCAGTTAAAGCAGTGGTTCTCAAACCTGTGGGTCATGACCCCTTGGGGGCTAGACTGACTCTTTCACAGGGGTTGCCTAAGAACCCTGTGAAAACACAGATACTTATGCTATGATTCATAGTAGTAGTAAAATTACAGTTATGAAGTAGCAACAAGAATAATTGTATGGTTGGGGGTCTCCACAACATGAGGAACTGTGTTAAACAGTCCCAGCAGTAGGAAAGTTGAGAACCACTGGTTTAAACTATTATACACATATATGTATATACGCATGTGCACATATGTATACACATATGTAGCACGAATCCTAATCAGTCTTAATAAAAACCCAGAGCCAGATACCTGGGCAAAAGCTGAAAGATCAGAGAAGCAGAGCAGCAGCCGCTAGAGTTCTCACCTTTACCAAGTCCTCAGCCTGAAAGCCAAGCTCCTTCCACCCCACCCCCACCCCCACCTTATCGTCCTTTCTCCGCCCAGCCATATCACTTCCTGTCTCCACCTTCCTAGTTCTGGGATGAAAGGTGTGAGCCACCACTGCCTGGCTCTGTTTCTCTTTCAGACTGGGTTAATCTCATGTAGTTCAGGGTAACCTTGAACTCACAGAGATTCATCTGCCTCTGCCTCCCCAGTGCTGGGATTAAAGGTGTGTGCCACCACCGCCTGGCCTCATTGCTAACTAGTGGCTAAGCTCCGCACTCTGATCTTCAGGCAAGCTTTTTTTGTTAGATCACAAAAATATCATCACATTTCCCATTTTTTGTCTAAAATAAATACATCTTATTTCAGTACGTTAGTCTTTTGTTTTAAATAATCATTCAGTCTTACAGCCTTGCAATATTAATTAAAATTAAGGTAAAGTAGGATTCATTAGTATAGGGCTTGCCTACCACACATTTCCAGTATCATACAACTCACCCCCCCAACCAAAACACACACACACACACACACACACACACACACACACACACACACACACATTCTTTAAAATAAAAATATCTAGGAGCTGGAGAGGTGGCTCAGTGGTTAAAAGCACTCATTGCTCTTGTAGAGAAGCCAGGTTTGATTCCCAGCACCCACAAGGTGGTTTACAACTGTCCACAACTCCAATTCCAGGGGACCTAATGTCTCCTGGGCACTCAGGAGGCACAGGATGCACACACAGACATACAGACAAAACCACCACACATAAATTCCTTCTTAAAAATCTAAAACAAAGAATTTACCATACAATATATTATTAAACAAAACAAGCTACAGGGCTCTTAACTATATAACAGGGATATATGGATGATCCCTCTTAAAACAAATGTTTTCATTCATAAATCCAAACATGGCTTTGGAAATGAATGTCCAGAATTTAAAACAAATAAGACAAAATTAGAAACACCCATGACAGATTCATTTTTAATATAAATTTGAGTACACACACACACACACACACACACACACACACACACACACACACACACACACACACACCCTAAGACTATTATTAGGGTATTTAAAAATACATTAAAAAGATGTTAGTATTTTTAAACAAGCAATCTTTTAAATTAAGTTGCTTGTTGGCTGTGTCTAAGTAGGTACATCAACACAAATAATAGCACTCTCAGAAACAGCATCTGGTAGCACAAAAGCTTCTTCCAACTGTCAAGAAGTTGCTGGTTAATTCAGGAAATTGACAACTCACCATCTATACTGAATACAGATCATGATTTACTTTAATAATGTACGTTTAATTATTAAAAGTCATTAAAAAGCAGTTAAGTACATGAATGCATTACTCTGTATTGTTATGACATGGTCTGCGTGCCTTTCAGGGGCAAGAATGTCTGGAGGGACATTCCATCGTTAAAATCTGGTTGAGAACTGAGAGACCATGTTTTAGTAGACAGCTTTATCTACAGCGTACTTCCTGTTGGTTCAAGAGCCTGTGAGACAGCTACTAAAACAAATTCCTCCCAGACAACTCTTTATAAAAGCACGCCATGATGGTTTTAAAATGAAAAGGATCTCTAGAACTTTATAATAGATTTGCCTGTGAAAGAAGCCATGCGCACTGGATGATTTCATTTACATAAAGTACAAAATCAAAACGTTACTAGAAGTCAGAACAGTGGTTGCACCCTTGTGGGTGGAGGACATGATGGAGAGGGAACTAAGGGCCCTGGGGGCCACAGGCGGATCTCTCCAGCTGGACACCAGCAGTGCAAGCGTGGTCTGCTTGGGTGGGTTCTCCAAACGGTAGTGTGTTCACATGATGTATACTTTTCTCTGTGCATATATGTGTTATTCATACATAAAAAAAAATTAAAATTGGGAAAAACTATTAGGTTAGTTTCAGCAATTAAGAGGGAGTATAACTGAGTTTTTAACTGTTTCTTAATGATGACATAACACTGTTACTGCTAAACTGAATACAAACAGCTCCTGCTGGGCAGTGGTGGTGCACGCTTTTAATCCCAGCACTCAGGAGGCAGACGAAGGTGATCTCTGAGTTCAGGCCAGCCTGGGCTACAGAGTGAGTTCGGGATAGTCAGTGCTACCCAGAGAAAGGCTGTTTACAAACACCAACAAGCACAAGAGGTCCCTTCACTCTGACATACTATGCACACACCTCTTCAGAAGCGAAGGTGAGTTCTTGCTTTTGCTATACTGAGTCCCACACACTTTGACAATTAGCTACTTGATTTAAAAACAAACTCTGTAAGTGAAAAAGACAAAAAAGGAAATAAAAGCAAACTAATTTAACTACTCTTGAAAACATTTCTGAAATGTTAGGACATTCTGTACACATCTCTTTACGTTCTCTGCAGAACAGTCCCGTAGGGAATGGGACTGTCACCACACCCGCACAGAACTCTAACTGGTGCTCCACATTGACTCCTGTGATTTCATTGACAATACTGTACCAGGTCACAGCGGGCTAGAAAAAGTCTCTCTTGCAATGTTCTTATAAGTGACATTTGGCAGCTGCAGAGGCTGAAGGCAAAATGACGAACCTTTGCAAAGTGAGTTGGAGCTGAAAGCTTATATAATCTATAGACAGAAAATCTACTTTGAGATGGAACTCTTCCTAAATATGAACATTTCTCGCAAGTCATGGCTTGCGATTATCACTAAAAATCCAAGGCATCATCTGTGTTTGTTGTGTTAATGGTGGTTTCTGCCACACTAACCACTTCTAACTAAATTTGAGAACAAAAATGAAATGTGACTCTGTGACCAGTTCCCCTCCCCTGGGCTGGACCTGGTAACCTTAGAAGAGTCAAGGAATGGAAAATGAGCTTCCACACACAGGAAGCCGCTGGAAAATAAGGAACAACATGCCATGTCCTAAAGCAGGAGCCCAAAAGACCTGCCATCGTGGGAAGTGTCAGGCATGGGGAAGGAGGCTGGGCTTCTGCTCACTGCGCAGACACCAGCGGGAACACCAGCGGGAACACGGCCTGTCCAGGTTCTCGTCCCCACGACTCTGATGACAGCTCCAAGCTGTGAGGCCCTGCTGCACACAGCCCCGGAGTGTCAGGATACAGGGAAGGCAGCAGTGGCTGTGAAAACAGTCTGATACAGACCAGATGGGAACTCACGCGATGGGCAACACAAGAGCAAACAATTGGCTCATTCAACAAAGTCAGGCCCCTGCCCCAGAGAATTCACAGAAGACAGTAACAGTCACCCGCAGTTGATACAAACAAGAAACCATGTGGATATAGTTGAAAGAACTGTTTTTCCTCACACTAAACAAAGTTTTGATTTCTAAATTCCTACATTCATTAATTGCAGTTTGGTATGGTGCTGACTTTTTTTTTTTTTTTGCCAACAACAAATATTTCACTTGAAGAATATACATATTTTGTGACACCACAGAAGTAATGGAGACACAGAAACTAATTTTGTGCTGCTTCCTTTAATGTGCTGTGAGTACACACTAAACTCTGCCTTCAGGAGAGGGCCACAGTTAGATGACTTATCACACCGACACAGTACTTAGAAAGTCCCCGGCATAGGCCTAAGTTTTGAATGGACGAAGGCCCCAACAGAACTATAGTGCTGCCTAACTAGTTTCCTGATTCACAGATAACAAAGCATCACCACAATTATGGTAACGGGGAAGGGGCCACGTCCCCACGTCGAGTCTAACTGACCATCAGATTTAAGGTCACTTTGGGTGGTGACCTTCCACCCTTCTGCTGGCGTGACCCCGCATATCACGTGTGTGCATGTACACGCCACTGGTCGTCTTACTGTTCTGTTACATGTTTTACAGAGCAGACGGAACACAGCTTAAAGTAACATAAGAGTAATTATGGTTCCACACCAGCATCTTTAAGAAAGTACTTATTTTCTGATTATTCTTAAAGACGTTTCCTGTGTTGCCTTTTGTCACAGAATTCTGAGGTAGTTTTTCTGAGAAATGTAGTAGTTTATGTAGTCAGTCCTTTCGTATGTATTCACATGTAGTCTGAACCAGAGTGTCATGATCTATACATGCTTGCTGAGCCTCAAACGATCACCTTCTCTTTTGGATGTAAAAATGTGAGAGCTGGGACTAGAGAGATGACCCAGCACTCGCTGTACAAGCTGAGTGCCCAGCACCTACGGAAAGCTGGATGTGGCCAGTGACACCAGAGATGGGAGTGGAGACAGGCGGATCCTGAGAGCTCTCTGTCCGGCTGGCCTAGCTGAACCAAGGACATCTGAGGTCACTTCCTAGTTTCCACACGGACACCTACCACATGCACTCAAATGTATAACACACACACACACACACACACACACACACACACACACACACACACACACACGAGAAGTGCTGACAGAATACAATTTACTAAAAACACTACCTGCCAACAGATACAATTACAGCATGAAAGGCCCCCTTGCTAATAAACTTTGTTAGATTCACTATACAGTGTACACGTCAAAGGGACTGTGCTGATGAACCCAGTACGTGCACACAGCACGTATAAATTTAAGCAGGCTCTACCCGCCCCTCGACACTCATGACGAACAAACATGCTGTGGAAAGTCACTGTGTCCGCCTAGGTCCCACAGAACACACTTCCTGCCAGCACTGTCACAGCGACGTCATTAAAGCTCAGGACCGGCTCAGGTTCACTTCCTACCTGTGAAAGGAGCAGCTGCCGCCACTCTAAGTGGGGAAAAGGGAGCCCTGTCCTCCATGCAGCCATGCTAATTACAGCTACTATTTCCACAGCTCCTAATGTGCCGTCTTATAATAAGGGCATTTTTTTCTTTATTGACTGTATCAACCTAATGAAGCATCTATGACACTACAGGTCAGAAAAGCACAGAGAGGTTAAGCATCGTGTACAAACTCACCAGCTGAGCTATGGTTTGAACCTAGGCAGCCTGACTCCAGCCTGCATGCTCTAGACTGCACTGCCTCTATGTCTACAGCAGAGTACGGAAGTCCCTGAAACCAAGGAGTCCCTCAGCAGTGCTGCTCCAAAGTGTGCTTCCGAATTAGACCTGTGAGCACCAGTTAAACCTGCACACCCCCTGGACTCCACCGGAGGTAGTGCAAGGTGAAGCCTGGAATCTGTGTTTAAATAACTAGAAAAGTTCCTATCTGTTCAAGTTTAGAAGTCCTGTCTTCAGACACCAAAGAGCAACACAGGAGTGCCCAGCTTTGCAAGCACAGCACATGTCCATCGCTTCTTTGTTCTGATGCTGACTGAAATCAGCAATCCTCTTGGTCTCCAGTATGGAAACAGGTAGACATGGACTAGGACAAAACTTGACTGCTATGCTGGCTGAAATGCTGTTTAATTTTATTTTATTTATATATTTTTTTATATTTTATTTATTTATTTAGTAACTTAAGTTACTAAAGCATTTAATAAATAATTGTGCTGTTTAGAAAAGCACTGATAGCCAGGCATGGTGGTACACACCTTTGATCCCAGCACTCAGGAGGCAGAGGCAAGCAGATCTCTGTGAGTTCAATGCCAGCCTCATCTAAAAAGCAAGTCTCAGAATAGCCAGAGCTGTTACACAGAGAAACCCTGTCTCGAAAAAACAGGAAAATAAAGAGAAGCATTGGTAACACATTAACTTAAAGCTGTAGTTAATTTCTGTTGGAGTACGGCTGTGCTGTACAAGAGACCTGTGCACACTAGAAGAGTAGATGCTCCCAATAGTGACAATTCGGGTCCTTGGTTCAGATGCCCTGGAGATGGCTTTCCCACTCCCAGGACTGTCTGCTTCATTAATAAAGAACCAGGAAGATGCTGTCAATCTACACACATTACTTCAGTGATTTTCAAGGGCTTGCAAGATGGCTCAACAGGTAAAGGGTCTTGCTTCCAAGCCTGATGACCTGAGTCTAACCCGGGACCACATGGGAGAAGGAGAAAACTGATTCCTGAAACTGTCCTCTGTCCACCTGCATGGCTTATTTATACTCTAATGTAATCCTTTATGCAGTCTGTCCATTTTAAAGGACGTAATTATGAACTTCTCTCCTAGATAATATACATGTTCTCCATGCCCTTCCTAAATCTTTTTTATTATACATTTATTTACTTGTGTGCATGCAGACAATACACACGTGTTGAGGGCAAAGGACAAATTTTGGGACTTGGTTCTTTCCTTCTACCATGCAGGTCCTGAGGATTGAACTCAGGTGGCCAGGCTTAGTGATGGTTTGACCATCTCTCTGGCCCTCTGTTTAGTTCATTCTTAAAGAACTGTCTTGCCAGGCGGTGGTGCCACACGCCTTTAATCCCAGCACTCAGGAGGCAGAGACAGGCAGATCTCTGTGAGTTCGAGGCCAGCCAGGGCTACAGAGTGAGTTCCAGGACAGGCACCAAAACTACACAGAGAAACCCTGTCTTGAAAAACAAACAAAAAAACAAAAACAAAACAAACAAAAAACCCCACTGTCGCAGCTGTGCATTCTCCCCCCAAAATAATCTGTATTTTCCCCTCTTTTAAATCAAAGCATATACATTTTCATACAGAAACGGAAGTTAAAATAATCATCTGTTTTAAAACCCATTAATGATCCAGAGAAGTGTCTTTCCTCATGAGGATTACACTCCAGCTTGTATGCAGACACCCTCACATAAACTGAAACACAAAGACGATGTGGTGGTTTGAATAAGCTCATAGCTTTGAATGCTTAGCCATGAGGGAGTGGCACTATTAGAAGGTGTGTTTTTGTTAGGGTAGGTGTGGCCTTGTTGGAGGAAGTGTGTCACTGGGGTGGGCTTTGAGATTTCAGAAGCTTAAGCCAGGCCCAGTGCCTCTCTCTTCCTGCTGCCTGCTGATCCAGGGGCACTCTCAGCTACTTCTCCAGTCTCATGTCTGTCTGCACCACCACGCTTCCTGCCATGATGACCATGGACTAAACCTCTGGACTGTAAACAAGCCCCAGTTAAATGCTTTCCTTTATGAGAGTTGTCATGGTCATGGGGTCTCTTCACAGCAAGAGAACAGTGACTACAGCAGAAGTTGTACCAGGAGTGGGGTATTGCTGTGACAGGCTTGACCATGCTATTGTTTGGAGGAATATGGACTTTGGTACTTTAGATTAGGAAAGTATAGATTTGTAGAAGATACAATACTCAGACAGCGCTTGTTACCAGTTTGAATATATGGATTTCTGGTGCTTTTTAGTCTGTGCCTCATCATCTCCCTCTCTGAGACCTACATCTCTGTCCTGTACTTTGCAAACTTCTGGTACTGGGAATGTAATCCAGGGCCTGTGCACCAGGCTGACAGCCTAACACTGAGCTACACTTCCCACACATGTGGTTTGAAGTGGCCACCATTAAGACCAGAAAAGTCTACTTAAAAAAGTTCAGCTATGGTGTTAAAGTTACTAAGATAATGATAATTCTGGTAGGCATTGTACTTTAGCTATATTTCAATTACGAAGGCAAAATTAATAATTTTATTAAATAAAAAATGATTTTACTTGCACAGAGACCTCTTCTAAATAGACAGAACTTTGTGTTTGCTAATTCTCCTACACTCCAAGTTAGAACCACAGTCTGCGACAGAACCGGTGTGAGGTGGCCAGGCAGTGACCTGGGCACGATGTTGGGAAAGCACGGACTTCTCCAAGTGTGCTGTCAAAGTGGAAGTGGATCCCGACAAAGTCATCTGAATTCTTACATATATATATTTGAGCAACACAGATAATCCACAAGTAAGAAAACAGTAGAATTCTGTGATTCTCACATAACTTGACAACCTAAACTGTCCTAGCATTTAATCCTAAAACAAACAGCTTAAATCTCTGCCCTGATTACAGCATAGTGCTTGCTCTTCTACTTGCTACGTCTCACTTAGAATCTTAAAATACTGAGAAACCCAAAGAAAGAAAATGTTTTTAAAGTGATGACTTTATCACACTACTTTATACAACTTAATTTTTCCCTGATTCATCATAAATAAATGGATTTAGAACTAGTTTTTCATTTATATTAGTTAACCTAAACAGAAAAAAAAAAGTTCAAAGTTAACTTGGAGTGTGTGGTGGTTTGAATAAGAATCGTTCCTATAGGCTCGTGTACTTGAAGCTTAGTCACCAGGGAGCAGCACTATTTGAGAAGGATTAGAAGGTGTGGCCTTGTTAGAGGAGGTATGTCACTGGCGGTGGGCTTGAAAGTTTCATAAGTCCACACCTAGCCCAGGGTCTCTCTTTGCCTGCTGCCTATGGATCAGGATGTAGCTCTCTGCTACTTCTCCAGCACCACCATGCCTTCATGCCCTGCCATAACAATAATGGACTAACCCTCTGAACAGAAGCTATAAGCAAGCCCCCAATTAAAAGTTTTCTTCTCTTTCCCCCTTCTCTCTCTCCTCTCTTCTTCCCTCCCCCGTTCCCTGTCTCTTTCTGAGACAGTGCTTCTCTATGTGTAGCCCTGGCTGTCCTAGAATTCACTCTGTAGACCAGGCTGGCCTCAAACTCAGAGATCCGTCTGCCTCTGCCTCCTGTGTGCTGGGATTAAAGGCGTGTGCCACCACTGCCTGGCTAAATGCTTTCTTTTATAAGAGTAACCTTGGTCACGGTGTCCCTTCACGGCAATAGAACACTGACTAAGATAGAGCAAAAGTGGAAAAAAGAAACAAAATCCACTTTTTGAAGAAGGCTGCTTTCATGAAAAAGTGCTGAACAATGACTAGTACACTGATTCAAGAGTGGTAGCTTCAAGCCCGCAATAAATTCAGCAGCAAGTGAAAGAAATTTCAAATTTCATCATAATTACTGGTTTGCTTATTACTGTGTTTTTGAGACTAGCCCAAATTAACCTCTTGCCTCAGTCTACTAAATGCCAGGACTGTAGACATTTGCCACCACATCTGGCTTGAAAGGATCTTATTCTTATTATACTCCAAAGATATCACCTGGCAAAATAATGAATTTAATTCATTTTATGTTAAGAGAAGGAAATAAAACAAGATCTTGGTAATTCTTCAGCCATGCAGGGCAAGAGCCTATGTCCCACCATGATTTGCATCAATTTTCCATGGGAGGCAGCTCATTGAAGGAGATGTTATCTCCAGTAGTCTGCTTGACTTCTTAATATACTCACACTAAGCTACTATGCATTTCAAAGTAAGATACATGGTAACTCCACTGTAAAAGAGCCATAATTAGGATTCGAGTACTCTTAGAACCATTTACTGCCAGAAAAGATGTGGTTTTGATTCCCCTGTGATGGGGCAAATTCCTCGTCTTCAAGACTTCTGTGCACAAGAGATAGGACTGAATTCCTTCAAGGTCACAAGGTCCTAAGGGCCCCAGGGATTATTTTGGCACCCTGCCTCTCCTATTCTCTGAAATGTTTGGAAATGTTTCAGAATTTCAAAGAAGGGAAGAATAAACCAAGTGCGCACATTTTATGGGAAAAGGTTCTGACTATGTGCCAAGGCAACGATGTTCATTCAAGAATACCCTATACAGAGCCAGATATCAATTGTGGAGTGACACTTTATATCTATGTAAATGGTTTATTTATAGATCACTGGTTTTGTATTTGTTTTAGTCAAAGCTCAAATAAGCCTACTTACCTAACCTTTTCTTTTTTTCCTTTTTGGTTTTTTTCAAGATAGGATCCTACTATGTAGCTCCAAATGTCCTGGAACTCACTATATAGAACAAACTCAGAGAGATCTACCTGTCTCTACCTCCCAAATACTGGGATTAAAAGACTGCACCACTTTTTACACAGATGTAAAATTAGATGCAAAAACACTAAGCTAACCTTCAATAATTTCTAAGTAAAACTTCCTCCTAGCCTGGGCACGGTGGCAGACTCCCTTAATCCCAGCACTCAGAAGGTGGATGCAAGGTGCATTTCTACTAGTTCACGGCCAGCCTGGTCTACACAGAGACCTCAGGCCATCCAGGGATTTAAAGTGAGACCCTATCTCAAAACAAAATAAAAGTTTCCTGTTAGCAAATATCTTGGTTCCTCTCATTTTTCATAATGAAATTTACTGACTTATCAAATGTCAGCTAGCTACTACTGAACAGCAGAGCTACAAGCCAACACAAATATAACTACAGCTATCCCTTGGTCACACACATGTATGTAGCTGAAAACAGTGTCACATTAACTAGGATACCACAGACACTTCCCTATTCCCAGACAGAATGATTGTTTGTTATAGATAGAATCCATCAAGAAAATAAAATTCATTTTTAATTTTAAGACATTAAAAAACCCTAAACTTACTAAATTATATTGACCATGAATGATTGCAATACTCAATAGCGCTTTGAGCAAGTCTATCTTAGGAATGTTTATTTGCTCCTACCTATATATTGTCATGACTAATTTTAAAACCATCATTAGAAGAGTTTTATAGGCAACATTTATGTTGTTGTGTTTTGAGACAGGGTCTTGCTATATGACTTAGACTAACCTAAAATTCTTCATGTAACCCAGGCTGGCTTTGAATTTATGATCTTCCAAAATAGGCCACTTTTCATCAGATTCTAAAATACAATTTAACACTAATGTGTTACATTAAAAAAGTATTCGATGGGATTAGAGATGGCTCAGCAGTGAAGAGACTTGCTGTTCTTCCAGCAGCCCGGGTTTGATTCCTAGCACTAACAGTGAAACTCACATTGACTCGTGACTCCAGTTCCAGGGGATTAACACCTCGACACCCTCTTCTGGCCTCAGGGGCCCACGAGGCACAAATATGATGCACAGACTTACGTGTAGGTAAAACATTGATAACATTTAAAAAAAAAAAAAATCAAGGGGCTGGAGAGATGGCTCAGAGGTTAAGAGCACTAACTGCTCTTCCAGAGGTCCTGAGTTCAATTCCCAGCAACCACATGGTGGCTCACAACCATCTGTAATGAGATCTGGCGCCCTCTTCTGTATACATAATAAATAAATAAATCTTTTAAAAAAAAGTCAAGACATAAATATATATACATACTGTGGTGGTTTGAATGTGAATGCCCCGCCCCCATAGGCTCACATGTTTAAATGTTTGAACCCCATTAATGGAACTACTTGAAAAGGATTAGGAGGAGTAGCATTACTGGAGGAGGTGTGGCCTTGTTAGAGGAGGTAGTCACTTGGGTGGGCTCTGAGGTTTCAAAAGCCCCTGCCAGACCCAGTGTCTTCCTCTGCGACTGTGGAGCAGGGTCTCTCAGTCCTCCCCAGCACCACGCTTGCCTGTCTGCTGCCCCACTCCCTGCCATGATGATAAAGGACCAACTCTCTGAACAGTAAGCCAGCCTCCGATTCAACGCTTCCTACTCTAAGCTGCCTTTGTCATGGTGTCTTTACAGCAACCAACAGAATTGAGGCATGTGCATACATAAAATCATAATCCAGGACCTGCATACGGGAGAAACGATGCAGTGTAGTCTGGGTTACTTCACTTAGTAAGTTCCAGTTCTGTCCACCTTCCTACAAATGTCATGACTTCAGTTGTCTTTTTAGTGTTGTGTGGGATGGGGATTGAGTGTGCTGGTGTGCACTTGTAAGGAAAGACAGAAATTGAAAATCAGAATGTCTTCCTTAATCTCCCCTCTGGGCTGGGCGGTGGTGGCACACGCCTTTAATCCCAGCACTCAGGAGGCAGAGCCAGGTGGATCTCTGTGAGTTCGAGGCTAGCCTGGTCTATAGAGCAAGATCCAGGAAAGGCTCCAAAGCTACACAAAGAAACCGTGTCTCAAAAAAACAAAACAAAATAACCAAAGAAGTAGTTTTAATTGGCACTGTCTTGATGGCTAAGGATGCTGAACACTAAGTCTCACAGGAGGGGAGGTAGAAAACTGGAGATAAAGAAGATAACAGAATGCATTGGCCATGAAAGCATACAAGGAGTGGTTGGAAGGGGACAGGAGAGCAACAAGAATGCACAAAAGGAGGAAAGGGGAGTGGGAAGGGGGTTCAAAGGTCAAGCTAACAAACAAAACTGTGCGTGAAAATGCCTTAATGAAATCTATTGCTTTGTACGCTGATTTAACAAAACAAATTTAAGAACGTGATTGGGGTAGAGCCCTGAAAGGCTGGAGCGACAGAAGAATGGAAGGGAGATGGAGTGTGAGGGCCCAACTTCCTGTGGTGTAGTCTTAGTGACATCTCACTTAGGTGCAGAATGACCTGCACTTCAGACCTAGGTTCCTCAAAATGCGAACAACTAACAAGCAGACAGGTACATGAAACAGGAGGCCAACAGCCCTGCAGAAATAGAAAGAAAACACAGATGCCTTCACGCCGACAAGAGGACAGCACACTTCACTAGCAGCACGTGATGGGAGCACCATTCGTTTGTAAGCTCCAGTGCTGGTCAACGGCACTGTGTAACACTAGCTGTTTAACGCAGCATATTAATGGCAGTGCCTAAGAGTTAGAAATAGTGTTTACTGGTTAACAAAAGAGCTACAAACCTTACTGTCAAATACAAGGTTCTCCATCTAAATACACTAAATAAGAGAAACAAGTGAAATAACTCCTAGAGACAAGGGTGAGAGTCATATACAAATATTCACCGCTGGAGAGATGGCTCAGCGGTTAAGAGGGTTGCTCTTCCAGAGGTCCTGAGTTCAATTCCCAGTTCCTATATGGTGGCTCACAGCCATCTGTAATGAGATCTGATGCCCTCTTCTGGCTTGCAGGGATATATGCAGGCAGAACACTGTATACATATAAATAATCTTTAAAATATATATATATATATATATGTTCATTATATATTTAGATATTCATTATCAGAACATCAAGTTTGATCTGATAAATATAATCAAATATTTAATAAATATGATTATTTAAGTAAGACATCACTGTTACAAAAACAGCTTACCTTTCTGTTGTGAAAGTGAACTGTCAGATTTATTTCTTACAGAGGTCAGCTGTCTGTGTACTGGCTTCTGTTCAACTTGTTTATTGTCTGCATCTTGCTGTTGCTGGTACTAAAGAATTTAAGAAATGAAGCTATAATATTACTTTTTCATTAAAAATGTGTTGAGTTAAACTGATTATATAAACATGTAATAATTTGGTTTGTCCTTTGACTAACGCACAGGGAGTGTGTGAACAAGTCCACACCTCCTGGAAGCATCACCCCTCAGAATGCAGATGCTGGGGCTCATGACCTGTGGTTCCAGAGTGGCCAACGCAGTGAGGTCAACAGAGGTGTCCGTCCATCCTCTCCCTCTACTCAAAGCCCACACCTGAACTGTTTTCTGTTACAGATTAGACTGCATTTCTAGCTGTCTTTCTTTCTCCTTCCTTCCTTCCTTCCTTCCTTCCTTCCTTCCTTCCTTCCTTCCTTCCTTCCTTCCTTCCTTCCCTCCCTCCCTCCCTCCCTCCCTCCTCCCTCCCTCTCTCCCTTCCCTCCCTCCCTCCCTCCCTCTTCTTTTCAAGGCATCGTCTCAATGTGTGGACCACACAGGCCTCAAACCTGGGACCCTCTGACTCAGCCTCCTAAGTGCTAAGATTACAAGTGTTCGTCCCTGTATTTGGCTAGAATTTTATTAAATGGAATCATTGAGGATATATTTTTGTGGGGAAAAGGTCTAGCTTTTACAAAATATAATTTTTGTTTAAAAACAAAGCCAATTATTGTACTTCTTCAGAGTTCCTATACTCAGAGGGCATGGGAGTAGTGCTACTCTAGAGTAGAGAACCTAACACTCTTTGGCCAGTCATCTTTTGATGACCATTGTGTTGTTTCCAATTTGGGGCTCCCACAAATACCAAGTTCCTATAGACACTCCTGTTCTCTATGCTCTTGGGAAGTAAAATGTACAGGTCATGTGTACGTCCCAGCCAGTAACGGACTAGAGTTTAGCTGCTCCACATCCTTCAACAAATGCAGACAGCCTCTGGGACTTCCGCTTTCTAGTGAACACACAGAGGTAGCTGGCGTTTTAATCTGCATTTCCTAACGTTTAATACCATGCTAATTTACTGTTCAAATATCTTTTTTAGATGAAGTATATGCGCCCAAATCTTTTGTTCATTTTCAATTCAGCTGTTTACTATTGAATTCTCTGGATTTGTCTTTCTTCCCACTCTACTATCTTTTTGGTCTCTTAATATTGTGTTTGGAGGAATAGAGGCTCTTATTCTGGAGGAAAGAGAAGTCCCTGTGTTTGGTAAACTAATTTTTAATTCTCTCATTTCATGAACAGTGCTTTCTCTATCACATGCAGGAAGTTCTTGCCTCTTAGTCAAAAAAGATTTTCTTTGATACAGACACTATTAGCATATTTATTAGTTTTTCCTGATCTTTGCTTGAACACAGATTAGCAATAACAAACCCTACATAATGTGGTATTCCATAAGCAATCTTTATTACATATTTTTAATTTTCTTCCTTGATACCATACAATGTTGTAAAATACCATGCAATGAATATTGATTGAATAAATTAATTCACAATGAGGAATGAATTGCTAATCATGAATACGAAGCTGTATTTATTACCATGCACATTTATTTAGATTAAGATCTTCAAGAACAATCATAATAATTTTTTAATATACAAAGTTTCATGAGCCATTGGCTTCACTAATTATGATATCGTTATGCTTTCATGGAACATATTTTATGTATTTTAAAGCTATAAACATCAAATAGTTAATAGGTACAAGTTACTGAGCTGGGTTTATACAGTCACAGGGATATAAATGATATTTTATATACATGGGCAGGGGTCTTCGTCTGCCACAGTGTTCATGTGCAGGTCAAAGGACAACTTGTAGAGTTGGCTCTCTCCTTCCTCCTTTAAGAATGTTCTAGAAGATGCTAACTGTGTTGAGGCACACCTTTAATCCTTTAATCCCATCAATTGCTAGGCAGAGGCAGGAGGATTTCTCTGAGTTTTTGGCCAGCCTGGTCTCCATAGGGAGCTTCAGGCCAACCAAGACTACACAGCAAGACCCTGTCTCTCTCTGCCATTCCCATTCCACTAAAAATGTTCTAGGTATTGAACTTAGTCTGTTTTTGTTTGTTTTGAGACAGGGTCTGCCTACATAGCTCTGGCTATCCTTGAACGTGCTACGTAGACCAGGCCGGCCTTGAACTCACAGAGTTCTGATTCTCATGTTAAGTAAAGCACCAAGTTCTTGCTTTGTTACCTGAGAAGAGTCTTCAGCTGCTCCTGGTAACTCAGCATCATTGCCTTTTGTTGTTTTGTGTGTCATGGGAAGAATAAGGCCAGAACAAGGCTGCAACTCCAATTCCCTTAAACTCATTGGACCATGACTGGCACATGAACCTTCACAAATATTCCCTATATTAAACATGTAAACGAAAGTTATCAGAGTTAGCTCAGAAAAACAACAAGCGATAAACTACAATTCCCAGCATTCCCGAGCAGTTATTGGAAAGAGCAGTGGGCCTCACCCCACACCTGCTATTAAGCTTGTATCCTTAGGAAAGCCAAAGCTCACAGAAAATGCAAAACAGCGATGTTCAAACAAATCTACGGAATATCCCAAGTAAGGTCAGTTAGCATTCAGGCATCTATCCCGGCCTGCCCTTAGGGTCCTGACAGGATACCCCTCAGCTGCAGCCATTAAGAGTACCCGCTGTGTGCATTCACTACGTTTCCTTATAAAAGGCGGGCCGTGTACACCTCCTGTCTCTCTCTCCTTTCTCTTCCTCGTCCCCAGGGACCAGTCTCGGCCCCCTTCCCTGGCCCTTCTCTCTCCCCTTCCCCGCGATGATAAACCTACGCTGGCCCTGTTGTATGGTGTGACTCCTTCCTGCCATTTTAAAATACACAAGGTCCAATCAGCATCACCCATGCAGCCCACCCCTTCCCCACGGCACTCACACTATTCCCACTCGCCTACCCTATCACTAAGTGGTCAGACTCAGGGTGACACTTTGGATAGGACAGCGGAGGAGGAGGAAGGACACAAAGGGGAGGGAGAAAGGGTTGACTTGGCTCAAGTGCCAGGTCACAGTCAGCCCCTGTGCGGAGGTCAGGGTGGCAGGCACGTGAAGCACTAGTCACATGACACATACAGTCCAGAGCAGGACCAATGGACTAATGCATGCGGCTGCTGCTCAGCTTGCCTTCTCCATTCTTACACAATCCAGGAGGCCCTGTCCAGTGGTCCAGATCATCTCCCACAGCCATACCCCTAGGCCAAGCTAATCTAGATAATCCCTCACTGAGACCACCGCCCAACCCCACCCCACCCCGCCCAGATAATTCTAGATTGTGTCACTGACAAAGCTACCACACGGGGTATGAGAGGACATGGCCAAAGCACATTCTACAGTGTTATAAAAATGTTCTTATGAAAGCCAGGTGGGGGTGGCACCCGCCTGTAATCCCAGCTCTTGGGAGGCAGAGGCAGGCGGATCTCTGTGAGTTCAAGGCCAGCCTGGGCTACAGAGGGAGTTCCAGGTAAGCCAGAACTGTTACACAGAGAAACCTTGTCTTGAAAAAACAACCAAACTAACAAACAAACAAAAATGTTTTTATGAAACCTAGTATTGTGTACAATGAATACATGTCAACGGGAAAACAGTAATACTAAAGGGCAAGTCCTGATTAGAAAATGCTGGTATCAATCAGCTCTGTTTTGTATTTTTCTTCACATGACCACATTTCCTTTTTCTAATCTAAATGTCACTTCACTCAAACCAGTATAAAGAACAGAAATCTCTATGCAAATGACATGGCTGTATGCTTGTCTTGTTCTTTACACTTCAAACCCCTTCACATATATTACTTGTTCAATAAGTTCTCTGAAAGCTAAGCAGCAGCAAAGACTTAAAGTTGGCAACTTCTAACTCTCGGCTTCGTATTTCATGTTCTTCCTAAAATATTTTTAATACATGCGTTTGTGTGTGTGCTCGTTCACACTTACACAAGTGTGAATGTATATATATGGGTGCCCATACTCATGTGTGCTTGACTGTGTAGAAGCCAGAGGACCACTTCAGGTCTCCATCCTTGGGAGTGCCATCAATCTCCTTTAAGATTCTCTTTGGCCTGAAGTTCAAGAATTATGCTACTTTGGCTGGCCAGTAAGTCAAGAAGGGATCCTTCTGTTGCTCCAACATTGAGATTACAAGTGCACACCACCATGCTTGGCTTTACACCCTCCCCACTCCCAAAAATAAAGGTTTTTAAATTTATGTGTATGCACCGTTGCCTGCATGCATGCATGTGCTCATGTGCCTATCAGAAGCAAGCTGCCCACAGAGGCAAGAAGGCAGTATCAGATCCCATGAGCAGATGCATGTGAGCTCCCCTGTAGATGCTGGGAACCAAACCAGGTCTTCTGCAAGAGCAGCCAGTGGTTTAAAGGCTAAGCCATCTCTCCAGCCTCAGGCTTGGCATTTTGTGTGGCTTAGGCACCAGGCTCTCACGCTTTCAAGGCAAGAGCTTCCCTCACTAAGCCAGCCAGCTCCTTCTACAAATACTTCAAAGAAAATCCTGTTTTTCTTATTAATGCTTATCTTTTAAATATAGCATAATTTCATTTAATCAACATGAAAGACTTTAAGAGTTATTCATGAACTAAATTGTTTAAAATGGAATATTTTAATGACACCATAGACCTTTTCATTTTAAAGGCTTTAATCACCTTCACTGGAATTGAACAGCTGACAATTTCCTAGATATAGCAAACAATCAGTCTCTGATTGACAGCTTATGTTAAATCAGGTTTTTAATGGGCTCTGCACAAAGTGAACTATATCCACTGAGCTTTAACGTCTCCCTACATAGTAGTGGTTCCTATGTACAAAGCAATCAGGAAAATGGCTGCCGGGCTAACTCTCCAGTGCCACAGAGCAAGAATGTACAAGATGAAGAGCTGCTCAAGTTCCTGTGGTGTATCTGCTCTGTGGCATTCCCGTTTCCGGTCCTATGTCTTTGACAACCCTTCTCTACGACTGTCTGTCAAAGAACCTGAGAATACTCATATTTAATGTTGAAAGCAAAATATTAAAAACATTTTTTGCTGATGATATGGTAAACACCAAAGATTCCAGTCTAATAGAAATAGACTAAAATAACTGAGAATTAATAAGAATCTTTGGTGCCATGACTGGACACTACATAAACATTCAAAACTATTAGCTTTTCTCTTCATTATAGCAATAAGAACAAAGAATGGAAAAACATTTTTACTATCATGATCAAAAATATAAAATATGAACAAAATTAGTAGAATCCATATGAAGACAATTATGAAATCTTACTGAAAGTCAAAAATTCCACAAGGCCATATGTGGAATGTTCCACTTGTGGTAAATCTATGGTATTCAGAAAGAGGATACAAACAAGCAGACAAATGAACCCAACACCTAGAGAGGAAAGTCAGCAACACAGAGCAAAAAAGGTCTGCAAATCAGATGAGGAAATTAGCAATATATAACTTCAGCAAGGAAACTGAGATTAAAAAAAACATAAAAAGCAAACAAACAAAAAACTCAGAAATGTTAAAAATGAACACTGACCACCCCCACCCCACCCCCACACCCAGTGGTTAAGAACACTGGCTGCTCTTCCAGAATACTAAGTTCAAGTCCCAGCAACAACATGGTTGGTGGCTAGCAACTACCTATAATAGGATCTGATGCCCTCTACAGGCAGTCAGGTGTACATGCAGACAGAACATTCATATAAATAAAATCTTCTGGAAAACAAACAACAAACCCAATGAATCTAATAAAACCACGGTAGAAAGCCTTACTGATAGACTGAACCAGATACAGGAACACTATCAGGATGGAGGTCAAGGTCAAGGAATTATCATGTTCAAATAGCAACAAGGGGAAACCCAGCAGGACCACTGAATCTAAGAAGTCTGGGAACAGGGCAAGAGAGCAAACCTACAAATTCAGAGGACAGAAGGAGCTAAGATTAAACACTAGAAAATCCAGTCAGTGAAATTATAACAGAAGATTCCTCAAATCGTAAATCCAAACTCAAAAGGCATTTAGAATCCTAAAAAGACATGACCACAAAAGAACTTCTCTATAATTTATTATATTCAAAATGTCAAAAACACAAAGAGAGGAGAGGGGGAGGCGGTATTAAAAGCTGTAAGAGAAAAACACCAATTCACCTACAAAGGCAGAAACATCAGAACATCAGATCTTTCATCAGCAACCCTAACACCGGAAGCTCTTCCTTCTTTTAAAAACATATATTTACTTATTTAGTGTGTGTTGGGAGAGGGGAATCCATGCCATGGTGCCTGTGTGGAGCCAGAGGACAACCTGAGGAAACCAGCCCCTTCCCCCCACCAAGTAAGTTTTGGGGCCTGAGCTCAGATCATCGGCCAAGCGGTCTCAGCAGACCTAATCTGATGGCCTTGAGTCCTGAGATAGAGTAACTGCCAGCTGTGACTGCGATACTCAGCAAGTCTACCTTTAAAACTGAGAGAGGAAGAAAAGGGGGGGCGGGTATTTCAGGACAAGCACAAACTAAGGCAGTCCATGACCACCAAGCCAGTACTACAAGCTTCTCAAAGGAATGCTATACACAGAAAAGGAAGGCAGCTTCTTAATCACGGGAACACAGGAAAGAATAAATTATGAGAGGAACAGTTGGTTGTACTTTCTTGATTTAATTTTGATGTCATAGTTACCTAGGAATCTATCCATTTCTTTTTGTTTTCAGTTTGGGGCAGTCTCCCTCCCCAAGACAGGGTCTCTCACTACATAGCTCTAACTGTCCTGGATGGTCATTATACAGACCAGGTGGAATCAAAGTCATAGAGATCTACCTGCCTCCACCTCCTGAATGCTGGTATCAAAAGTGTGCATCGCCGGGCGGTGGTGGCGCACACCTTTAATCCCAGCACTCGGGAGGCAGAGGCAGGTGGATCTCTGTGAGTTCGAGGCCAGTCTGGTCTATAGACAGATCCAGGACAGGCACCAAAACTACACAGAGAAACCCTGTCTCGGAAAAAAAAAGAAAGAAAGAAAAAAAAAAAGTGTGCATCACCACACCCAGCTGGGGGATATGTTTTTAAGTTATTCCCTAATGAGGCTGGGCAGTGGTGGTACACCCTTTAATCCCAGCACTTGAGAGGCAGAGGTAGGTGGACCTCTGTGAGTTCGAGGCCAGCCTGGTCTATAGAGTGAGATCCAGGACAGCCAGGGCTGTGACACAGAGAAACCCTGTCTCAAAAAAAAAAAAAAAAAAAAAAAAAACAGAAAAACTTATTCCCTAATGAGTCACAGGACTTTGCTGGAATTGGCTGTACACCCTCTTTGCACCTCCAACATTTATTAGTGTAGGTTTCTCTCTCTCTCCTCTCCTTCTTCTTCTCTCTCTCCTCTCTCCCTCTCTCTCTCCCTCTCTTTCTGTGTTAGTTTGGCTGCAGCATTACCAATCTTGTTTATTCTTCCAAAGAACCAACTTTCTGTGTGATTCTATATATTGGTCTTTGAGCTTCTAACTCACTAATCTCTGCCCTATCCCACATTAGCAACAAAAACCGACACACACTTTTTCACAAAAGCTTGTCACAAGAAAGCAAGTGTTACAAAAACCCCGTTGAATTGAAGATAAAATGGGAAAGACAAGAACATCCCCACCACTGGACACATATTGAGCAAGGTCACCACTACTGGCCATTTGATCTACAAACTCGATGAGAGACAAAGAACCACTAAAAAATTTGAGAGAGGTGCTTCTGAGATGGGAACGAGCTCCTCCAGGATTACCCGGGTCTTGGACAAACTGAAAGCTAAGAATGGAATCACTAGTAACATCTCCCTGGGACTTAGACCAGCAAGGATCATATCCACGCCCTAGGACATAGCCTTTACAGGCCTATCTGGGATGACCACACTGGCAGATGACTGCTGTGG
Source organism: Peromyscus maniculatus bairdii (assembly GCF_049852395.1). Taxonomy (NCBI): domain Eukaryota; kingdom Metazoa; phylum Chordata; class Mammalia; order Rodentia; family Cricetidae; genus Peromyscus; species Peromyscus maniculatus. The sequence goes on along the minus strand of NC_134865.1, from coordinate 43,236,245 downwards.
GTATTGCTGAATTTGAAGCTGACTCTCCAAAAACGGCAAAATCATGAGCATGCCCTTTGGTTTAAACACTGGGTATAAAAGAGTTCATTGTTGCTATCAAAAAATGGATTCCATTGAGCCACTCCACAGTCAGAAGATATGAAGAAATTGTTAAAGAAGTCAGTACCTACATTAAGAAAACTGGCTATGATGGGTTGGAAAGAGGCTCAGTGGTTAAACAGGACTGGCTAATCTTACAGGACCCAGCTTCAGTTTCCAGCACCCATATGGCAGCTCACAACCATCCGTAACTCCACTTCCAGGGAATCTGATGCTCTCTTCTGGCCTCTGTGGGCAACAGGCACATGCGTGGTGGACCGACATCTATACACATACATAATGAAAAGAGCTTTTAAAGCAAACTGGCTATGAACCTGGCATGGCAGCATCTGTGGTCATCTCTCTTTAGAATGCTGACAACACGTTGGTACCAAGTGTTAATGTGCCTTGGCTCAAGGATGCAGTCACTCATGAAGAGAGCAATGACTGGGGCTGGAGAGACTGCTCTGCGGTTAAGAGCACTGGCTGCTCTTCCAGAGGACCCAGGTTCAATTCCCAGCACCCACATGGCAGCTCACAACTGTCTGGAACTCCAGACCCATGGTACCAAACAACCTCATACAGACATACATGCAAGCAAAACACCAATGCACATTAAAATTAAATAAATAAAGCTAGCAATGACAATGCAAGCACACTTGAGGTGGCTTTGGGATGTATCTCACCATCAATCTGTCCAATGACAAGCCTTTGCACCTGCCTCTCTCCCAGACGTCTATAAAATGGGTAGTATTGGTACTGTGGGCCAAGTGGAGACTGCTGTTTTCATTCCTGCTTGGTGGTTAACAAGGCAATGTCACAACTGAAGTATAAAGTCTACTGAAATGTCGCTGAGGCTCTTCCTGGTGGCTCTGCAGGTGTCAACGTCAAGAACATGTCTGTCCGAGATGTCCCCTGTGGCAACACAAAAACGTCCCGCGATGGAAGCAGCTGGCTTCACTGCTCAGGTGATCACCCTGAATCACTCGGCCAAACCAAAGCTGGCAATGCCCCTGGGCTGGACTGTCCCACGGCTTACACAGCACGCAAAGGTGCTAGGCTGGAGGGAAAGACTGGTAGCCTTTCCTCGAGGAAGCTGGAAGACAGCCCTCCACTGCCCCGCTCCACGAAGCTGCCATCATTGGTATGGCTCCCGCTAAGCCTTTGTGTTGAGAGTCTCTCTGACTTCCTCTCTTGGATCATTTTGCTCCTCATATGAATCAGGCTGTTGTGTACCATCAAGGCCACAGACAAGAGGGTTGCTGAAGGTGCCAAGGTCACCACCTCTGCCCAGGAAGCTCAAAAAACGAAATGGGTGTCATCGTTCCACCGGCATGGATGGTCTCAGGACTACTTGTCTCGATGGGTCACTTAAGTTCAACACTAGGTTAATAACAAAGCACAGTAAAATCCCCCGCCCAAGGAGGGAGAATCTTTTCTCTTGTGGCCCTTTAAGTCATTAATTTTTAAAATCAGTACTTTTTAATAGAAGTAACTTGACCAAAAACTTGTCTCAGTATTTTAAGACCCATTAAAATAAAGTTTAATGAGGAGGGATATAGAACATGATGGTTAATACTGTCAAGTAGATAAGGTCTACAATCAGCTAGTAGACAGGCAGCCTTTGGGCATGCTGGTGAGGAGTTAAGATAGCTGAGGAGGAAAGACAGCCTCAAGAGTGCCAGGACCATCCATGGCTGCAGTTCCGGACTGACGAAAAAGGACAAGGCAAGCTGAGCATCATCATCATAACCCTGCTTCCTGACTATGGAGTCTCGGTGGTCAGTAGCTCACACTCCAGCTGTCCCGCCTTCTCCTGTGATGTCTGAGCCCTTGAGGTGTGACCCAAAACTAACGCTGTCTGCCTTAAGTTGCTTCTGTCGCAGCAACAGGTCACAGAGTGACAGAAGTTGGTGCTGAGAAGTGGGCTGGAGCTGTAATAAACCTGACCACGTGGTTCCGGCAGCGCTGGAACTGGTCTCAGGGAGCCTGTGGAAGGCTGTCAGGGATGGGCCATCTAAGCCTAGGATCCTGTACGCAGAAGTTAACAGGCCATTCTGGTAGGGGCCCAGAAGACAAGCTAACAAGAGAAACACAAACAGTGGAGTTTATGACGCTTCCGAGAGGATTGAGGACTCCTGTTGGAAACTGGGTTAATGGCATTCCTGTGATGTTCTGGCCAAGAATTTGGCTGCATCTGTATCCCGAGGACTTGAGTGGGGTTGAATTTAAATGTAAAGACTGATTTGTTGCCGGGCGGTGGTGGCTCACGCCTTTAATCCCAGCACTCGGGAGGCAGAGGCAGGCGGATCTCTGTGAGTTCGAGGCCAGCCTGGTCTCCAAAGCGAGTTCCAGGAAAGGCGCAAAGCTACACAGAGAAACCCTGTCTCGAAAAAAACAAAAAAAAAAAAAAAAAAAAAAAAAAAAAGACTGATTTGTTTGACTTAGGAAATTCCAAGACAGGAGCACATTCAGGCCGTGGTGTGGCAACTATTTTAACTGCTCCCATCTAGGTCTCCGTGAGCGATCCACGAGCGAAGCAGAAAGATGTTAGATGTGTGTTTACAGACAAGGCAGGTTTGAAAGCGGCTCTACTTACTGCTCAAGTGCCTGGCACCACTAAGGAAGCTGCTACTCTGTTCTAACACAACAGAAACGGTGTCCTGAGGGCAAGACTCCAGTCACTGGAAGCTCCACCTGTGAACAATGCTAATTTGTTTGAAAGGGGAGCACCTACCCTGAAACAGACCCTACTGAAGCCGCTCCTTGCTCCTTGGAAGCCTAGCTGTGTTTCCCCAGGGCTGACACACAGAAGTTGATGTACCTGTGGGCTGAGCGGCTCAGGCTCCATCCCAAGCGGGCAGCACAACTGGGTAGCAGCATCACTGGCTTTGCAGACATGAAAAATAGATTAAGAGGATCGTGGAGGCCTGATCCAGTGTCAGAAAGCCCTGAGGCAAAGCAGCGTGTGACAAAGCTGGAGGTCCTGAGACGCCACTGTATGAAACTGCAAAGTAAAAACTAATTTACAGGGGGCTGGAGAGATGGCTCAGAGGTTAAGAGCACTGACTGCTCTTCCTGAGGTCCTGAGTTCAATACCCAGGAACCACATGGTGGCTCACAGCCATCTGTAATGAGATCTGGCGCCCTCTTCTGGCCTGCAGGGATACATGCAGACAGAACACTATACACATAATAAATAAATAAATCTTTTTTTAAAAAAACTAATTTACAATGGAGAACCCAAGATGTTGGAAATACCGGTACCCAAACCCACAAGGAAAACTCCAGACACTGAGTAAAGCTGACCCAAGAAAAGGCCATGTATAAAGCTGGGCGGTGGTAGCACACGCCTCTAATCCCAGCACTCAGAGGCAGAGGCAGGCGGATCTCTGTGAGTTTCAGGCCAGTCTAGTCTAGAGCAAGATCTAGGACAGGCACCAAAACTACATGGAGAAACCCTGTCTTTAGGAGAAAAAAAAAAAAGAAAAGAAGAGAGGAAAGAAAAGGCTATGTATGCTGCAGGTGAGAGCTGGAGGAGTGGAAGGGGCTACCAAGTCCTCTGGAGCCCCAAAGACTGCATCATAGGTCCCCGAAGCTGGACGTGGAGCTGCAGATTTGAGCTGGACTTTGGTCTGATCACTCCTTACTATTGTCCCAATTATTCCCTTTTGGATTTTTAAACAATGCTGTAATTATTAAAAACAATGGAGACTTTTTGTACTAAATCAACTTTTCTATTATAAAAAGGTCATGAGTCTACGGTGATAAAGGTAATTGGGTCAGGTGTCAAGCTGGCATGATGTAGAATTGTGACGGTCAACAGCGTCACCTGGCAGGATCTAAAATCGCCTAGAAAACAAGCCCTGAGTGTGCCTGTGAGGAATGATCTAGACTAGGTTAACTGAGGTGGGAAGACTGGCCTGGAGCATTCCATGGGCAGACAGATGTCCAGACTGAATTAAAAGAAGAGTGCAAGGTGACCATCAGCACTCTGTTCTCTGTGGAGTCAACATCAGCGGCCTCCCACTCCGCCCACCATGCTTCCCTTCCAACGATGGACACCTGAACTGAGTCAAAATAAACCCATCCTTCCTTAGCTTGCTTTGGTTAAAGTGACAAGACACACAAATAAGACACAGATCAATGAGACAAAAGGACTCAGAAATAAAGCCACACAACTACAGCCACCTAATCTTTGACAAAAACAATCATTAGAAAAAAGACAGTCTCTTTAACAAAATGTTGGAAAACCTGGATACCTACATGTAAAAGAATAAAACTGTACCCATATTTCTTACTCTGCACAAAAAAACTATTGGATTAAATGGATTAAACACCCCACTATAAGGCCCAAAACTCTCAAACTGCTAGAGGAAACCATGTCTTTAAGATAACAATCACAGGCACGGACTCTGTGGAAAGAATTCCTATGGTAACATGGAAATCATTCTAAGAATAAACAAATGAGATTGCATGAAATCACACAGCTTCTACACAATGGAGAAACTACCAACAGAGTGAGGAGGCAGCTTACAGAATGGGAAAAATATCTATCTACATATCAAACCGAAGATTAATATCTAAAATATAAAAAAAAACTGAAGAAAAAAAACACTAAAAACTAGTGACCCCAGCAATGACGGAGTAGTGAACTGAACAGACGGCTCTCGGAGGAGGACAAGGGTGGAGATGCTCGGGAGGACAAGGCCTGCTGTGCCACCAGGAGGACCTGTGTTCAGATCTGTAGCACACATGTAAAATCCAGGCACGCCAGTGTCTGTGCCCCCAGTGCTGGGAAGACAGAGGTGGAGCCTAAGGACTCACTGGACAGTCAAGCCAACTGGTTAGCGCCAAGTTCAGTAACAGGCGCTATCTCAAAAACTAAGGCTAAAGTGGTAAAGGAAGACATCAGCATGGAGCTCGGGTCTCCACATAGGTGCACAGACTTCCATTGGGTGAGCACATCTGCATACACAACTCTCCACACACACACAGATGACAACTTCTAAACAGAACTACAACGTAAATAAATATTCAGAAAAGTGTTTAAGATTCCTACCCACTAGGGAAATGCAAATGAAAACTGCTTGAGATTTTTACCCCAATCAGCATGGCTATTACCAGAAAGAAGGACAACAAATGCTAAAAATGTAAAGAAAGGAAAATCCGTATTCACTGTCAGTAAACTGGTACTACCATTTGGACATCAGCGCGGAGGCTTCTCAAAAGCTAAAGACAAAATTCCCACAGGAACTGCTTGAACCACAAAGGACTCGTAAGTACCATTAACACAGGACACATGCACATCCCTGTTTACTGATGTACTATTTATAAGCTAAGAAATGGAACCAGCCTAAACATCTATCGAGATGAGTAGATTAAAAGAAATGCACACAGACATGACAGAATTATGTTCAGCTGTAAAGAAAAAAAAATGATATTTGTAGGAAAATGGGTGGAACTTGAGATCACTGTGCTAAGCAAAGTAAGACTCAGAAAGACAAACACCACATTTCACCTGTGTGTGTGGGGTTAAGACAGAAGGGGACTGTGAGACAGGGGAGTAGGATGAGTGGGAGAAGGGTGATAGAATCCACGGCATGAAAGAAGGAAACCACCTGGCGGGGTGGAAGAACCAACAGGAAGTGAGAAGGGTGACAAAAGGTGGGTGGAGGAGGGATGAATGATAACACTAGATAAGGGGTTGGGGACTTAGCTCAGTGGTAGAGCGCTTGCCTGGCAAGCACAAGGCCCTGGGTTCGATCCTCAGCTCCAAAAAAAGAAAAAAAAAGACACTAGATAATTAGATATAAGTAATCAATATTTTCTAAAATAATTTTCATATTTTATTGGATGGTAGCAAGGATAAAGTGTATATATATATATATATATTATTTTTAGTTTCTGTGTATTTCAGAATACTGTATATTCAGAACAGTCTGTTAAATCATACTAAAAGGCCACTGAGATGGTTTAGTGGGTAAAGGCACTGGCAGGCAATCCTGATGATCTAAGTTTAATTCCTGAGACCCACACGGTCGGAGAGAATCAAGCCTGGAAGTCGTTATCTAAGGGTGTGAGGCACGCATGCACATGTGTACACACATGCACACACACAAATAGATAAGCAATAAAAAAATTTAATCATACTAAAAGGTATTCAAGTTATACACAATCCATCTTATTCTTTTTTTGTTTTTTTCAAGACAGGGTTTCTCTGTGTAGCTTTGGTGCCTGTCCTGGATCTCGCTAAAATTACCTTTTAAAAATAATTACTTCTTTGTCTCAAAAAGAGGTAATTTAATCGTTGTCAAATGACTAGGATTTTTCTAAAAATATGTTTTCATTGAATACAACAATTATTTACTATACCACAGGTGACTTTGGTTACTACTAGAGAGATAAAGAAATGCTAGGCAGGCTGTGAACTCAGATTTTCCTCTGCAAGGGCTCGCCTCCTAGAGTCTCGCAGGTGATCTATGAGCGCCCTCTAGTGTCTACTCTGTTACTGCACTCTGCGCAGTGAACCATGTGTCCCGTTATACGTCATATAAAAACTAATCTGAAAGTGTGTAACAAGTGTAACACTCTCACCATATGCACAAAATGATAAACACAGAAATTTTATGTATATTCTCCGAGAAATTCCAGTCTTGAATTTCTTTCAGTTCTGAGTAATATAAGGCTCTTACTCAGTATGAAGTCAATATTAAATACTCTACAAATGCTCTAATTTTTTTTTTTTTTTTTTTTTGGTTTTTCGAGACAGGGTTTCTCTGTGTAGCTTTGCGCCTTTCCTGGGACTCACTTGGTAGCCCAGGCTGGCCTCGAACTCACAGAGATCCACCTGGCTCTGCCTCCCGAGTGCTGGGATTAAAGGCGTGCGCCACCACCGCCCGGCCAAATGCTCTAATTTTAGGCATAGACAGTCTGCACTAATGTTTCATTCATTTATTTTTTTAATGTTTCATTTATTTAATTTGGTGTAAAAAGTAAAAATTTTTTGAACTATTGAAATCTGTCTTTTGACACTGGAATACATTCTTACATATGGTCATGTTATACATTATTTTAAGGCTTATACTTCTGAGTCATATTTTTTTTTTGCTAGTAACATTACTCGTTGACTATATTTTATAATGTAGAAATGGTTTTGGACAAGAGGCAAATTGAAGTCTTTCCTTATTCCAGATGAAAACAGACCACAAAGCAGCGTAGAAAACTAACAGCGTTAACGATGTGTTTGGCCCAGAAACTGCTGATGAACACACCAGGCTGAGGGGGGTCAAGACGCTCTGCAAAGGAGACGGGCCTTCATGACGAGGAGGAGCGCAGTGACCAGTTCCTGAAGAGGATGTTCTCACAACTACACTAGAAGTTGCCAGGTACTCACTGTGGACCACTGAAGGGTCACTGGACATTTGAATTAAGTTGGGAAAGTGAAAACATTCAGTGAGGACCTCACCAGATGACTGAAAACTTTTTAAAGATCATACTTTTGAATTTCCACCCCATTATTCTATGTACCAGCAACCATTTCAAACTGGACCGTGACACGAAACACAAAGTGGGTTGTACATGACAGCCGTGACGACCAACCCAATGGCTGGACTGGCTGAGAGGCTCCAAAGCGCTTCCCAAAGCTAACTTTTCACACGTAAAAACTAAAAATGGGCCTGATTACTGTCTGCTGCCCGTCTACCCGCTACAGCTTTCTGAATCCCAGAAAACGATGACTGAGAAGTGTGCTCAGCCAACTGAGACACACAGAAACTGTGACGCCTGAAACAGCCGTGGTCAGGAGGGCCCAATGCTTCTGTCGGTGTCTTCTCCACGACCACAGCCAAGCACCAATCCCACAGCCAGAGCTTCAAACGGTGAACAAGCTGGGTGTGATGAAATTAGCTATGAAGTTTGCCTCGTGACCAAATTCACCTATCTCTCACCAACTGACTGCTGCCTCTACGTGTCCGCAGGACTTTCATCAGTTTAAATGCTTCCACGGCCAGCAGAACGCAGAAAACACTTTCCAAGACTTTGTCGGTTTTGTTATAGAAATAGGCAAATCTATTTTTTGTTGACAAAAAATTTGTGTTGACTCTGATTTCTATTTGACAGGTTTGAGTCTAGTTACACTGACTTAAAATTAATCTGAAACCTCAGTGCACTTTGCCTCAACCTAATACAGAATGCAATAAGGAGCCTGGGAAAGTCAGTAACAAAGAACACACAGAGCTCAATTAAATGGCCAATTTCCATCTGCAAAGTCACCCATTCACAGACACCTATTTCTATGAAAGATTAATACGTATAGGAACTTCTGGTCATTCTGCGGGTCTACACCAAGTGGTGAAGAACTGACTCAGCCGATACAACTACCTACTGTGTGTGCCTGGGTGCTCCAGCTGACATTGCAAGAGGTCACCTTTCACAGGAAGTTGAACATCACGTTCACATTTGTCTTCATTCTCTCCTCTCCTTCTCTCCATCTCTCCTCTCCTCTCCTTCTCTCCATCTCTCCTCCCTCCCCACTTGTGTGTGTGAGACACAGACACACACACACACACACACACACACACACACACACACACACACACACACACACACACACACAATGCTACTTAGAATGGTACCCAAGCCATTTTAAAAGAGAATCACTGTTCAATGTTCCTGAGCACAAGAAGGAACATTTTGTCGTGCCTATGCAGATAAGTGTGTTAGATAGATATACTTCCTTCAGCATGAGTTACAGTGCTGTGGGTTGTGACTTCAGTGTTAGTAATCAACAACATCAATTAGATACAATGTCTTTAAACAGAAATACACATGAAACCAGGTTATGTACTCATCAACTGACAATATACAAGAGGCTTGCTGGAACCCAATCCTATTAGCAAGTTCAGTGTTTGCTAATATATGCTTGCTTGCTTGCTTTTTTTTTTTTTGGTTTTTTGAGCCAGGGTTTCTCCGTGTAATTTTGATGCCTATTCTGGATCTCGCTCTGTAGACCAGGCTGGCCTCGAACTCACAGAGATCCACCTGGCTCTGCCTCCCAAATGCTGGGATTAAAGGCGTGCGCCACCACCGCCCAGCTATATGCTTTTTTTATAGGCTACAGCTACCACAGACAATGAAAATTAACTAATGCTAGTAATTTCCAAAATGCTAAAAACAGGTATTCCATTACTCTCCAAGACAGCCCAAATGCACTGGGTACTGCGTCTAGAAAATCAGACAATCATAGAGTTGATTTCTCCAGTGGTGTGATCTCATTCAACTTTGCCCTACACAGGACTGGAGGTTCTGAGGGGCTACTTACATTTTCTAGTATATAATAAAATAGTGCATCTGCATTAAAATTTGCAAGCATTTGTATGTATACTACAAAAACTATCTAATATCCTTTCCAGTGGTGCGCATTGTTGTGTTGTGTATCACAGAAAAGCCTTTAATAAGGAAATCTTCCAGCCTCCATCTAACAACGCTGCACTTCTCGATTCAGATAAAGAACACGACTTGAGATTATAAGGTAAACCCACTCTAGCCGTGAGCACGAGAAGAATGCAAGAACAGGGTTAAAGTACCGTTCTATAAAACATCAAGAACAAGAGTCCTGTGTACCTGAGGTCACGTCAGACGGCTGCAGGAACGTCCCAGGGGCTGCTCGCTCACTGCAAGGCTCTGCAGCTGTAGTGGGCTGCGGTAGGCAGACGACGGACAGTCCTGCTAAGATGTCCTCGGCCGCCGCCGGCACCAGCCTTTGTCCTTCACTAAGCTCGCCCACACTGTTATCCACGTCCTTTAAAAAACGAGAAAAACTGCTAAGGCCACTGTATCAAAACCGTCAGAGCAGGAAACAGTTTTTAAACATCATGATACACAGCACATAAGTGCTTCTAATGTCACATTTAAGGTACAGGAAAGAGAAGTCTAGGAAGCAGTTTAGGAACCAGCGAGATGGCTCAGCAAGTAAGAACGCCGCCGCAAGTCTGATAACCCGATTTCAACGCTTGAGGCCCACGTGGTAGGAAACAGCCTACCTCAACCTGCTCACATACAATAAATCAGTGTAACCTTTCCTTCAAAAAGACGTAAGGCACACAATGGTGTGTGTGTGTGTGTGTGTTCAGGTGTGTGTACGTGCATGCTGGTGCTGCACATGCACATTTAATCTCCCCCTGAACCTACCGTCCACCCCCACTGTCAGGAGTGGCTGGCCAGTGAGCCCTGGGGAACCTCCTGTCTCCTCCGCATTCCCAGAGCTGGTACTGCAGGTCTATGTCACCATCCCCAGCTTTTCCTGGCTATGGAGGATCTAAGCTCAGGTCCGTGTGCCTGTGTGCTGAGCACAGACTAACACTGGTTTTCAAGCTCTATTAAATAGAAACATCATCCAAGCAAACTTTAACTTAAAATAGAAAATGCTGGAACCCATTATACATTGTTCAAACGGCTTATAACTGGAGTAAAAAGTATACTTCTCATTCCTTTTGAATTAAAATTGCTGAAAACTGCTGGTGGGAACCTTATATTACTTGATGGGAATAATATACCTTAACTACCACAAAGATTCTATCTATAGAAACAACTAGTTTTCTTTCTTTTTGAGGCAGGGTCTTGCTACGTAGCCTGGGCTAATCTCCGACCCCAAATCATCCTGCCTCAGCCTGCTGAGAGCTAAGACTGTAGTGACATGCCTGGTAGTGCCTGGCTCATCATGCTTTAAGTGAAAAAACATGAGCCAGGCAGTCAAGGCGCACACCTTTAATCCCAGCACTCGGGAGGCAGATGGAGGAGGATCTCTGTAAATTTAAGGCCAGCCTGGTCTACAGAGTGAGTTCCAGGACACAGTAAGTTCCAGGGCTACACAGAAAAAACCTTGTCTTAAACCACCCCCCCACCCCAAAAAAAGAAAGAAAGAAAAAGAAAAAGTAAAAACATTGCTTTGAAATTAGTATCACTCTTGAATATTCTTGGGCAGTGTTTAGAGTGATACCAGATACGTTTTCCCAAGTAATTATTTTATAATATTTCACAGTGCCTGTGTTAGTGCTTAAAGGTGGAGAGCATGTCTTAATATCTTCATCTTTCCCAAGGTTGTGGTATATAACAGCCAATAAAAGACTGACATGAAAGCCAGGCGGTAGTGGCGCACGCCTTTAATTCCAGCACTCGGGAGGCAGAGGCAGGTGGATCTCTGTGAGTTCGAGGCCAGCCTGGGCTTCAGAGTGAGTTCCAGGAAAGGCGCAAAACTACACAGAGAAACCCTGTCTCGAAAAACAAAAAACAAACAAACAAAAAAGACTGACATGAGTGATTAAGTGGATGTTCTCACAAATAATTTCCCTTTGTTTTTAACAGCATCAGTAACAGTTTCATTCTGGCGTATTTAAACTTTGACCTGTCGATCCTCTTCTCCCACTTCCCCTAACCCACTGCCTCCTACCCTTTCCATCCCAGGAGGCTCCACTGCATGTCACATGGATTCCACTGCCCTCTCCTCTCCTTCAAATCTTTCTCCCTCTCTCCTGGTCCCTTTCACCCCTACACTAACAGCAGCATACATACACACATATAAAAAATTAAAAGCTAGGCTCCACAGAGAAAGTGCATGTGATATTTGTCTTTATGCATCTGGATCACCTCACTTAACCATTTCCAGATCTACACATTTTCCTGAAATTTCCATTCTGGTTTTCTTTATAAATGAGTAAAATTCCACTGGGTGTATGCATCACCTTTTAAAGTTCTCCATTGAGCTGCTGCTGCACTATTCCGACTGCCTTTCCTTGCTACTGTGACTACAGCAACAATAAACATGGATGCGCAGTAGCTCTGTGGCAGGCGTTAGACGCCTGTGTAAACGCCCAGGAATAGACTAGCTGGGTCAGATGGTAGGTACTTCTAGTTTGAGCTTTCTGAGAAATGTCCACACTGATTTCCACAGTGACGACGTCAGTTTGTACTCTCACCCGGCAGTGAACAAGGCTACAGATCCTTCTCAATGGCTTCATTTCGGGCTCAGCAGCTAAAAGTGCTTGGCATCAAGCCTGAGTTTGAGCCCGTTACCAAGACAATGGAAACGGAAAATTCTTGTAAGTTTTCCTCTAATGTCCACAGATGTATGAGCGTACACATTCATGTGCAAGCGCAAGTGTTACACACATAAAACAAATGTAATTTACAAATACCTATTTTTTATTGTATTTTTTTTGTTTTTCAAGACAGGGTTTCTCTGTAGTTTTGGAGCCTGCCCTGGAACTCACTCTGTAGACCAGGCTGGCCTCGAACTCACAGAGACTCACCTGGCTCTGCCTCCCGAGTGCTGGGATTAAAGGCGTGCGCCACCACTGCCCAGCTTATAAATCTTTAAAGCTGCATTTTTTGTTGTTGTTTTTAAACTGTAGCATAAAAGATTGGAACAGATTGTCTAAATTTTTCTCAGTTACAAAACTTAGTTCAGGCCAAGTTAAAGGGGCCATAACAGAGTAACTTAAACACTGTCTTACCTAAATTAAAAGTTGGGTATTTAAACCAGATGTGGTGGCGCAGACCTTTAATCCCACATTCAGGAGGCAGAGGCAGGTGGATCTCCATGAGTTTAGGCCAGCCTGGTCTACAAAGCAAGTTCCAGGATAGCCAGGGCTGTTACCAGAGAAACCCTGTCTCCAAAAGAAATTTTTTTAAAGTTGGATTTCCCCCCCTGTATTTATATCTAGACAAACAAACAGACAACAAACCCTTTAAGTTTGAAAAGTACCTCTTCTTGCTGTGAAACTAGTAATTCCTGTTCTTGCTTAGTAAAAAGAGAAAGAATCGAATTTGCATGAAGCTTTTTATGGGGCCTCCTAATCACCTCTCCTTCACTGGGAGGGTCATCTTCCTAGAGCAAACACAAAGACATCAGAAAAGGTTATTAAACAATTACACTTTGCTCAAGTATTATTAATAAAACTTTAGGAAGACATGATCCTAGTATCTTTCAAAAGATGAACTTATTTTCATGTAGCTGATTTCCATTTCACATCTGCCTCAAATGTGTACAACAATACAGAGCAATTAGGAGTAGACTTACGACAGTGGGATCTTCTGTCTCAAGCAACTAAGCCACAGTGATTCCTAAGTGTTTTTGTGAAGTGCAAACCGAACTTCTGTCTAGGGCTCACATGGCCTCCTGCTTCACACTTATGTGGTCCAAATCACGCCAGGGTAAGGCAAAGGCAGCCGAGCACTGGGGTGATGCTGCAACCTGGACCACAGACAACATAAAAGCTGAAGGAACAGGAGAGCATCTCCAGGCCCTCAGTGTTCCTCCGCCGCCGTCACGCTGACATCTGGCTGTCTAACTAAGGGGAGGTATTAAAGCCTTCGTTTCTGTTAACACTATCTATGCATCACTGTGCCTCAAAACTTGACTGTCTGAGAAACCAGGGACGCTGCATCAGACAAAATGCATTTCCTTGTACAAGTATGAATATGATTTAAAATTCATTAAAACAATCTCTTCTTGCCTCTTGGCTGTAAGATAAAGTATAATAAATGCATTTAAATTATTTCTGGTTATTCTGTTTTAATAAAATACAATTTATTAACTCTGAATACCTCTCCTAGTTGTTTAGGGATAAAATGTCTAATGGCGCATGGCTTCAGTTAACTCTGGGTTTCCTAGATCATACTTTACATTTACATTTACTATAAATCTGCATGCAGTGACAATATTACAATTAGAAATAATTTTCAAATGGAGAGAAAGAAAGGTTATAATTTTGTCTGGGTTCAGTTGATCAATTCACTTTAATACCAGATAAAGTTCTAAGAGTGAATAACAATCTCTTAATGGTGTGTTAAACAAGCCAAATGTATACGTAATTCTCCTCTGAAAGTAAGATTAGCACAATTATATCTTCTCTCCATATTATTTCACAACAGTGACTGTAACTCTCTTCACAGGAGACTCAACTAATTACTTAAGGCATTGTTCAAAAAAATAACTGTTGAAACAAAATCTTCTCAAAAAATTTCTTACTTCTTTGTGAAATAATGCTTTGAAAGAAATAACACTAACAACAATGCTTAGCAACAGATTTGGTGTGAGTGACAGCTGAGTACAATTATCTTTCTTTGTTCAAGTTCCTTGAACACATAAAGAGTGAAGAATTCTATTCCTTAACAGCTGTAAAGGAAATAAAATATGCAACATGACATTATCAACGCCAATTTTTTTCTTCTATGGCACTAGATAACAACCAGGAAAGATTACTTTTCCTGGATCTTATTTTTATTTTATTTTTTTAAAAAGATTTCTTTTTATTACTTTTCATTGCATGTCTGTGTGTGATTATGTCCACATAAGTGCAGACGCCCATGAAGTGCAGAAGGCGGCGGCGTCAGAGCTGGAGTTACAGGTGTCCGTAAAGCGCCCGAGGCGGGGGCTGGAAACCAAACCTAGGTCCTCTGCAACAGCGGTCCCTCCTCTTAAGTGCCGGGCCAGCTCTGCAGTCACGTAACCGTGACTAGAGGACAGTAACAATGTACTACAGGAGAATAATACTGAGGATCCTGCGCACAGCACCACTGAAGCAGTTCTAGGTTTGATTTCCTGACTGAGTTAACAAGTGTCTTTGACCATCAGATCCTAGAGGTTAAGAACAGCCTCCCTCTCCTTCTCCTGTCACACAGGACTACAGGACGGAATGTGGCACTCGGCAACCCTGGATCTCTTTCCTTCCCCTGAAGCAAGGTGGTGGGATGCGACCTCGGGAGGTCTGTGACCACGGGCAGGGACGCACGGGTAACACTTCACTAAGCTCTGTGTCTATCCCTCACACAATCGGAGAAATCTGCTCGCCGGCAACAAGACATCCTTCCAGTGAGAACACACTGAAGGCAGCTCTTCCTTACCATCTCAAGGGCATCCTGCAGAGTGCTGGACAAGCTGTCGTTTATGTTCAGATACAAGTCCCCGTTCCCTAAAACTACAAGCAGAGTGATTAGAAAACATAAGACATTCACTAAGTAATCTGGCCAGAAAGCACGGAACATCACATTTAAACTTAGTGGAGTAGAAACACTGGTAGAGTCCTGCTTTAGGTCATTATTAGGTAAACTCCTCGCCAGAACCAGCACAGAGTTTTATCTCAACTATTCTGTTACAACCGTTTTTGTTGTTGTTGGATTTTTTATTTTCTTGTTATTTTTCACGACAAGGTTTTTCTGGCTGTCCTGGGAACTCATCTGTGAACCAAGCTGACCTTGAACTCAGCGATCCACCCACCTCAGTCTCCATGCCTGGCTCAGAAGTGTTTTTCCATTTAATTTTGTTACCATTTTGTGTGTGTGGGTGTTCTCCCTGCATGCATGCCCGTGCACCATGTGCATGCTGTACCCGGAGGCCCGAAGAGGGCGTCTGATCCCCGGGAACTGGAGCTACAGACAGGTGAGCCACCATGTGGGTGCTGGGAACTGAACATGGGTCCTTTAGAAGAGCAGCAAATGCTCTTAGGCACTGAGCCATCTCTCCAGCCCCAGGCTGTCAGAATTTTAAAGTAACTCCAAGCAGCACAACAGCTATGAAACTGAGAAATGGGCACTCCTACAAGTTGTTAAACGCACTTAAGAAATGAATAAAAGGAAAAGCCGGTTAATCTTTCCAGGAAGCACACTGACAGTGTATTGCTAATTTAAAGGTGGCAATCCTGCCTCAGCAATTCCACATGTAAACATGGGTTATGGAAGTTATCAGGTAAGTATACAAAGCTATGTTCAAGAATGGTCATTACAGCCTGGCATCTAGTCGAGAATCTAAATGAACGTCGCTCACTTAGGCACTACTTGAATAGGTCATACACCACTGGAAAAAGACATGACCCATGTGTGTTGATGTTGATACACCACTAGAAAAAGACATGACCCATGCGTGTTGATGTTGAAATATGTTTACCACACATTACCTGGTAAAAATTAAAGTTTTACAATAATATACACACCATGATCCTATATAAAGGTACATATATACACATAAGTATGTATTGGGGTATCTATGCATGCAAAGAAAAAAATAGACTGACAATATATCTCAAGCTATTTTAAAATTAATTCTAAACAAAGAATTCTGAGGGAGATTTTATTCTCAGAGCCCAGAAAAGTTAACCAACCTACACAGAACATCATTTCTTCCTACTAAGCCACGTTAAAAGAAGTTATCTCTAATGAAACTACTGTAATGTAACGAACAAAACCAATGACTATGTTCACTTACTCTTGGGAGCCAAGTTCTGACCACAGCTTAGTAAGACCTCCCCTTCAGAGATGTGCCTGTCTAAAGTCTCTGACTCAGTGACAGTGACGCTCAGCGTGTTCTCCAGTGTTGAGGAGCCAGAGCTGGGGGTCTGCTGAGGAGCAGCCTTGGTGCCCTCAGGAAGCGGTGCTGAGGGAGCCGGCTCCAGTGGTACAGGATGGGCAGGGAAGTCGACACTCCCGGGCTCTTCATCTTTAGCCACAGACATCACACTACGAAGACAAAGGCACATCTTCAACGATGAGGTCACTGAAGCTACATCCACTCATATGTACAAAAGCAGAGTTTCAAAGCATTTAACAGTCTCAAAGCATTTCTACCATCTACACTAGCAGAACTAACCAACAAGATTCATTGTTCTGAGGTTGTTGTGCCTTATTCAGAGGCCACTTTAAATGCTGTTCTAGCCAAAAAGGAAATCGATATGGGATATTTAGTAATATAAACATCAATTGAGCACAGAAAATGATCTACACTAGAGAAATAATTTCATATTTCATTAATAATCTGATAGTTTATTCTTATTAAACCTTTTGCAAAGATGAGAAACTATGAATAAATTTAATTTTAAGATATTTACAATGTATACAATTTTTTCCCCCAAAGAATAGATTAAAACCATGAATGGTGGCAACATGCCTGTCATCCCAGCACTAAGGAGGTCAAGGCAGGAGGATTACCAATTAAGAACAACCTCAGTTGTTCCAGAAATCTCCAGACCAGCCTGGGTTTCCAGTAAGCCCCACCCCAGTGCTTTCTGTGCCGTTCGGCCCACAGGGACAGAGTGTGGGGAGGGAATTGGCAGGGTAACCAGGGAGCGCTCTCGCTTACACAGCTCTTGGGTGAAGCTGTTCTTGAACAGAGTTAGGGTTCTCTTCATCCAGGGGCAGGTCTCCACTGCCCCATGGCTTGGGAAGTTCAGGGCTTGACACCTTCAACCTGTCGATGGAAATGTCTGACAGAGTTGGGGTAAGCGCTGCCGCCGGAGGGGGTGTAGTAACAGGGGTAACCGTCGGGGTACCGACAGGTGTGACGGCAGGTATAGCGCCTCCTGAAGATTAAAGAAGGAAAACCACGTAAGATGATTTATTGCTTCAGATAACCTTTGGCATTAAAATAACGGCAATCGTAATGATGATAACAATAACAGCTTTTAATAAGAACATTTCTAAGCCGGGCGTTGGTGGCGCACGCCTTTAATCCCAGCACTCGGGAGGCAGAGCCAGGCGGATCTCAGTGAGTTTGAGGCCGGCCTGGGCTACAGAGTGAGCTTCAGGAAAGGCGCAAAGCTACACAGAGAAACCCTGTCTCGAAAAACCAAACAAAAAACAAACAAACAAAAAAAGAACATTTCTAAATTTATTAAGGATTAAAAATTAAAACCTTGAAAAGATGACATTTTAAAACTACCATACATTTAAAGCAGTCTAAGCATTTACTAGATTACATATTTTCAGTTAATACTGTGGCGCAAATGTTTCTAACATGGCCTAAAGTTTATGTTAGAAACTAAATCCTCGATCCGTATGTTGCAATGTGGAGCGAGGCCCCTTGTGAGCTACCCAGGGGTAGATGAACCTGACACGGGATTAGCAGCTCCATGAGAAGTGAGACCTCAGCTTGCAGGCTCTCTGGGTGCTAGAGAATGCTTCGTGTCATCATGATGTAGAAAAGAGCTCTCACCAGAGGCAGCCCCTGGGTCTGACCTCGCAGACTCCAAAATTTTAAGAAAAAAAAAAAAAACAAAAAAAACAAAAAAAAAAAAACCTCTGTAACTTAAGAATTACCCAGTGTAGGGTACTCTGTTACAGCTATGTAAGCCGTCAAGTGACAATCGTTCCTTAGTTTTCTTGCAAGAATCAGCATTTCCTAAGCAAGACTAAGCCTGCTAAGCAAAGATTATAGTTGTCAAAAGTAAACGTGAATGATAGAAACAACATTTTCAGGAGCAGGCAAGAGGCCTCAGCAAGTGAAGGAGCGCCTGCCTGACACCCGTGAAGAGTGCAATCACGGCACCCACATAAAGGTGGAAGGAGAAAACGAACCCCACAAAGTTCTCCCTGACCTCCACATGTCATGACGTGCATACACACATGTGCATCACACACACACACACACACACACACACACACACACACACACACACACACACACACGAAAAACATTTTTTAAGAAACAGGTTTCTACCTTCTCCGGCACTTATTTCTTTACTAGGGGAAGCCACATCCTCCTGTTCTGAATCCCAGGAAGAGTCAGGAGTTTTCGCTAACACGTACTCCTCAGGAGGAGGAGGAGGAGAGGGTGAGCACGGAGGAGTAGGCTGCGGTGTAGGCACTGGAGCACAAACTCTTTCCTAAGGTAAATAGTGAAACAAGACACACTGGATTTATAATCACCCAAACAAAGATAATATGAAACAGTAATATGAACTCAATCACAGACCACACAGAATTTAAGTGGATGGTCAAAGTAACAGTGCAATACGAGCCTAAGTTCTCTGGTTCTTAAATATTTAGTTGCCAGTACAATACTCTTGGGCAAGTGAAGAATCTCTGTCTCTGAAAGAAAACTTTGCTATCCTCTTCTAACACAGAGAGGATTAACGAGATGAAAAAGGTCAAACCTAACCACAAACTTGATGGGTAGACAGACCATGCAACAAAAAGCAGCCCTTTAACTGACTGACAAGACACCAAAATGTCCCCTCCAAGAATGAAGGGCCAGCATGTGAAAGGTCATGGGAGGTAAGGAGGAGGAGAGGCTGGGAGAGATGAACGTAAGAGCCAGAAGCAAAGAAAGGAAAGAGGAAACATTTTAATATTCATTTGTCAAGTGGTTACTATTCAGAAGATTCCAAAACTCCAAGACCAAAGGACAATAGTGAAAATGGTGTCCTGTCCCCTTTCTATCTGGAGTCTCCCCTCAACTGCTCCTGACCTAAGTCAACTGCACGTACAGAGATTAATCTATGGAATACGTTCCTGTCCTGACTACCGAAAGAACTGTGTTGCTGTGGGATGGTCTGTATGTCAAATTGCTCTGATTTGTCAATAAATAAAACACTGATTGGCCAGTGGCCAGGCAGGAAGTAGGTAGGACAAGGAGAGAGGAGAATTCTGGGAAGCAGAAGGCTGAGGCAGGAGAGACACTGCCAGCCGCCGCCATGACCAGCAGCATGTGAAGACGCCGGTAAGCCACCAGCCATGTGGCAAGGTATAGATTTATGGAAATGGATTAATTTAAGCTATAAGAACAGTTAGCAAGAAGCCTGCCATGGCCATACAGTTTGTATGCAGTATAAGTCTCTGTGTTTACTTGGTTGGGTCTGAGCGGCTGTGGGACTGGCGGGTGACAAAGATTTGTCCTGACTGTGGGCAAGGCAGGAAAACTCTAGCTACACTGTGTTTTACAGCAGACACTGACAAAGTTCCCCTCCAGCACTGCACTATTTCCCACTATCAGCAGAGGGTATGAGAATGCCTCTTTTTCCAGGGTTTGTCGAGTAAATTATCAAACGTGGAGAGTTCCAGGGAACTGACCACCTTTTATAGGTATATGGGCAATCTGTAGTTCTTTCCTTTGCTCATTTTAAAAGCATATTTATCTTTTAACCTCCACTCTAAAAAGCTTTTATATATTCCATACCATGCTGCAAACTACTACCTAACTTAAATTGATGGAGGCGTCTAACAACCATACTACCCTGAACACACCCAGTATCATCCAAAGTGATGGAAGATTTATTAGAAATTCTATAACACTGCTCAACAATTAAGAAATTCTTTCACTTGAAATAATATACTATATCTTATCTTTTCTACTTCTTTTTTTTTTTTTTTTTTTTTTTTTTTGGTTTTTTGAGGCAGGGTTTCTCTGTGTAGCTTTGTGCCTTTCCTGGAGCTCACTTGGTAGCCCAGGCTGGCCTCGAACTCACAGAGATCCGCCTGGCTCTGCCTCCCGAGTGCTGGGATTAAAGGCGTGCGCCACCAACGCCCGGCATCTTTTCTACTTCTTGACTACATATACCTACAGAGTAAAAATCTATTTATATATATCTTTTACAAATAAAATTCCCCTTGCTGGGCAATGGTGGTGCATACCTTTAATTCCAGCACTTGGGAGGCAGAGGCAGACGAATCTCTGTGAGTTCAAGGCCAGCCTGGTCTACATAGTAAGTTCCAGGACTGTCAGGACTGTTACACAGAGAAACTCTGTCTTGAAAAACAAAACAACAACAAACAAAATAAAAAGACTAAAAATAAATAAATAATAATAAAATGCCCTATCTATTTCCCATGAGAGGATTTGGAGATATTCTTCTAGCATTGGT
The DNA here is from genome assembly GCF_049852395.1 of Peromyscus maniculatus bairdii. Taxonomy (NCBI): domain Eukaryota; kingdom Metazoa; phylum Chordata; class Mammalia; order Rodentia; family Cricetidae; genus Peromyscus; species Peromyscus maniculatus. The sequence goes on along the minus strand of NC_134865.1, from coordinate 43,215,537 downwards.
AATGGATAAGAACAATTGGTAATGGATTAGGAACTGAGTATTAGAAAGTTCTAGACCCTAGATTATCTATCAGTTATTTGATCTTCCATGAAACTTTATATGATGATGAGGAAGATAGTATCATGAATGTCTATCTTTCCCAAAGAGACAAATAAAAATTAGACTCATTTCTACAAACCTTAGACTTTTTTCCAAGATTGTGATAACCAAGGCTCTTGTAGTGTTTTATGCTGTTGTATAAGCAACCTAAGAACCAAATCCTTCATTTCATTGAGAGCAAAACAAGTTTACTGAAACCCAGTAAGCAATAGGATTTTTAATAGAACTTAAAAACAAATTTTGAAAGACAGGATGTGGTAGCATGCACCTGTAATCCCCGTTCCTTGGGAAGCTGAGGCAAGAGATGGAATTCAAGAGCTGGAAACCAGTCTGAGCAATATAATAAAATCCAAACTCTAAAAAAATTAAAATTAAAAATAAAAAACTCCCAAAATTAAAATTTAAAATTCCTAAAAAATAAAATATATATAGTCAAAAGGCTAAGAAAAGGGTGACAATAACAGACTTGAAGAAAAGGAACACCTCAGAGGGCATGGGCTCGCCACACTAGACATTCAATAAGCAGATTTTAAACTCTATGGTATCTCCATTTGTATAGGTAAGGCTAATAAAACCGAGGGCCGAGGTATCAGTTCAAGTTCTCCCAAAAGCCTATGTTCTCGACAATTATAAACTTCCTGCTTACACTTGCTTTTCCAAAGGTTCTTGTCTAATCACCCCGTGAAAACATGTGCAGCAGAGTGAATGGCCACACAACAATGAAGGAGTGAGCACAGAGACTGGGGTGGAAAGTCCTCACTCTGGGCGAGCCACACTGCTTGCAGTTACTAATGCACAGGAGTTAGCACATGCAGTACATCATCTAACTCCACGCTCTGTAACGGGGAGGACGAAGAGGGAAAGGAAGGTGGAGGATATCAGCAAAGTAAACAATAGATATGTGTGGAAATGTTATAACCAATTATTTTTGTATGTTTACTGAAAACGATTAATAAAATACAAAGAAAATGTCTTCTTAGGCAATACTGCCAGTGGTTTTGAGAGTCACATATCCCCAACTTTTGAATGTTTTAAATATAATAGAGGGCTGAAGAGATGGCTCAGCAGTTAAGAGCACTGGCTGCTCTTCCAGAGAACTTGGGTTCAATTCCTAGCATCCACATGGAGGCTCACATTTTTCTGTTCCAGACAATCTGATGCCTTCTGTTGGCTTCTGTGGGAACTGCATGCAAGTGACAGAATTACATGCAGAAAAAAAACACTCATGCATTTGAAATAATAATTTTTTAGTATATAGCAAATACAGAGAGATTTTAGAAATGTGTTCAACTGCCATCAATTGTGAAATGTAAGTAAATACAGGGAAAAAAATGGTCACTGTATCACACATGTAACTTTTCTGTAAATACTAAAATTTCTAAAAAAAAAAAAAAAAATGTTACATGTGATAGCTTTTATCTGAACCCAGTTCAAGACCAGCTTCAGTTGCACAGTGACTTCAAGGCTAGCCTGGGCTATAAGAAACCCAATCTCAAAAACAAAATAATAATAAAATGCTAGGGAAATTGGTAATTACAGAAACAAGGAATAAAATTCTATCACAATCTAATATCTTTGTTTTTCATTTTTTGAGATGGGGTTTCTCTGTATAATAGCTCTGGCTGTCCTGGAACTTGCGCTCTGTAGACTAGGCTGGCCTCAAACTCACAGAGATCTGCCTGCCTGCCTCCCAAGTTCTGGTATTAAAGGTGTGCGCCACCACTGCCACCTGGCTACAATCTGTGATCTTATAATATGAAGTTTAAACTGTATCTTTTTTCTGTAGGTGTGATGGCTCCCATCTGTAACACTAGTACTTAGGAGGCTCAAGTAGGATTATCATGAGCTTGACACCACCCTGGACTACAGAGAGCTCCATGCCAGCTAGGACTATAGGGTAAGACCCTGCCTCAAGCAAACACACATAACACACACACACACACACACACACACACACACACACACACACACACACACACACTCTTTAATAATGTCTAAAAGACTGCATGCCAGCTTGGACTATAGAGTAAGATTCTGCCTCAAGCAAACACACACCACCCACCCACACACCCACAAATACACACACACACACACACACTCTTTAATAATGTCTAAAAGATTACATGCCAGCTTGGACTATAGGGTAAGATTCTGCCTCAAGCAAACACACACCACACACACACAAACACACACACACACACACACACACACACACACTCTTTAATAATGTCTAAAAGATTACATGCCAGCTTGGACTATAGGGTAAGATTCTGCCTCAAGCAAACACACACCACACCACACACACACACACACACACACACACACACACACACACACACACACACACACACTAATAATGTCTAAAGATTCCCCACAATTCTTAAGTCATGAAAGGAGAAAAGTCATCCCTACCGGTAAGTTAGTTTCATTTGTTGAAAGATCCCCAGAAACACTTGTGGCAACAGGCCCTGGCTTCTTTGCCTCTCTGTCCCCTAACATGACGGCAATGGTCTCAGCAAGAGCTTCATTCACAAAGCGGCTGATCACGTCTGAATTCACAGGAACCCCGGCATCAACAAAAAGCTGGAGTGCTCCATTGCTTGTTCCTGGGACTAAAACACAAGAACTTCAGATACGTGGTTTGCAAGCCGAACCTCCCTTCTTCAAGTTTAGAGATGCTGCTGTAGGAGCACAGGAGGACAGGAGGGGTGGATGGTAAGAGCAGAAGCAAACCTACTGGCACCAGAAAGACAAGAGAACAGCTTAAATGAACACCCCTTTCAACAAGCTGAGAGGGAGAAACACACACAAGTAAAGGTTTACTTAGGATGACTTCTTCCCACCACTGCAGAGATTAATGACTATTACATCTATGCTCATTTCCTCAGCTGAAAACAATGCATGCCCACTTCTGACCAAACACAGGATGCAGTAAGCAGGAGCCAGGCTCCCTCCCTCTAGTTCAGGCGCATGCGTAAGTGACACTGCACGCTAAGCCTCCTCAAGCTTCTACAGCAGGATTTGGGGAGTTAAAGGTCAGGCTGTAAAAGAACAGGCTAGTCTAAGACTGGAAAGACAGGAAGAAAAAATGTTTTTTAAGAAGAACATGTGGTGCACATAAACTAATGCAGATAAATAAATTTAAAAAGTTAACATAAAAACGTCATGCAAGTCGCCAACAAAAAAGGTATGCTTGAAAGAAAGCCAGACGGCAGTTGTTGGGCCGCCGCACGTGGTGGAGGAGGAGCTGTCTGCCAAGCAGCACGAGGACACGGTGCTGACAGAAATGTTTTCTGGCACCATGATTAAATGCATAACTGCTTTAGAATTTATTAAACTGTATACTTAGAACTGGTGAGTTCTAAGACAACTAAATTACAATTTAAAAAAGACTGATGCCTTTCATAATATGTATGTAGATAGATGATAGATAGATAGATAGATAGATAGATAGATAGATAGATAGATAGATAGATAGATAGATAGATATAGACAGACAAATGGATAGACAGATAATTATTTGAAGAAGCTTCTAAAGCAGCACATTTCCATAGGCACCCTTGTTGCATGAATCCTAATCGGTCTTAATAAAAACCCAGAGCCAAACATCAGGGTGAAAGCTGAAAGATGAGAGAAACAGAGCAGCAGCCGCTGGTTCTTACCTCACCAGCTCCTCAGCCTAAAGAGCGAGCTCCTGTCTCCTCCCGCCTTACAGTCCTTTCTCCGCCCAGCCATATCACTTCCTGTCTCAATCTTCCTAGTGCTGAGATTAAAGGTGTGTGATCCCAAGTGCTGGAATTAAAGGAGTGAGCCACCACTGCCTGACCTCTGCGGCTAACTCTGTGGCTGCTCTGCCCTCTGATCTTCAGGCAAGCTTTATTACAAGCACTTTATCACCACAGCCATCAACCGGCACTTAGTGTTAGTTGTCCCTCCCCATATTCCTTCCCCTACCATCCCTTCTTCCCTCCCCATTTCCTGCTTCAGTCCCCCGCTGGCTGCCTCCCCACACTCTATATTCTATTTCCCCTTCCTTGGGAGACCCTCCCTCCCCTCCCCAGCCCTTTCCTCTATACCTAACCTCTGTGATTAGGAGGATCATAGCAGGCCTATCAAAGGCTTTAAAGCTAACATCTCCTAACACAGAGACTCACGCTGGACAATGTGCAGAGAGTGAGACTCTGGAACACTCAGTCCTAACTGGGACCTATTTGTCAAGCCTCTCAAGGCTCGGGGAAATATGAGGAAGAGCACTGGGAAGATTGTGAGAGTCAGAGAGGATGGAGGACACCAGGGAACAGTCTTCCAGACACAGAAGGACTGGTGTACACATGAACCCACAGAAAGCGTGACGGTACGCACTGGGCCTGCACAGGTTCAAGTGAGACCAGACCCCAAATGAGAAGGGAAAGTGGACATGAGTTCCCATCCCTAACAAGAAGCTATCTCCCAGCCTGCAAAAAAAAAAAAACCTTAGTTTTCTCTAGTGGAGTCTCACTGGGTATAAAACCACACAGAAGGGTAGGCCCCACCCCAGCAGTAGACGGCCAAGACAAAAAGAACTCAATGGTACTTCTATAGATTTGTTGTGTTATACTGCTTTGTTTGAGCTTTTTTGTTGTTGTTGTTGTTCTTTTGCTTGTATATTACGGTTTCTGACTTGGTGTTTTTATGGGTTTTGTTTTGGTGTGTGTGTCTTGTTTCTCCCCTCCCCCCAATTCTGGTTTGTTTGTTTGCCTGTCTATGTTCTAAAGAGAGAAAGAAAGGGCACCAAGTGGTGTGGGAGTGGGGGGATAGGGAGGAACAAAAATAAAAAGACAAACTGAGGCAGAGGAAGGAGAATAGGAAAGAAGAATCAGAAAGAGTCAAGGGGGGCAAGTGGGAGATGCAGAGGATGGCGTGGGCTTCTTACAGAAAGGCTCATTTAGCCGTCAGTGAATACTTTATCCCTCGATAGGTCATCAGTGCAGAACCAGGCACTAAAGAAGCAGCATCTCTAATACCGAACGATTCATAGTCCAGTGAGTGAGGAAGATATGTAAGGCAACCATCATAGACTCTGGTACCTATTATAAATGTTTTCTGATGATTAGTCTTGTCAACTGGATGGATTTTGGAATCACCTAGGAGACACACTTCTGGACATGTCTGAGAGGACATTTCCAGAGAGACTTACCTAGGAGGAAGTGACCCACCCTCACTTAAGGTGGGCAGCACTATCCCATGGCCTAGGGTTCTGGGCTGCATTTGAAAGAGGAAGGCATTGAGTGTGAAGCTTTATGTCTCCTGGTCCCCTGAGTGAGGATGTGGTGTGACCGGCCACAGCAAGCTCCCACTGCAGTCATTCCCCCACAGCGAGCTTCTACCCTCTCAAACCATCAGCCAAAACAACCCTTCCTCTCTAAGTTTCCCTCTGTTAGGTACTTGCTGCAGCAATGAGAAAAACAAAAGCAGGAACCAGAAAGAAAGGAGCTGCCCCCAACGCTGAGGACCTGAGTAAGCCCTAGAACCCACTGTGCAAGAGAAATGCACTCATGCACACACATAGTATTCTACTGTCCCTCCACAATAACATATAATGTATACATATTGACATACAACATATTTATGTAACTTATAAAAAATTATATCATATATATATTACTGGAGATGGTTCAGCAACCTGAAAGCTGCAATATGTAATAAGAGGGGAAAAGGAATTCTAATCTCATGCACAAAGAAGCAGAAAGTGAGACCTCTGGGACACAGAAACCCACAAGAACTAACTAAAGGCTTTCTCTTTTAATTCCAACAAGGACAACAGGTCCATTTCACGTACCAATGTCAGAAGCTGACGGCTCGCTTGCCTCACTGACTGAAACACTGTCATCAAGTCTGGCTTGCTGCTGCAGTGGAAGGAGTCCAGAGATAATTCTTGACATTATTTCTTGTTCTACCCTAGAAGTATAAAGTTAAATAGACCCAAACTGGTTAAAAGTATAAAACATCAGCTACTGTCCCCCTTAACAAAAGCTGTGCTCATGGCACAGACATGCAAAAGCAGCATCTGACATCCCGAAGGAAAAGAACTTGTCTCTTCTGCCAAAGACAAGCCCAGGATGCCCTCCTAGGCACAGACTATGAAACTGACTTAGAGCTTTTCATACCAGCCTGACAGAAAGCTTCCTGCAACCCACGCACCCCCAAATTAAGCATAAAATTTGGGTCAATGATTATGTGGGGTATCATGTACTTGAAAGGTATGTTTCTCACTCAGAGCACACACATGCAGTCATATCCGATCAAAGCTCCATCAAGTTCCCTGAGCAGAGTTGGGGGCTGGGCAAGCACTTAACAGCATCCTTACACTAGCCATGTGATGTTTCTACTTAACAGCATCTTTACACTAGCCCTGTGATGTTTCTACTTGTGAGTTAATAAGAATGAAGTGCTTTTATTAAAAAAAAAAAAAAAATGCTAGAAAAAGTCCTGTTCTCAACAAAAACATAAACACACAGACTGCAAGGCAGGATAGAACCCTTTCCAAGGGTTCTTTTCCTTGAAAAAGAAAGAAAAATGTTATTTCCAAGGTCCTTGTTAGGGAGGTGAAAGGAAAAGAAAAGAGGACAGAGGAGGAGACATCTTTCAATATAGTTCTTTGGCGCAGCTAATACGCATATTAAAAATTACTGTTATAGGAATGATAGATGTTCATTATGGAAAATTCAGAAAATTAAATTGTTCTTAAAATTTGGTAAGGTTTTCACATTGTTTTTAAAAATCGGTTCACTCATAGACAGGAGGTGGTGGTGCATGCCATTAATCCCAGCACTCGGGAGACAGAAGCAGGTGGATCTCTGAGTTCTAGGACAGCCAGAGCTGTAACACAGAGAAACCCTGTCTTGAAAAACAAAAAATAAAAAAAAAAATTGGTTCACTCATAATCCTCGATTCAGAGATAAATACACTTACTAACCTGATACATATTTCCGTATCAGTGCAAACTTACTTTAAGGTCTCACCCGCCAGGCTTACACTGTGTCTCTTGTTTACTTATCAACAGTCCACTATCTTTCACTCCTACAGAATATCCCTCTAAGTCACTTCCATTCATATCTGCTATTCTGATTCTAAGCATGCCAACAGGAATATAAACTTACCACTGAATTAAACTATTTTCCAATGTTTCTTTTCTCTCAATTACTTTATCCAAAATATCAGTAGTGGGATGAAACGTAGGAACTACTGGAGGAAAAGAAGGACCATTATATTCTGTAGGAATGACCTTAACACTTCTGTTAAATTCCAACACTGGTGCAGAGCATTCAGGGATTTCATCACGCTGTTCCTGTTCCTGGTAACATCATAAAAACCAAACTATTATATTCATGTATCTGTTCAACACGTATTCAGTGCCAAGCATAGGCAAAGAACTCAGCTATCTAAATTAACCAACATTTACAAACCAACCAATACCCTTTCTACTTAGGTGATAAGACATTAAATATAGTGCACACACTACACTTATCACAACACAGACGTCAATCATACACGACACTGGAGAAAATGCATTTACACAGTTGTTTGTCTTTTTAAATTCCGTGTTCAGGCTCTGGGTGTGGTTCAGTGGTAGAACAGGTGCCACCATGTAGGAGGCCCTGGGTTTGATTCCACATCATCACACACACACCATAAAATAAAATTCAAATTTCATTCATTATATATAGTCATACAGCTAGAAAACTTGGGGATTCTAGCATTAAACATTATGAAATATCCAGAAATTTCTAAACTTGGTTATCACAAAAAAAAACCCGATAATCCCAAATATTCTATTAGAATGTGAAATTTACATTTAAATATAGATAATCTTACACATTTCTTTCATTATTCATATCATATCTCAAAGTTATTTCTGTAATTTTTTTAACTTTTCCTTATGATAAATGCCAGTCTTTAAAAATTAACAAAACAACAACTAGCTGCTACGTGTTATATATAAATAATATGAATTACATGTCTCTGGTCCCCAACTTCAACAACTATCAACTCAAGGTCAACATTGCCACCTAAATGGTCCACCTCATCCACTTCCTCTTTCATGTACCGCTTTGACCCAAATCACAGGTATCATTTTACCCATAATTACAGAAGCATCTCAAAAACACCCCATCTCTTTAAATGTCATAGCTCATCGATATCCTACTGAGGAACAACTCCCTCAGGCAGTGAGTGGAAGAGCTAGAATAGGAGAAACTCTTGCCACTCGACCCAAGTCCCCTGTTAAGTAGTCTATAACTGCCTCTTTCACTTGTACACTGAAAAGCAATTAGACAACAACAGCACGCTGGACATCAGGAAGATAAAGACAAATACGGTTTCTAGCTTCAACACACTTGTGCAGCATTCACATGAGAAAACATGCCTTGGTACATGAATACAATGCATACCCACGCATACGCTAAAGTAAGAGTTTATTTAAGAATGTGTGTGTGTGTGTGTGTGTGTGTGTGTGTGTGTGTGTGCGCGCCTGACTTTAAGTATGTGTGGCACGTGTGTACAGGAGCCAGCAGAGGTCGGAAGAAGGAGGTGGCTCCTCTGCAGCTGGGGTTAGAGGCGGCTGTGAGTCACCTTGGGTGACTGAGAACTGACCTCAGGTCCTCTGCAAGAGCAACAAGTGCTCTCTCCAGCCGTTTCTCCAGCCCTCCTTACTTCATTCACAAGTCAGTCTGAGTTAGTCAAGGAAATGCTGATTGCGAATGCCAAATGACCTCATAATACTACAACAATCTTGATCTTGTGTCTCCTTTCTCATGTATTTTACTTTTTCCGTCTTTCTCTCCTCTTTTATTATTTCCATCATTTTCAGAACTGACATCCATACAGGGTATTCCTTGGATTTTAGACTATAACTTTTTTCTCAGAATAAACTGAACTTTGCCTCCAGAAATCAGGAGTTAAATGTCCTAGACCGGAGAAAGGAAGGCGAGAAAAATGAAGACAGCAGGTTGCTCTAGGCAGGAAATGGTGGGCCATCATAGTTCCTGAAGACAAAACTTACTACAGAAAAACACTTCCTAACTTTAAAAGAAATTGAAATAAGCATATTTAAAAGTTAAAGTCAATTTAAATCAAAGTAAAGAAAAATTCTCAAAGCCCTGCAACACAGTTGTGATAGTCAAAAGACATGTGACCACCTGGAAAACTATCTGTGGGACAATGACTTCCTGTGTCTCAAGCTTTGTTACCTGAACAACATCAATGACTTCATCAAAGTTAGTTCCTGGAAGATTCACCTCTTCTTCATCCACCTTCAGAAACTTTGGAGTCTAAGGAAATATTTAGAAAGTTTTATAGCCTTCAATTTTAAAATACTTACATGTAATTTATCAGATTTTCACATATACTATAATTTCATATGCCTATTATTTTGATATTCTATTCAGAACTGATTTAATTAGTAAACAAAATCCAGGTCAGTCCTCTCTCAATCCATTATCTCATCATTTCAAGAACTATAGAAAATTACTTTCAATAACAAATATTAAAAAAAAAAAAAAAGCATTATCAGGAGGCCATGGCAAGAGGATTACTGTGAGTTCCAAGTTGGGCTATTTAATGAGTTCTAAGAGTCTAGGCCACAGTGAGACCCTGTCTCAAAAGAAAAAACAAACAAAAATGCCAATCTGACATTTAAACTGCACTGATAAACACAGATTCTTAAAACTTGACATTTATTTTATTTCGTGTGTGTCCATGACGACACCAAAGCTGGTGTGGACCATGTGGAGGGTCGAAGGAGAATTACAGGAATCGGTTTCTCCTTCTATGGGGGTTCCTGAGATCACACTCAGGTCCTCAGGCTCTGCCACAGTGCTCTTGCCCACTGAGCCATCTCCCCAGGACCCCAGGGCAAACTTCAAGGCAACCATCAACAGGCCGAGTAAAGCTCTTGCATGTGTGGTTATGTAAATATACACGTTCACAGACTCACAACAGACAGAAGCAGATCAAACTGTTTAAAGTAAAGAAAAACGTGACTAGCAAGATGGCTCAGCAGGACTTTAGCTGGTACTTGTCACCAAACTGGACAACCTGTATTTCATTTCTGGGACTCACGTACTGGAAGGAGAGAAACAACTCCTGAGAGTTGTCTTCAGACCCCTACATGTGCCCAGCTACACAAACCATGCACATGGATCGCATACACACACACACACACACACACACACACACACACACACACACACACACACACACACACCTAAAACTGTAACTTACATTAGAAAGAAATTGGGATTGGAATGATGGCTCAGTGGTTAAGCACACTTGCTGCCCATGCAGAGACCAGGCTTGGCTCACAGCACCCACATCAGGCAGCTCACACCAGCCTATAACTCAAGTTTCAGGGAATCCAATGCCCTCTGGCCTCTATGGGCACCTGCACAGACCTGGTGCATATAAAACCTCACACAGGTGCACATATACATAAATTTTAAAATGAATAAATAAATCTTTAATTTTTTAATAAAAGTAATAAAATTATCTTCAAGTTACCTATTTGGGCCTTGCTATATAAAATCATTACTAAAAACCACAACAGTTTCTTGCTGAGAGCAGAATTATACAGACTCCAAAATATATTATTTGTTATCATACATGTTCCAATAAACTTCTGAGAAAAACAAAATTACTTATAAAACGTTACTTAGTTAGATTCAATTCTATTTCAGTGTTCATAATCTCGAAAGACTTTGGAGTTTTGTTTTTCCCCCTTTATACAGAGTCTCACTGTTACCCTGGCTGTCTTGGCCCTGGCTAAGCAGATCAGGGCCTCAAACTCACAGAGATCTTCCTGTCTCTGTGTCCTGCATCTGTTGGGATTGAAGGTGCACGCCACTGTGCCTAGCTGATGTCTGACTTTTGTTCTGTTAGAAATTTGTTTGCTTGTTTGTTTGTTTGTTTGTTTGTTTTCTGTGTTTGAGACAGGGTCTCACCACATAGCCCTTGTGTAGCTGACCTCGAACTCCCAGAGACCTGCCTGGCTCTGACATCACACCCAACACTTTTTGATACTTTTAAAAATTCTAAACTCAATGATCAGTTTGCTATAGTAGATAAGGCCAGGGATAGGTTACAGTGCCATTTTGTTGTAATACAAGTCATGATATAATTATTCAGAAGCAAATTAATATAAGAAAAATGCATATTTTTGAGAATTTTAATACCTTAAAATATAAACACTACTTGTCAATATTAAAATTCAAATTCCAGATGGGTAAAGGCATCAAGTGTGATGACCAAGTTTTATCCCCAAAACCCACACATGGTGGAAGGAGAAAACACTCTCTACTAGCTGTCCTCTGACTTCCACATGTGCACTGTGGCATGCACACACATGCACATGCGCGCGTGCACATATACATACAGACACATACACAATAAGTAAATGTATAAAAAACCCTTCTAATTTATAGTTTTCATATAAATCAAATATTATCAAAGTCATAGAAATTCTTCACCTGTTAAGTCTCACAATTAGTATGTTATTACCATATTCTGAATATTTATGAAGATCTCAAACCAACTTTCTTAGAAATCTATAAACAATTTGACACTCATTTCAATTTGTTATAAACCTAAATTATTGTTAGATATTATGAATTATGTAGCTCTGGCTGGAATTCAGTATGCAGACCAGGCTGGCCTCAAACTCACAGAGATCTGTCTGCCTCTGCCTCCCAAGTGCTGGGATTAAAAGTGTGGGCCACCACACCCACCCTAATATGTTATATGATAAGGGCTCGGCATGGAGGACCAGTTAACAACACAGAAGAACTCTGAAACCTACCTGGATCCAGGTGTTCAATGGAGGAAGAGAGGCTTCTTTGGGACTTGGCGGAGAGGAAACCCCATCAACACTGCTGTACGAAATGCTATCAATATCCACACTAGGTAACATCTATAACAGAACAGAACACCAGGCTTTCTGTTTATCACTATGACTTAAATATAACTGTCAAAAACAGACAGCAAAACATGCCCTTAAAATTGTTGTTGTGGCTAACTGACAGTATGAATTATGAAAGTAATTATACAAAATATTTAAAAACACAAAATTCTGTCTTAAGATAACTTCATTTCTATGACCTATACTCTTCTGTTTACTAACCATTTAAGCAAGATAAGTGTTCACAGTCCTGATTTTCATTATTATTAGGTCATAAATACCTTATCCTGCTTCTTTGTAGACTTCATATTTTAAATAACTGCATAACATTTCAAAGACCATACATTCCTTAATTATTTAATCAGATTCCTTATTGCCAGTTCCCCGCACTGTTGCACACAGATCACAACAACAACAAAATAAACCCCAATGTCTTCACACATGCAGTGTTTTCTTCCCAACCTTTGAATTACTGCATCATGTTAGTAGATTTCGATGAACTTTTTGGGCCACAGTGCACAGATATTCAATATTCTTTGTAATTATTGGCAAAGTACTATCCAATCTCTGTTTATGTCATTAAAAACATAATTTTGCCGGGCGGTGGTGGCGCACGCCTTTAATCCCAGCACTCGGGAGGCAGAGGCAGGCGGATCTCTGTGAGTTCGAGGCCAGCCTGGGCTACCAAGTGAGCTCCAGGAAAGGCGCAAAACTACGCAGAGAAACCCTGTCTCGAAAAACCAAAAAAAAAAAAAAAAAAAAAAAAAAAAAAAAAAAAAAAAAAAACATAATTTTAAGTTTTATCCATCCCTCAACTGAAATTGGCAGTTTTGCAATAGCAATCATTAAATGGGAGTTTATTATCATTATTTTAATTTTCATTATCTTAGTTACAGGCAAAACTTACATTTAATTTCCTTGTTAATAAACTATATTTAACCCTCTTGTAGATTTTCATTCATGGGTTGGATTACACCTGGATTTAGATCTATGTTTTCTTATAACTTTGCATTTAAAAACAAATTCTTCACCAGAATCTTTATGTTCTCACTGCACTATTTTCCTTTTTAAATTCCTTTGACACGTATAACCTTTAGATTTTAAGTTCAAATCTTGATTCCCAATTATATCTAAAGTATTTGCTTTATCCAAGTCCAATATCTTCAAATTTTTGTGATTTTATATTTTATAATTTAGACTGGCCAATTTGGAGCTTATTTGCTATACAGTAAGAATTTGGAGTCTAGCCAGGCGGTGGTGGCGCACACCTTTATTCCAGCACTCAGGAGGCAGAGACAGGCAGATCTCTGTGAATTCGAGGCCAGCCTGGTCTCCAAAGCAAATTCCAGGAAAGGCGCAAAGCTACACAGAGAAACCCTGTCTCGAAAAACAAAAAACAAAAAAAACAAAAAAAAAAAAGAATTTGGAGTCTAAAACTAATCTTTTATGTCATTAAGCCAAATGTAACATACATTATTTCACTTATATGAATTCCACTCTCATTAACATAACAAGTCTCTATCATGTTCTACATTCTTTTTAAATAATAAAGCTAATTCTAAAATCCCACTACCCTAGTCTAGTAAACTACACTGCCTGGCCTTGAACTTTCTATATAGCTGAGGATGACCTTGAACTCCTGACCTTTCAGCCTCTACCTCTCAAATGGTGGATCAAATAAGCCACCATGCCCAGCTCATAACAAAACTATTTTTCTAAACCCTTTATTCTTTCAGATATCAAAAATTATCCTAAAGTTTAAGAAAACAAAATCTCATGCTTTAAAAATTAGCATTTCACTAAAATTTCACATTAAATTGAGAAGAACAGGTAACTTGAATAGTTTGTGTATAAAAATGAGTTCTTTTTACTGTCATGTTTTATGATTGGATAAAATTTGAAGTACTGATTATATTAGTCACATCCTTCATTAACTCTATTGTTTCTTTTATTGTATGTTTTGGCTTATTTAGTTATTTATTTACTTGTTTATTATTGAGGCAGTGACTCCCTGTGTAGACCTAACTGACTAGCTAGCTAGAAACTTGCTAGGTAGATCAGGCTGGCCTTGAACCTGTGCCAATCCTCCTGTGGCTGTCTCCTAGGCTTAGACTACATGTACCACAAAGCTCAGCACAGTAATGCTTTTTAAAAGTTTATAGTACACTGTTCAACCATCCCTTTAGAATACTGTCCGGTCACTTTGATGTGGAACAAGGATAATGGCATCACAGTTTTACAGTAATAAAGGAATCTTAATGAAAGCAAAGTCTTCATAAAATTATGTCATCAATTTTCAGTACTAATGGTTTAAGTTGGTTACTTCGGCTGTATCAGGGTCTGCTCGTGCACCCTGGCATACCTGTACAGAGAGCTGAGGGGGATCCTTCTTCTCTGATTTCATTGCTACAACTGCTACATTAGGTTTCTTGACTCCAGCTTCTACTTTCCGAGATGACGGAGGAATGGACGTAGTCACAGTTACAGGGTGTGGTTTGTTTACCATTACTCCAGCAGGTGGTATGGAATCACTATTACTTTGGGTTTGTCCTGTGAATTTAGGGTAGAGAATGAGAACTATTTCTAAGACACACAGACAACCAAATTTAATGCCTGGATCTTTATGACTGCTCTCCCACACAAAAGGAAAGTCTCACAAGCGCCTCTCTTCACCATGTGCTCACCACGTAAGCCTATTAGCTGTGGCCAGCAATTAGTTATTTGTATGTAATTCCCATTTCACACGCTGATTCTTAAAATAAACGGTAGTATCTACACATTAGCAGATGCTCTATACTGTCAGTTTTCATCTCAAAAATCCTACATTTTTTTTTACATTTCAAAGCAAAGTTTAAGGAGCTGGGCCCAGTGGCCCAGACAAAGCCCTGAGTGAATGTGTGCTGTTGGCATGGGCACAGTCATTTCAAGGATCTCAAAGCCTCAGCCCCATGGGAAAATGGCAAAGCGCTGCCCTGGCTAGGCTCAAGGAACAGCAAGACCGCCCTCCTTATCCAGGTGCAAATGTAGATAGTGTGTGGAGAAAATGTCCACCACAGCTCTCTCCTGCCATGCCCCCTGGGTGCTTCCTTCCCTAGAGACCGAACCAATCAGTCAAGATTAACTAAACCGACTGTCTCCTTGTTTATCTGTAAGCATGTACACCGTCTCCATGTTCAGCTCTATTCAATAACCCCAGCCTCTCGGTTCAACCGTATGAAATAAACAGTGAGCTTCCCAGGTGTAAACGTTTCTTCACTAGAGAGCCCAGTCCACTGGATCCCAGCTTTTCTGTATACCATCATCTGTGTTTATCTTGTCTTCATTCTCTTGCTGACTCAGTCAGGTCTAAGACCCTGAGACTGCAAAGACACAGCACATGCCCATAATCCCCGGACTTAGATGGCTAAGGCAGGAGGATTGCTCTAAGTCTGAGGCCAGCTTAGACTACATATTGAATTCAAAGTCAGTATGGGCTAGTGTGAGACCCCATCTCAACAAGTAAATAAAAAAAAAATGTAGGGCTGGAGAGATGGCTCAGAGGTTAAGAGCACAGGCTATTCTTCCAGAGATCCTGAGTTCAATTCCCAGCAACCACATGGTGGCTCACAACCATCTGTAATGAGATCTGGTGCCCTCTTCGGGCATGCAGGGATACATGCAAACAGAATACTGTATATATAATAAATAAATAAATCTTAAAAAATAAATAAAATAAAATGTAGTTTTTATTTATACTAACTGTGTACTCTCAAAGAAATCAGGAAAAATACTTCACTCAAAATAACTCTAAAACTTTATGTGTTAGTAATATATTTAATCAAAGAAGTGAAAGACCTCTACAACTAAAGCTTTCAGATATGAAGAAAGAAAATTATAGAAGATACCAGATGACAGAAAGACGATCCATGCTCCTCGATTGGCAGAATTAATATTGTGAAAATGACTATACTACCAAAATTCATTTTCAGATTTAATGCAACACCTATCCAAATTCTAATGTCATATTTCACAAGTTTAGAAAAGGCAATGCAAGAACTCATTTGTAACTACAAAAGACCATGGATAGACAAAGCGATCCTATAAAGTAGGAACACTGTGGAGCTATTACAGTATCCAATCTCAAACTATACTACACAGAGCCACAGTGACAGAGACATTCTGATCCTGGCATAAAAACAGACAGACCAACAGAATAAAAGAGAGGACCCGGAAATAAAATGACCAAGCTCACTTAATTTTTAACAAGGGAAGCAAAGCTGTCCACTGGGAAAAAGCCTGTTCAACAAATGGTGCTGGTACAGCTGGGTTTCTACCCGCAGAGGATGGAATCAGATTCCTATTTTTCACCTTATACGAAAATAAATTCCAAAATGGATCAAAGACTTCATTTAAAGCCTAAAATACTACAACTTCTAGAAGAAAACACAGAGGTTACCCTTCAAGATACTGTGGTAGGTAGAACATTTTTGTTTGTTTTTCCAGACAAGATTGCTCTAACAGCCTTGGCTGTCCTGGAAGACCAGGCTGGCCTTGAACTCACAGAGATCTGACTGCCTCTGCCTCCCGAGTGCTAGGATTGGCATGAGGCATGAGCCACCACACCTGGCTCAGCTAGAACCTTCTCAATTGAGAACCAACAGAACAGGAACTAACCCCAAGTATCTACAGACAGGATGACTTGAAAATCAAGTTTCTGTTCAGCTAAGGAAACACGGACAGCCCCCGGCACGGGAGGACATCTGACCAGCCACTCTTCAGACAAGGGGCTGACAGCCAGCGTTTACAAGGGACTGCAGAAAAGAAACACCAAGGAAATAAAACTGCTAGTCAAGGAAATAAAACCTCTAGTCAACAAATAGGAAATGAACTAAATAGTTTAAAAAAAAAAAAAAAAAAAACCCACAAATGATTGATAAATATTTTTAAAGTATTCAATATCTCTAGCCATCAGGGAAATGCAAATTAAAACTACTTTGTGATACCACCTCACCCCGGTCAGAATGGCTCTCATCAACAAATCTGGCAACAAATGCTGGCTGGAAAGAAACCCACATCCACTGGCAGTGGGGCGCAGATTAATACAGCCATTGTGGAAATCAGCTCGAAGATTTCGCAAACAATCACAAGGAGAACTACCATACGGCCCTCTACTTCACTCCCCACATACACCCAAGGAACTCCATCCCTTAACAGGGGTTTGCACCGTGTGGTTTCTGCTGCTCTATTCACTCCGGCAAAGTGCGACCAACCCAGCTGTTCATCAACAGACAAACGGACAGTGGAAGTTTGGTACACATATAAAATGGAATACTATTCAGCTCTGAAGAAAAATATAATTACAAAATTTTCATGAAAATTATAAATAAATGTATAGTATTTAGCAAGGTCACCCTATCTCAGGAAAAAAAACTGCATGTTCTCCCTCAGATGCCGGATCTAGCCAATAACATATGCACATATGTAAACAAACGGACACATGGGTACAGGATAGCATTTAGAGAACAAAAAAGCCTAAGTACTAGGGCATGAGAAAGAGCTGGACACAGGTTATGGACACAAGCTATGAAAGAGAACAGAAAACAATTGTTTTTCCAGTTCTAGCCCTGTCATGAGTTTTTTGTTTTCAGTGGCGGATAAACGCCCAAAAATATATTTGATATTCAAAGTATATAACTGAACATGAAGCACCACAGCTTTCGAACAGCTATTCTAACTGAGATATATAGACTTTGGGTCTGATAAACTTAAGTTTATTTTTAAAAATGGCCGACAGTACAACGTACCTACTAAAAACACTCCAAAGCCAGACTGCTTGCATTTGAATTGTTCCACTCCAGCCGTGTAGCTTTGGACAGACTCCTGATAGCTCATTTTTATCTATAAAAGTGATCTGTTACCAAGTGTTTTATACAAGGATTAAAATGGAGTGAATATCCACAAATGCTTAGGCTTCAAAAGTTTTAGCTTTCTATTACTTAAAGGTCTGAACAGGGATTAGTCAGCAAGTTGACATACTAACTCATAAAAGTATCTCTGATGTCCAAATATATGTATGTGTGTTATGTGGTATATACAGACATAAGGGCTAAAGAGATGCCTCAGAAGTTCAGAGCACATGCTGCTCTTTTAGAGGAGCAGGTCCGTTCCCAGCACCCATTCCAGATGGCTGATAACCACCTACTTATATAATGTCAGTTCCAGGGGACAGAATGCCCTCTGGCCTTCACTGGTATCTGCATATGCATGATGCACATAAATTCATACAGGAACACACACAAACACACAAATAAAAATACACATCTATTTTAAAAATGTATTTAGGGTTGAAGAGATGGCTCAGTGAGTGGTTAAGAGCACTTGCTGCTTAGTATTTGGGGGTTCTACTCCAAGCACCCACAGACATGTAGTTTTCATGCCTTTTGTTCTTGAGTAAGGTATGTGATGTCACACCAGCAGATCTGCCCCACTTTTAATAGGATAACTCATAAATAAAGACCTCATATAAGGAAATAACCAACTATTCACCTAGAACATATGACCGCCTAGCTTCTATTTATCGTAACCTGGCTCAAAAGTACAGAAAAGCGCTTTAAAGTATCTCTCCTGACACTTACAATATAAAAACAAACTTGACTTCTTGAATTATTGCTCACGCCAGTGACATGTCAATTGTGTTATCTACAGCAAAACCCCAAGAGAATATTTCCTGTGAGTAAGATTATGGTGAGAACTCAGTGTTTAAGAGACCACTGTCGCTGCAGAAGCTACATTCTGAGGCTCTCCCCAGACATAAGGAAGTAGGTGACTTACTGATGATCAGCAATGAGCCCTTCCCCTTCTCTGCTGCCGCGTATTTACCATTCCTTACCTAAAAGAATCGCCATTGGAATTAGGTGACCTTCCAGGGTACCCGAGACAGTAGGCATTTCCCTGCTTGGGCTGAACAGATACTGCTGGTCGCCGTGAGGAAGTGTGGTGATGGGCTGATGCACTTTAGAATCCACTTTCACAGGTTTCGCTGTATAAAAGTCAGTTTGTGTTCTTGCTGACTTGACTTTAGTGCCTGGAATGACCATCAGTAGCAGACATTTAATATGACAAGTATCTGTTAACCAGCCACCTAGAAATACAACCTTTTTTTTTCAGCAAGATTTTATTCAATTTAATATGTTTATAAGGTCTCAAGTAGAAACACTACATAGGGGCTGGAGAGATGGCTCAGAGGTTAAGAGCACTGGCTGCTCTTCCAGAGGTCCTGAGTTCAATTCCCAGCAACCACGGGGTGGCTCACAACCATCTGTAATTCAGTCTGGTGCCTTCTTCTGGCATGTAGGCAAAATACTGTATACTTATTAAATCTTAAAAAAGAAAAAATTAGACAAAACAAAACCACCGCATAGGCCAGAGGTTTGCAAACTTATTGAATGGCCTGACAGGAATCACTGTGGTCTACCTGGCCATGTAATCTCAACTGCAACTATTCACCTCTGCTGATGTAATGGGAAAGTAGCCATGGGTTATAAATGAGTGTGGCTATGCTCAAATAAAAATTTACTTCAAGCAAAAACCAGGCAGCTCACCTGCAGACCTCAGTTGCCTGGCCCCGATACACTTGGATAGAGAGCTACTGTATATAATACAGTAATTTTTAAAAAGTTCAATAAAGATTTTGAAGAATTTCCCTTCACAATAAAAGAAAGTTAATGATCATTTTTAGAATAGGATTTCCCCCATTCTCTCATTACACCTTTACTCATTACATGATTCTAAATAACCAGCCTTTATCCTTTAAAACTATGTATAGTTAATCTAATTCGATACTTATTTAAGCCTTATAGAAGTTAATGTTATTGCGTATTTTTCGATCTCTATTATGTAGATCTATACAGATGTTACATTCTCAATTATCAAAATCTTTCAATTTGTCAGGACTAGTAGCCCAGGACCAGGAGGCTGAGGCACAAAGACTGCCATTAGTTTGAGGACAGCCAGGGCTACAATATCAAGAGCCCTACCTCTAAAAATTACAAAAAAATTGAGCTGGCAGTGGTGGCACGTGACTTTAATCCCAGACTCGAAGGCAAAGCCAGGCGGATCTCTGCGAGTTCAAGGCCAGCCTGGGCTACAGAGGACAGGCTCCAAAATTACACAGAAAAAGAAATCCTGTCTTGAAAAACCAAAATAAATAAATGAATTAATGAATGAATGGATGAATTAATGATTGAGGGGGTGGAGAGATGGCTCAGGGATTGAGAGTGATTGCTGCTCTTCTAGAGGACCTGAGTTCGGTTCCCAGCATACACATTGGGTGGCTCACAATCCAACCACCTGTAGTTACAGTTCCAGGGGATCCGGCGCCCTCTTCTGGCTTCCATGGGCACACCACAAACATACATAAATAAAAACAAATCTTAAAAAAAAAAACAGATATGGGGAAACACATCTTCAATTCCAGCACTTGAGAGTCAGAGGCAGGCAGATCTCTGTGAGTTTAAAGCTGAGTGGTCTACATAGTGAGATTTAGGACAGCTATGGCTACATAGAGATCTGGTTTCCAAAAAAAAACCAAATAAACATAAAACTTCAAGTTTTTATTATGTGTCTCTCTAGAGAAGATGAATTTCTTTTTCCCCCACGGAGAGGAAAAAGAGCAGGTAACAAGCCCAAGGACACACACTGTGTCCACAGGGCAGGTAACAAGCCCAAGGACGCACACTGTGTCCACTGGCTCTCACTCACTTTTATCTTAAAAGGCTTATTGAAAAAAACATTATTTGAGGATCTGAAGTGTTTTAAAACCTTAAGCTATTGTTTTAGAAAGGTTTTCAAAATACCAAATATAATTTGAACAATAAATCTCCAATGTGTAAGAGAAATATTAGGGTAAATATCCTAAGTTGCATGCCTTTAAAAATAGTATGAGTAGGATTTACAGCAAAGTGGATCAACAATTTGATCAGCCAGCATTCACAAAGGGAAGAGAACTGAACACGGCCACAGCTCCACCTCCAGAAGGGAAAGGACGTGGGCCAGCACCCACTAATTATACTGTCGGCGAAGCTTATTAATGTCTAAGATGTAAGGTGAGACACTTGAAAATGTAACCCAAATGAACAGAGTCAGTAGTTAAGTGAGTCATATTCAAATGTACCAATGGACTGGCTGACATGAGTCAGAACACACAGTAATAAACGAAAATGTTCTGATTTAATTAAAAGCCGGGGGAAAAAATCCATCATCTTTGTCGGCTAAGGCTCTTTGGTAACAAAAGCACAAACATGCCCACGAACACGCTTCACTAGCAATCAGCAGATGCTGATACTGGAGCTCTGCTGTTTCTTCTTCTCCTGCCCTGGACACCAGATGTGGAGCTGTGTGCAGAGCTAACAGATAAAAAGCACCGTTATGTATGAAGTTCATTCTGTAAACAATGCAGTAAAACACAACCAATGAGCTTCCTCACCTTTGACTCGCTCTATCACTTTTGGTCTCTGTGGTCTGGCCTTAGGAGATGGAGAACTGAATCTGAGATATGGTCCCTTTTTAAGAGTGCTGCGATGGCCCTGATAAACTGGCTTCCCATATATTTGTAACATATAATCCTCGTCTTGTAAAACTGTGGTTGACTTCAGGAGACCCTACGAAAAACATGCAAAAAAATGTTAACATTACTATAAAAATAGTAAAATCTTCCACCTAGGAAACATAAAAGTTCTTACATTACTATGTATATTTTCAGATTTTAATGTTTAATCACATTTTACATAGTTATTATGCTTAAATACAATAAACAGTCTTTAAATGACTTTATACACTCCCAGCTCCACTTTCAACCACAATCAAAATGTCACAGAAATGGACTGGAGAGATGGCTCAGTGGTTAAGAAAACAGGCTCCTCTGTAAGAGGAGCCTGGTTCAATTCCTGGTACCTCACAACCATCTATGACTGTAGTCCTAGGGGATCTGAAGTTCTCTTCTGGTGTACAGACATACATCCAAACAAAACACCCATATATATAAAATACATAAATAAATCTCAGAATGCTATAGAAATGCAGCATTTATTAAGAACTAGAGCCAAGCCGGGTGCGGCGGCGGCGGCGCACGCCTTTAATCCCAGCACTCGGGAGGCAGAGCCAGGCGGATCTCTGTGAGTTCAAGGCCAGCCTGGGCTACCAAGTGAGTTCCAGGAAAGGCGCAAAGCTACACAGAGAAACCCTGTCTCGAAAAACCAAAAAAAAAAAAAAAAAAAAAAAACCAAAAAAAAAAAAAAAAAAAAACTAGAGCCAAGCATTAAATTAGACCCTTCTCTGCTCAATAACCCATCTTAGCACAAAAAGCATTAATACCCAGTTAGAGCAGTAAAGAAAAGCCCTCCAAGCACCTAGTACCCAGCCCCATTGCACTCATTAGGCACTACAAGTACTTTTTTAAGTTTAAAATAGAGCACACACAAAAAGATAGAACATGCTTTTTAGTAACATGGATCTGACTAGTAACAGGCAGCTGAATAATCTCTAGTCAGACATACTATATACTGTGATTCTAAGTAAGAGCTCCACAGCTGGGCACAGCTGGGCATGGCACCGTGTGCCTGTCTGCCCAGCCTGTTGGGGGCTAAGGTGGGAAGACTGCTTGAGCTTGAGGCTAGCCCGGGTAACACAGAAGACCCTGTCTCTTAAGAAACAAAAAGCAGAAAAGAGTGGGGCTGGAAAGATTGCTTCACAGGTCAGGTGCTGGATGTTCTTCCAGAGGACCCGGGTTCAATTCCCAGCACCCAATGGCAGCTCACAACTGTCTGTAACTGCAGTTCCAGAGGATCTGACACCCTCACACAGACATAAATGCAGGCAAAACACTAATCAATGCTCATAAAATAAAAGTAAATTATTTTTAAAAACAAACCAACATAAAAGAACTAAGAAGAAGGAAAGCACAGATTTTGTGTGGGTTTCCACATTGCAGGTGGAAAGTCTTACGGTACAAATCTGGTCTAGTTTGTAGAGCTCTACATAGTTTAAAGTTTTTTCATAGCCATGTCATTATCTCCATCTTTGAGGAAGAGCAGTACAGTGTGGCATCTAAACACAAAGCCAGAGAAGGAGCTCACTTCTTTCCTCTCTTTCTGTGAACCTGAGGTCGGAAAGCTCTTTACGGGTACACCTCTAGACTGCTCCTGCACTGGCTTTTGACCATGTCTTCTTGGAATGACAGATCTGTTCGCTGCTCTGTCTTGTGTGTTGACTTTAATATCTCTACTCATAGTCAGAGCTTGCTTGTTCCATTGATTCTTTGGATCAAATCGCTTTTGTTCATAATCTTTTCTCGAAAATTCATCCTAAAGCAAAGAAAATTAAAATTACTTAAGCCAAAGCAAACAGCAATACTTTCACACAATAAAATATTAAAATTTATTTTTATATAAACATTGTTTAGTACTTCTAAATGCTTTAAAAATGAAGAATATTAACTTACACATAAAAAAAACTTTCAGAAAAAATGAACAAAAAAACTAAAAGACACTAGGCACAGCAGTACATGCCTACAGCTCCTACACTCAGGAGACACCACTGTAACACACAAGCACACAAAACTGGAGAACAGTTGCTTGCATTCCAAGATAAAAGTAATGGTTACCCTGTCTGGTCTACACTTCAAATACACAACACTTAGGAGACTTTTTGATGTCTGAAGACACGCTGTGCCCTTCATGGGTGTGAGAAAGATTCCCCTTGGAACTGACATGTCTATGCTTTAGTGACTTTGGTGAGTTTACCTAAGAGGACTCGTCAATCTGCTGTCTTGAACAGCATTGCAAGTAGAAGTTTGTTTTCTGTTTTTGCCAAATTTTCTTTCCTATTTCTCATATTTCATTTATTGTCTAACAATTTGGCACAAAGGAGACAAATAAAATTTGTAAGAATAACAAAGAGTTTAGTAAATAAAACTATGCACGCCAATAAGTAAATGTAAAGAATGTCAGTGAAATTAAAAATTATAAAGCAGGTCAGGTGTGGTGATAACACCTTTAGTCCCAGCACTCAGGAGGCAGAAGTAGGTGGACTTTATCAGTATGAGGCTGACTTAGTCTACACAGTGAGCACCAGGACAGCCAGAGCTGATCAGTTCTCAAAAAAACCAAATAACAAGCCAAAAAACACCACAAACAAAAGAATCATGTGCCAGGCGGTGGTGGCGTATGCCTTTAATCCCAGTACTTGGGAGGCAGAGGCAGGTGGATCTGTTAGAGGCCAGCCTGGTCTACAAAGTGAGTTCCAGGCTCCAAAAGCTACACAGAGAAACCCTGTCTCAAAAAACCAAAAAGGGAAAAAAAGAATCATGAGCCAGACCTGGAGGCACATGTCTATCATCTCCACAGATCTCAAGTGCAAGGCCTTCCTAGGCTACTTTGAGTTCAAGCCTGGGAAACTGTCACCAATTCAGAGAGTCCACAGTGGAGGCTAGAAGGATGATACAGTGGTAAGAGCCCTTGATGGGCGTCTAAAGAACCTGAGTTCGGTTCCCAGCACCCAAACTGGGCAGCTCATAATCACCTGTCATTCCACATCCAGGGCACCCAACACCCTCTTTTGACCTCTGTGGGCCCCTGCACACATTTGGCATTTAGCCACATAGACACGAACACATACACACATAAACAAACATAACTCTTTATTTTTTTTAAAAAGTAAAAACCGCCGGGCGGTGGTGGCGCACACCTTTAATCCCAGCACTCGGGAGGATCTCTGTGAGTTCGAGGCCAGCCTGGGCTACCAAGTGAGTCCCAGGAAAGGCGCAAAGCTACACAGAGAAACCCTGTCTCGAAAAACCAAAAAAAAAAAAAAAAAAAAGTAAAAACCAAGTAAGGGATGTAGTTCAATGGGACAGCACAGGCTTAGCGTGAGACAGGCCCTAGGTTCAGACCTCAGCACTGCAAAAAGAAACAAAACATCGTAAGTGGACTTATGTATGGTAACTATTCTGAGAAAAGGCCTATCAAAAACCTGGAATTTATGCTGTATTCAGAGCAAAAGCCTTGATTTTCCAAGTCAAAGCAAATGACTTGATTTCATTTTTTTTTCATGACATACCTGGATTTCTGCTGAAATGATTTTAATCCAGTCATCTACTTTCTTTCTGATCCTAATTTTCTCTGACATCTCCCTACAAAAAGGAAAAAGAAATGTTCTTAAATCACCTAAATATACTGAGAACAGGACCAGGATCAGATGAGTCTAGTCTAATTTTAACGCTAGTGTATAACCCAATACCCTTTCTGAGACAACAAAAAGTCACGGTATCAGCCTTCATGAATGTTAGAAGGAAAATGTTTGTGAAGAAGAGAAATATCAGGAGGAGGGAAAAGGAAATGGAAAATCACAATCAGTCAAACCCAGCACCTCCATGTCTATCCACAACAGGTCCCACATCTTCAGGGGCAGTAACGCCCTTTCCCAAACATGAAAACACAGTAAGCACCGTGAGTGCTTAGGGAAGAAATCAGAAAGTAGACCTGTGGGGCTGGAGAGAACACTTGGGTTTGGGTCCCAGCACTCACAACCATCCCTAAGTCCAGCTCCAGCAGATCCCTCTTCTGAACTCTATGGGATCTGGGCACACACAAGGTTTATACACATACACGCAGGTAAAACACTCCTACACATAAATGAATCTTTAAAACAGAAAGTTAGTAAGCAGGTCTGGCAGCTTCATAAATAGCTCTGTGATGCCCACGTCCTGTCTCACCTATTGGTAGATAAAGCATTGATAAATGAATACACAGCAGCTCCATCCTTTGCACGGATAATAGCTTCCAGGTTTTCTTCTAGCACTTTTTTATTGTTTTGTACTCCTCTCAAAATCTTCTCAGCATCTTTCAAGACAGATCGTGTATTCGTTGTCTGAAGCTTAACAGGATTCTGTGGAAGATCTGAAAACTTCAAGATAACTGGGGATTGTTTTACCTTAAAAGAAAGCAGAAGGCAGAAAACTGACTATGTTAAACTCACATTGATCTTACTCTAAAGAAGGAAGGCTGGAGAACAGGCACAGTTAGCAGGGCCCACTGCTCTTCCAGGACCAGGGCTCATTTGCCGGCACTCGGGGAGGCGGGGGGGGGGGGGGGGGGGGGGGTTCGCCAGCACCTGTGACTCCAGGTCCAGGACCTAACACACTCTTCTGGTTTCCTTGGGCACTCACACACATCTGACACATGTGCCCCCCCCACACACACACACATACACAAAAAAATAAGTATTTAATGCAAGAAGAGCTAGCTAGTACATTGTTGTGATCACACACTAGAATCAACATAGTCTATCTAGGGTTCAGTTTGTCCATATGAAAAGTTACTGTACACTTGGGATTCTTTGGTTTGTTTTCCACGTAAAGAAATTATTACAAATATTATATGCAATACAGACAGGAAATCCAGGGCAGTGCCAGGTCACCTGACCATCAATGAAAGCTCTACTGGTGAAGAGAGCAGAACAAAATCAAGAGTGAGCTGCTCCAGACACAGTGGACTGGACGGACAGACAAGCTGTCCACGCCCTTCACTCTGCCTTATGTTCCTTTCCTAGCCAGAAAGGCAGGGCAGGTGTGGCGGCAGACTGCCATCACAGATCTGCGCTCAGCAGAGAAGGGAGGATCGAGAAGTTTGAAGCCAATCTGGTTTAAAGGCAACTCCTAGGTCATCAAGGGCTATGTACTAAAATGACCTCAAAAGAAGAAAAGAAAGAAAAAAGGTTGGAAAATAGGAAATGGTCAGTGGCACAGGTCTGGCCAGAGTGCTAAGAAGAAATCATTTAGTAGAGACTTCTGAAAATTATTTTGTAAAGAGAACAGATCTGACTGCCAAGTTTTAAGTGCTTTATTTTCATCCTTTCTGATTTCTGTTTTACTGGTTTTTTTTTTATTCTGTTTGCTTGCATTATTATTCCATTTTACTAGATGTATATTCATACACACTACAGTATACATTATGTGTTTGTTTTTGAGACAGAATCTGCAGGTCAGGATGACCTTGAACTTCTGATTCTCCTGCATCTACCCCCACAGTGCTGGGATTGCAAGCATGTGCCAACATGACCAACTGCATCCAGCTTCAGGCACGCCAGGCAACCACTCTGCCTAACCGATCTACATCCCTAGCTCTTCCTAATCTTTACCTTATGACCATGGATTTGAACACTATTCCTACTTTACCTGGAGCAGGTCATTTGTCTGTTTCTTCTTCTGGCCGAGATCATGAACATCATCATTATACTTTTGCATAGCTACTTCAGCTGTTCCTAGCTCTTCAGAGGAAGGAAACGTTCTCTGTGAACGTAGAGTTTCAATGCTACAAAAGATAAGAAAAAAAGTCCTAAGTTGACATAAGCTCAGTAAGCATTTTATACACATGGCTTTCTGCCTGCATGGGTATCTGTGCACCACAGGGTGCCTGGTGCCTCGGGAGGTCGGGAGAGTATTTCATCTCCTGGACTTGGAGCTACAGGCAGCTGTGAGCCGCCATGTGGGTGCTTGGAACTGAACTCAGGTCCTCTGTGAGAGCAGCCAGTGCTCTTAACCACTGAGCCAGCTTTCTAGTGCAGAAAACATCTGATGACATCTGACACACTCTGAGGTGTGCATTACTAAATAGTATTGTATTAAAATAAATTAATTAATCAGTTATATTATAAACATAATAAAGAAAATGTTGATCAGAAATACATATGTGCATCAGGGAAAAAAGCAGAAAATGGTCTGCTTACAAGAAGCCAAGATCCAGATGCACTTACAGAACAGTGGAGAAGGAGCGTTTGAAGCACCTTTTTCCTTTCAAAACTCCAGAAATGAAAGGGTTACAACAACCTGAGGAGAATTTATCAAAGCAAAACAGGCGATTCTGAGTCAGAGGAGCAAGCTGTACACATGTGGTTTTTTAAAACAGGGTCTAACTATCTAGCTCTGGCTATCCTGGAACTCTCGCTATGGAGATCAGGCTGGCCTTGAACTCAGAGAGATCCACCAGCCTCCGCCCGGATGCTGGGATTAATTGTGTGTATCTCCATGTCTAGCTTACACATTTGTTTTAAACTCACCCATTCTTAAGAGTCCTTTCCCAACTTTGTAGCCATGAAAACAATTAATTCCACCCCACAGAAAAGAGAAAAACAGGTCTGGAGTTTCTGTGGGGGTCGGCCATCCAGTTTACAGAGTTTACCATTGTATAGCCAATCACACTGGGCTGAAAGTTGTGCAGCTTTCCTCAGGGTTCTGAACAACAGAGACAACTGTGTGATACCCCAGCCACCCCAAATAGCTCAGTGACAGCAACTGAAGCAGACAAGACTGTGGCCAGTAAACATTTTCAATCTAGGTAATGAGACATCCTAGTGAAGCACTGATAAGTTCACCAGACTTCTGGGGCTCTGGAGGACCCTGTGCTCACAGAGGCTGTGCTTGCCCAGGAAAGACCAAAGGAGATCTGAGCCTCTCACAGGTGGCTGACTGGGATGCTCTGCACAAGCAGGAAGAGAACACACACGTAACAAAGTAGGACAATCTGTTTCACAGCATTAACAGTCTAAACTAACAAAGTCAACACTTGAGTGTGTTCACAAGACAAAGAATTCAGATTCCAGACTTGGTCCAGCCAAGTCACTAATCCACCAGCATCGACAAGAATAACCTACAAACAATATTCCTGGAAGACTCCGAGTCACTGCACTATTTCTTTTTGTGGTTGGTTGGTTGGTGGTTTGAGACAGGGTTTCTCTGTGTAGCCCTGGCTGCCCTAGAACAAACTCTGTAGACCAGGCTGGCCTCAAACTCAGAGATCCGCCTGCCTCTGCCTCCTCAGTGCTGGGATTAAAGGCGTGGGCCACCACTGCCTGGCCACTGTACTATTTCAATTACTCAGTTTTCATTTTAAAAAATGAATAAATTAAAAAAATATGGCCAGGCGGTGGTGGCGCACGCCTTTAATCCCAGCACTCGGGAGGCAGAGCCAGGCGGATCTCTGTGAGTTCGAGGCCAGCCTGGGCTACCAAGTGAGTTTCAGGAAAAGTGCAAAGCTACACAGAGAAACCCTGTCTTGAAAAACCAAAAAAAAAAAAAGGTAAGTGTGTGTGTGTGTGTGTGTGTGTGTGTGTGTGTGTGTGTGTGTGTATCATAAAGCAATAGGAAATCAGAGGCCAGACATGGGAAAATAGTTTGTTGTTGAGAAGGCCCGCCCACACATTGGACTTATCAGAAAGAGTCTACTAAAATAAACCTTTCCTTTCTTTTTCAGGCAGGCTGAGCATAGGGTACCATGAATGCTAGGCAAGGTGCTCTATAACTGAGCTATTTACTGCTTACTTTATATTTTTTATTTTGAGACATGGTTCCACTAATTTGCCCAGGCTGGCTTTGAATTCATTCTAGCCTAGGCAAACCTTGAATTTGTGACTCGGGTTCCTAACAGCTAGGATAATAGGCCTGTACTATTTAATGCCCAGAATATTAAGGATGAACTCTAAAGCCAGGCGGTGGTGGCATACGCTTTTAATCCTAGCACTTGGGAGGCGGCAGCAGGCAGCTCTTTTGAGTTCAAGGCCAGCCTGGTCTACAGAGTGAGTTCCAGGACAGCCAGACTACACAGAGAAAACCCTGTCTCAAAAAGGCAAAAAAACAAAAACAAAAACAAATCTAGACAAATATTAAGCTAAAAAAAAAAAAACAGAAGAGAAATTCTGCAGGTGAAAGTCCAGTAACTAAAATGCCTTTGAACATGTCACAGTGTAGCCCAATCTGGCCTTGAACTAAAACCTTCAGCTTCTTACTGCTAGGATTACAGGTGTACACCACTATGCCCAGCTTCAAATGTAAAGTTAGTTACTAGGGGCCTTGTGGTGGTCAGGATGAAAATGGCTCACAGGAAGCAGCACTATTAGGAGGTGTGGCCTAGTTGGAGGAAGTGTGTCGCTGGGGCTTCAAGGTTTCAGAAGCTTAAGCCTGGCCCGTGTCACTCTCTCTTCCTGATGCCTGCAGATCTGGGGGTAGAACTCTCAGTTACCTCTCCAGCACCATGTCTGCCTGCACGCCACCATGCTTCCCGCCATGATGATAATGGACTAGACCTCTGGACTGTAAGCCAGCCCCAATGAAATGTTTTCCTTTATAAGAGTTGCCGTGGTCATGTGTCTCGTCACAGCAATAAAACCCTAACTAAGACAGGCCTTAGTCTGCCATCTGAGATCAGAAGAATCAACAGTTCTAAAGATGGGCTAACTGAAATGCTCTGAAGGGCAGACAATGTAACTGAGGTTTCTGGATGGCAGCACCTGCTATCAGGAAACTGGCTGCTGGAGTAAGATCAAGTGTCTGAAGATGTGCCTAAGCTAGCCAAGACCGTCAGACAGCTCTGCCCTGGAGAATTCATGACAGTCCCTTTGGCTCCAGGATGTTACAAACCGGAGGTCTATAAATATCTGTCATTATTCTAATCTTCCTCCTCTTTTGGTTCCACCGAGACACAACACACTTCTACAGGATCATAACGGATTTCTTGATTTAGCATGGAAATTCTGTTTATGCAGATGGTACTAGAGTCCTCAGAGGCCATCTGCAGATGAAGAAAATCTCAGGCACAGTTGCAGGCCTGCTTTCCATAGCAAACAGGGTCCCAATACAAAAGACTGTCAGTTCTCTGTCCCTGCTCTAGGTGTGAACAGATGGATGGGAAGCACACAGTACCCAGAGAGATCATCAGTGGTGAGAACAAGATTCAGAAGGGTCTCACAAGCCTTAACAATAAGCCCAAGCTGCCTCTGACTGACTGGAGGAGGACGCAGTCCAGACTGAGATGAGTCTGGTACCCCTGCTTCGGTGACATTCTTTTGTCAGGGAAGCTGGACTGCCCTTTTCCTTGCTTCCCTATCTGATATGTCTACACTTGACCAAAAGACTGTAGACGTGGCCAGGTGTGGTGGTGCAGGCCTTTAATCCCAGCACTTGTGAGGCAGAGACACAAGATCACCTCAGCTCAAGGCCAGCCTGGCCTACAGAACAA
Source organism: Peromyscus maniculatus bairdii (assembly GCF_049852395.1). Classification (NCBI taxonomy): domain Eukaryota; kingdom Metazoa; phylum Chordata; class Mammalia; order Rodentia; family Cricetidae; genus Peromyscus; species Peromyscus maniculatus. The sequence continues at coordinate 43,184,466 of NC_134865.1, read as the reverse complement.
GTTCCAGGACAGTCAGGACCACACAGAGACCCTGTCTCAGAAAACACACACACACACACACACACACACACACACACACACACACACACACACACACGAGAGAGAGAGACAGAGACAGAAAGAAACAGAGACAGAGAGAGAGAGAGAGAGAGAGAGAGAGAGAGAAACAGAGACCCCAGAAGTACTAGATTCAAAAACAAGACAGTATTCTGAAGTGTAAATACAGAGGGTTTTAAAAAAAAAATGCTAAAAATTAGAAAGAAAATTGAACAGAGCCTCAGAGACATAGAATATCATCAAGCATGCCAACGAGTCCTAGCAGAATCCTAGAAGGGCAGGTGAGGTCACAATACAGTTTAACTATATAAAGAAATAACAGCCCTAAACTCTCCCAGTTTAATGGGAATTAATCTAGTCACTTAAGACGCTCAACAAACTGCAAGCAGGACAGACTCACAGATAAGCCATCCCTAACTAATTCCTAACTAGAGAGCGTCATGGTAGGTTGAATAGGCCAGACTCAGAAGGACAATGAACATGTTTTCTCTCATATAAAAACCTTTAGATTTCAAGTGTGTGCGTGTGTGCGTGCGTGCGCTGAAACAGGACGGGAGCCATTAGAGGCGGGGAAGAACTGAAGTGCAGACAAAGGAGACAGCAGTGGACTGATGCACACAGAAGGAGGGCTATGAGAGGAAGGCAGCCAGCCAGCCAAAGGGAAACAGGAGTGGGGAAGGAGGGAGGGAAGGAACGGCTAAGAACCAACTATACCGACATCTACGTACGCCCATGCTACATGACACCTATTGCTTCATAACTTAAAAAGGAACCATAAAAACCACACTACAGTCCACTTGTCAAAAGTACATCAAAGAGAGACTCTTCCAAGTGACTAAAGAAGAGTTGACTGGCTCCAGGCAGGGAGTCCTCCACAAGATGGCTCCTGGATTCTCACCAGGACGCCACAATCAAAAAGGCAACAAATGCCAACACTCCGGGGTTTGGGGGGGCAGCCAAAAATTTTAGAAAAATTAAATATCCAGCCGGGCGGTGGTGGCGCACGCCTTTAATCCCAGCACTCGGGAGGAAGAGCCAGGTGGATCTCTGTGAGTTCGAGGCCAGCCTGGTCTACAAAGTGAGTTCCAGGAAAGGCGCAAAGCTACACAGAGAGACCCTGTCTCGGAAAAAAAAAAAAAATTGAGAGAAAGGACACCAGATAGAGGCATGCAAAGGAGGGTAGACCTCCACAAACCAAGGAAGGATGACTCAGAAGTCAGGCCTGTTTCCACCTTCATTTGGGACTTACAGCTCTGTTCTAGAGCAATAATAATACTAGTAGTAATAATAAAGAAGCTAAAGATGACCCCAGATAAACAAAAATAGAGCAAATTCCTTACTAGCAGAGATAACCTACAAAGAAAGAAGAGGCTCTTCATGGTGGAACAAGAAGCCACTAGACTCTAATGTGACCTATTCGAAGAAATGGAGTACCAGGAAAGGTAAACTATAAAGGCGAGTGTTAAAAATACCTGCATCAGCAAGGTCTTGTGACCCATGCCCTTCACTACAGCAGTAGAAAGCAGAGAGAGACAGACTTCTGGAAGTCTGAGGCCAGCCTGGTCTACGGAGAGTTCCAGGCCAGCCAGGGCTGCACAGTGAGACCCTGTCTCAAAAACCAAACAAACAAATCTGTACTTCTGTAACTTTTCTTCTGTTTTAAAAGTCAGCTGTATGGGGACCAGAGAACTAGCTCAGCAGTTTAGAGAACTTGCTGCTTTTGCAGATGACCCAGGCTTGGTCCCCAAAACCCAGGTGGCCCAAATCTGCCTTTAACTTAAGTTCCAGGGAGTCTGCCGCCCTCTTCTGGAAAAAAAAAAAAAAAGACAGCTGCGTGGAATAGTTATCAAGCTGCATAATTGGACTCATAAAAATAAACTTTTTTCTGATTATACAGGGGAAGGAAAGGGAAGAAATTTTCACTATGCAGAAATTAAATGGGTATAATCTGTATGAGGTCATTTTAAATCAGTACGTCCATTACAATCTCTAGGGCAACCACTAAGAAGGCAAACAGAAACCGAGCGGTGGTGGCACACGCCTTTCATCCCAGCACTTGGGAGGCAGAGGCAGCCGGATCTCTGTGAGTTCGAGGCCAACCTGGACTACCAAGTGAGCTCCAGGAAAGGCACAAAGCTACAAAAGAGAAACCCTGTCTCGGAAAACCAAAAAAAAAAAAAAAAAAAAAAAAGCAAACAGATGTAGCTAAGGCAAGGACAGAGAATGAAAGTGGTGTACTGGGAGGCACCTAATACAAAAGCAGGCACTCACGTGGAAGCCACACAGCAATATGGCACACAAAGACATTACACAAGTTAAAACCCTGCGGTATTTCCAGGTAAGACACTCAGATTGTGGCTCTTTACAGTCCCCTTACTGCAGTTCTATCACATCAGAGTTAATATTATTATGGCTGGTTACTTGATCTTAACCTTTTTAACTATTTGTCAGGGCAGGAGGTCGACCCAGGGCCTCATGCATACCGAACAAGTCTTCTCCTGTCACTAAGCTGGACCTCCAGCCTCAAAGCAAGCTGTACGCAAAATTTCAAACATACTCAAGAAGAGAAAAGGAGTACAAGGAACTCTTTACGAAGCATTATTCTCAAAGTTACCTTCATTCACTCTACATCCCAACCCACTTCCTCCTCCTACCATCACAGTAAGGCTACATATCATGCTACCAGAATCTGCCCCTGTCAGAAATTAACAACCTATGTTTCTAAGTCAAATACTTTAAAAAGCAAATGCAGAATTCTGAACAAAGCTCTCTCTAGTCCAACCAGTTCCAATCTTTTGTTTTTACCTGTCTCTCTTCTCGGAATTCCATCCTGGTTTTGACCTGGCTAGCGAGGTTATGTTTGATGACTCACATCTTCTCGTCAAAGAATCATTACTACTCAATATCTGTTCCAACAGTCTTACGTTTCCTAAAGCAGAAAAAACATGTATCATTTTCCAACTCAGTTCATGTCTCCTTTATATTTCATCTCGTGTGCATTAGCACTCTAGCCTAAACTAGGTTCTCACGATGACCATCTACTCAACCTGTTCTGCAACCACTGCGGTTCTTTTGCACGGATTCCCGAAATTCTGCGTTGGAAACCTAATTCTCAAAGTTACATATTAATGGTATTTGAAACGTGGAGTCTTCCTGCTGTGACAGGCTCATACGGGTTCTGTTCTCATGAGCGGATTAGTGGGTTGGTTATCAAAGGAGGAACTGAGTTATAAAACAGCTTTCTCTGGCTAGCTTGCTTCCTTGCCATGTGATCACTCACCATACCACTACCCAGTAGAGGTCAGCACAGGAAGATGCCACCCACTGTCATACTTTTAAACTTCTGGAATACTGAACAAAATAAACCTCTTTTCTTTATAAATTACCTAACCTGTGGGGTTCAGTTATTACACCTAAAAATAAACCAAGACAACAATATAGATGTAAGTATACTCATCAAGTAAGACAAAATATTTTCATCTTATTAAAAACTAGAGTTGTAAAAATTGGATTAATGTAAGTAAAATGACTAAATGTATTTCTATCAGAGAGTAAGGTTTTTGGTTTGGTTTGGTTTTTTTCAAGATAAGGCTCCTCTGTGTACCAGCCCCGGCTGTCCTGGATCTCACTCTGTAGACCAGGATGGCCTTGAACTCAGAGATCCCCCTGCCTCTACCTCCCAAGTACTGCGATTAAAGGCATGCACCACCACTGCCTGGCTAAGTTATAGAACCTTTAAGAGACAACCTAGCTGGAGTCACTAGGGGTCAAGCTTTGGGGTTGCACAGCCTGGACTCTCCCCGTCCGATGTCAGCTTCTGACTGTAGACTGTAGAGTGTGCCCCTTCTCACACCGTGGGCTAAAATAAACACTGCTTCCTTAAGCTGCTTCCTGTCAGCATGTGATCACAGCATGAAGAAAAATAACTAATACAAAGGCAGATACTCACCCTAATTGGTTTCCTACCTTTAGGACTTGACATTTCCATATTTTCTTTTTCTTCTGTAGGGTTTTCCCTCTTTGATATTCTGCCATCCCTTGAGACAGGGACAGGAGCAAACCTGCGGGGTGCTGGTGTCTCTAAAGGAGATTTCTGCCCATCAGAATCTGTATCTTCAACTCCTCTTAAAGGCACTGTAACAGAAAGAAGGAAATAATTAAAACAAACTTGTGTTGTCTCTAGTGATAAAGTGCTTGCCTAGCATTCATGAGGCCCTGGGTTCAACACCTAAGCACCATACATACATATATACAAAAGTAATAATCACAATAATAAAGAGAAATTTAACTTCAAAAACCTTTTTAATCTGATGGTAGAGTTTAAGGACAGCCTGTTCTATGTAGAGAGTTCGGGATAGCCAGATACACAGTATGACACTGTTTCAAAAATTAATTTTAATTAATTAAAAAAATAACTTTTTTGAGCACAGCTGGTAAGATACTTGCCTTGCATGGTGCCCTGAGTTCAATCTCCAGAACCCACATTTAAAAAAAAAAAAAAGTGTGGTGGCATGTGCTCAGGAGGAGAGACAATGGATCCCTGAGCTCTCAAAAGAGCAAACCTTTCTTTCTTGTCAAGTTGCAGGTCAGTGAGGAACCCTGGAGCTGGGCATGGCGGTGCGTTATGCATCATGGTGTCTGCCTTTAATGGCAGCACTCTGAAGTGGTGGACCTCTCTGAGCCCAGGGCCAGCCTTGTGCACACAGCAAACTCCAGGACAGCAAGGAATACTGCACTGAGAGACCCTGTCTCAGAGAAAGAAACACTTCATCCTCACTAGAAATCAAAAGAAATAAAAACTAAATGTTTTCTAGATAAGTTAAGAATCAGTGTGATAATATTTGAGTCTTGTCCAAGCTGTAGTGAAAATGGCATCGCTAGACATTTCCCAAAAAAATACTTATTTTATTTATGTATGAGTGTTTAGCCTGTACTTACAGGCACTGGGTATGTGGTCTGGTGCCTGTGTGCCAGAAAAGAGCACTGGATCTTCTAGAACTGAAGTTATGAATGGATATGAGCCACCATGTGAGTGCTGGGAGTTGAACTTGGGTCCTCTGCAAGAGCAGGAGGTGGTGTGTGTGTGTGTGTGTGTGTGTGTGTGTGTGTGTGTGTATTTTTTATTCTTAATGCGCATTGATGTTTTAGCTGCATGTACGTCACAAGCATGCAGGGCCCGGGAGGCCAGAAGAGGGCACTGGATTCCCTGTACTGGGGCGGTTATTAGCGGCCACATCACTGCTCTGGAACAAACCTGGGTCTTCTCTAAGAACAGCCAGGGCTCTTAATCACTGAGCCATCACTCTGGCCCCACCAGCCACTTTCAATGGCAATGAAAACTGATAAAGTACCTGGCAATATCTTCTGACCTAATAATCCTACTCCTAGGAATTTACCCTAAAGAAGAAAGATTAAGAAAGACAATGTTAACCCAGCACTGTGAAGCGAGGCGGGAGAGGCACCGCCAGCTCCAGCCAGTCTGCGCTACAACACAAAACCCCGCCTCAAGAACAAAATCACTCCAAAATCACCACCATGGGTAAGGGTTTACAGTGTTCATTTGTACTCGTCCGAGGTTTCTTCTGACAAATCAGGGAAATCAGTAATCACACAGCTTCTCAGACGAGAGAATCACTACAAGCATTCCGATTCTAGATCAGCCAATTTTTTCTTTTCTTTTTTTCTTTTTTTGAGTCAGTGTTTCTCTGTGTAGCCCTGGCTGTCCTGCAACTCGCTCTGTAGACCAGGCTAACCTCAAACTCACAGAGATCCACCTGCCTCTGCCTCTCAAATGCTGGGATTAAAGATATGTGCACCACCACCCAGCAATAAGTAGGGTTTTTTTTCCCTAAATTTCTAAATTTCTGATAATTTTTCAAGTTATCAATTGAAGTCATAAATTAGGAATTGTTATGATTCATAACTTAAATAACCTTCAAAATAACCTAAAATTTATTTGATCCAAAAAAAGATACAAAACCAAGACTTTCAAAAATAAACTTTACTTCTGAAACAAAGTGTCCTACCACTTTACAAACAAATTTTCACCTCTTACAAATGAAACATTCACAGCTAGCACATTTTATTCACAAGAAACTAAGTATTTTACCTTGTTTAGAAACAAATGTGTTATGTGAAGAAACACTGCTACCAAGATTAGGATGTCCTGGTTTCCCAGAATGCTTCTCCACTGCTCTGGAAGGGGACGTGCCAACAAGTTGAAGACTGTTAGCCTTGAGTGCAGCACCAATAAAATGGGTCTAGAAGAAATACAATTATTTTATTCATTTCTAATTATTTTACATATAATTTGATGACATAAAGTGACAAGATACATTGAGATTTATTAGCAGAATTGAAAATGGCTTCTTACATTTAACATACAATGAAAATGTGATACACTTACACATATGTGCAAGCAAAAACACTCACACATAAAAATAAAAATAACTTTAAGATATATATATATATATAATGTATATTTTAACAAATAAAGCTGATTTCAGAAGAAAGTTTTATGGTATTATCAAAAAATACTAAATAATGCTGGGCTGCGGTGGCGCACGCCTTTAATCCCAGCAGTGGGGAGGCAGAGCCAGGCAGATCTCTGTGAGTTCAAGACCAGCCTGGTCTACAGAGTGAGATACAGGACAGGCACCAAAACTCCAGAGAAACCGTGTCTTGAAAAAACCAAACCAAAACAACAACAACAAAAAAAAACTATTCAGTTTTATAGAACTCATAAAAGTATATTGAGATCCCTCTAAATAGAGCAGATTGGGATAGACTCAACTACTTAATTTCATTAGGCAATTATTAAATAATGTACCTCATAGGTCATCAAGACTTCAACTTTATCTATAATTGCAAGTTATACAGACAGACATAGGGAGTTCTAGGCCAGACAGGGCTACACAGTAAGACTGTCTTTAAAAAACAGAAACAACAAAAATAATGTAAGCCTTATTCTTTTTTGATGAGAAGGAGAAACTGTTTTTAAGCAAAGAGGTCAAGGTCCAGAGAAGTAAAGCTATTCACAGGAGAGGGCCCAGCAGTCTGACTAAGTCACCCCAGCTTCCAAGTAGATAATGTACCACACACTCAATCCACACGTGGAGGACTTCCTAAAACTTTACTTGCACGCCTATGATCATGTCAATAAAATATTTTTAATCTCATGAAAACCTTAAGATAAGCCCCACTAAGAAGTTTTGAAAAGAGGGCTGGAGAGATGGCTCAGTGGTTAAAAGCACAGACTACTCTTCCAGAGAATCCAGGTTCAATTCCCAGCAACCACATGGTAGCTCACACCTGTCAATAACTCCAGGTCTAGGGCTTCTGGTAAAACACCAATGAACATAAAATAAAAATAAGTTTAAAAAAAAAAGTAGTCTCGAGAAATGGGAATGTAGAAACAAAACTCTTGAAAGGAAAGCTTATTTAAGTGTTTACTTTGTGATAATATACTAACAGAATAAACTTATTTTTGTGCATTCTTCTGAATGCCACATTTTGATATAATTTTTAAAACGTCGAAAGTGTGCAATTAAAAAGAAATGTAGGGCTGCAGAGATGGTTTGGTGGTCAGCGCTTCCCTACAAGCATGAGGACAAAGTTCAGATTCCCAGAACCCAAGGTAAGACTGAACTCCAACCTGGAGGAGGAAATCAGGTCCCCAGGGCAAGCTGGCTAAAAGACCGCTGGGATCAATGAGCTCTGAGTCTGATCTGAGAGACCATGCTTAAAGGATCGGGTGGAAGACTGATGGAGGATGATTCTCAGTATCAACCCCAGCACATGCACACATACCCACACGCACACATACCTACACAGGTGCCCTCACACACGCAACACACATGCAACACACAAATGAACATATAAAAAGAAATGCAAATTTACAGTGGCTATAGATTGCTATTTAAAAAATGTTTTGGAGCTGGGTAGTGTTACAAAACTTGGAAATTCAAAATAAATAATAGCTATTTGTGAAGCTAGTTCTTTTTTTATAATACCTCAATATATCATATTCAAAAGGCATTACAATATTTATTCTTTTAATAAATTAAATGCAGGAGCAAATACACACAGTAGGTAGTTCCGGCCCCGGGAGCGTCAGAGCCATGAGAAATCTTTCCACAACACCCAAGAGCTACCACACAGATCTGCTCTCCCACAGTCCCCAGGGTGTCCAAGTCTCTGTATTTTTATAAAGCTCTCCAAGTGACTACAGTGCATAGTCACAAGCTAGAGATTGCTGATGTAAACAAATGACTGTTTTAAAAATGATGTTACTGGGCTGGGGGTGGCTCAGTGGGTAAAAGGCTTGGCCTGCAGGCATGAGGACCTCAGTTTAGATCCCTAGCTCCATGTAAAAGGCCGGTACAGTGGTCAGGTCTGCAGACTCAGGACGGGGGGGGGGGGATCAGAGACAGGTGCATCCCTGGCGCTTGCTGACCATTCACTCCAGCCAAACAGGTGAGCTTGGCATTTGAGACTTTGTCTCAAAAAAGAAGGCAGATGGTGACTAAGGAAGACATCTACACTAACCTCTGGCCTCCACAGGAACGAACAAACACACACACACACACACACACACACACACACACACACACACACACACATACACACACACACACACACACACACACAGCACCAATGACATGTAACCTAGAACATGCCAAGTATCCACATGGAGTAAAGAATGATGAGCAAGCCAACCTTGACTTCAGAAATCACTGTCACGACCTAGTCAGCTATTACAACTGTCAGTTACTATTAACTTAGAGATGCAAGTTCAAAGGATCGTGGCCTGTGCACTGGTTTATCACACACACCTGGATATCCATCTGTTGTTGCTGCAGTTTTTCAAGGTGTCTGATGTGCTGCTCCATAAATACATTCATTTGCTTCTCGTGATCATGGCACTGTGATTTCTCTTGCTTACTCTGAATGCTTGTTTGGTGCTCTGCCACACGCTGTAACTGTTTATCAGTCTCCTGTAACTTACTAAGTAATTCTGCAACAGAATTAACCTTTGCTTCCAAATCACTCTGTACCTAAAATAAAGATCAAAATAATATTTCTATAGAAAGACATAAAAGATGTGTTCAAGTCCTAGAAAGGTTACTTACAGCAACTGGTACTGAGAAGGTATTAAACTTGAGCCTCTGCTCACAAGATTTCTCATGATTTAATGCCTTTGTTTTTAGTCACAAAATTAAAAGGCAAAATGGAGCAATCCTAAGGGGTGTTTCGTTTCATAAACTATACATATACTATACATAAACTATACATACATCTGTATGTGGCACACACGTATATCCACACCACATCTGCCAGATTTTATAATGCCAGAAAAACCAATTCTTAAATGAAAGTTAAAGAGAAGGAAACAGTAAAACTTTTGGTGCCACACATTATGATATGGAGGGCTAGGCAAAGCCGTGAGCAGTACTGACATACTCAGCTGTGACAAGAACCAAGGACGCGGGCCCGTGAGAAACTAGTAAAGCCTTTTCCCATAAGGATCGGGCTCAGAATTGGCAAAGCCTTCGTCCTCTGACCCAAATGTGAGTGTTCACAGAGGATTAATCAATGTGTATTAAGACTAGGAACTAGGCTGGACGACATGGCACACGCCTTTAATCCCAGCACTCAGGAGGCAGAGGCAGGGGGATCTCTCTGAGTTCGAGGCCAGCCTGGTCTACAAAGTGAGCTCCAGGACAGCCAGGGCTGCACAAAGAAACCCTGTCTTGGAAAACAAAAACAAGAAAAGACTAGCAACTGTGGCTTCCTCCTGGATGTTCACAAACTGAGACTGTGGTCCTACAAATACTCCCTAGAGAGACGAGCTAAGCCCTCCTCCTGGGCTGTGTATCGTTAACATGCTGAGGTTGCAGGCTGTGGAGGAGGTACATGTGGCTCCGTCAGAACACCCACGTTCCTGACCCCCAGTTTTTCTGTCTATCTGTGTGTCTGTGTGTCTGTCCTTTCTTCACTCTTTTCCAGCCCTACTCAGGGCTCCAGACCCAGGCTGTGCGATGTAGTCCTGCAATCACAGAAGGATCTGCAGTTCAAGTCCAGACAGGAGGACCCGTCTCAAAAACGAACAACGTCGGGACGCAGCCCAGTTCGTGTGCTTGCCTAACATTCAGGAGGCCTTGGGTTTGATTACTAGCACTGCATAAGCCAGGCATGATGGTGCACCTCTGCAACGCAGAACTTGAAGGGTGGAGAAGAATCTGAAATTAAAGCTCCTCCATGGCTACACAGCGAAGTACAGATCAGCCTGGGATCCATGAAACTGTCTCAGAACACACACACACACACACCAGGACAGCTCTCCATACTTCTCTAACGTCAGGCGGTAGGCCACCAGCTGTGAATCCACATCTTGACTCTGCTGTCCATTCACTCTAAAGCCTTATGCCCAGCCTGACCTATTTCGTTTCCCCTTACAAACTGACTGGCTAGTCATATATGATTAAGGTCCCGTACAATCCTCTGGTTCATTCAGGACAGCACGTCTAGCAGTACAGCTCAGTGTGAGAACCGCATAAGGACCCTGGGCTTGATTCTTAGAGAATGAGCATCCAGAACTCGGACTTCCACTGCTACAGAGAAAAAGTCCTGGCTTCACCAGCCAACACATTCCCAAGGAGGAGATTTTCACAGCCTTGAAAATAATTCACAACCACAAATGGGAACAGCCTTTCAAAGTGGGAACAACTCGAACGTCCCTCAGTCTCCAGTCAGACACACCATTGGGAGTCCGTTCTGAACAGACCACCTTGGAGCAGCTCAGGGTCCAGGGCCCGGGAGAAGGAGGTACCTTTATCAAAGGAGCTGCTGTTGCGATGGCAGCGGCGGTTGCTGCGGCCACAGTTGTAGCGGAGTCAATTCTATTGGGGGATGACGCAGTCTCCGGAGCAACAGCATTCTTTTCCACACTCGTGTCTTCTAAAAGATGTACTTTCACCTCCTTAAAAACAGGCATGCTTTGAGCTCTTTAAATACAAAGATATAAAAGTTTTTCAGTAATCTACATTGAGTCATTTGAAGAAATGCCTACACGCCATAACCTGGTCATCTCCTAAAAGTGGCTTTCTTGATTTTCTTTTAAATGTTTATCTTCCTTGTAGTTACGTGCAGTGTGTGTACGTAAGAGAAGATGTGTGTGTACATGTGAGTCGGGTGCCTTTGAAAGCCTGAAGCATCAAACACGCCAGGAACTTGCACTGTGGAAGACTGTGAGTTGTCTGATGTGGATGCTGTGAACCAAACTCAGTCCTCTTCAAGTGCAGCAAGCATTCTTAACCACTGAGCCAGCTCTCCAGCTCCATTTCATTTTTTTTTTTTTTTTTAAGATCAGGGGATAGTGAAATATCTCAGCAGTTCTTCAGAAGACCCAGATTCAATTCCTAGCACCACCACATGGTGTCTCAAAACCGTCTAACTACAGTTCCAGGGGATGGATAACCCCCTCTAACCTGAGGGTGCCAGGTATATACATGGTATACAGACATACAATACAGGCAAAACACCCATACACATAATTTTTTTCTAAAAATGATTATTAAAGTCATTTCATCAACATTATTAAGTTTACGTCACCAAGGATTAATGAAATAAAAAGTTATCCCTTGAAGACAGTAATAGTATTTTTAAAAATATGACTTACACATGACAACCTCATAGCCACAATTATAAAGACAGATAATTAAGAAGCATAAATATTGCAGGGCAGGGTGGCCCACGCCTTTGGTCCCAGCACTCAGGAGGCAGAGGCAGGCAGATCTCTGTGAGTTTGAGGCCAGCCTGGTCTACAGAGTAAGATCCAGGACAGGCTCCAAAGCTACACAGAGAAACCCTGTCTTGCAGAAAAAAAAAAAAAAAAAAAAAACCACAAATATAAAACATAGAGTTCTAAGAATTTAAATACTAGTTTTGATCCCAAAGGCAGGAGAACTGCATTTGTTTCTAAGACTTGGTCACTGTGTTCACCAAATACTTTCAGAAGAATTATAAAACTAGGAGTTGGGGTTGACATCTGATTTCCAACTCTAGCACATGCACATAAAAAGCAAAACAAAACAGGAAGACCAACAGTGCTTACCACCCACTCCATACTCAGACTTCTCACATCCTCCTCCAGGGTCTACTCTGGTGATACCACACACAAACCCACACCTCACGAGATCTCGCCCAGATCCCAGAGCAGTGCCCCAGACCACAATGGCCACCTGCATCTTGCAGCAGTGACCTTAGGCTTCCACAGGGCCCCAAATTCCAAATCCAAGCCTAGTCCTACAGCCTCCTCCTGAACTGTAGTCAACAGAAAGCTCCCACCAGGACCTGTCCTAGCTGCTTCCGCCCACAGGACCATTTGTGCCAGCTCCACACCCCCACTCCATGCCCGTCCTCCTCCGTGGTCTAGCACGGAGAGTACTGACCCTTACATCCAAGCCTTTTCCGCAATCTATCAGATTTAGCCTGGGTGTAACAAACAGTGTGTCATCAGCCTAGCCTTCCCTGCCTTCACAGCCGAAGGGCTCCAGGCTTGGGCCAGTATTCTCCCTATCTGTTCACCAGACTACATGACTCTCATGTCATCTCCAGCCTTTCCACTCAGACCTCCACACTCCCATCTTGGAACAGGAAACATCTTACTTAGCAGCCCAGACCCCTCTGCCCACTGGACTATATTCCACCCAAGTCACTTCCAACCTCTAGACCCTACCCATCCCCACATTCTCTCTTCTCCCCCAGCCTGCTCTATCCATAGCAAACTTAAGACTAACTTAGAGGAAGTCCACATGCCCAGATCTCATTGAAAGAATACCAACAATATGAAAGACCAGTTCTCTCCAAAACCTACCAGTCCTGTAGAAGAGCTTGTCATGTGAACTACCTAGATGACAGCAGGACACAGGATTTAAGAGAGCAATCACAAACTTCATCAAAAAATTCAAGGAGTTTAAAGATACAAAGAAACAACTCATTGAAATCAAGGAGAAAGAGCTTAAGGCGAATAATCACAAACATAAGGCTGATGGGAATGACCACGACAACCCAGGACTTGAAAACAGAATTCAATGGAGACAGGACACTGAAGGACTCACTGCAAAATGACAATGGAACTGAAAAACCCAGAGGCCCAACCAGAAAACTCAAGGAGACCCTTACAAGTAGAACGAACCAAGAACAGTAAGAACATCATCAGGTCCTGAGCATAAAGTAAAGGATCCCAGACCAAAGAAACAGGAACATGAACAGTTAAAAACAAACCCACAGGTAAAGAACACACAGGAAATGTAGGACCAGGAAAAACACCAAGCTTCTAATCATAGGTACAGATGAGCAAGAAGAAACCAAGATCAACAGCAGCAGATCACCTCCCCCAAGTGAGGAAAGTGTAGTGGTCTGAACAAGAATGGCAGGCACAGCCAGGCAGTGGTGGTGCACGCCCTTAATCCCAGCACTCAGGAGGCAGAGACAGGTGGATCTTCCTGAGTTTGAGGCCAGCCTGGTCTACAGAGTGAGTTTCAGGACAGCCAGGACTGTTAAACAGAGAAATCCTGTCTGGAGAAACAAAACCCCAAAACAACAAACAAAAAAGAATGGCCCAGGGAGTGGCTTTATTTGAAAGGATTAGAAGGATTAGGAGGCGTGACCCTTGTTACCTTGGTCATGGTGTCCCTCCACAAAATAGAATAGTGACTATTCTAGACAGAAAGACACATCCATACACCTACAAGAAGTACACATAGTTAAAACATTAAGCATCCATAACAAAGAAGTGTTTTGAAAAGGGCAAGAGAGCCGGGCGGTGGTGGCGCACGCCTTTAATCCCAGCACTCGGGAGGCAGAGGCAGGCGGATTTCTGTGAGTTCGAGGCCAGCCTGGGCTACCAAGTGAGTTCTAGGAAAGGCGCAAAGCTACGAAGAAAACCCTGTCTCGAAGAAAACCAAAAAAAAAGAAAAGGGCAAGAGAAAAGAATATAAGTCATATACAAAGGAAAACATATCAGAATAACAGCTGAAAGCCAAAACGGCCTGGAGCAATGCATTCCGAGTGCTAAAAGACTGGCAGCCAACGTAGACTAATATACTCAGGTAAACTGTCTGCCTTAACTGAAGGAAAAGAACAACTTTCCACGACATAAACAGCCTCAAAATTATATCCAACAAATGAAACCTACAGGAAATACAGGAAGCTTTATTTTGGGCTGAAGAGAAAAGTGAACATAACAGAGAGACTGTGGAAAGAGATACAAAGCCATTTAATAAAACACAAAATACAAAAAACATATATAAATAAATAAAAAGCCAGACATGGTGGCGCACGCCTTTAATCCCAGCACTCAGGAGGCAGAGGCAGGCGGATCTCTGTGAGTTCGAGGCCAGCCTGGGCTACAGAGCGAGATCCAGAACAGGCACCAAAGCTACACAGAGAAACCCTGAGCTTGGGGGATGCTAGAGGGATTAAGATTCTAGATTTTAAGATATATTATAGAAGCATAGTAATAAAAACAATATGGTATTGGCACAATAAGACAGCTAGACAACAGAACAAAACTGAAGACCCAAACAGGAGCACACATAACTTCAGTCACTTTATATTTGACCAATATGCCAAAAACCTAAGCTGGAGAAAAGAAACCAACTTTAACAAATGGTGCTGGGAAAACTGGATGTTCACATGCAGAAGAATGCAATTAGATCCACTGCTATCACCTTCCACAAAAGTGAACTGCAAATGGAGCAAAGAACTAACCTCGAAACCTGAAACCCTGGAACCACCAGAAGATGATGTAGGCAGTACTGCACATGATGGAGGTGTAGGGAAGGACTTCTTGAACAGGACGCCATTTGCCCGCCCAAGAACTAGAGCCAACAACTGACAAGTGGGACCTCATGAAACTCAAAAGCTTCTGCACAGCTACAGAAACGACCAACAGGACGAAGAGGAGTGCAGAGAATGCCAGCAACACAACTGACAGAGATTATTTCCAGAACAGTCAAAGAACCCAACAAACAAGTCAAAAAAACAAATGAGCCACTCAAAACACAAGCCTAGGATCTGAGTAGAGTACTCAAAAGAAAAAAGAGCTAAGAAGTATCTGAAAAGTGTTCATCATCATCCCTGGCAATCAGGGAAAGGCAAATCCAAACACCCCAGTGAGAGGCAAAGATCAAGGGGACAGGCAGCAGCAAATGCTGGAGCAATGTGGGGAAACGCTGGATCCCTGTTGGTGGGGCTGCAAACTGGTGCGTCGCTATGAAAACTGTGAAAAATCCGGAAAGAGCTAAAATTAAATCTACCCTATGACCAGCTCTACCACTCCTCAGTATACGTCCAAAGAACTCAACATCCGACTCCACAGACAGCTGCTCCGCTATGTTCATGACTGCTCTAGTCACAATATGGAAGCAATCTAAATGCCCTACAACTGACGAATGGATAATGAAAATGTGGTATATATACATTACCGAATACTATTCAGTGGTAAAGAAAAATGAGATCATAAACTTTGCAGGTAAATGGCTGGAACTAGAAAAAATCATATTGAGTGAGGTTCCTTGGGCCCAGAAAGACAAATGTTGCATGTTCTCTCTAACTGGAGGCCCAGCTCTGAATCTTCAGGTGTGAAAACATAGTCAGTAGTCACTATAAAAACCAGGATAGGAAAACAGGACCATTGCTCCACCAGGTGGTTTGGGGAGCAACTGAGAGGGGGATAGCAGAGCGTAAGTAATCTCATCAGGGACCGGAGAAAGGGTGCACTCCTTAAGAAGAGGAGGGGTTCAGTTCAGAAGGCAGAAATGCAGTGAAGGGGCTGCAGAATACAGGTAATCCAGGCCGGGAAGTGGGCTCCCTGGGGAGTGGGAGGGAGGGAAAGACAGGAGAAGGTGGAGGATGGGAAAGGAGAACAGCAGGACACAACTCCCCCTGGGACAGGGGAAACAAAAGGCAGGCTCCTTAGGGAAGGGGAGGGAGGGTGAAATAACAGCGCGGATAGCTGAAAAGGCACAAGGGGTCATACTTTTAACTATTTACCCTAAAAAACAGTAATGCGGGCACCTCAGTGTATAGATACAATACACAGGTTTAATCAACTTTATTTGGGCTGACAACACTCCCTCTAAAGACCACCTAAAAAAACAACAACCACCCAATACCAGACCTGAGAATCCCTCTTTTCAGTTGTTGGTCAGGACTAAGAGACTCCAACACATACAGCCTAGGGCTGTTGCCCTTGGTTACCGCCCCTGGAGACACCATGTACGTCAAAAACAAGGCCCAGAGGCCCCGAAGATGAAGCTGATCTGAATGCTCCTCCCTGAGGACTAGCTTCCATGGTAGCTACCAGAAGGGGCCCTGCTAGCTTCCAAAAGAGAAAGAAAGGCAACCGACAGTCCCACCCAGCTATGACTCCCATGAACCCCATCAACAACCAGCAAGATAAGCTTACAGTCCGGTCCGTCAGTGGTGCGTATACCCTGCTGGTAACCAACAGCTGTCCCAGAGCACTTAGGACTTGCTCAACAAGAGGGCGACCATGCCTGGAAACCTACCTACCTAGTCAGTGCTGGTGAAACCACGGTTATCGGAGGAAAACGGACAACCACTAATTTACTAAACGTGCATGATCCCTGACAGTAATCTAGAAACATGTGTCCTTACACCCACAGAGAAGTGCAGTCTTCACCTCCATCCAGGGAACTTTTCTTAGCAATGGATGGAGCCCAGTTCAGAAAACCACAGCCAATCAAAGCGCAGAGCTGTGGAGTCCTACTCAACACCCTCTCACCCACAGCTCCGGGAACACCGCAGGGGAGGGGCAGAGGGGCAGAGGGATCCTACGAGAGCCAGGAGCAGGGACTTGCTGGGACACTGTGTCCATAGCAATGTCAGAGGCCACACCCATAAAGTCTCACCAACATGGCCGCCAGACATGAGCTGAGCAAGGACGACACCACTGACCATGCCGAATTGCATTCAGAGAAGCCCAAGAGACCTCAGCCCTACCCAAAGAACCAGAGTAACTGAGGAAAGCCAGGAGAGGGAGAGCTGGCCTTTCCCAGGGACGAGCACACCAAGCGGTTGTCCAGTGACAAATGGTCAGCCCTGAAAACACAGGCAAGTAACATGTGGACTCCACAGGATTTTATCCGGGAAAGAGAGAGAGAGAGAGAGAGAGAGAGAGAGAGAGAGAGAGAGAGAGAGAGAGAGAGAGAGAGAGAGAGAGCGCAAATATAACTATGCACAAAATAACAACTAGTGAAAAAAAGAGACCATGAATTTGAAGGAGAGTGGGGAGGGGTATATGGAGAATTTGAAGGGAGGAAAGAAATGCTGACATTAAAATATGACCTCAAAAATTAAAAAACAAAAGCCAAAAACTCAAAAAATTTTAACAGTAACGATACAGACTACTATTTTTCAAAAACTAAGGCATGATTGACAAACTTAAAATATGTGCAGTATAAAATGCGATTTTTTTTATACGTATATACACCATAAAACAGCACAATCAAGCTAATCAATATACCCATTACCTTACGTAACTACCTATTCTCTGGTGTAACACTTCTGATCTACTCTTAGTAATTAATATTCACTGTGGTTGTCATGCTGCATACAAAGGTCCACTTTGGTAATTATCTCCCGTTTCCCCAACAACCAACTTCTGGCATCCCCCAATCTACCCTGCTTCTGTGATGCATCTGATCCATCTAGTTTACATGGTAATTCTTTCTTTGCTGGCTCACTTACTTACCACAAAGTCCCAAGAAGGACTATTAAAAGTTCTGAGTTTTCTGAATCCTAGCCTCTTCAATAAATGTCACCTGGTTTACTTAATGGGCACCACACATACCCTTAGGCATCACAAGGAGTCTGGCAGAATGGGGATAACAGCTCAGTGGGAATCCGAGCATGCGCAAGGCCTTGAGTTCAATCCCCCTTACCACAAAAAAAGAACACAGCAAACTCAGATACATAATCCCAGATATACATCTGACTTGGTTTTTTTTTTTTTTTTTTAAAAGCTGGTCCTCCGCACTCTCTATTTAGACCCAGACAAACTGGTTCAAGGACACCGACAAAACCTGGGAGTCCCTAGTGAGTCTAAGTGGTGTCAGCAGGAAAAGGCCCACGTACAGCATGGTCCCCTCAGCTTACTTCTGAGCACAGCACAGCGCTCTTGTACTTACTTCTCTGCGACCCTCTTCACAACTGTTCCCTGCACACCTCAACTGTGTGACGTTATTTCAGCTTCTCCATCTGCTGACCTTCTCATAACCAGGTGAGTCACCAAGTCTCCTCAATTATTTCATCACAATTACATGACAACTGCCTTAGAGAGAACTGGGAAGGTAAGGAATCTAAGATCATCTACCCTTATTTCTCAATTTTACATAAAGAAACTGAAGTCCAGAAGTAATGGGATTTACTTGACCAAAGCCAAGGATTTAGTGAAGGACAGAGTTAAGGGTCCAATTCCCAGAGATCTTCCCACGGGCCTTCAGCTTTCTGAGGTTAGCTTGTCGTCGTCGTCATCCCCCAAATTCCACTCTTCTAGCTGCCCTCCTTTACATCATACAGCTCTTACTCTGCCAAACAACATCTATTAGGAGTCACAAAGCTCCTTACGTTGAAGACACAAAGCCACTGGGCCCACAACTAATTTCAAGTTTTTCTCTCTGTCCTCTCAAGCTTCTACCATCTCACTACTCTCTTCTTCAGATGCGATACGGCCATTCATGGCCTCTTCCACAACCCTGTCTTCACACCGCCTGCTGGTCTCTCCCTTTATTGATTCCTTTTGAGTTGCTGCACGGAACACAGAGCTGAGACTTGATGATCAGGCATGCCATGGTTCACACAGCTGTATGGTAATCCCTCGAATGCAATGCTCTTTCCTGTGCCAACTCTAGCCACTCATGCCTGCGTCTGTGTACATCATTAGATATGCTGGGCTACTGTAATATTAGAGTTAGTAAGAAAGCAGGGCAGGGGACAGAGGGGGGGCTATCAGAACTTGCTGCTGTTAAGCTACACTCACTCCTAGACCATGCACGTTGGCAAGTGCTCTGTACCACTGAGCTACATCCCCAGCCCTAGACGTTGCTATGGTTCATCTTAGAACATTGCTGTGTTCTTAATCGCTGTGTATTCATCTTTCAACATATGCTAAAGCAGTTTCCCTCCAACAAGGTAGCACATCACAAGTGTGTCTGTAAACGAAACTTACTTTTGCTTTAGAACAGTTCGCAAAGCATCTTTCTGTCCCATGGTGTACTGCGAAATAAAGATGTCATTTGCTGAAAAATTAAGACACAAAAATATATTTCAGATTCTAAAGAAGAAAAAATGTCAAGATTGAGGGCTAGGCATGTAGTTCAGTGGCAGAACACTTGCTTACTATGTATGAGATCACAGGTTTGATCCCTGGTACTGTGGGAGGGAGGGAGGGAGGGAGGGAGGGAGAAAGAGAGAGAGAGAGAGAAAGAAAAAAAGGAGAAAGAGAAAAGAAAGGAGAGAGGAGAGAGAAGAGAAGAGAAGAGAAGAGAAGAGAAGAGAAGAGAAGAGAAGAGAAGAGAGAAAGAAGAAAAGAAAGAAAGATTGAATTTGGACCTGTAATTGTCTGACACCCATATCTACCACTCAGGATGCAGAGGCATGAAGTTTCCTGCAATTTTGAGGCTAGCCTGGTCTACCATAGCAAGTTCTAGGCCAGCCAGGACTATGCGGCAAAACCCTGTCTCTAAAACAAATCAATTAAAAGGCTGAGGGGATGGCTCCATTAGCAAACTGCTCGTCACACAAGCATGAGGGCCTAGTCTCAGCCCTAGTACCAACATAAGAAGCCGCCGAGCAAAGCAGTGTGCATTTGTAACCCCAGTGCCAGACAGCAGAGAAAGGATGCTCCCTGACCAGCCAGGTGAGCTGAGTAGTGAATTCCGGGCTCAGAAGAGACCATGTCTTAACAGATTACAGGGAGAGAGTGACTTAGACACTTGATATCAATTCTAGCCTCCCTTCATGCAAACACACACACAACCCTACACAAGTACACACAGACCTACACACACGAACATGTGTGCATGCACACATATATACATAAAAAACCACAACATCTTAAAGTAAAAGAATGAATAGTGATTTGGTAGTAGAATTTATCAATTTTAATGATTTGTTTTTATTTTATGTGCATTGGTGTTTTGCCTATATGTATGTCTGTGTAAGGGTGTCGGATACTCTGGAATACAGCTGTCTGGATACAGCTGTGAACTGTCATGTGGGTGCTGGGAATTGAACCAGGGTGCTTTGGAAGAGCAGCCAATGTTCTCACCCACTGAGTCATCTCTCCACCCCTGGATTTATCACGTTTTAAAAGGTAAGGTACAGTTTAAATGACTAAGCAATAATGTAACAATCAAGATCCTAAATATTAGAAAATTATATAAAAACAAAAATGAGCGGAGACAAAATTAGAATTTGTTCTACCTCTAAAGGAAGAACAAAATGAGATAATCTGACCCCTCCTCTGGCCTTTTGGGTACTGCATGAGTATTGTGCACAGACATACAGGCAGGCAAAATACCCAAACACACAAAAGAAATAAATTAGATTCAATTTTCAAAAAGTAAAATCCTGACACAAACTCCACCATGGACTGGCTCAAGTGAGCCAGGCACCAAGGTTAAGCACTACAAGATGCCACTTAAAGAGGCACATGAGGGGTCAAGCTCAGAGGCAAGACTGAGGACTTCAGGGGCACAGAGCTCTGCAGGGGACATGAGAAAATTCCCAGAGGTGAAAGATAGTGATGTCGCACAACAATACGAATGCACTTATGGTCACAGAACTATGCATTCAAAACTGAACAAAAAAAATTTCAGCATATCTCAATTCAGTTGTAAAAACTGTATTAACTTACCTTTATGTGTGCTGTTCTCTTCTGTTTTATTCAAAGGTAGCCTTGGAACTACAGCATCTTTAGAAAAATCCTTCGGGAAGAAAAGAAGAGAATAAGACCAAATGAACTGTACGATGACCAGTAAGGAAGTACCATTGGCAGTCATGTGACTACTGGGATCTAGGGAGGCAGGCCTGCACATCTTCCTTATCTCATTCCCAATACTACAGGGTTCACAAGTGTTCTGAAGCCACTCAAAGACTTCTCAATGGACGAGCAAATCCGGTATCAGAAGGGTGAATGAGAAAGTGAATGAGGAAGCAGAAACGGCACACGGTTCTGGTTCAAATCCACATGTGATGAGAAGACTCTACCTCAGCCGCTTCAGCTTCATGGGCTAACCTGGGTCAAGGATGGTCAGCTGGAGGGGGAGGGCAGTCATTTCATAGTACAGCACTGTAAACTAGCCAAGGCTTTCAGGGTCACTGAGCTCATGCGCTCTTAGAGAGTTCCCTAGCGATGTAGGGTACATCTACCGCTCAATAGCTTTCTGCTCTTACACACAATCCTAGAACTCATCTCTAAGACTATTCGGTGCTGACACATTTGAACTCTTGGGGCACTAGATCGGTTCCATGTTGCTCTTCACCTTCCTTTTAGCTGCTAAAGCCAAAGAAAAAAAAGAGGGCTGAGAGACGGCTCAGGAGTTAAAGCACTCGCCTCACAAGCAAGAGGACCAGAGTGTGGATCCCAGCACCAAAGTAAATGTTGGGAGACTGTGGCAGTCTGCCTGTAACTCCAGCCCCGGAAGGCCGAGACGGGGATCCCCAGAGGCAGGTGGTCAGTGAGCTTTGGGACTCAGAGACTCTGACTCAATGAACTACGGTGGAAGGACAGTGGAGGATGCTTCCTGACAGCAGCCTCGACACACTCCTTACCCCTCCATACACGCGCACACACGGGAGTGGAAAAAGCTTATTTTAAAAAGGTTATAATGATGACAGGTGTTCATTTTCTAAACACCAATAAGACTAACAATACAGTAGACATATTTAACACCCCACACTCTTCAAGTCATAGTCCTAGAACACTTCTTGAGCTAGTAAGATGGCTTAACAGGGAAGGCACTTGCTGCTAAGTCCAATGACTCCAACTAGACAGAAGAGAATAAACTCTTCAAAGTTGCTCTCTGCATGCACAAAAATGGCCTGTGCATGCCCACATACCTACATGTATACAAAATAAACAGATAAAAATGTGATAAAAATAAAATGAACAAGTGAAAAACAAAACATTTCTCTTCATCTGAAGTACCTAAATAAAACAAAACATGTTAACAAAACATAGCTTTAAGAACTTGATAATACTGAGGTTTTAATACGACTTAGAATTCTTTTACTTACACTTTTATCGGCTACAGGAGGATTTTCTGACAGAAGCTGGTGATGTTTTCTGGCAGAAGTTAAATCCAACGAACCTAAGAAAACAAGGAACTCAGTGGTGCCTCTCCCATGGTAAGTTCTAGCACTGAATCACAGGTCCAATCTGAGGGGCATTAAATCAAAACCTGACCTTCAGCAACTAAATAGACATGATACAAGAACTGAGACCTCCGTATTAACTTAAAAACCAAATGTGAAGACACTTTCCTGTAGAAGAAACTGGAATATATTTAGATATATTCCAATGGAAGACTTCATGGCTGATGTTTAGGAAAATAATGATCAGTCAAAGCAATTAAGTGGGTGAGATCTAAAATGGTTCAGCAGCAGACATGCTGTCGAACTCTTTAATTGCAGTACTCAAAAGTGAATTTCTTCGAGTTTGATGCTATCCTCGTCTACAGAGTGAATTTTAGGCCAACCAGAGCTACACAGTGAGATCCTCTCTCAATAAAATAAAATAGGATTTTTGTTGTTGTTGTTGTTTTGAGACAGGGTTTCTCTGTGTAGCTTTGGAGCCTGTCCTAGAACTCGATATGTAGACCAGGCTGGCCTCGAACTCACAAAGGTCCATCTGCCTCTGCCTCTCAAGTGCTGGGATTAAAGGTGTAAGCCACCACTGTCTGGCTAAAATAGGGCTTTTTTAAAAAAGATTTATTTATTTATTATGTATACAATGTTCTGCCTGCATGTTTGCCTGCAGGCCAGAAGAGGGCACCACATCTCATTATTGATGGTTGTGAGCTACCATGTGGTTGCTGGGAATTGAACTCAGGACCTCTGGAAGAACAGCCAGTGCTCTTAACCTCTAAGCCATCTCTCCAGCCCTAAAATAGAACATTTTAAAAGGATTTGGGGGAGGGGGGACTGGAGAGACGGCAAAGCAGGTTAGAGTACTTGCTGCTCTTGCAGAAGACTGGAGTTTGTTACCTCCAACAGATAGCTCACAATCAATCACCTGTCAATCTAGCTCTAGGCAGATCCAACTACTCTGGCCTCCAGGGGCACCTCAACTCACATAGATACATTTGAAAAAATATATTTTTCCTGAAAATTCTAAAAGGTATTTATTTATTCAATGTGGAAAAAAGACATGATTCACCAGTACAAACCTGTATATAGACAGGCATGGTTGTGCATGCCTTGAATCCCAGCCACCAGGAGGCAGATTTCTGTGAGTTCCAAGCCAGGACTCTACAGGGAAACTCCGTTTCGAATACAAACAAAAACCATGCACAAACGCCTGATCTAACAGAAGGTCTGCTCTAGCATACCTCCAAAAAGCAGCAAGCATACTGTTCTTCTAGCGCACACATTCATTAATATGAGCCTTAAGATAATCAGTACCACTTCACAGCTCTAAACAGGGCAGGTGAGTTGTAAATACAGAGGCCACCAAAGACTAAGTCATGCATTTCTCCTATGCCAGATTGGATGGCACGAGAACATTTGGTAAATATTAAGCAGATTATACAAGCTCACTGTATCCATCATGGGTGTGAACAACAACAAGAAGAAGCACAACGGGAAATAGTCAGCTTTCATTCATTCTACATGCTGAAACATTCTGCAGACTGTCTGGCCATTTTCCCAGGGAACCAAGTTACTTTTCAGGTTTCATTCATTCTACATGCTGAAACATTCTGCAGACTGGCCATTTCCCCAGGGAACCAGGTTACTTTTCAAACGTCCGTACAAACCAGATTTGTAGCTTACACTTGAGAATGTAAACACTGACTCCCTTAAATTCTGGGGCCCCCACATCCCAATCTAGAGTCGAAAATAAAGACTAACGTTTTACAAAAACATAAACAGGGTAGGAAACTGCAACATTTGGAATCACGTACCATATGAAGTTCCGTTTGGGCCAGTCCTCACGCCAACAGCAAGACGTTTATTTGCAGACAGTGCTGGAGGAACACGGGGCAGCTCATCTTCCACCACGGCCGAGTTATCCCTTTGGTTTGGGGAAAGGACCTCTCGCAGTCTCCTCGCTGGCATTTTAACCCTTCTCCCCCTTTCCAGGCTAAACTCCAAGTTTTTCATATGGCTAGTCACAAAACAGGTCCCGCGCGGTTCTTAACAGAGGGACTGTCTTCTGGGCTCAGACTTCAGTGGGAAAAGATGCAAGGGTAGAGGTGGCTTTGATAAGGAATACCGGAATTAAAAAAAAAAAAATGATCAAGAAGCAGTCCTTAACTTTTTTAAAAAAAAAAAAAATCAAGACAAAACATCCACAAAGCTGTACGTGTCACTTTCGACGTTTCCTCCAGGACCAAACCCGACTGGAAAGTCTCGGGCGCCCTGTTAGTCTCCCTCCGAGTCTGTTCACGCACCGGGGCAAGAAATGCGAAAGGAATCACGGCCAGAGCGAAGACGCCGCCGCGGGAACGGGACTCACAAAGCGCTCCCCCGACACCGGGGCTGCCGCCGGGCACCCCGACCGACGCGGAGGCGGGCGCAGGGCTGGGCGCGACCCCGCCGGGCAGGCGGCGTCCAAACCCCGCCCGTCAACGGTCGCCCTCCGCGGACGCTTCCTCCGGGCGGGCGCAGACGCAGCTCCGGACGCCCCGACGCCGTCCACGGAGGCCGGCCCCCACGCCGCGCCCTCGGCTCGCACGGCCACGGCTTCGGTTGCCCGCCGGTCAACACCCTCGGCCCCCGCAGCCCGCCCTCGAGACTCAGCGCGCAGGCGCGGAAAGCTCCGGGGTTTTGTGTTTTGTTTTTTTTCCAAACGGAAGTGAACGCTCGGGCGCATCCTGGTGCTCTTCCTCTCCTACCCGGGTGGGAACAAATCCCCCCAACGTTAAAGAGACGTCAAAGAGATGTGACTTTATTTATTTTTTTATTTCAAAGGCAGCCTCTCGCGTTTGTTTTTGTTCCTCGAGGGCCGGAGGACTCTCCATCAGCCCATGCGCACCGTCTTCGTTTATCAAGGGTGAGCGACGCCGTAGTAACTGTAGACCGTTAGAGACCTAGGGGTAAGTATATGAGGCTCCCTACCAACCTCGACAGATTCGTGTGCCGCGGGAAAGGAAAATAACAGTACAGAGCCCTGTCTAACAGAGCAAAGCAAAACTTAATTCTTAGCTGATTTTTTTTTTAGAATTCACTTGGGGTCCTGGCTTTTCCTCCCCTCCGTGTCCGCAGGCTGTAACGAATCTGGGTCCAAGGGTCCACGCTCACCTTGCCTTCCACCGCCCCCACGTGTTCTCGGCTGTCCCGCGGCGCGGCGCCCTCCTTCCACCTTCCCCTCCGATCTCGGACTCTCCGCGCCCCGCAGCCCCTCGGCCCCGGGGCCGTCGTCGGATGCCAGAGCCTGTGGCTAAGTACGCTCGCTTTTCCTCCGGCCCCAGAATCGCGGGTTCGCGGCGGCGGCGGCGGTGGGGCGGGAGGAAGGCGGCCGGAGGGTACTCCGGGTGGGGAGCCGCCGCGTGCACCGTGGGGCTGCGCAACGGGCAGCGCGGCGCAGCGGGAGGCCAGACAGCCCCCCGGGGGTGGGGGGGGGCTTGTCACCCGAGACGCCGCCCGCCCCGGGGCTGGAGGCTCGGGGCTCGCCCTGGGGTCTGCACGGTGTCCCCTCGGTGACCTTGAGCTGTCAGACCCGAGCCCCCCTGACGGCGGCTCTCGAGACCTCCCTGGCTCCTGCGGGCTCGGGAACGCCAGGGCGCGCACCCTCCTCTCCCTGCTCCCGTGCCGCTCTGCCCTGGCTGGAGGCTGTGAAAACTAAGCCAAGCCGAGACGGGGTGAGACAGAAACGAGAGCGGCCGATTTCGTCTCTTGTGTTTGGTCCTGGGTACGGCGGGTTCGTTCGTCCCTGCCAGCCCAGAGCGAAAAGGCACCTCCCAGCCTCAGCTTTGGCGAACCTGTTGTTTCGTGGTGGTTGCCATTTCATCGTTTTTGTACGTTAACCTTCGCTTTTTGTTGTCCCGCAAGTTGAATGTGTTGGTTGACAGTGGTCTAGGTGGGTTGGAAGACAGAGTGGCCATGTCAGATCGGCCAGAGACCTGAGAGATGAACTAACTTCCATAATTTCTATGTAAAATTTAGATATGAAAAAAAAAATGACCTTTCCCCCACCCCTAATTTCAAAACGCTGAGCAACAGTAGCCAGTAAAGTGACTTGAATGATTTGAAAGGGACTTCAAGTGCTTTTAGCTCTGATTAACACTGACTTAAGAGTTGTCTACTATTAACGCTGGGTATAGTGGCAACCTTTAATCCCAGCACTCGGCAGGCAGAGGCAGGCTGATCTCTGAGTTCAAAGCCAGCATGGTCTACGTAGAGTTCCAAGACAGCCAAGGCTACACAGAGAAACTGTGTCTCAAAAAAAAAAAAAAAAAAAAAAAAAAGAATGCCACAACAACAAACAAAAAAGTTTGCCTATAATCTAAACGACTATGTGGAAGATAAAATAATTTAGATACTTGAACTCTCAAAATAGACACTGATAGCCCTTGAACAAAAAGCAGCTCAGGGGATTATTTTTTTTTTTGTTAACATATTTCAAACTATGTTTTCCTCCCCACCCCATTTGCCCCCTCCCCTCCGCTCCTCACCCCCTCCCTGTATGCATCTATAGATAACTTTTATTTCACTGAAGCATTTGCAGATAAGTTTCAGATACCATGAACTTTGGCCCTAATTGTTTCAGCCTCCTTAAGTACATTACACAGTCTCAGAACATTATTACATGTAAGATGACATTTAGGTTCTCCTAATTATCTAAAACAAATGCCATTATTGTTAGAATAGGGACTGCTGCCTTAAGCTCTAAACAGACCAGGTCCCACAACTGGAAGTGATCTGCTGTCTCTCTCCCTCCCTCCCTCCTCTGCTGGAAGTGATGGTCACCCCACCCCCATCTCTCCCCTCTCTCTCTCTCTCTCCTCTCTGTCTCACTATGTAACTCTGACGGTCCTGGAACTCAAAAGAGCAGATGCCTCTCCCAAGTGCTCGGATTATAGATGTGAGCCACCACACCTGGCAGGGCCCAATTTCTTAATAAATTCATTCCTGAAGGGAATTCTATGTTGGCTTTCTTTTCAGGGACTGACTGCTTCCCCAGAAGGAAAACCTCCTTTCCTGGTTCAGGATACGGTTAAGGTTCACACATGCTGAATTGCAGTGACTCTTAATCTCAGTCTCATCCGCTGTCCACTCTTCACAGCATTTTAAAAATAAGATCTTTTTATGTATGTGAGTGTTTGTGTGTGTGTGTGTATGTGCACCAAGTGCTTGCCTGGTGCCTGAGGCAGCCAGAGGAGAGTATAGAATCCCTTGGACCTGGTACTGCTGGTTGTGAGCTCTGTGGGTACTGGAAACAAAGAGACAAGGACTCTTAACCACTGAGCATCTCTCTCACCCTTCATGCCATTTTTGAAGGCTAAGTCTTCAGTTATTCTGCAGTATGGATTCTCCTGATCATTCCCACATGATCAGAGTAAGAGCCTGGATTTTTAGGCCAGAACGCCACTAAAGTGATTCTGTGTGCCTTAGGGTACCCCAGCAGGAAATTTTGCCTACTTTGTGTGATGGAAGGTTGACCCATTTAATTATGGTGGTGACTGTCTGTCTTGCCAATGAAAAGGGACAAACTTCTTGTCTAAGTAACCTATAGAGGTGCTTGAAGACCATAGGTAGGTATGTCTTGTTCCCTAGCATATCCCTTGGTTTTGTCCATTCATGGGCTTCAACTGAACCCCAAGGTTGTGAATCACATTACCTGTTATTCAGGGACTAGGAACAATTGTAGTAGCCAAGGGTAGCAGAATTACTTATTATAAATTAAATTTAAGCATTATTAAGATTTAGTTTCAGATGTGCATACGATTTACAAAGAAATAGAGTAATCATCTCCCCATCATGCCCTTGTTAATTTTCTTTGTTTCGTTTTTCAAGACAGGGTCTCTCTATGTAGCCCTGGCTATCCTTGTACTCACTCTGAAGACCAGGCTGGCCTTGAACTCAGAGATCCTCCTACCTCTGCCTCCCAAGTGCTAAAGCCCCAAGTGCTTTAGTCTCAAGGGCTAGAGACATGCACCACCATGCCTGGCTGGTTAATCACTTCTCAGTATTCAATTTCTGGAAATGTGATATGAAGAAGCAAATTCCTTTCTGAGAAGGAAATAAACTTAGGAAAAACAAGGTACATTAGAGAAGAAATAAAAAGCTGGGCATGGTGGTCTGTCAGGGCCCAGTGCTGGGCTCCAGCCCTGACCTATCAAAGGATCCCTTGAAGATGGGGGTGAGGAGTTGAGAAATAATAGGAAGAAATACAGACAGAGACAGAGAGACAGAGACACAGGATAGCTTTGAGAGGGCCTGGGTCAATACCCAGCAGCCTTGAGTTTATTTCTAATGGGCTTTTTATATACTAGCAAGGGGAGAGGGAAAAGACTGCCCTCTTTCAAGATCAAAGCACAACGTACAACCAAGTGTAGACCTTTCAAACACCTGGTAACCATGCCTTTGCACCCTATTATGCAGCCTTGGAGGGCAACATAAACTGACTCTCTGACTTTGAGTCAAACCACAAGTTGGAATCTTTGTGGGCTCCCACAGTGGTCCATACCTGTACCCACAGCACTTGTGAATCTCCCAAGTTCAGGTCCAGCCTGGGCTACATAGAAAAATTTAGGACACCTGAGACCATGTCTCAAAAAGCAGGACACAATTAATTATAGACATACTTAATAAATGTGAAGATGTAGTCAAAAATCAAAAGATCTTAGAACACTTTGGGCTATCTGGAGAATATTGTATAATAATTGTAGCTTATTGGGTGTATCATACAGGCGTTAGAGTGTAAGGGGAATCCTGGATTTTACAGTCTGAGTGCCTCTGCTGGTCCTGAGCTGTTCTAGTGGATCTGAAGGTGTAAATTTGGTGGTTGAACCATTGGCTTTCTTTTAGTGTTACCGGAAGAACCCGAAGAAAAGTTTAACATGACAGTGTTTCTTTTTAAAATATGCTAATGAACTATAATCTTCAGACTATATAGGCTAATTTCACTTAGTAAGAGGATAGAGGGGCCTGCAGCTGTGATTAGGTGATGGAGCACTTGCTAACATGCACAGTGCGCGGGTTTGACTCCTATGCGCACAGGGAAAACCTGATTTATACTGTCATTGTTTGATAATGAAAATGACGAGGCTTTAAAATAAAGGAGCAGGGCTGGAGAGATGGCTGAGCCGTTAAGAGCACTGGCTGTCCTTCCAGAGAAGCTGAGTTCAACTCCCAGCACCCACGTGGCAGCTCACAACTGTTTGTAGTTCCAGTTCCAGGGGATCTGGCACCCTCATACAGACATGTAGGCACATAAGATAAAAATAAATGAATCATTGTAAATAAAAGTATAAAATAAAATAAATGAGCATAGGGTGTGTGGTGACACCTTTGACCCTAGCATCCACACAGTGGAGGAGAACCATCCCCACAGCTGTCCTGCTTGCGTACTGCTGAGACAGATAAAGGCAGGCTTAGAAATAGTTTTTAAGCCATGGAGCAGCTGAGCAGGTAGAGGTGCCTGCTGCATGAGGGAGGCAGAGGCAAGCAGGTTTCTGAGTACAAGGCTAGCCTGGTCTACATTGAGAGACTTTGTCTCGAAAACCAAAACCAAACAAACAAAATTAGCTAGCCAACAGAAATTCAGGTTTCATTAAAAGAGCCTTCCAAAGTCATATAATAATGCATTCAATTTTCAGGTAAGAAATCCAGCCTCCCTGAAGACATTCAAGCAAAAGGCGGGGCAATTGCTTTTCCAGAGCAGAAAGGAAACTCATGCATCAGAACAGGTTTGCACTTGATGGCTGGTAGCCTACCTTTACTCTTAAGTTCTCTACTTCTAGGAGATGTTGGTTAGCCCCAAAACTAACACTGTTGCTATAGTCATTATATAGAGAGAGACCCATTATATATAGACCCAAGTGAAAGCTGTCCGTTCTCTCCAGGTTGCAGAGGGATAACCAGAAAGTAACCATGTTTTAACATTTGCCCCTACAGTAACAAGCCATTTGAAGTGATCTCGGGAAATCAAAATCAAATAAAAGAATAACCAGGACTGGAGAAATGGCTCAACAGTTCAGAGCACTTGCTGCTCTTCCAGAGGACTGAGGTTCAGGTTTCAGTGCCCATGTCAGGCTGTAACTCCAGCTCCAGGGGATCTCATACCCTCTGCTAGCCTCTGGAGGCACCTGGACTCACATGCATATATCCACACATAGACACAGGCTCACACAAAAGGAAGAGATTGTTACAGACATATTAAGAGACACTAATAAAATCACTTAGTCAGGAATGGTGGCACACACCTATAATCCTAGCACTTGGGAAGTATTTGGGTAGGTGGATCAGTAAGTAGTTCAAAGTCATCCTTGGCTACAGAACAAGTTAGAGGCCAGCCTGAGCTACATGAGACCAGAGTGACAGGATCATGAGAGGATTGGGACATCCCAGTGTACCAATCCCTGATACAACATTTAAAGATTTCCTGTATCATGCCACTCACGTGTTGCTGAAAAAGTCAAGAATTTTAACCTGAAGAAACACGAGGTTAGACATGGGGAAAAGAGCCAGATTTGGGCGTTAATATCATGTCAGTTTTCAGGACCTCTAGGTAGGGAGATCAGAAGTGTTATTATCATGTCAGTTTTCAGGACCTTTAGGTAGGGAGATCAGAAGTGTTATTATCTTGTAAGTTTTCAGGACCTCTAGGAAAGGAGATCAGAAGTGTTATTATCATGTAAGTTTTCAGGACCTCTAGGGAAGGAGATCAGAAGTGTCATTTTCTCTTATATTTTCAGCCGGGCGGTGGTGGCGTACGCCTTTAATCCCAGCACTCGGGAGGCAGAGGCAGGCGGATCTCTGTGAGTTCGAGGCCAGCCTGGACTACCAAGTGAGTTCCAGGAAAGGCGCAAAGCTACACAGAGAAACCCTGTCTCGAAAAACCTAAAAGAAAAAAAAAAAAAAAAGAAAAAAAAAAGAATTCCTTTTTCGCCGGGCGTTGGTGGCGCACGCCTTTAATCCCAGCACTCGGGAGGCAGAGGCAGGCGGATCTCTGTGAGTTCGAGGCCAGCCTGGACTACCAAGTGAGTCCCAGGAAAGGCGCAAAGCTACACAGAGAAACCCTGTCTCGAAAAACCAAAAAAAAAAAAAAAAAAAAAAAAAAAAGAAGTGTCATTTTCGGTTTGAACTGGAGATAGGCTGCCTTATGTTGGCAGTGTGT
Source organism: Peromyscus maniculatus bairdii (assembly GCF_049852395.1). NCBI lineage: Eukaryota > Metazoa > Chordata > Mammalia > Rodentia > Cricetidae > Peromyscus > Peromyscus maniculatus. The sequence continues at coordinate 43,152,815 of NC_134865.1, read as the reverse complement.
TGATAAAGCAAGCATGTTTCATTCTAAAGTTCCCCTCAAACAGTAGCTTTGTTTACCACTTAATTTTATGCAAGTTATATTACCAAATCTTAGGCCCCTTCAGGATACTTTGCATTCTTTGCGTAACTTAAAAAACTGTATTTGTATGTCAGCCACATGGATGCAAGTGCCCTTGGCAGCCAGAAGAGGGTGCTTAATCCTTTGGAGCTGGAATTATGGGTGCCTGTGAGCAGCCTGATGTCTTGGGTGTTGGGAACTTGAGCTCTGGTTATCTGCAAGAGCAGCAAGCACTCTTAACTTATGAGCATTTCTGTAGCCTCTTTATTCTGAGATTATTACTGGCTCACGTAGAACTGTGACATTAGAGATCACGTATGCCCGTTATCCAGCTTTGCACAAAAGCAGCATCTTACAAAGCTGGAGTGCAGTGTCTCTCCTGGGATACAGGTAGAATATAGTCATGGTATAGTACATTTCTAGTTCATAGGTCTCTCATGTAGCCACACCTCACTCCTCTTCTACCCCTTTGCTTCTATAGCCAGTTGCAACTATTGCTGTGTTCCACATTCATATGATTCTGTATCATTCCAAGAATTTTCAGCCAGGCATGGTCATTATATATAGAAAGACCCATTTTAATCCCAGAACTCAGAGTCAGAAATAGGAGCGTCTCTGAGTTTGGGGCCAGCCTGCTCTACATAGTGAGTTCCAATCCAGTCAGCACTACATAGTGAGACCCTGCCTCCAAAAAAAGAAAGGAAAGAATATTTCATAAAGTCATACAGCACATAATCTTTTAGAATTGGCTTTTTTCTTTCCATTGACTATTGATTACTAGCTATGTGAAGGTTTTTAAATCAGGTGAATTTGGCCGGGCGGTGGTGGCACATGCCTTTAATCCCAGCACTCAGGAGGCAGAGCCAGGCGGATCACTGTGAGTTCAAGGCCAGCCTGGGCTACAGAGTGAGCTTCAGGAAAGGCGCAAAACTACGCAGAGAAACCCTGTCTCGAAAAACCAAAAAAAAAAAAAAATCAGGTGAATTGATCCCTCCCCTCCCAGTTCAGTCTTCATTGAGCTACTGCAATCCTTTTAATTAACATCATTTTACCTATATAAGAAATCTCACTGAGATCTTAGTGAGATTTGCATTAAGTGTGTGTATTAGTTTTGGGGAAGTTGACATTCTTATTATATTGAGTCTTTTGGTCTATGAACATAAAATGCCTCTCTTTTTTGGTATTTTTTTAATTAAATTTTTTTTATTTTCATATAATGTACTTTGATCATTTCTACACCCCCCCATTACTCCCAAATCCTCCTTACCTCCTTAACCTATCTTCTTTATTCAAAACAAGAAACAAAACCCCACAAAAACAAAAATCAAAACAAAGAGACAAAAAGATGAATAAAACAAATGCCAAAACCAAGCAAAAAGGAACAAAAAGCCCACAAAAATGGTGCTGAGTTCATTTTTTTGTTGTTGTCTAAGTACTGCTTCTCCATTTTGGGGGGTTTTGATGTTTTTCTATAGTTTTCAAGATCTAAATGTTGTACGTGTTTTGATAGGTTGACCTCTGAATCTTTCTGGAAGGGAATCACGGTAATTAGTATTACATTTAATTCCATTGCGCATGTGCTTGTTCTAGTTGTGGGAGTGCAGTTTGGTGTGTGTGTGTGTGTGTGTGTGTGTGTGTGTGTGTGTGTGTGTGTGTGACTAAGACCTAGTTGTGGGAGTGCAGTTTGGTGTGTGTGTGTGTCACTGGGAGACCTTACTGGACTCCCACTGGGTTCTGAGTTCTTTGTAGTTGATGGTTTGGGAGAGTGTGTCATCTCAGATGGGGATAGGCCTGTGGCCCTCTTCCAGGCTTTATGTCTTGGGTCTCCCTGTCTTGTAGATGGTTAGGGAGAGTGTGTCATCTCAGATGGAGATAGGCCTGTGGCCCTCTTCCAGCCTTTGTGTCTTGGGTCTCCCTTCTTTGCTTCACCACACTTAGTCCTGGTCTCCTTGTACCTCATAGCAGGCCTCTTTGTCTGCAGAGTCTCAAGAAGCCCAGGCTGGCCTTGAACTTACCTCTTACAAAGTTGATCCTCCTGCCTCTACTCTACCTCCCAATACTGGGATTACTCATAGCACTCAGCTGCTTGCTTCCAGTCTTAGTAGCAAGTATTCCCACTTCTAATAGGAATGTGGGTTGAATTTTTGTCATAACCCCCAACACTCAAGAACCCAAGGCAGGAGGAGCATGGGTTTGAGTCAAGCCCAAGCTACATAGTGAGACCTTGTCTTGAGGAAAACAAATATCTCAAGGAAAAACAAAAAATACTACCTTTTTTGAGGCATGAAGGACTATAATCTATATTAATGTGGAGTTCATTGAGTTTATGCTGTTCAAGGTTCCTTCACCTGCTTGAATTTGTAGGTTTCTGTCTTTGGCCAAATGAGGAGACCTATCGGTCCTTATGTATCTCCCTGGCTGAGAGGGGCTAACATGGCGCACACTCCCGGTGTGGCCTCTGCTAGCACCACAGGAGGCCTGATCATGGGAAGAAGGGCAGGAACGCAAACCCTGAGTCTCCACCAGGCCTTGTGGCATATGAGAGAGGAGGACACAGGTTCCTCGGGCCTGCCGGTCTCTTGGGAGGTTTCACTGACTGTTAGGTCTTGGCTCTGCTGGTGGGAATAAAATCCTGTCTCTTACCAGCCTTCTCTTGACACCACTCTAGTCCAAGTGTAAAGTTGCTCATTGCAGCCTCTGGGGGTTAAGTCGAGGCTTCCCATATGGCTTAAGCTAATGGTGGTAGGGATATGGGCCGTTGGAATTTTTGTTGTTTCCTGTTTTTGTTTTTAGCGGTGGTGTTTGCTAATAAAGTGTGTGTGTGTGTGTGTGTGTGTGTGTGTGTGTGTGTGTGTGTGTGTGTGTTTGTGTGTGTGTGTTTGTGTGTGTGTGTGTGTGTATTCCTATCTTTTGCTGATCCTTTGTTGGTGTTTTGATTAGACTAAGGCTTTGGGGGAGTCTTGTTTTTTACCAATCCCATTTGGAGGTTGCCAGCTTCTCTAATTTGATGCTTAGAAAACAGAAAGCTCACAAAGAATTCGTCCCCGTGCTCCTTAGATCCCAAGGCCCCTGTCAGTCTGCTTCTTGCTCACCACCTCTGCTTGGATTTCCTTTATATGTGATGCCCAGCTTTCCAGCTGTGTGTGGCAAGTGGATAAAGAAAAGGCACATCTGCACTGCCCCTAAACTGTGCATGGTGTTTGTAGAGGCCTGCTTCTTTGACTGGTCAGTGGTCCTTAACACCCGTGAAGTTGGAGTACTGTTCTACCTGGCACACAGAAGAAGAAGAATTTATATCCTGTTACTATTAAGGCGTCCTCTGAAGTAAACACAGTTATGTTTTTCATTAGTCATTACTTCAGAGAAAACTGGGCTGTACCATGTAGAATGGGACCAGAACAGCAAGTGCAGAAGGTCTAATGCTTTCCTTATGTCTGACTTTGTAAAAATATCAGTGGTCATCTAACATCTTAGGAAGGAAAAAAAGGATGGAAAACTCAGTGGGGGCGGGGTGGTTCACTCATGGTCATGAGTGTGATTATCATGTGTCACACATGATTTAATCAAAATGAGACGGTTCAGGGGTTCAGAACACTTGCTGCTCTTGGAGAACCCAAGTTCAATTCCCAGCACTCGCATGGTAACTCACAACTCCATAAAACTCCTGTAACTTTGTTAGAGAACTCGAGTGTCATTCATGAGCCAGTGTTGATTTGATCATCAATAAGATTTGCTAAAAGTAAATGGTGTTTGTCAGCAATTGATAGAACCTTTGTATTACAGAGGATAGTAACACAGAATTACAACCAAAGGATAGTTAGGAAAATTGAGGAAGAGTTTAAGAATTTCCTTGGTTTCCCTTAAATCCTTACTATGAAAGGGGATTTAGTAAGTAGCTTGCAAGACAGTAGGGCACTGTCTTATTGGATATGTGACTAAGACAGGGCCTGTGAGTTCCATAGCAAGCATTCAAAGATAACTTGACATTAAAATCTGTGAGATTATGGATGGTTTGTGATTATATGTAGTTAGAAATTTATAAAATATAAACAGCTACCTTACTCTTTGAGTATCTTAAAAATATATAAACGCCCACGCTACCATCACCCCTTTACCATGTTTGAGTGATCGAAAAACAGACAAGGACAGCGGTGGGTCACTCCCCTCAGCAGAATGTCAAATGTCCTTTATTTAAAGAGGGAGGAAACCTTAAATACAGGCTTACAGCACAATGAGAGAACCCCAGAGGGCAGAAGTTCGCTACCAATGTTTACAATCTTGCATCTAAGCTGTTAACACCCAATATGCAGGATAAACAAGGAACTTTCCTTAAGCATTCAGGAGGGTGGAACCGGGCAGGGAATTAGCATAGGGAGGACATCTGGTCAAGGTCGGCGAGCAGGCAACGGCTTTACTCAATATGGGAGGAGACCAGGGCCCTACATAAATTGACAAGTTTTGTTTTTTGTTTGTTTTTTACTTTGAAATCAGGTGATTAATAAACACATTGAAAGAATATGGCTGCACAGATACCAGAATCCGACCAGATAAAACAGGTAAGATACTATAATTAAGGGGAAGGGATCTTGGCCTGTCATGGTGGTGCACACCTTTAATCCCAGCATTCAGGAGGCAGAGGCAAGCTGATCTCTCTGAGTTCAAGGCTAGCCTGGTCTGCATAGTGAATTCTAGGACAGTAGGGCTATGTAGAAACACCCTCTCAAAAGGCAGTAGAGGTGGGCCAACCTGAGCTACATGCTTGAGGGTGGAATTGTCATGAGTTAAATATTTACTCAAATTGAAGAATATATGCCCCCAAACCACATTTTAAGACATTAAAATGTCTGTGAGATGACATAAAGCCTTTTCTATTTTGTTTTTGAGGCCACAAAAGCATCTTATTATGTTGCTCAGTTGGGCTTCTAAGCCTTTACACTCAAGTGATCCTCCTCCTCCTCAGCCCCTTAAGTAGCCGGGCTATCAGACATCACTCCACTGCAGCTGGCTGTCAAACTGTTTTGGACCAGTGGGTGAGGAGAGAAGTCCAGCTGGAGAATAAGACCCTGTGTTGTAGGTTAAAGCTACTTAGTTAGCAAAGGAGTCTAAATGAAGGGGATGGGAGTTGGGGGCACCAGAGTAGTCTGTCTACTCGTCAGGACGGTTCAGAGAGTCTTTGCTGTAAGCTTGAGTTGAAAGCACTTCTTCTTTCTAGTTTAAGGAGTTCCTGGGAACCTACAATAAACTTACAGAGACCTGTTTTTTGGACTGTGTTAAAGACTTCACAACAAGAGAGGTGAAGCCTGAAGAGGTAGGAAAAGTGTTGCCCACTAAAAATTCCCCGTTTGTTACAAACCACAGAAGCCATCTAAGCATGTCATGTTCTTCTGACTGGGCTGCCACTTACATCCACCATTGCTTAGAGAAACCAAATCAGTCATGAACCCGTGACACCAGACCATGATGCCAGGTGGGACTTAACAGTCACACTGTACCAGGCAGACTTCAGAGACCAAGCGTGGCATGGATGGCCGAGGTACACGTCACAGCAGGTGGTCTGTGTTTGCCTGGTGGTCAAGTCGGCAGCAGGCTAAAGAAGCCTGGCACAGCTCTCACCGGGCCCTGAGAACTTAGGTCGGCTTTAGAAAACGTGAAGTGTGAGCGTGGTGGTACATAATGCTCGCGTAGACTAAAACCCAGTCCTAATCGGCATCTCAACTTTGAGTATCCTTAGAAAGATGTTTATATATCTGCTGAGAAGTCAATAAACATTGTGCCAAAACCTAATTTCATTTGTAATTTAACTAACAAAGTTTGAGATACCAAGTATGATATTTATTTTTTAAAGGAATATGTTTTCACTATTCCTTGCCAATTTCATACTCGTAGATGATGGACCTTGATCATGTGATACTCTTGTTTTTAAAACCATACTTTATCTATAGAAATATAATTTACATATTAAATAACACTATAGTAGAATGTTTTGATAGAAAACGGGAAAAGATTAAGGTTGTAAAATTTTTAGTCCCTTTTCCAAAATGGAACAGATGTACTCAGTGACCAGTCATGCCGAGTTCCCACTGCACAGGTGGTGGATGGACTTGAAAAACAAACCCACCTTTCAGTCCTGCCTCAGGAATAACACATGCCAGACAGATGTTCCTCCATGCAGATGTGGTTCTTACTATTTGAATATCCAGAAACTTGACCTCAGATCCACCATGAAAAAATACAAATTACCACAGATTAAACTAGGAAAAAATAGCTTTATTATCCTCTTTCATGACTGAGATGTGTCCTTCTGCCCACAGTCCATCCTTATCACCTTACATTACCTTCTCGTGGTCTCCTTTGTGAATTTTTGTACTTTACCAGCATTTACACCCATTTACATGTATACATTCTAGTCTGGGATCTGCCTGTGAGGAGAACCTGGCAGGTTCATTCTTTCTGAGCTTGGGTCACCTCAGTTGATATTAAAAAGAAAAGGGTTAAGGTGGGTGAAGTTACACGTGCTTGGAACCCTAGCATTTGGGAGGCTAAGGCAGAAGATTCTGGAATCCCAGACTGGTCCTGGCTGCATAACAAGACCTTGCTCAAGAGAAAAGTAAAGGTTGTGAGTTAAGACTATGCAGAAACAAGTTTCTCATTAAAAAGGAAGAAACCTTCTGCTGGGTATACATTTATCAGTCTAGTGAAGAAGGTAGGGTTGTGGGCCTTGAGTTTATAGAAAATCTGGTCCAGACCTTTCGTGAAGGCAGAGCACATCGTTGTTTCTGATGCCTGTAGACTATAGGGATTTTATCAACTTTCATTCTAGCCAGTGGATGAAAGCATAAACAATTTGAAGCTGATTATTGCTTTAAGCCAAGGATACATTTAATGTGCAGATCTACCTAAAGAAAAGCAAAGTTCCAGTGGTGGCTCCTTCAGAATACAAGAATGTTTATTTTTGTGTTGCCTTTTGGACCTCCCCCTTGTATTTCTAGGTTACCTGTTCAGAACATTGCTTACAGAAATATTTAAAAATGACACAGAGAATATCCATGAGATTTCAGGAATATCATATCCAGCAGAATGAAGCCCTGGCGGCCAAGGCAGGACTCCTGGGCCAGCCCCGGTAGAAGCTCGGAGACACAGACTTGTACTGGGATTGCCGCAGCTGCTGCGCTGGCCATGCGGGTTCACCAGGAAGAACCCTGCAGCAGCCCAGAGGAGTGGAGGGAGCCAGCTGTCTAACTGCCTGACCAATGGGAACCCCTGGACAAACAAATCACCCTTCACCAGAAAGAAGCGGAACAGAAGGCTGTCCGGTTGTAAGAGTGGTAAGAGGCGACATTGTTGAGGCCTTAAGATTCAGCTGCGTGGTCACCTTGATTACAAAAATAAACCATTGTTCCTTTCTTTGTGACTGTTAATTTTAAAAGCAAAATATGTGTCCAATCATGTACGAGATAGAAAAAATTTATTACTAAAAGTAAAATAAATGGAAGTATCACTGAGCGTTGTTTTTACTGCACAGAACACAGTATTCTGTCTGAGCTGTGATGCGCTGAGGTGTTCAGTCAGGACCATCCTTTAAGTACTTCTGTTCATACATGTCTGCCTCAAGTTGCTGGCAAATACACAAAACAGTTACTTGCTAATCATTTCAGGGCACTTTTTCCTTGCTTCTCCTGTCACATTAGATACTACACATTCTTCTCCTAGCTGCATTTTAATAAATCTTTAGGGAACATCCCTTTTGAGGCTAGCTTGGAAATGTTCATGACTGTCACGCTCTATTACAGTCTTACAGTTTGTTTAAAAACTGGAGGTCCAGGCTAGTGAGGGCTCCGCAGCTAAAGGCACTCAGTTCCAAGCCTGGCAACCTGAGTTCCATCAGTACAATTGACTTACCCAGTTGTCTCCTGCCCTCCACTTAGGCTGTGGTGCCTTTGTGAATGCATTTACATACACACACACACACACACACACACACACACACACACACACACACACACACACACCAACATGCATGGTTTGAGTGTAAATAATAACATACAACTAATGTGACCAATTGAGTAAAATGAACCAGTTAAATTTCCATCTTATGGCTAATAAATTCTGAAGCAAATTCATGCATTCACAGAAAATTCTAGCTGATAAGTTTAAGTACTTTGTTTTTGTTTTGTTTTTTTAATGGAACTGGCAAAAGGAAGAGCTTCGAAGTGGCCTTTATTAGTTACCATCTAAAGTCATATTACAGAGCACTGTTAGCCTGTGTTTACATTCACAAAGCTGTTTCTGTGTTTTGTCAAGTTGGTGAGAAGTACCATTCTGCTTTAACATTGAAATGTGAAAACATACAATAACAAAGTACACAGTTCACTATAGTAGAACACAGAAAATAAGCTAGTCTTACCTTAATGAAAGAATAGAACCAGAAATAGATACTACTTGAGGACCTTGAGGAGTCCACATCCAGTCATTGTTTCTGTGTAATCAAGTCCCCCACGGTTAGATAATTTTTCACAAGGATAATTAAATACGTGCTCACCTGGCAAATAAGGGGAATTTTGTACAATAGCATCTGAAATACCTCAGGAGGGAGGGTTTGTTTGAAAAACATCAGAAGCTCCTTCGGCTGCCCACACACTAAAAGGGCATTGGTGAGATGTTCAATCCCTATTCCAGGCTCTCCTGAAACAGATTGGTACATGTTAAGCAAGAAAAAAAAAAAAAATGGAAAGGGTTGTTTTTAATAATTATGTGTATGTGTGGGGGTCTATGAGTGTGTGTGTACACATGAGTGCAATGCCTGGAACTGGAGTTTGGGAGTCCTGTTTGTTTTGAGGTAGGGTCTCTATGTAGTCCTGGCTTGCTATGTAGACCAGGATAACCTCAGACTCACAGAGATCCTCCTGCCTCTGCCTCCTGAGTACTGGTATTAAAGGTATGTGCCACCACACCTGACCTTCTAGAACTGGAGTTACAGATAGTTATGATGTACCTGATGTGAATGTTGGGAATAGAACCAGAGCCTCTTATGAACTAACTAGTACTCTGTAAGGGAAGAACAGTAGGAGCTCTAACTGCTGAGCCATCTCTCCAGAGCTCAGGCCAAGATTTTAATACTCTTTAAAATGGATATTCTACAAATTATCAAGAAGGCAGCAAACATTAAAAGGTAAATGCATATCAACCGGGTGGTGACACGCTGCTTTAGTCCCAGCACTTGGGAGGCAGAGGCAGGTGGATCTTTTGAGTTCCAAGCCAGCCTGGGCTACGGAGCAAGTTCTAGTACAGCCTGGGCTACACGGAGAAACCCTGTCTCGAAAATCCTAAAAATAGCCGGGCAGTGGTGGCGCACACCTTTAATGCTAGCACTCGGGAGGCAGAGGCGGGTGGATCTCTGTGAGTGTTTGAGAACAGCCTGGTCTACGAAGCAAGTTCCCAGACAGCCAGGACTGTTATACAGACAAACCCTGTCTCAAAAAATCAAAAGGAAAAAAAAATCCTAAAAGAACGTGATGACTGATGAGTCCAGAGCACGAGTGTGAGGGGGAATACTGGGCTTTATGTGGGGCTGCCGCAGGGTGAGTAATTCTGTGAGGTTACATAGCTTACTCGTCTTTAGGCATGCACACTCGCATGGCAATGTTCTGTACTGACGCGTGGAGGGTGGCCATGCAAGGTTTTTCAGTCTTGTAATACGGGGTAGATCATCCACGTTTGGTAAAGTGTGAGAGCTGAACCATCTGGCGTGGTATTAGTGTTTTGTCTGCGTGTGTGTCTGTGCACTGTGTGCATGCAGGGTGTCAACAGAAGCCAAAAGAGGACATGCGTTCCCCTGGGACTGGATGGAGTTAGACAATTGGGAGCCACCATGTGGATGCTGGGGATGGGACCTGGGTTCTCTGGAGGAGCAGCTGGTGCTCCTAACCACTGAGCCACCTCTCCAGCCCCATTTTGGTTGTTTTGAGACAAGGTCTCACCATGTAGCCTTGGCTGGCCTAGAACTATGTCATTCTGGCATCAAGCTACTGCCTCTGTGGTTAAAGCTTTAAAAAATAAACTGCATTATCAAAGCACCAAACAAGACTTAATATAACACGAATTACACATTCTGATGAAAAAAGATCACCACTTTTTAGAAGGAAAAAACCCCAAGTTTGCATTTTTGTTCCAATCATTCCCAAATTTGTACCTTACTCACCTGTAAGTTTAAACTATTATGTGATAGCTCTTTGGGAATAAAATGTGATATAATATGTATGTAGTTTTGTGTTAGCATCAGAGATGTTCATTAGTTCTCAGACATCATTGGATGGTTTAATTGAAGAGTGTACTTAGAATAGCCTACTGCATGCCTAGGCCATATAGTGTACACTCATACGTGCAGTTCATTATTAACAGAAACAGCCTGACATTTTCCCCTGTTGACTTAGAATTCAAATTTTAATTCCTCACATTTTCAATAGAAATTAAAGCTGAAAAGTTTTGTCCATTTCAGTTTCTCCGTGTCCAGGAAGCATCCAGGTGGTTCTTTGTGAATGTCTGAATCCCATGCAGTATCAGGATTTGAACTCAAGTTCTACCACTGAGGTACATTGCAAACACATCCACAGCTAGCAATTACTCCATATTTTATGAGCCCCCTTGGTATGGGATATTAGTTGAAGATGTTGTGCACTCATTATGCTGTGGAATATTTAATGATGTAAAGATGTTTTGCATTTGTTCAACTGTGAAGCTGTGTTACTTTGTCTGCCTAAAACACCTGATTTGTCTAATAAAGAGCTGACCAGCCAAATAGCAAGGCAGGAGAGAGAACTAGATGGGGCTGATGGGCAGAAAGAATAAATAGGAGGAGAAATCCAGGGGAAAGAGGAGTGAGAAGAGAGGAGAATGCCAGGGGCCAGACACACAGCCAGCCATGGAGTAAGAAGGAAAGGAAGTAATAGAGAATAAAAAAAGGTAAAAAGCCCAGAGACAAAATGTAGTTAAAAAGAACAGGATCATTTAAGTTAGAAAAACTGGCTAGAAACAAGCTAAGCTAAGGCTGGGCATTCATAAGTAAGAATAAGTCTCTGTGTATTTATTTGGGAGCTGAGTGGTGAGCCCCCAGAGTAAAAGAGCCAGCTACACCCCCTGGTTTATTCAATTTGAGGAATCCTGTTTAGGAAAAGTACATAAAATTATGAATAAGAAAATTGAACTGGGACTTAAAAATTGAGATATCTAGCATAACTTCTACTAGCATGTGTAGAGTTACTCTTATATCACCATGTCAGTTCTAATTTGAAGTTGAATTTTAGTTCATTTAAAAAATGACTATCTGGGGGCTGGAAAGATGGTTCACTAACTGCTCTTCCAGAGGATTCAGGTTCAGTTGCCAGCAACCACATGGCAGCTTACAACCGTCTGTAACTCCAGTTCCAGGGGATCTGACATCCTCACACAGGTACACATGCAGGCAAAACATCAAGGCACATAAAGTTTTAAAAAATTAAAAATGACTACCTGAAAGCTGTTGAATAAAATATTAATTTTAAAATTGTGATTAATGTACAATAGTTTTAAGAGCTTTACCCCTTCCCAAAAAATTATTTATCATGTTTTCAAGCTGAGTAACAATCATGGGCACTGTTACAAGCTGTGCAGGATCTTGATTCCTTTTTTTGTTTAGAAAGATTTTTTTTTGTTGTTTCTTTTTAAAGAATTTATTTCATAGATATGAGTGTTTTGCCTGCATGTATGTATGTGTATCACATGCATGCAGGGCCCACAAAGGTCAGAAGAGAATAGTTCCCCTGTTCTGAAGTTGTGGATTGCTAGCCACTGTGTGGGTCCTGGGAACTAAACCCGGGTCCTCTACAAGAGCAGCAAGTGCTCTTGACCACTGAGCCACCTCTCCGGCCCCTTCCTCCTTGTTTTTATAAGTCCTGGATAATGCTACCCACTTACATACAGTCTAATACATAAGATCTTTTGAAGAAAAAAAGAAGAAAGAGGGCCCAGCAGCACATGCCTCTAATCCCAGCAGTAGGGAGGCAGAAGCAGATGGATCTCTGAGTTCCAGGACAGCCTGGCATACAAAGAAACCTTGGGGCAGGGGTTGGACAGAGAGAGAAAGAGAATGCATAGTTTGTCCTACTGTTCACACATACATTAAATTACATGTAATCAAAGGTATTTCTTGAAGTGAAAAGCAGGAACTGTGGGGCTTAAGAGCACTGGCTACTCTTCCAGAGGACCTCAGGTCAATTCCCAGCACTCACTGAGTGGCTCACAACCTTCTTACAGAAGTTACACTACAGTTCCAGGAGATCTGGCTCCCCCTTCTGGCCTTGGAGGACACTTCATGCACGTGGTGCACAGACACACTCCTAAGTAAATTAAAAAGAAAGAAAACAGGTGATGTGATATGCAGGGAGCTTGTAACGCTTGAGGACAATACTTAATAAGATGTCGCTGACCCTCCATCACTATCAGCTACCCCTTCTCTTTTCCCTAGCTGTACTCAGCACCAGAATCAAGACCCCATTACTGCATTACTACAGAGTGGATATCACCTACTAACATTGTAACAATGTTGCGAGGTCTTCACAGGTGCTTCTAGAATTGGGTACAAGTTAAATCACATGTGGTCATGAAGTATAGGTCCTTATTGGCCCCAACTGAAGTGAGTTGGTTACCACATAGCTAATTTGCCTGATATTAAATATTAACCAGTGTTTCCTTTCTATTTCCCCTCTCTATGTCATAGTCCAGGCTAGCCTCAATCTTCCTGCCTCTCATACGAATATGCCACCATGCCTGGCGAATCAAATAGTTTTTGAAGAAAAATGATTTAAAATTTACAAAATCCCTGGGTACATGCCCTTAATCCCAGCACTTGGAAGGCAGAGGCAGGCGTTTCTCTGTGAGTTTGAGGCCAGCCTGGTCTACAAATTGAGTTCCAGGACAGCCAGGGTTATACACAGAAACCCTGTCTTAGAAAAAACAAACAAAGAAAGAAAGAAAAAACTTACAAAAGAATGTTTTTATTCTTACCTCTAACTAAACAAAGTTGTCCCATCTGCACCTCTTGCAAAAAAAATTCTTGGAGTTTTTCCTTCCTTGCTGGATCCCATAACTAAAGGATTTATAAAATATGTAACAATGAGTAATGAATGTAAGGTATACAGATGCTCTCAAAATGTATTACTATTTTTAAAGTACCTCTTAACAAATAAATACACATATTTAAAAAAGAAGCGACTCTTAGGCCAGGCTAGTGGACACATCTGTGTTCTCAGCACTTGGGAGGCAAAGGCAGGTGGACAGAGAGCCTTGTGTTCAGAATGTTCCAGACCAGCCAAGACTACAAAATGAAGTTCTGTCTCAAAGATAAACAGCATGAAAGACACCTCTTAACTCTCATCTCTAAATCCAATGGATGACAAGTGTTTCTCTGATCAATTTCTAACGTGGAGTTATAGTTTCAGAGGACAAGAGAAAAGCATGGCATCGGTTAGTTGAGATGCTCACAGTAACCCTCGTCCCTGTTTTCGTAGCCGCGCCTTGAATAGCAGACCTAGGTATGGACACAGTGATGGTAGCTTTGTCTGCGGATCGATTCCCTGCCTGGGTTAGTGGCGGTGCCTGGTAATGCAGCAGTGTGATTTTCTCGACTAGGGGCCGTTTTTGTCATTTACTTGTGATTCCCAGTCAGTGAGCTAACAAAGCTTCCGTACTCACACACTTTCTCAGGGAGGGTCAAAGTGCATGGTTAGGGTGGGGTGGCATGGTGGTTGGTGACTGGCTAGAACACTTTGGTTTGCTGCAGCCAAGGCCACAGATGGCGTCATCAAGGCTACCGTGCCTAGGGCCGGGCTTTCAGGCAGCTCTGAAAAGGGATCACCTTAGGTCAGTTAAAACGGGAATCATTAGTGATGATAGGTTTTACTGGGTACATGTTTAGTGAGCACTAGCAAGAGCCGAGGTCTAGAAACCACTAGAATGAAGGCCCCTGAGCCCAGCCCCTCCCCACAGTCTATAAAAGGATTGGTAGCACAACCTACGCCCAATCTAATGGCCTTTGGGGCTCAGGGTGGAGAATCGGATGGCTCCTTAGAAAAGAGTACTTGAGATAGGAAGGTTAGTAACCTTTGATGAACACATGAACAACACAAAATTCCAGGGAATCTTTAGATTATACCAGAATGAATATAACCGAAATAATAACGACCAGTTACTGAAGGCCAGCTATGGAATAGGACTTAACCATAAATTAGTAGTCACACTTAGGAAGACAGACAGAAGGCGGTGTGCCAAGATACAGCGGGCCTTTAATTTGCAAGGGAAGTTACTCTGAGAAAATCCAAAGTCAACGTGGAAGAAATGGAAATGAGAATGGGGTATGAGATAAAACAGAAAAATAAGAATTGAATATTGAGTATGGAAGATGAGGTGGTTGTTTATGCAAAATGAATTAAGGGCAGCAGAGATGCCATCGACACCACAAATGGGAGAGGCCGAAACAGACAGAAGGAGTAATTTACCTGTGAATACACAGGCCCAAATGCCAACAGGAACATGCAGGTAAATACTGACGGGGCTGAAGCGCGACACATCTCAGGACAGCTAAGATCACTTTGGGAGGGGAGCAAGCTTTTCCAAGGAGAAAGGGGTGGAGGTCTAGAGCCTGAGGGCATTCTGATTTTCCCCAGAAAGAATCAACTGAGTGTGCTGGTGAAACTAGTGTTTCGGCTCCACCCAGACCTGCAAAGGAAATCCCGGACCAGGGCTCAGAGGTCAGCATCTCCTACAAGCTCTCAGGTGCTGTTAGGCACTCTTCATTCTTAGACTCGCTGGTGCAGTTAGGGTTTCCTTGGCCATGTCTGACTGTGTGAACCATCAAAGGTGCTTCTGGTTTGGTCTGCTGCTATTTGTTCTGCATGTTTTGTTTGTGTTTGTGCATGTGAGTGCAAGTGTGCATGTGTGTACGTGCACATAGAAACCAGAGGATCCACCCAAGCACTGGGATTTCAGGCACCCTCCACCAGATCCAGTTCTATTGTTCTCGGCTTTTGATTGCCAGTGTGGGTGCTGGGGATCAAACACTGTACTGAATGAGCTTTCTCCCAGCCCTATTAAGGCGGAGTTCTGCTATGCAACCCAGGCTGGCCTTGAACTGACAGTCCTCCTGCCTAAGATTCCTAAATGCAATAGGATTACAGATATGTCCCATCACATAATGGCTGGCTTCTGTCTGCACTTTCTCCTTTCTCAAGATAGATCTAATGAGGTGGACCTGTGGAGTATAGGTGGGAAAGGAAGGTCCTGGTGTGAGGAGGAAGGAAACACCATCAGAGGTATGAAGAGAGAATATTTGTTTTGGTTTATTCATCTACACAATGAAAAAGTTAGTTTAAGAATTATGTGAAAAAAAATCTGAAAAGACCTGCTTCTTCATCAACCATACTTGAAGTCCTTTGGGTTTTCATGATTTCAAATGCAGACTTGTCTGTCTTTAGCCCTCCACCTACCCAAACAATGTTCAACAGATATTTGATGGACAAATACAATGTGCCAGACGCTAGTCTAGATACAGTCAGTGGAGAGTAAAACCCAGACAAGGTTGTGAGAAGCCTAGTCTAATAAATAAGAAACAATCTAATACACACACACACACACACACAAAGTGTAAAGGCAACCATCATGGAGACAGAGGAGGGCCCGAGCTGTATCAGCCCCTGCCCAAGTGAAAGTGCTCAGGGAAAGGCATCTCTCTCTCTATACATGTGCCCTGCTCCTTGGACACTCCCTGTGTGCTTCCTTAAAAGTCAACATATTGACTTCTTCCTTTTCTGTTCTTTCTTTCCTTGTCTCAATCCTCTAACTAGTGAGCACGACCTGCCTATTCTCCCCAGGTAAGTCGCCTCTGCTCTAGCCAGCTCAGTCACCCCTGACATCACCAGAGACTGTGATTTTTATTGCTGCTCCCCAATGTGGCTGCAATAACTTTTTTTCTTTTCTAATCCTTCTAGCACACCCATTCCTGATCAATCTGAGAGTTTTTGTTTCTTTTTTTTCCCCTTTTATTCTTTAAAAATGTTCCTGCTCCAAAATCATCAGTGGTTTCCCACTAAATCTGCATCCCTTAACCTGGGCTCACACCAAACCCTCTCAGATTCTGTCCCTACGCAGCTCAACTTTCCCAGACACAGTTCTCGCCAGTGATCCCTTTGCCAAGCTGACTTACTGATCAGGCCCTGGCATAGTCCCTGCATCCCTGTGCCTGTGCAGCACCTTCAACCCTGAAGACTTCCCTGATTCCATACCCCAAGTTCACTGTCATTCTTGACCCAGATCAGTGACAGCCCCAAAGCCTTATGTAGAAAAAAATTTATCTCCCCACCCCCCCCCCAAAAAAAACAGTCACAACAAATATTCCCTATTTTAGCATCTCTTTTCAGAACCTTGTCTCTCTATCATGAGCTGGAGTCTATTTCCTCTCAGCTTGAAGGAGCAGTCCTTGGGCGGGGCCATGAGGAGAAGCATTGCCTAGCATGCTCTCCTATCTGCATGTACTCCAATGCGCTGCGTTCTCCTCTGTGTTCAGTGCATATACAGGATCTATACCTGCCTGCTTACCCCTGGGAACCCAAACCAGTTCCAGCAAAGTCAACACCCAGCATTGTTGGGGAATATTATTTTGAGGTGTGTTACTTTTGATGATGTTGCATTGTTTAACTCTGTGAAGCTGTGTTACTTTGCCTAAAATACCTGATGATCTAATAAAGAGCTGAATGGCCAATAGTGAGGTAGGAGAAAGGATAGGCAGGGCTGGCAGGCAGAGAGAATATACAGAAGGAGAAATCTGGGAGGGGAAAAAAGAAGTAGCCAGAGAAGGAGGAGGATGCAAGGGGCCAGCCACCCAGCCACACAGCCAACAATGGAGTAAGAAAGAAAGCTGTACAGGAATAGAGAAAAGTAAAAGCCCAGAGGCAAAAGACAGATGGCTTAATTTAAGTTAAGGAAAACTGGCAAGAAATAAGCCAAACTAAGGCCAAGCATTTGTAATTAAGAATAAGCCTCTGTGTGTGATTTATTGGGGAACTGGGTGGCAGGCCCACAAAAAGAGACAGAAGATCCCAGAGAGTAAAACATAAGCAACCAAACAGCATCAACTGGGAAACGTGAGGATGTGCTCTCGGATGACTGACTCAACAAATTGCCCTGGAGCCTGCCTTGCGGAAGCCGAGTAGAACAAAGGTGTCATTCCCCCCCCAAACCGGCTCAAACTGCGGACTCAGAAGCCAAGGACTATTTTAGAGACACTAAGCTCAACCAAGCTGAATAGCCGCTCTACTAATCCCACACTGAAAATGTTTTTTCTAGGATCTTGTTACATGGGTTGGCTTTGTCCACTGCCTTGCTTTGGGGTGATTCTTACACCCCTGTTACTGTTATCTCTGCCAGGCCTACCTGCTGGGGATGTCTTTCTGTATGCTGTGAATGTGTTGCTCTGATTGATTGATAAATAAAATGCTGATTGGCCAGTAGCCAGGCAGGAAGTATAGTATAGGCGGGACAAAGAGAGAGGAAAATTCTGGAAAGTAAAAGGCTGAGTCAGGAGACGCTGCCAGCTGCCACCGACCGCCATGAAAAGCAAAATGTAAAGTACCGGTAGTCACAAGCCACATGGCAACTTATAGATTAATAGAAATGGGTTGATTTAAGATATAAGAACTAGATAGCAAGAAGCCTGCCATGGCCATCCAGTTTATAAGTAATATAAGTCTCTGTGTGTTTGCTTGGGTCAGTAGGAGCCAGGTGGACACAGGAAAACTTCAGCCTTAGTGTCTCACACATAACTGGACCTTAAGTAGGCACAGGTGACCACCTGAAAGATGGAGTGAGACTCTTGCACTTTTGAGCTCATGGGAGTTAACTAAAGCTGAGCCAATAACCAAGATGACCGGCTTCTCTTTAAAAATTGTTAATTGGGGGCTGGGGAGATGGCTCAGTGGTTATGAGCACTCTCTGCTGTTCCAAAGGTCCTGAGTTCAATTCCGAGCACCCAGACGGCAACTCACAACTGCCTGATGCCCTCTTCTGGTGTGCAGATGTATATGCTGACAAAGTACCCATATGAGTGAATGAATGAATCAATGAATGAATGAATGAATGAATGAATAAAAAAACTGTTAATGGGGGGGGTGCGGCTGAAGAGATAGCTCCATGGTTAAGAGCACTGGCTGCTCTTCTGTAGGACCAAGGTTCAATCCCTGGTATCGACATGACAGCTGACATCCTTGTGTAACTCCAGTCCCAGGGAGTCAGATGCTCTCTTCTGACCCCCACAGGCAGCAGGTGTGCAGCTGTGACCAAAACAGGACAGTGAAATGGCTCGGCAGTAAAAGTGCTTTCCGGGTGGTGGCGCACGCTTTAATCCCAGCACTTGGAGGCAGAGGCAGGCGGATCTCTGTGAGTTCAAGGCCAGCCTGGTCTCCAAAGCAAGTTCCAAGAAAGGTTCCAAAACTACACAGAGAAACCCTGTCTCCAAAGAACAAAAACAAAACAAAGAAACAAACAAAAACATAAAATCTCAACTAGTCAATCATATTTCTTGTTGGCTGGCTTGGGGACCTATGTACTCTGTGAGGTTATACGGGACGTGCAAGTTTCTCTTCTTTCTTCCAAGTAAAAAAGTGCCTGTTCCTACATTTGCTTTACAGACACCTTTCTTTTTTTGATAGTATCTTTTTTGGCCCAGACTAACCTCGAACTCCTTCTTCCTGTCTCAGCCTCCCAAGTACTGATCCTTCACACATGTGCATTGAGCCCTGTTCATACTAAAAAACAAAACAAAAACAAAACAAAAACCCCACATTATTTTCTATGTGTATGGGTGTTTAACCAGCGTGTATATCTGTGAGCACATGCCTGGTGCCTCTTATAGGCCAAAAGGGGGTGTTTGATCCCCTGGACTGGTTTACAGATGGTTTGTGAGCCATCGTGTAGGTGCTGGGTATCAAACCTAGGCCCTCTGGAAAGGCAGCCTGGACTCCCAACCACTGAGCCATCTTTCCACCGCTCCTACTGTGTCCTTATCAAACCGACTTTTCCCTTCTTCGCTTCCCCTTTGTAAAGAAGGTTGAAGCTTGGTGAAGCAGGTGTCCGGCACTGGCAGGACTCCCCTTGGGCTTCTAGAAGGCTCCTTGGCACTTCACCTGCCTGGCCCACGCCTGGGCCTTGGGATCTCCAGCTCTTCTCCCTGCAAACACAGGCACGGGCGGGTTGGGAGCGCCGGATGGCGTGGGCCCGGGTCCCCTCCCCGGGGCGCCACCCTGGGAACCGGCCCGGGCTCGGCCGCCCTCCCTCCCGCCGGCCGCGCTGGCACTCACGGTCCCGCAGGCAGCGCCGGAACTCGGGGTCTCTGCGCCGCCTCCGGTCCAGGTAGACGCAGTAGCCGAGCAGGGCGACAGCGCCACCCGCCGCCAGGGCCGCCAGGAGGCCGACGCCGATGCGGACGCTGCGCATCGGGCTGCCCGGCGAGCGTTGGGCGCGGGTCGGCCACGCGTGAGCAAACCCGGGGTCCCGAACCCAGACCCGCAGGACTCGGAATTCCGAGCCTTCTCCAGACAAGACCCATCCCCGCGGCCGGGGCCTGCCGGCCTTCTTAAGGCTGCTTGGATTTCCCTTGTGATCATTTGGTCCCAGATCAGCACGGGTTATCTCAGCCCATCCCTAGCCGGTGCTGGCCAGCCTGCTCTCCTGGGTGCCCGGAGCACCCGCCATCCAAGTTCTCCACCCACCGTAACTCAGGAGAACGGAAGGATTCTGAAGTAATTAGTCTAGGCGACAACACGCAACAAACAAAATTGTTATTTTGTTGGTGCTTTTCTTTTTATGTTTGCTTTATTCAGAAAACACAACAACAACAACAACAAAAAATTGCCAGATTTTGTCCCAAATACCATAACCCAGATAACGACAATAAAACTAAAATTTGGTTTTTTTTACTTATATGTGTGGGTGTTTTGCCTGAATGCATGTGTGTCACGCGCATGCCTAGTGCCTGCAGAGGTCAGAAGAGGGCGTCTGATCCCCTGGAATTGGAGTTACTGACGGTTGTGAGCTACCACGTGGGTGCTGGCAAACCTGGTCCTCTCCAAGAGCAACAAATGCTCTAACCACTGAGCCATCTCTTCCAGGCCCATTTTAATTTTTCAACAATGTTCCATGTAGCTCATGGTGGCCTGGTACTCTTCCTGCCTCAAGTTCCAAGAGTACTTAAATAATTTTTGTTGTGGGTTAGTCAACTGTTACCACTAATTTGCTACTTAACTGGCGTTATTATTGTCATAGCAAGGCAATCCCAACTGCTCTAATTCCAGTGAGGTTAAGAAATAGCCGTGGCCCTCAGTCTTAGCCTTAGTGGAAGTTACATACGGCTTTCATGAGCAGTGTATGTTATTCCTATGATAACTTGAAGCTTCTAGTTGGGAAGTTTATTATGAAAACCTGGCTGTAAACACAGGGCAATATTGTGATCTGGTGTAATCTGGGACTGTCGTGTCAGGAAAATTTCCAGAGACACGACACACACATACTCACTCCAGACAGGGATCCCACGCACGGCCAAAGTATGGATACCACCCAAGTCCAACTAAGCGACCAATGAGTTTGATTTATTTACAGGAATATGGGCCAAGGGGTTACTTAGCGGAGCAGAAATGACTGGAAGACAGATGAATTACCAAGGCGCACCCCCACACACACCCCACCCCCAGCGTGGGTCGCAGTTCACAGGAGCGGGGAACCTGGACCACACCGCCGCCTGCATCAGCTCACTAGGTTGGAGCATCCTTTCCAGGCGACATTTCTAAACCTCTTCCGGGCAGCTTGGTTGGTTTCTGTTTCTTTGGGAGAGCTGGTCCGGTCTCGAGTCCTCTTTGCGGCTTCCTTCCCTCTGAGGGGGTCTCAGCTTTTATTGCTTACCGTGGCAGGGAGAGGCCTAATGAACGTGGTCGCACATGCTGCGGGTTCCAAACTGAGGTTCTCAGGTTTGCACAGTAAAGCACTTTACCTACCGGACGGTCTCCCCGGCACCCTGGGACTGACTTTTGAGTGAGATCCCGAGTGCTGCAGTTAGCTCCCAAAGGTGCATGTGTTAGGCTGGCTGTAACTTCTACCGCCACAGCCTACCTGCAGTATATCGTGGTCTTTGACTTTCACTGACCTACAGGGTGAGTCTCTAGTCTAAGAGAGAGGGGTGGGGCAGACACGTGTTCCAGTGGAACGTGAACAGTGACGAAAGGAGGCGGCGGTGGTGGCGCACGCCTTTAATCCCAGCATTCGGGAGGCAGAGGCAGGCGCATCTCTGGGCGTTCAAAGCCAACGGAACAAGTTCCAGGACTGCCAGGGCTACACAGAAGAAACCCTGTCTTGTAAAATAAACAAACAAACAAGGAGCGACAACTCCCACAGAAATGAGAAATAAACAGCGTCATTTAAAATTACCAGAGCTCATGAAGAAAATGGCTGGGAAAAACTCAGGCAAGTCTCTACGGCAAACACAGATGTTCTCACCTTGGATACGGACACCAATCTGCTCCGATGTCTTCAAACTAAGACTGTATTCATAGCAGTTCCCAAAGCATGGCTCTACCCTGAGTAATAGCTGCCCTGTTAGAGAGCCCTGAAGACGTGGCCGAGAGACAGTAGATGACACACGTTTATAAAGCACACAACCAGGTCAGTTTTGGCATCCATATACAGCCTGAAGCCACCACTGAAACCAGGACATGGCCAGACCCAGGCCTTGCCGTGTGCCGCCCCCTTCAGTCCTGACATTGGTAATCTGTGTCTTCCTCTAGCAGTGCGTCACGACCCCTTGGGGAGCCGAATGACCCTTTCACAGGGGTCACCTAAGACCATCAGAAAACACAGATATTTACATTACGATTTATAACAGCAGCAGAGGTACAGCTATGAAGTAGCAACACAAATAATTTATGGTTGGGGGTCACCGCAGCATGAGGAGCTGTGTTAAAGGGTCGAAGCCTTAGGAAGGTTGAGAACTCTCTGCTCTAGTTCTCAAGCATCTAACAAGTGTATCCATTCCATCTACTTCCTCAGATATCCAGGGAACGCTCTGGAGTCCAGCACTGCCCCGTTCCACCCACTCGGTTGCACTACAACTCTGCTGTAGGACATGACATACAAAAAGCACTCTATTACTATGTTGGACCAGGTGCTTCCAGGGAACAAAAAGTGATTTCTGCAAATAAAAGTCCTTTTATTAGTACCAGTCTGTTGTAGACATCAGCAGTTTCCATGTCTTTCAAACCAATACTTCAGTAAGATTAGCTAGCTATCACCTAACCAAATAACAAATACCCCGCAGTGGTGGCCATCTTAATAAGCTAAAATGTTCATGACAAACAGTGCTACAACTTGTCCATGTCCCTTTTGATAGATAGTGATAATTACTACAGAATAAATTCCTACAAGTGGTCTATCTTGATAAAAGTATGTGTGTACTTTAAGTATCAGCAAGGTATTACCAAAATACCCTCCCCAAATACACTTCTATACTTATGCTCCCATCATCACTGAAAAGATTTCAGAAAATGTGAATTCTGCATACCCTTTGACCTACAAGTTCCAGTTTCTTAAATTTGTGCTACAAGATCTTCTGTAATTGGTGGTTAAGATGGCTAGAAGTTGGAAAAAAACGACTCAAAAATAGATTAAGAGATATGCAGTACAGTGGGGTAAACAATAATGTGGAGTAATTACTCATTAATACAAAACGGTGTTCACGGTAGACATTCCAGTGAAAACAGCTAGCTTTGGGACCAGCGACCAGAGGGATGAGGTGAAATCCTCCAGCAGGGTGACATTGTCCACACCGCTGAGTCCCTTCTGGTGGCTGCTGGCTCCTGAGCAGTCGGCAGGTGTCTCTCTTCATCCTTCAGCACCTTCGAAGTTCTACGAATACCAACCCAACTGGCTGGATGTTGGTCTAAGCGTGGGGACCACTGTCTCCATCTTACTGTGGTCCTATTCATCCAACAACAATGACACTGTACAGTATGATAGAAGAAATGAACTGGAATCAACTTTGGAAACAAGAATGCAGTATTGCTGTGTATAAAGACCAGAGCAGTTCCTCTGCATTCTGCATTCACTGACCTGTCAAACTGTGAATGTGAAAGTTGAATGTGAATATGTTCTATCAAGTCAGCACTTCTGTAATTTTCATTAATGAAATAAAAACGATGTAAAAATATCTATTGATGTTTAAGACAATTTTCATATTGACTTGTGTATGAATGTGTGCATGGGTGCACACGCATGTGCCAAGGTGTTTGTGTGACGGTCAGAGCTGTTGGGTCTCTCCTTCACCATGTGAATTCCAGGCATCCACCTCAAGTTGTCAGGCTTGGCAGCAAGCGTGTTTGCCTGCCGAGCCATTTCAATGGGCCTTACTGATGTTTCTCAAGTTAGTGTTTTTAATTTCAACTTTGGTATTCTTTTTTATTCACAGAGCAAAAGACATACAAGTAAATACACCAAAATGTGAAAAGTGGTTATTTCTGGGCCAGCGAGACAAACTAGCCCAGTGAGCCAAGGTACCCTTCAAAATGAAAACGTTAATAGATTGTCTAAACTTTACACTCCCTCCACCCCGTCAACCAAGTTTTGGTGTCATCATATTTTAGCATGTGACAGCTTAAAAGGAAAAATAAAGAATAGGAAGTAACAAGAGATTAAAAACTAAAAATTGGTTGTGCCTGGTGACTTGTGTTGGTAATCCCAGTACTTGGGAAGATGAGGCAGAAGGATTTTTTTTTTTTTTCTTTGAGACAGGGTTTCTCTGGGTAGCTTTGGAGCCTGTCTTGGAACTCGCTCTATAGAGCAGGCTGGCCTTGAACTCGCAGAGATCCGCCTGCCTCTGCCTCCCGAGTGCTGGGATTAAAGGCGTGCGCCGCCGCCGCCGCCGCCGCCGCCGCCGCCGCCGCCGCCGCCGCCGCCGCCGCCGCCGCCACTACCACCACCACCACCACCACCACCTGGTGGTCAAGGATTTTGAGTTTAAAACTCTCATACCTACATATTGAAGAACTGTCTCAAAAAAGAAAGATGGTTCAATGGTAAGAACCCTTGCTGTGGAAGTGTAAGGACCTGGGTTTGGATCCTAGCACCCACAAAAAACTGCACATGGTAGTGTGTCCATCTGTAGCACCATGTCGGGGCTGAAGACAGAAATGACTGCTGGGGCTGGTTGGCCTCCAGCTTCGATTCAGGCTCAGTGAGAGACCAGGTGTCAAAGGAACAAGGCAGAGAGAGCAGGACCCAGGATGATCTTCTCTGACCTGTGTACACATATGCACACACATACCTGCACATACATATGCATATACCACACACTCCTCTGGCCTCTGTACATATATGCACACACCCTCTGGCCTCTGTACACATATGCATGCACACACATACCTGCAAATACATATGCATGTACCACACATACACACAGAAGAAAACAAAGCCAACAAGCTCAAAACAACAAACCAAACTAGCACCTAAGGATAGCACAGGCAATTAAGTCTTCCTGCTTCTCAAGAACTGAGCCTGCTGATGTTCTGATGCCTAGCAAACCATGGTTTTTGCTAAGAACGCAAGCCATAGAGCAGGGGATAGTGGAACTTGCTTTTAATCCCAGTGCTCAGGAAACAGAGGCAGAGGCAGGAGCATCTCTGTCAGTTCAGGACCAGCCCTGGTCTCCACAATGAGTTCCAGGACAATAGGGCTATGTAGAGAGACCCTGCCTCAAAAAACTAAAAAAGAAGGCTAGCCATCCGGAAAGTCGGAAGAAATGGCTTCAAGCCTCAGTTCTGTTATTTATTACTATCTTGACAACTTGGAACCTGTTTTCTCGTATTTCAAAACCAAAGAGCAATGCTTTCATAGAACTGAGATTCTGTGGAGTGTCTTTCCACCAGGGAATTGTGCATTAGGCAAGCACTCTAGCCCTGAGCGCATAAATGTGGCCTTTGATTCACTGGCTGCATTCACTCCCACTGTTTATCTTACCGTCAACCACTTCATTAGGTTATAGTGATATTTTATTTGTGCTGAAATGTGATTTTATTTGTATGTTAATAAATAAAGTTGCCTGGGGGTCAGAGGAAATAGCAAGCCATTTAGCAGAAGTCTGGCAGTGGTAGCATATACCCTTAATCCTGATCACATGACAGGCAGATCTCTGTGTGTTCAAGGACAGAGCCAGCATGGAGACACATGCCTTTAATCTCGATACCAACCATAGAGACCTGGAGGTCTGTATAGACAGGCAGTGACGAGGAGGTCATATGGTTGAGTTTAGATCCAATGAGAAGGCAGAACAGAAAGTCTATAAGAAGACAGACACACAGGAAGTAGGTCTCTTTCTGAGGGGAAGGGTGACAGCGACAGCGAGGGGTAAGAAGGCGGTCTTGGTCTTAGCTCTTGGCTGCTGCTCGATCTCTGGGCTTTTAACTCTGCATTTGGCTCTGTGTTTCTTACTTAATAAGACCATTCAGAATTACATCTACATTGCGTAGTTAAATTGTTAAATATACGTGAACAGTTACCTTTCGTCCGTTCCCTGTTATAATTGAATGCGACTGGGTCATTTTAAAAGGTGTCTTCAGCAGAACTTCTGCAGCACAGCAGTCTCCATGGTTAAGGCCATTCACACCTTGTGTGAGAAGGGAACTGGTGCTGCCCAGGTCATACAAGGCACATACAAGAAGAAGCCAGGTCAGTGTAGCAATGGAGGTGTAGTAGAGAGGGATAGACAGGAACAGGGGAGTGGATGAGGGAGCAGGAGTGGGCGTGTGCACATACACGGATGCAGGCTTTAAACCAGCTTTTATAACTCACGTGAGGGATAACACCTTAACCCATGAATGGATGGGCTTGTCCATTACTCAGAGCCAGTCACCTGGCAAGACTCCATTGGGTCAACGTCCTGAGCCCTGGGATTACAGGCTTGGGCCAGCACAGGCAGCCTGGGTGCCACCTGTTGCTACCTCGTAGGAGAATTGACTTCAACATCAAATTTGGTTGTGGACATTCAAACTGTAGCAATAATGACAGAGAAGAACAGCATCAGCATTCAGCTTATCCACTTTTACTGCCATACTGCTTTAGTCTTTGGTGTGTGTGTGTGCGCGGAGGGGCAGAAGACCTGCTTCTCTGTGCCTTTCCTTCTGCTCCACGCCCTTGAATTTGGTATTTGTTTTTTCCTCATGTATGTATATACACACACATGTGAGTATATATATTTATGTATAATATATGCATACATGTTATAATGCACACACATAATATGTATTGTATATAATATATACATGTATATTATATACATATATATATTATATTTGGAGACGAGTTTCACGTAGACCAGGCTGGCCTCAAACTATGTAGCAAAGGATGTCCTCCTGTCTACACCCAAGTGCAGGGATGACAGGTATGTATCATGTGGTTAGTCTCCCGCTCCTGTTCTTATGATTATACACACAAAAATCGATGTAGTCTGAATATCCAAGTCTTATAAAAACTGTGTACTTTAGATACAGTTTGACAACTTGTTTTTCCCGACTTGCTTGTGAGGTTTAAAACCCATATTGCCATATCAAGCTTGTTCATTTGTCTTAACTGTTCTGTAGTATCGCCTTGAACTAACATGCCATGTCTTATTTATCCACTCTTTACTCATGGGCATTTTTTTTTAAGTGTTTTTTTGAGACAGACTTTCTCTGTGTAGCTTTGCGCCTTTCCTGGAACTTGCTTTGTAGACCAGGCTGGCCTCGAACTCACAGAGATCCGCCTGCCTCTGCCTCCCCAGTGCTGGGATTAAAGGCATGAGCCACCACTGCCCGACTTACTCATGGGCACTTGAGAGTCCCGTTGGGGACAGAGTTCAGCTTAGTGGCAGCGGGTATGTCCAGCATGCACAAGGCCCACAGGTCCAGTTCCTAGCACTGACAATAAAGGCTTCCCATCGGTGTGAAAGCATCAGTATTTGCAAGTCTGTGAACCCTGAGCACACGGTCAGTTTTCCTCAGGATACATGGGATTTTCTTCTCTTTACTGTATTCAAGCCACACCGGTGGGTTCATTTATACTTGCATTAGCAGTGTAAGAGTTTCCAACATGTGAAGGTGCTCGTCATGTTAGTGACATATGACATCACTGCACTAAGGAAGTATGCACCAGAAGCACAGCAAACCACCGCCATTAATGGCAAACCACAACTACAATCCGAATATAACAATAACAAAAACCCCAAATACCACACTGTAACAATTCATAGTGAGAGGAAGGTGCCATGTAACAGGAACCCCCTGTGTAATGGCTGGTGGGAATGCAAGAATGTCAGATGACCTGAGAATCCCAATTCTGGGTATTCACCCCCAAAACTGAAAATGTGTCTACACAAAAAGATGTGTACATAACGACAGTGGCCTAATTCATTTACAAAAACTTGTCTTTGAGAAACGTTTGTTTTATTGCAGAGTAACTCTGGCAAGGGATGAAGGAGGACAACTCTGGAGGGCAGTTAACAGGTTAGTGAGAGGGTACCCCTCCACACAGCCAGAAGAACTGAGTACACACACAGCCATCTCTCACAATGTAACAAGACAGGGCCCACTTGGGAATAGTGTACTTCAAAAAATCAGATGTGGCTTCCATACTGATGCATCCTTGGAAACCAAGAGAAACTTTAGTAATTTGCTTTTGTCCACGAGAGACCAAAAAGGGTCTCCTGGAGGACAGTGACGTAGAGAAGGGAACAAGACAGGTTACAGGGCACCTAATTAACTTTGAGTTTCAATGAGTAGCATGTGTTTTGCAGGGGGGTCTATTTACATTACGTAATTATTTGTCTGAAATTCAAATTTAACAGTTATCTCCTGTTTTTACGTCTACTCTGGCAACTTAAAAAGTTAATTACATTTATTCATTTTCAATTTATTATGTATGGAGGTCAGAAGTCAGCGAGTAGGTACTCTCTCTCCACCACGTGGGCTCCAGGCATTGAACTCGGGTCATCAGGCTTGGTGGCAAGCACCCATACCTGCGGAGGCGTCTCAGCAGCCTCTCCTCTGTCGACTCAGCAGACAGCACTCTGAACTCAGATTATCTTGTTGGATGTAATTTAAGAAGAAAGCCAATTACTTATACATACATTCATTTATTATATACATAAAGTTCCTTAAGCTTCACAACAGAGCTTTTCAAAATGAATTTTGCATGATACAGAGTACAAAATGAACATAGCTTCATAATTATGCTAACTACAAATATCAAAATTATCCTGTCCTTAATGTTGTTTTAAAAGATGCATAACAGGTCTCTATGAATGAAGAGTATCTTGTGCTTGTCAACATGGAAAATATTGTTAGAATTTGGGGAGGGAGCAA
The DNA here is from genome assembly GCF_049852395.1 of Peromyscus maniculatus bairdii. NCBI lineage: Eukaryota > Metazoa > Chordata > Mammalia > Rodentia > Cricetidae > Peromyscus > Peromyscus maniculatus. The sequence continues at coordinate 43,124,304 of NC_134865.1, read as the reverse complement.
GCTGAAGAACTGAGTATAGGGTACATACCTGGAGTCCCCAAGCTCAGAGAATTATTTTGAATTCAAGGCCAGACTGGAACTACCCATAAGGCCCAGTTTCAGGAAGAGTTAATTAAGTACTAGAACAAACTGTACTGTGCTAAAGCACTGAACACATATTTGTTGGAAATTTGATATCAGCTCCAAACTCCATCCCGAGCTGTTCAATCCCATGATAAGTGCTATCAGATGCCATCTTCTTGTGATGAAGTAAAACCATGTCTGCAGCCACATGGAAATGATGGAGGAGGGAAGTACAGCCTGGGAGGATGGGAAAGGAATTCACCGGCGTAGGAATATTTTTCGTGGCAATTAGGTCATTAAGCAAGTCTACTTTAGTTAATTCCATGGAGTTGCTATTTCAACATTATCATGTTATAAAAAGAGCCCTAAGATCTTAAAAGTCTGGTTTTCTATATACAGATCAACAGTTTTTTAAAAGCAACTGAGTAATTTTTTCCTTTGATTTGATTTAGCTAGTAACTTTGACTACTCTGTGTTAAGACACTGGGCTAGAACTGTGAGGCACACCTGTGACCAAGCAACACTGAGGGAGGAGACTGCCCAGGAGGGAAACGCACGCACGCACGCACGCACGCACGCACGCACGCACGCACGCACGCACGCACGCACGCACGCACGCACGCACGCACGCACGCACGAGGTGAGCTGTGAGGTGAAACAGATTGGAAAGCTATCGGGTATAAAAGAGGGTGATGGTCTGTGGGTTCAGAAGCAACCAAAGCTTCCTGGCAAAGTGGCCGAGACAGCCCTGGACACTCACGGGTGACCGTGGAAAGGGAAAGCGGCGAGAAGCCACGCAAGCGGTGCAAGGCTGAACAACGCCTGAGCGCCTGACCCACGTCCTGTCTCCGGCCCGGTGTGGCCGCGGCACGGTTCTACAGCCGCCTTCTCCCTTTCCTGCTTAGAACACTGCACTTCCTACAGCACTTTCCCATCTCCTGGACCTCGTCACCTTCCTCAATGGGCCTGATGTTTTCTCTTCAAAGCCCTCCCAGACCATTCCAGCCTTAAAACAGTTAGTGACCATGTTAGGATGTCTTGGCAACCGTAACTTCGTATGCCTACCATACCTGCAGCCCTAGTGCATGCATGGCTGAGGCTTCTTGTGCAATATTGTTTTATCTGGGCAAAGATGTGTGATAAGTGTTTATGCTGTGGAATGTCAACCACTTTAACTGGGTAAAGATGGGTTACATTTGTTTCTGCTGCATTGGTTTAACTATGTAAAGATGTGTTGCATTGGTTTCACCTTGCCTGCCTAAGGCAACTGATTGGTCTACTAGAAAGCTAAACAGCCAATAGCTAGGCAGGAAAAAGACAGGCGGAGCTGGAAGGGAGAGAGAAGAGATGCCCCAGACCAGCCAGGCAGCCACCAGCCAGCAGACACGAGAAGCAGCAGAAGTAAGATATACAGAAGGAAAAGTAAAACGCCCCAAGGCAAAAGGAAGATACAGAGAAACAGGTTAATTAAGTTAAAAGAGCTAGCCAGAAATGAGCCTAAACTAGGCCAAGCATTCAAAATTAATAATTCGAGTCATGATTGGGAGCTGGTTAGTAGCCCAAAAGAAAAAGCCTGGTACAGAGGCTCAAGGTCATCCTGGGCTATACAATGAGTTCTAGAAATTAAATGAGTTTAGCCAGGTATAATAGTACATGCCTGTTATCCTAGCATTTGATAGGTAAAAGCAGGAGCATCAGAAATTCAAAGCCAGCCTCAACTACAGTCAGTTCAAAATCAGCCTGGCCTGCATGTGACCCTGCCTCAAAAAGCCAAAGGAAAAATAATGTATTTTAATTCAAAAGGGTAACTGTTTGATGTCTACCCTACTTGATCTCACTTATTCCATGAAGATAGGAGCCTTTGTGTCTTGCTCACTCATGTGGCTGAGTCTTGGCATCAGGATATAATATCTGATACACAGCTGGGTGGTGGTGGCGCACACCTTTAATCCCAGCACTTGGGAGGCAGACCAGGCAGATCTCTGTGAGGTCGAGGCCAGCCTGGTCTACAGAGCGAGACCCAGGACAGGCACCAAAACTACACAGAGAAATCCTGTCTCGAAGAAAACAAAAACAAACAAACAAAAAAAACAAAACTGATACACAGAAGTTACTCAATAAATTGCTAATGATTCAGTTCTTCTGCTAATGGTTTTTGCATGATGTTAAGTATAGCACTGAATGTTTGATATGTATGTTAAATTATAGGACCCATAAGGAAAGTACATAAGCAAATCAATTCATAGGGATTCCTATGATCTAAGCCAATTTTATAGATGTCATAATAGTCTTTTAAAATGTGCTTTCTGGGCTGGAGAGATGGCTCAATGGTTAAAAGCACTGACTGCTCTTCCAAAGATCTTGAGTTCAATTCCCAGCAACCACGTGGTAGCTCACAACCACTCATAATGAGATCTGGTGCCCTCTTCTGGCCTGCAAGTACACATGCAGACAGAAAAACTGTATACATAATGAATAAATAATCTTAAAAAAAATAAATAAAATGTGCTTTCTTTCTTAGTAAAAGAATTGAAATTTAATAATAATAAACAGTAAAAATACACAGAAGAATACTAGCACAGAAAGCTGTATTTTGAATATCTTGATTTATAGATAGTACATCCTTTTTTATATATCTTTATACTTTTACTTTCTTAGTTACATGCAATATGCAATAGTCTATTCAAAGTTTAGGCAAACTCAAAATAAGCCCAACATTTGACCTGTAATGCCTAATCAATACTCAATTTCACATTTTTTTCTAGCCCCCTAATAAGATGGTTTAGATAGTATCTACATATGTATTTAGTGAATATGTAATTTTGCCTTCTGGAGCTACATCCCAGTACTTTGGTACCAAATTTCTATCAGCTAGAGGGACAATATTCAAAGTAGTAACTTATCTCAGATTCACCAATTGCTACTCAAGGAAATCACTAACATATCTCAAGTTGCTTCCTAGTTCCAATTAGTTCTGAATAACACTTTTTCATTTTTATAATTAAGTACTACAAATATTTTAAAAATTGAAGAATGTACTGAAATGCTTCTTTTCACAGAATATAATATTCCAACTATAAGTCACTGGCATTTAGGAAAAAAATCACTTAAAAGAAAACTAAGAATGTAAAGCCTATGTTTAAGACACGCCCACTGGGCTCTGTTTTTATTTTACATTGAAATACTTCTGCTTTGCAAAGAAAAGACAGGAAAGTTCATATTACAAGAGTACTTTTTTGTTTTAATTCTCTGAGAAAATGGAAGAAATCTGAGTAACAGTTCACAACGTGGCGAAATGAAGCTGAGGAACAGTGATTGCAGTAATGCTCTGCCATTGCAGGTGGGTAGTGCCTGTCTGCCATCACAGTGTGGAGAGCCCAGGCTATCACCTTACAGCATACGAAACACAGGAAAGGAGGCTTCAAAACAACCCCTTTTAATGTACAAACATGAATTTAAAAACTGTTTTTAAAAAATCACCTTTTTTACATAATGTATATGCAAAACTGCTTTAAATACATGATTTTGGAAGAAGTATTTACAAATGTATCAGCCTGTGAAACAATTCACAGGCAAGGCATACACAGTGGCGTCATGTGATTGTTGCATCTCGACTTTGGGAGATATAAATTTATTCGGCAGTAGAGCAAACACAAAACTGTGACAAAGCATCTTAAGGGCAACCAAAAATTTGATCCTCCAAACAGTTTCAATACTAGGACTGCCAAAGTCTCTACACAAGGACATCTGAGTGATCCAGATGCCCGCTTACAGCCGTTCTGTTGGAAGGGCTCACACAGACCGCCTTCAGCACGTGAGGCTGCAGGATGCAGCCCCTGCCAAAGGGCAGCTGACAACCACTGCCATCCACAGAGTGAAGTAACCTAGAATTTTCTTTTTTCAATTTTATTAATATTTTAAAAAATACATAAAAATACAACCATCCAATGTCTGAATAAATATATTTAACAAGTTGCAAGATAATACCTTATTTTACACAAAAATTTTCAGCTTTAGAAATCTTGTTAAATAACTTCATTGTTGTTATATATTTCATTTTTGTATTTTTGTAACAAAATAAAAACTCTGAAATTACATAGAAAAAAGACAAAATATTTTTGTCAAGGGATAAGATAGTCCACTGAAAACTTATTCACAATTCCACTGTAAACATTAATAAACATTAAAATATTTGCATAATTGTGTGCTCCAAAGTCCTATAAAAAGTGGAAGACTTATTACAACTGCAGTTTTCAGTCAACTACACTTCCTTTCACAATTGATTTTGTCCCATTTACACTTGAAATCTGGGCACACTACTCAACACATACTTTGGCAGTTCTACATAGCAAGTGCTTCCACAAAAAATGAAATTAAAAAAAAAAAACAAACCAACATAAAATAATCCCCCTACTCACCAAGTGTTCATGTTCAAATACAGCTCAGTGAAAGTGCAGCAGTCACTACTCAGCCAGGTAATATTCTGATGTTGATCATGTGCACTTGCTTGTCTATGACTCTAGAACACCTGAAAGCTTTATTATATAAATTCAAATTTGCTAAGTGCCCTTTTTTCTCTATCACAAAAAAAAAAAAAAAGGAAAAAAATACAGAGGAAAAATTATGACTAATATGGCAGGTCACCTACCCTTCAATTATTAATAAGCTTATTTTTTGCAACAATAAAAAAGAAGAGGAGGATATAGCTACAATCCTGGAAAAATATACAGGAGATACTTAGCCAGCTGAGTGCTTTCTGTGGTTGTATTTCAGGGTTTGGAATTTCTGTCCATGGCAGCAATCTGCTGGAGGGTGGAGAAAACGTTCATCACCTGCACTCTACAGCAAGGACGTTTTGGGGGGGAGAGGATGAAGAGGGACTCATTCCAGTGTCGGATGAAGCGGATGACATAGAAGCTCCTGCATGAGACACTGTGGAGTCAACACAGCCAGGTTAGACGAAGGAATGATACACAAAGACGACGAAAATCGAAGCTAAATTAGAAATAAGATTTGTTGTTTTTTTTTTTTTTTTTTTTTTTTTTGGTTTTTTTCGAGACAGGGTTTCTCTGTGTAGTTTTGCGCCTTTCCTGGAGCTCACTTGGTAGCCCAGGCTGGCCTCGAACTCACAGCGATCCGCCTGGCTCTGCCTCCCGAGTGCTGGGATTAAAGGCGTGCGCCACCACCGCCCGGCCTGTTGTTTGTTTTTTAAGGCCATCTCACACAGCCCAGGCTGGCTCAAACTTGGTCTGTAGCCAAGGAGGACCTTCCATTCTGAGTCTCTAACCTCTACCTCCCGAGTGCTGGATTACAGGCGTGCCCCACCACACCCGGCTAGACTAGATCTGTAACATCATTCACTTCAATCACAGGCCAACTGAATGCTGTCCAAAAGGGTCACGAGCTGTCAGCAAGTACTCTGTCTGACCCAGTTAAGGGAAGCCAGCATGTGACCAGTTAAGGGACTTAGTTCAGAAGAGATGCCACAGGCTTGCCGGGGTGAGGACACAGTATCCAGTGTGCTGGGCATGCACAGGACCTGGGTTCCATCCCAGCACTGAGAAAAGGACGACTAAACGGAACCAGACATCACAAGATGTAAGGAGTGAAGAGCCTGAAGTCTGGTGGGCAGGCGTAGGGTGGGGGGTAAACTGGGCCCAGAACCTACTGCCTTACTCTGCTAGCTAAGCACTTCCACTGAATTACTCCGCTAGCCCTTCCTCTTGGGATTACAAATACTGTAACGACGTCTAACTCTTTACAGCCTTTACTTAAAATGGACCAGTTCTAGAGTTTGATCTCTTTCCATTTGCTCCATGCTATTTTCACTATTAAGAACCACTGGACTGGTCAAGGCCACATATAACACAGGTCATCCCATGGCCTTTCGCCATCACCCTAAGGTCTGCCCTGTTTTCCTGTGGGGAACGGAGGGGGACCCGAGAAATGTGCAGCCCTGAGTGAGTGTGTGTTGTCGGGCATGGCCATGTCAAGGGCCACAGTCTCAGACCCATGGGAAAACAGCAAAGTCTTCCCCGACAGGGTGAAGCCCAGGAAATGGCAGAGCCTTCCTCAAGGCCACGAGCGTAGGTGCCACAGTGTGTGCAGAAGTGCCACCATGACCTTCCCCCTCATGTTCATAGCCCCTCCACTGCTTCCCTACAGCCTGCGCCCTCGGGGGTTAGCTCTGGTCTCCTTGGTCCAGATGTGTGCCATAGCCCTGCTTCCTCGGTCACCCATGGCAACCCCACAGCCCGGCCCAGCTGTATGCAATAACCTCTCTGTCCCTACTCTACAGCGTCCCTGGAACCATGCGAGGACTCAGCATTTTTCTATGTGGACTCCTTGTCTGCAGGATCCCACACACTCTTCCTTTGGCTTCCGGCTTAAGAAACAGGATGCTGTCCACCCACTTCTGTGTGTACCTTTTACATGTAAGCTTTTAGCATCTGAAATTGGACCTGTAATCCCAGCACTTGGTAGAGTGAGGAAGAAAATCGCCATGCATACTGGCCATCCTGGGCCAGAGAGTAAGACCCTGCCTCAGTTTTAAAACCAACCTCACCTCCCACTGAAAACAAAAAGCTCTAAGAACTCACTCTTGCCCGTGGAGTAAGTTTTGTGGTGTGACTTTCCATAAAGGCATGTTAACCTTTCTGTCTTCTAACACAGACCTCCCCTCTGGGAGTTCGCCAGCATTCTCTGAGGAGCTCTCCCCATATTCTCAGTCTTCTTTGCAGAAATCCCACCAGTCAGAGCCCTCACCAGACTGCTCTGTTGCTCTTCTCTCCTCTCATCACCCACGGCTTCCTTCCTGACCACCTACCCCATTTCTCTGGGACAACAAAGCTATATGTAGCTTTGTTGAGATGGTGTCTCTATGTAGCCCAGGCTGTTCACCCTCCACTTCTTTGAGTCAGGGTACCTCTATGTAGCCCAGGCATGCCTAGTGGAACTTCCTGCCTTCACATCCCAAGGGCTGACGCTGCACGTATACACCAAACATCTGTCTTTTGTACTTTCTGATGGGATTTTTTTTCCAACACAACACATATCCCTTTTACTATTTTTTTTAATAATCCCCCTGTCATATTTTCATAGAATCTTCTCTATCTCTGAAAACTTTCCATTTCTTGGACATAGGGTCTTATATAGCCCAGTCTAGTCTTGAACTAGCTACCTAGCCCAGACTGGCCTTGAACTCTTGACCCTCCTGCTTCCACCTCCTAAGTGCTAAGATTACAATCACAGGTATGATGAGCCTCCATGACTGGCTTTAAATTTTTAGTATATTTTTGTGCTTTTTAAAAAATAACAGTTTTCTGGGATTTGCTCCCCTCCTATTTCAGCCTCTGTCTTTACACAAAGGATTTCTTCAAATACCTGGCCAAGTGACTTCCAGACACAGGAAAGGGCCATAATAAGCTGACTAGAAGCCATGTCTGAGCTTTGCAGCTTTCAATGTGGTCAAAACACATGTGATTTGCAAGGGTCTTGCTTTTAGGTTCAGAAGCATCCAAATGTTGGTTTCTAGGGTAGACCATTTGTCTAGGCATAGTTAGCCTCTTCAGAAGAATCTTCTGGCAGTTAGTTGCAGTGGTCAACTTGATTACATCAAGAAATGCCAGGGAGATTAGTAAAGAACTCCTCTGGGTATGTGTGTATGAAGGGCTTTCAGAAACAAAGCACTCTGACCTCATCAGTGGAGCAATCCCGTGACAGATTCTCAAAGGATGGTCTTCTTGGACCAGAACCATTGGAGGAAAAAGATCACTGGGGGCACCTCCTTGGGACTAAACTTTGTCCTGATTTCTTCTTCCGTTCTTTTGGTGAGAGCGATGTGAAAGTAACTAATACAAGAGCCATCACGATTTGCTCTGCACGCACAACACAGAGACCCCCTTCCTATTTTCTCCAGCAGGGGGCATTATCATCCCGGACACTATTCCTCCCTCCAGTCACACTGTGAGTGATCATTTCCATGTGTTCTGATCTGATTACTAATGAGGTAGGGCACAAACCTTCATTTCCTTTACTGAGCTTGGGCAGACTCCTTGTCCAATGTTTGACTAGCTGGCAACTCTGCATTCTTAAGGTCTGGCACAGACAACACTCTCCTTAGGATTATTTAAAGTAGCCTAACGGCCAGACTAGCAATATCACTCAGGGCACACACTGTCCAGCAGACGTTAAAAAGATACTGAGATCAAAGTCTGTGTCTAATTGTCTTACCTCTGCACCACCTGCAGAGGCCCTGGCACGAGACACATGCTCATCCATGTTACTGAGCTGTATTAGATTGTAGATGTTTACGAATGATTTATGGTTCCAGATAGGTAATGCTGAGGATACCTAAGGCCTATTCATCTTGGTGAACCTCATAATAACAACTACAGGGGCACCCAGTAAACATTTGTGAGCAGAGTATGCCCTCCTGGAAAACTCAACATGCTCAGTAAATCACAGGCTGTTTGAAAGAGTTCGCACCCTTTCAAGGGTGTCCCTCTGGTTCATTCAGCTGCAGACACACCCGCTTCCTGCATCAGGAGAAAGCCCTAAACCTGAAAGCAGAATCTACTGCACATGAACTGAGAGAGATAAACTTATAAAACGATCTGAGTGTATCCGAAAAGGAGGGGAGAAACAAACAGCATTACCTTCTCTGTCTTTCTTTTTCAATCTTTTCCTCTTCCTGTCGATGGTTGCAACTTCAGATTTCAAAGACATGTAGTATTTTCTGATTTCCTGTAGTTTTTCTTGGAGAAAAGAGATTCTCTCTGTACTGTTCATATTATCTAATTCATCTAAAAGGAAAGAAAGTTCATCTGAATTTTAAAACAAAATAACTGTAAGACAAAAAGAATGCAATTCTATAAAGAGTCTAACTTGCAAATCAGTAAAAGTTTTAGTTTACTGTGACCTAACATAAGCTCTTTATGGAAGATATGATTAAATTAAATCTATGATTAAGAGTTCTTTAGCCCAATATTCTATATTAAACATGTATCACTCTGGGATCTGGAGAGATGGCTCTATGGTTAAGAGCTCTGGCTGCTCTTCTAGAGGACCCAGGTTCAATTCCCAGCACCCACCTGACAGCTCACAACTGTCTGTAACTCCAGTTCCAGGGGATCCGACACCCTTATACAGAGTATATACAGGCAAAACACCAGTGCACATCAAAGAAAGAAAGAAAGAAAAGAAAGAAAGAAAGAAAGAAAGAAAGAAAGAAAGAAAGAAAGACAGAGAGAGAAAGAAAGAAAGAAAGAAAGAAAGAAAGAAAGAAAGAAAGAAAGAAAAAGAAAGAAAGAGACAAGAAACACAGAAGGAGGAGAAAGGGAGAGAGAGAGAAAGAGAAAGACAAGAAACAGAGAAAAGAAAGAAATCTAAAAAAAACCCAAAACAAACATGTATCACTCCAATGATCATAAAACATAAAAAACATTAAAAGAAAGCAATTGACGTATAATATAACTAATATTTTTAAGTGTCAGTGGCAGAGAGGGTACTTTCTTTTCACTCATTTATATAACTCATATATCATATAAAGTCTGTGTAGCCCAGGTTGCCCCCGAACTTATGATCCTTCTGTTTCACCCTGGTGAGTGCTGGGTTACAGGGGTGAACCACACACTCAGCTCATGTTTGGTTTCTTAACTGAAGATTTTGTCATATTTACCAAGTTAGCATCATCCAAATTTAAAAAAAAAAAAAAAAGAAAAAAAGAAAAAAAGAAAAAAGAGAAAAGCAGATTTATATACAAGTGATGACTATTGATTTGGAATGGCTACATAATTTGTTAATGATTACTAACACTATTCCAAATCGACATTTCAAGAAATGTTACACTTTACAATATACATTCAGGCTATCTGGGAGATTCTTACTGAGTTGGAAGCTCCACTTATACGTCCTAGGGGATGAATTTGGATGCTTTTCTCTGTGCTTCTCTTTGTCTCCGTCTTTGATGTGAGGCGAGATCCTTGCAGGGGAGCGAGCCAGCTTCTGCGGCTTAGCCAGGCTGAGGTGCTTGACTGGCGTGCACTTGCTCGAACTGTCCATGGCGGGGAGGTCTTCACTGTCACTGCTCTGTCCTGTAAAGAGTTTCTCCAGTTACACATGACGGACAGCCTCAGAGACCAAAATGCAGCAGCAGCAGCAGTAACACTGCTTGGTATCACACAGGCAAACATGTACATCATGAGTTACAACAGAAGGAAGGGAAAATGAGCTCTTGGGCTCTGGCAGCAGAATCAAGACGACAAAGGAAGGGCATCTTTGGAAAGCGTCACAATAAGACGCACATGCTGTGCCGCCGCTGTGGCTCTGCGGCTCACCACCTTCAGGAGTCGACCTGCGGCAAGTATGGCTACCCTGCCAAGGCAAGAGAAAGTATAGTGGAGTGTCCAGGCTAAGAGACGAAACCCTGCCGGGACTGGATGGAGGAGACACCTAAAAATTGTCTATCGAGGATTCAGACATGGATTCCGGGAAGGGACAACACCTAAGCCCATGAGGGCAGCTGCTGCAGCATCCGGTTCATCTTGAGGATTTCAATCCGTCATAAAGTAAATACTCTGGTTTAAAACAAATGGGGAGGGATATATAACCCTAGGCAGAAAAAATGTTTCAAAGTGATGTATTGTTGACTGCTTACTTTTCCCCCACTGTTTGATTTCTATCTTTTCAAAGGATGAGCTACAGGGCCTGTGAGATGGTCCAGCGGGTAAAGACACCTGCTGCCAGGCCTGATGATGGGAGTTTGTGCCCAGTTCAAGATAAAAGGAGAGAACTAGCTCCTACAGGTGCACACACACACACACACACACACACACACACACACACACACACACTCACACACTCACACACACACACTCACTCACACACACACCCACACCCACACACACTCACACACACACTCATACACACACTCACACACTGAGAAGAAAGAATGAGCTACAGTTCACAAGGATAATGATAAAAGATCTAATATATTACTAAATGGGAAAGGAGAATTATAAAACAATATTCTGTAGTTCTGTAGCTCCATGGATGCTGAAATAAAATGTAAAAAACAATCTTAAAAAAAAAACAACAACAACAACCCAGCTCAACTATGTATGAAGAACACGAATAGATCCTGTTGTAAACATGCCCAACATTTCTTTTTCTTTTCCTCTTTAACTTTTATTTTAAAAAATGGCCTTGAAGCCAGAGCGGTGGTGGCACACGCCTTTAATCCCATCACTCAGGAGGCAGAGGTAGGAGGATCTCTTTGAGTTCAAGGCCAGCCTGGTCTTCAAAGGGAGTTCCAGGAAGGGCGCAAAGCTACACAGAGAAACCCTGTCTCGAAAAAACAAACAAACAAAAACCAAACAAACAAACAAACAAACAAAAAAATGGCCTTGATAGCCCAGAAAGTCAGTACCTAGCCCAAGCTATCCTGGAACTCATAATCCTGATCCTCCTGTCTCAGCTGCCTGTGTGCTATGATTACAGGCATGGTGGTCTACGCTCAATTTCTGATGTATGTGTTAACAAAAGAGAATTCATTTCCAACTCTGCTTCCTTCCTCACCAATTCATCCTAAGAGATGTTCGGATTTTCCCATAAAAACAAGCTGGAACTTCATTTTACATTTTTTCAAGGCATGTACCTTTTACCCCTACCCTATCTTTACTCCCAAAGCCGAAGATTATACACCTGTTTCCCAGCCTGCCTCCTGCCCTGCGTCTGCACCATCTGCATGTCTTTACTACCCTTAAGAAGAACACTTGACTCCTGTGTGCAGGATGGAGGACAGGCTACATGCACATGCTGGGGGGGACACGTGACAGTCCTACCTTTATGGGTCTCTGGAGACAGAACTCAGGTGTCGGAACTGTGTGGCAAATGCTTTACCCAATGAGCCATCTCACTGGCCCCTTACTGGGTCTTAATTTTAAGGTTACAGTACGATTATCATTTGTCCTCAAAAGAAGAGTTTGCTTTGGAATGCTCTACTACCCGGTCCCCTGGAATGAAGACCCTTGGGTCAAGTACCTGAAGGGTTCACAACACGCCCCCACGGTCGCATATACCAGGCGGACACTTCCGCCTAGCCAGTTCCAGGTCAAGATAGCCATTTCCGGGCCAAGGCGTCTCGCGTGACCAGGATCCGTGACGTTACATGGCCACGTAAGCACGCAACGTGACCATGTGATCTACGCACACGCGTGGAGTAGTGACGTGACCTGGCCATGCCCCCAGCCGGTTTTAAAGCAGAGCGCCATATTCCTGGTTCTCTCTTCTTCTCCTCTCTCCCCTTCTCCACGCACGTGTCTCTCCCACAGGCCTGTGCACTCTCTATCTCTAATAAACTCTTATAAGCGGATTCTGTCGTGTTTCGTGACACTTCCTTGCAGGGTAAGAACACAACACAGCTAAATAACTAATAGTACCCATGTTCTTTTAACTGTCGGATTCCTCTGTTTCCAGAGTCTAAAGAGCTGCCTCAACCTTAAGGGAGGGTGGGGGCAGAGTAAGCTCTCGTTGGTGGGAGCTTTTTCCCATCTCTTCAAATTTCTCGAAAAGGAAAAGTCTTGTCAGCCAGGCTGTGCTGGTGCACACCTTTAACCCCAGCACCCGGCCAGCAGAAGCAGGCAGATCTCTGAGTTCGAGGACAGCCTGGATTATAGAGAGTTCCAGGACAGCCAGGGTTACACAGAGAAACCCTGTCTCTAAAGACAAAAAAAGAGAAATGTCTTGTCATCCTGACTTCCTTCTCTTTAACTGTGCCTGGAACTCACTAGGGACCAAATTCAACAGGTGAAGACAATCCATACAACCCTACTCTTGTTGATTTCACCCCCCAACTCTACTTTGTGTGTGTGTGTGTGTGTGTGTGTGTGCGCGCGCGCGCGCGCGCGCGCGCGCGCATAGGCCAGGTCAACCTTAGGCATTATTCCTCAGGAGATGTCCACATTGTCTTCTGAAACAATCTCTCAGTGGGAACTGGGGCTCACAGATTTGACGAGGCTGACTAGCCAGTGAAACCCACGACCTGCCTGTCCCCTTTTCCCCAGCCTTGGGATTCGAAGTGTGCAGAAGCCCACCTGGCGTTTTACACGAGCTCTGTGGATCACACGTGAGTTCTCAGGCTTGCACGCACTTGACAGACAGAGTTCCCACCCCACTGCGTTCTCACTCCAACTCCTTTCCCACAGCAGTCTCATCCTCTTGTGAACACAGACCTCTGCACACAGACTTTCTTCTAACCACCACACGCCATCTACTTTCCTAATCCCGGGTAGCAACAACTCCACATTGCCCAAACTCTTCCAAACACTCTGCTGCTAGGTCCTGTGTTTGTATCTAAGTTAACTAAGTCCTTGGTTCAGTTAGTGATGGCACTAATCACAGTGAATCCTATTAACTTTCCTGACTCCATCTCTCATTTCATCTCTTGTCACCGCCTTAATCCAGACTCCCTCTAAAAGGAAAAGCCAATCATGCCCTTCTTTCATTCTTTACAAATCAGCAAACTGTATCTGTGAGTGGTACAGCTGGTACATTTACCTGAGACATCTGTTTAGCCACTTCCTTTTTTTAAAATCTTTAAACTTTTACTTGAAATAATTTATAAACTTGTAAAAATTATACAGAAAACCAAAATGTTTTCCAACCCACTCGAGGGTAGTTGCCTCATCACATCCAAGTACTTGAGCATGAAACATTTCTTACAATCAGAACCATTTTTCATATTAGTTATCTAGCCCTAACTCAACTGGTTTGAAACAACAAACATTTGGTATCTCACAGGGTTTCTGAGGATCAGAACCTTGGAGCAGCTTGCCTGGCTGCCCTGCCCCAGGACCGCTGGGAGGGTTCACTTTAACTTCAGCCCGAGCTTTGGTCTCGGAAGTCCTGACTGACTCACTGGCATGACCACTGGTCGAGTTTTGGTTTTCCTCTGGCCCATCGCAGAATGCCTATAGCTCCTCACTGCGGACTTCTCCACAGACACGTGGATAGCCTTATAATATGGCAGTGACTCTGCATCAGGGTAAGAAGGAATCTGTGGGGCCTTTTATGATCCATTCTCCAAAGTCACTGTCTCAGTTATTTCTCCTGTTGTTGTGATAAAGGTACAGTCCACCGTGGCAGGGAAGCCCAGCAGAGAGGGCTGGGGGCAGCTGTCACCGTGTAGGACTGTCAAGCAGAGAGAATGAACGCTTGTGCTCAGCTCACTTTCACCTTTGTACAGACTCCAGGATTCCAGCCCCGGGAATGACGCTGCCCACTGTGCGTGAGTCTTCCACCTTCAATTAATCTCATCAAGATAATGTCCCAGCATCAAGGCATGTCCAGGACTAATCTAGATAATCTCTCATAGTTGTGCCCAGGTTTGTCTCATGTGATTCTAGATCTTGTCAAGTTGACAGTCAATGTTAACCATCATAGGCACATAACCATCACTATGGTTTGTTAGACACTAATCACTGAACTCATCTCAGTCAAGGGGAGGCAAGTTAGGTTTCACTTCTTAAAGGGAAAGATCAATGAATTTGTAGACTTTAATTTTAGGCCAATATGTTCCTATACCGATATCAACATCAGGAATTCACACAGACTGTAATTTTCAGACATCCATTGGATGATCCAAGTACTCTTTAAATCGAGAAGATCCAGGTGAGAAGCATGTATGCACTTAGTGGCCATGTCCCTGAAGTCTCTTTCAATCCAGAACATTTTCTCTTCTCATTGCATTCATGACCTTATGGGTCTGACTAGTAGAAGCCTGTTGCTGTGCAGGATATCCTCCAGGCCTGACTAGTAGAAGCCTGTTGCTGTGCAGGATATCCTCCAGGCCTGACTAGTAGAAGCCTGTTACTGTGTAGGATATTCTCCAGGCCTGACTAGTAGAAGCCTGTTACTGTGCAGGATATCCTCCAGGCCTGACTAGTAGAAGCCTGTTGTTGTGCAGGATATCCTCCAGGCTGAGTTTGTTGTGGTCCTGAAGTATTGATTAGATTTACATTATGCAGCTTTGATGGGACTATCTCAGATGTTGGTGTTACTCTTTTCTTATTGCATTCTGTCCAGCTGTACATGATTTTAGTTTGTTCCATTGCTATGTAGCCAAGGCTGGCCTTAAGCTTGCAATTTTCCTGCTCTAACCTTCCAAATGCTGGCATTAAAGCATATGCCACTGTGCCCAGCTGGGTGTTCACGTTGATTACACTAAGGTAGTATCTTCTGGATTTATAAACTATAAAATTATGCATATTCCCTTTGTCATTTCTCATCTAGTCTTCTCTCCATCACTCTTTTCCTTAGTCCTGAAGCATGGAGCTGCAAGCCACTTCTGACTACTAAAAACCTGAAACACAGTTTCCCATCCTTGGAGGTGTCTGATCCTGTACGATCTCCACCGTCCTTTTGTTAGGATATGAGCTGGTTTACCTAAGGCGGTGTCTAGCAACAAGCTTATCAAAATCAATCATACTTACTTTGACTATTTAATTTTATTCATACTGAGTTTGCTTTTCATGTAATCTAATCCATTCATACTGATTTACTATTCTCATTTCTTTTGGTAAGAATTAACTTTTCAGGAGGAAGAGATGGCTCAATGGTTAAGACACTGGCTGCTCTTGCAGAGGACCCAGGTTCAGTTTCCAGCACCTACACAGTGGCTCACAACTGTAACTCCAGTTCCAGAGGATCTGGTGCCCTATTCTTAACTCCGTGGGCACCAAGCAGGTGCATGGTGCATGAACACACACGTAGTAAAACATTCATCTACATAAAATAAATATTTCTATATTATTTATAAACCAGCTTTTCTAGATGACAGAAAACATTATCAGTAGAAATGCAAGTTTTGCACAGCACAACAAATGGTTATTTTTCTTTTCTTCAAGATCCTGAAATACCTTTCTAATAGTCAATTACTTTCCATGAAATAATTTTAGCTATGCCAGTTCTAAGTAAAACTACTATATATTTTCAGATTAAAATGGATGGCTGGTGAGACGACTTGGTGGGGAAGAATTCGTGCCATTCAAGCGTGAAGATCAGAGTATGACCCCTGGGACTCACATAAAGATGGAAGGAGAGAACTGACTCAAAGCTGTCCTCTGACCTCTACTACACTTGGCGGCATGTCTATGTGCTCATATGCATGGACACATGTGTACATACACACACACACACCCCAAAAAATGGAAAAATGATTTTCGGAACATAATAAACTCTCCTCATTCTAGGACTGCCTCAGGTGATCAAGCCACGCCTCTGCCGTGGGCGGTACAACACCAGCCCCAGGAAACACCGACCTGTTCCGTTCTTCTCGCTCTTGGCTGCGGCACTGGTCCGCTTCGGGGTTCGCTTCTGCTTTTTCGCCATCAACCCACTACTTCCATCGCTCGGCCTCTTCTGACCTGAAATAAAGGAAAAGGAAAACCTTGAAAACAAACCAAAAGCTAGAAACAGGTCCGTTTACGCACTTGTCCCCATCATTTCCCTATTTTTAAAAAAGACAACAGTACACGTCTGTCGTATCTAACACCTGAATTGTTGATTTCACACGAAAGCACCCCCTAGAAGGCCTTACCCTTCTCTCTGCTCTCTCTCTCTTGGACGATTATACTACAGGTGCCAGGGGCAGCGCTGGCTTCAAACCCATTGGCTGGCCCCCTCTCACAGAGGCCTTCTGGCGACTCTTCGGCCACACTGTCCACTTCAATCGTGATATCGCTCTCGCTCTTCACACTGCGGGACTCGTCCTGACTGAGAGTAAGTGGGGAGGCTGCGGAAAAGTTAGGCTGTGCTGCGGGAGGGGGCGCAGGCGGCACAGAGACCAGACAGTTAGATTCAGAGCCGTCGACCAGCACATCCTCAACGCTGGGCTTATCCTTCTCATCCAAATCGTCCAAGTCTACCTCATGGCACACCAAGGTTTCGGGCCCGATCAGAGGCATCCCGTCCTCCTCCTCCTTGAGTGGCGTAGGGACAGGTTCTTCCGCTGGACTGTCCAATTTTTCACTGGTCACTTCTTGGATGCCCTGGTTTGGCTCCGCGGTCAGGGACGGCATTCCTTCATTTTCTGTTTCAAAGTGCTGCTCCAAATGTGAGCCTTTCCTGCCCTCAGCTCCCACGCCATCGCTGGTCCTCTCTTGGGACCCGCCAGCTGTCGCTTCAGTTCCATTCTCAAGCCTTATTTTTTTCTCTGGTGATGAGTGTCCCAGTATTTTCCGTTTTAGCTTTTTCTCTTTCTCATATTGGTCAACCTCATCTTCAGTAGAAGAAAAGTTTTTACATTCTAGCGAAGCAAACTCCAGGCTGTGAGTGTCCGCATGAGCTTCTCCGCCTGCTTCTTCCTGGCTGAAGGATGACATCTTTATCATTTCTAAAGAAAGGTCTTTCGTCTTACTCCGCCTTCCCTTCCCTTTAGGGGACTTTTCCACCTGTTTCTTAATTTCTTCCGCTTGTTCCGCTTTGTTTCCAAAAACATGTACTATGTGATCGCTGTCCCCGACCTCTACCTTCAGGGGTTCCAAGGGCATCTGAGTCCTGTCATTTTCTTTTAATAGATGTACAATCTTTGGGTTTTCTTCATCTAGTTTATCATCGTTTACATTTTCACTTTTTTCTAATTCTTCTTTGATATCAGGAGAAAGCTCTTCATTTACCAAGCTCTTCTCCAAAGGGTCTTCTGCTTCACTATCAGATGAACAGGAGTCTGTAAGGAGACAGTACATTGTACAGATAGTTAATTAAACACCAATGTAATAATTAAAATCTTATGAAATATGAACAAGACCCTTTATAGACTTCTAATCGCTATAGAAATTTCATATATAAAATAAATCATAGCATCTGTATGTGCTAAAATATAGGGAGAAAGACTAGGATTAAAACATGATGACAGAGGGCAGTGGTGGTGTAGGCATTTAATCCCAGTGCTCAAGAGGCAGAGGCAGGCAGATCTCTGAGTTAAGGGCCAGCCTGGTCTACAGAGCAAGTTCTGGGACAGCCAGAGATACACAGAGAAACCTAGTCTCAAAAAAATAAAAACAAAAACAAAACAACAAAACAAAAACAAACAAAAAATTCCTCTCAAAAAACCAAACCTGTAAAAAAAGTGAAGATAGGACTACGAAGCGAGCTCGGTTGGTAAAAGGTACCGTGTGAGCATGATCTCAGTTCAAGCCCTAGAATCCATGAAAAAGGCTGAGCCTGGCTGGCTTTCCCGTGCAATTCCAGGTCTGGGAGGCAGAGTCGGGGCTCTCTCGGTGGCCGGACAACACAGCTCAATCACTGAGCCCCAGGGCAATGAGAGACCGTGTCTCAAAAACACCAAGTCAGGGCTAGAAGGAAGGCTCTGAGGATAAAAGTGCCTGCCACCACCAAGACTGATGACCTGAGTTCAATCCTGAGGACCACACGGTGGCAGGAGAGGACCAATTCTAACCTCCAAATGGGCTTGTCTCCCCAAAATCAACACACAAATGGGATACCAATGTTAACAGGAGTTGACAGCTCCCAAGGAGGCAGCTCAAGATTGTCCACTGGAATGTGAACACATGTGTGTGTGCTCCCCCCTTCCTCCATAAACATGTGTGCATGTGTGCACATACAAACAATAAAACCACACTGTAGAAACACAATGCACAGCATGTTACCAAGTTAGTTCTGTATGAAGAGGTCTTCAGTAGCCATCACACTCAGGTACAGTACCACTTGAAAAAACAAAGAGCTGGGTGTGGTGGCGCACACCTTTAATCCCAGCACTGCAGGCAGAGATAGGCGGATCCCTGAGGCCAGCCTGGGCTACAGGGCGAGTTCCAGGACAACCAAAACTACACAGAGAAACCCCGTCTCAAAACAACAAAAAAGAGAGAAAGAGAGAGAGAGAGAGAGAAAGCACGCATGAACTGTATTAAGACAATGCTATGCCGGGTGGTGGTGGCGGCGGCGCACGCCTGTAATCCCAGCACTCAGGAGGCAGAGGCAGGCAGATCTCTGTGAGTTCGAGGTCAGCCTGGTCTACAGAGTGAATTCCAGGACAGCCAGTGCTACACAGAGAAACCCTGTCAAAAAAAAAAGCCCAAACAAACAAAAGACCCCCCAAAAAAAGGAAAAGAAAAGGAAAGAAAAGATACAAGCTAGTATGTTAAATGAGTTGACCTGACGTGATACAAAAGCTTATCACTTTGTACACTAAGAAGGAAATACGACATTCCACCTAAAATTATTCTGGAAAGAAGGGATGTTTAAAACGAGCAATGTGAATTCCCCAATCTTCAAATGTTATTAGCACACGAGAAAGCACAGGCAAGCCACCTGCTTGCAAGACAAAATTACTCTCTTTATATCAGAAAAATTCTCAAATAATAAGGTAGCATTCTAGGATTGTATAAAATTATATAATGTAAAAATTTATGAACTTACAACACTTACACCCTCCCAAAAGAATTTTAAAAAGGGAAACACTGAATGTGTTCATCTTTTCAAAAGATAAGGTTCTTAGTGTAGCCCTGGCCTGCCTCCATAAGAGACCAGGCTGCTCTCAAACTCACAGAGAACTACCTGTCTCTGCCTCCCACGTACCAGGATTAAGGGTGTGCACCACTATACTTGACAAAGTTTTATGTTTTCTGCTTGTTGGTTTTTCTTTTTTAGGATTCACTTTTATTTTATGAATAGGAGTGTTTGCATGTATGTAGTGTACTATGTTCATGCCTGGTACCTGTGGAGGCCAAAAGAGGGTGTCGGATATCGGGGAGCAGGAGTTACAGGCTTTACGAACAGTACGTGGGTATGAGAACTGAACCCCAGTCTTCTGTAATAGCAGCAAGTGCTCTTAACTACTGAGCCATCTCCCCAGACCCCTGAGTGGTTATGGAAAAAGGTATATAATATTTTTGTGGTTTTAGTAAAAGTAAAAGTAGCCGGGCGGTGGTGGCACAAGTCTTTAATCCCAGCACCCGGGAGGCAGAGCCAGGCAGATCTCTGTGAGTTTGAGGCCAGCCTGGTCTACAAAGTGAGTTCCAGGAAAGGTGCAAAGCTACACAGAGAAACCCTGTCTCAAAAGAAAAAAAAAAAAAAAAAAAAGTAAAAGTAAAACGTAGCATTCCATTTTCTCGTGTCCAAACATTCTTCAGTTAGCAGTTCAGTGTCAATGACGTCGCTTGTGTAGGCCGTCACTGCACCAGGAAATGCCTCCTGAGGAATGCAAGCTCACAGGGCCCAGAAACCTTGCGTTTGTGAATAACCAGCCAGCAGGGGGCAGGGAAGAGGAAAGACACGCTTTCATGGCCAGCACATGGCAGCTAATGGTGAACCTGACCTTCAGGAGAGGTTTTCTCTCCAAGGAGGGTAATTTTAGAATATCACCATTTCAAATCTCTTAAATTGCATAGATAAGATAAACAAGGACAGAAAAGTGAAGGGAAACATTAAGGCACAGTAAAATGTGCTCACCTATGCTCATCACAAGTACTCCTACACCCTTAGTTTCTGCTTTCAAGTCTCAGCTCTGCTAACAGGCTGCAGGTCACAAACGACAGGAGACACTGGTGCATCATGGTTTGATGCTGAGCACATCACACACGAGGACTCAAGGATGGTTTAACTTCCCTATGATTAAACTAGTTGTGTCTAAAATCCTTATGACAGACTGGTATCCATGGTTAATATCACTAGAGTTTAAATTAAAATAAACAACAAAATAAGTATTAGCTGCCAATTAAATTGTGTAGTTTTAATCATGTTAGGTTAAAATCAAGATAACCTGCTATGGCTCTCACAAAGTGGCCGTTTTATTTATCACGGGCAACATAGCTACATTTTGGTCAATGATGGCTGTGTATATTGTGGTTCTATTTCCTCGGGACACTGCAGTCCCTGAGTTTGGTAAGCACCCTGTATGACATTTGTACAATGATGAGACCCTTCTTAGAATGAGTCCCCTCTGTCAAGTGATGCAGATGTATATACAATGTTTTCAGAGTGAAGTCTTCAGACCTGGAGCCCCTTGGTCTCACCAGGCAGAGGGGAGCTGCCCGTCATGCTGCCATGGGCATTTCTGGTACCTGATTTTCCTTCACTGTTGGACGTCTTAGATAAACTATACGGCATGTTTGGCGAAAAGGTAGATTTTAAAGGAGGTCTTCCCCGTTTTGACTTCTGTCTCTCTTCATCCCTCTTTTCGTCCTTTTCACTATCTTCTTTATTCTGGGCAAGAACAACAAAAGGCATGAGAAGGGCCAAGACCTTCAAAAATGAACATTCCAATTCTCCAAGAAAACCTACTAACTCCAAAATAAAAGGTCAGTTAACTTAATGTCAACTCCTACTATGTGCTTCTAGAGAAATCCAGAACAGTTTTCTACCCGATTCACATGAGTACAACACTCCCCCGGTTCCTCGTGTCCTGCTGAGGGAATGAAAGGCATCAGAAGCAGTCAGAACACTAGGCAGAGCTCCACAGCAGGAACTGTGGCTGGAAGGTGTGGGCAAGTGTACCGTGGGCCAGCAGACCGCTTTGACATGGTGGAAGTAAGAGGAAGGACAGTGGATTTCCAGAGTGATGGGGTCCTCTGGGTAGCTCTAATGACGAGAACGGCACTGCACATCTGTCCAAACCTTCTGAAGGCACAAGGACCCAGAGTTGCCTGACACCTCGGATGTACACACCACCCCAGTGTAGACTGCGGCCTTTACCAACTAGAACAAACGGTCTCCTCTGGTGAGGGTAGGGCCGACAGTGCAGAAGGCCATACCCACCTAGGGCAAAAAGCACACTGGAAATCCCGTACCTTCTCATTCTTGCATTGAATGTAAAACTACTCTACATCAGCATCTTATAGAAAAGATACACCTTGAATAACCTCTCTATCGCCAGTGATATGAATGTATGAACATACCTTAACTTTCTTCTTTTGTTTTTTCTTTGGTCCACCTTTGTCCAAGGGCCAGATTATCCTGTCAGCCTTTACCCATTCATCATACCTTAAAAAAAAAGTTTAGCTTTCACAATGATATCCTATTTGAAATATATTCACACACACACCCTGCATGCTCCAGTTTCTAGTGTTGGCAAAACTGTAAGGAGACTAGGAACTGCCTGTTGGTAAGACATGCTAGCAGCTGTCCTAGGTACTCAGTATAGCCACTAGTGATAAAGCCATAATTACAGAGAAAAAACCAAACCCGGTGGTGGTGCATGCCTGGGATCCCAGCACTTAGGAGACAGAGGCAGGCCGGTCTCTGTGAGTTCGAGACCAGCCTGGTCTACAAAGCACGTTCCAGGACATTACACAGGAAAACCCTGTCTTGAAAAATTCAAAAAAGCTGGGTGGTGGTGGCGCATGCCTTTAATCCCAGCGCTTGGGAAGCAGAGGCAGGAAGATCTCTGTGAGTTCAAGGCCAGCCCGGTCTACACAGCAAGATCCAGGAAAGGCACAAAGCTACACAGAGAAACCCTGTCTCGAAAAACCAAAAAAGAAAAAAAAGAAAAATTCAAAAAAAAAAAAAGAGAGGGGAGAGAGAGAGAGAGTGAGTGAGTGTGTGTGTTTCTCAGAATTAAGAGTTTCAGGGGTCTGGGTTAGCAAACTCTTGATTCTAAACTATCCGAACTGTTTTGTTTCCCAAAACTCTCACAATCTGAATTTATCAGAAGATTTTTGTACTAGAATTCATTCTATGGATAATATAAAGATGTCAATTTGCAAGCAATCAGCTCCCAATCATTTATCAAGTCCCCTTTTCTTGTCCTCCCCAGAGCCCTAGTATCTGTTATTCCTAATAAAACTTTATTATGAAATGTGTCACTATTAAGACTGAAGTTAGAGATATTTGTATTTAATTTAATTTCCTTTATCTACATTTATTTTCTTTAGCCCAAGATGAAGACTCATGTCCCTTGACCCTTCTTCAAAACACTGTCAACACTTGAATTTCAACATAATCTTTCCCATTACTAGGAAGAGATAAATAGATTAAATTATTCAGAACTAAATAACACTTCTTGCATTACACAAATGCAGTTATTTATAGTATTCAGTAACATTGTAAACTAGTTACCATGGAGACAACAAAGCACATAGCCCATGGTACAGGTTTTAGCTGCCCTGGTACCATGAAGCCTATACTAGAGCCGAAAAACCATTTCCTGGTAGATTACCAGACTCTAAAACTTTCGGAACAGGGATGACTATTAAAATCTTATTCATAAACATTTTTTAAAAATTGGTTTTTTAAGAAAGGGTTTCTCTGTGTAGTCCGGGCTGTCCTGGAACTCACTCTGTAGTCCAGGCTGGCTTGAACTCATAGAGATCTGCCTGCCTCTGCCTTCTGAGTGCTGGGAGTAAATGTGTGTGCCACCACTGTCCCACCTATAAATATTTCTTAATTTGGTCATTTCCTGAGGTCCTACTAAAATACCAGGCATTATAAAACATACAGAGAATAGATGGAACAAGGCCTTGCTTCCATGTCTGATATAAAAACAGAGATACTGTATAATCGAGTACAGTCTAGTAAATACAGTGAGAAAGATATATACCCAACCTAGGGCTAAAAAGAAGAAAATGTCTTGCTCATAAGTTTCCCAGAACACATCGGACCAAACAAAGCCCAGGCTGTCCTGTGTGGAGGAACTCCGGGTGGCCCACCCTGGCCTGGTCTGAGTGGGGTGTCAGGCAGGTACTTCTAGCAGCTACAACAGGGCTCCGCTCACACTTGCGGATTCTCCCATTTTAGAAACATGACTAAATTATCTAGAAACTAGAAGGATTCTTTGAAAGCCAGAATTATACTAGCTTTCAGGAAGATTTATGGACAACCAAAGACGTATGAGTCATCAGTGGGTGACTAATGAGGACAATGACAGAACCTGAGCATGTGACAAAGGACTACTGGTTAGAGTCAGAAAGGAAAGCCTTAAGAAAACGAGAAAGGTGACAGGAAAGAGATATTCTAGCACAACAGGGCTGCACACAGGGTGGACGGCTGTGAACAAACTTGAATCTGAGGAGAAATGTGACCGAACATGCTGCTGCTGCTGCTGCCTGAGTTGGGAAGTAGTCCCTCTCCGAATTTATCAAGACACAGAGACTCTGCCTCGTTATTAAGACCCTGTGAGGTTGTGCTCACGGCTGAGAGACTCACTATGTGCTAGGCACCGTTCTATGCACTGTATGTGCTAGTTAACAAGGGGATTATAATTCTACAACTTATTTATACAGTAAGGACCCTGAAGTCCCCAATCTGGAGAGGGGGGAACTGAGTCAGGACAGAGCACACAACTAGTGTGTAGAAAAGGTGTGTGGCAATGTGTCAACCCAGAGCAGTCTGCATCCACACAGACACAGACACAGACACACAGACACACAGACACTCACACTTTCAAAAGGCTTAAGAGAAAAGCCATTCTAAGTCAAACAAACTCAGAATGGCTGGGCCTCAGGGTTGGTCTAGCTGGTCTGACTCTCGAGGCCAGACTGAGCTGTCTTCCCTTGAACGTGACCAATTTCACAGAACATCACACCAGACAAGTCTGCTCCTTGCCCATGGAGGATCAAAACAAATCAGACAACTCCCTAATCGTGTCTGAACACAGAAAATACAGGGAACATTGTCCAAGCCACAAAAATGACAAAATATCCTCTCTCTCTAACTAATGAGCCACTTCCGCTTCTGTACCAATTACAGGATTAACTTGGATCTAGCCTTCCCTCTTTCTAGGTAAGATTTACTAAGAGAACCAATCACAGACCTACGTCAGCTTCCTGACTGTGTGCACACACAACGAAGATTTTCTTAAACCTACAGCACAACAAAAGCTCAAATCTAAGTCCTACCCAGGACGGATTTTAATTACTTAGCCAACTCAAAATTCTTACAGTGCCTGACACGGGCTTGACTTCTCACAAAGGAAACAAAGATGTGCATGGCCAAGAGGTGCGGGCCTCACCCCAGAGTGCTGGACTATCGCCAACTCCTGAGGTGGGCCCCGCTGTCACAGACTTAGCCATCACCCTGGGACAGTGATGCCCCATGGCTTCCCCTCAAGTGTTCTGCCACCCTATAAAAAAGGAATAAACTCAGTTGTCCCAAGGGCAGAATGTTCTGCTGGTCTCTGGTGGAAGGCACTGACAGTTTATAAAACAGTGCAAAAATCCAAGTCCTCAAAAACATGGACCCAAGGTGTGCCTTACAAACACCCTCAAGAGTTTCCTACAACACTGCTCCTTTTTAACCACCTAAAAGAACATGCTTTATTGCTCACCTGACATTCCATCCATAATAATGCACCAAGTATAAAACCTCCCCGTCGTCGATCTCGGTGCCTTTGATGCTGGCTTCATAAATTTTCTGAGTCTTTCCTCGGCCATACTTCACTTTGACTCTGGTTCCGGTCAGGCAGGGTTCGGTGTCGTCTCCCTCGTCATCGTCCTCTTCCGAGTCACATTTGCTTTCCGTTTCTTCCCTGCAGCGGATGACAACATTGATAACGCTACTAAGCACTCCGGGGAGGACCAAACACAAGGGCAAGAGAACCCAGTGTGGAGGGGCTGTACGACCTACGTTCCCTTAGGAACATGTCAGTGGAGGAGGAGGAGAAGAAGGAGGAGAAGGAGAAGATTTGATGGACTACTTACTAAGGAATTTATTATGTAGAAGTGCACTGTACAAAGGTAAACCCATACTTCTTAAAGGCCAATCAATAATCACAGTTAATGATGATGCAGTCAATAAATCACTTTAAACAAACAAACAAAAAATTAAAACCATATGCCCTGGAATGGCCTTTGGAATTCATACTCAAGTGCCACCTTACTTGTGAGAATGTTCTGAAGCTATTTTGTAACTTCTTGCAACTACCTGTCTTAAATCTCCTTTAGCAGTACTGTGTTCTCACTTCAGAGTGGTTCTTAGCAAGACACACTGTTTGGTGTGTAAAATAATGAACAAGAGCTGCCTCCCTTAGTAACCCTGTCTCTTAAACTGGTTCATGTTGACATGAGACTACTTGTTGAAATTATAAGACAGTGATGGTGGAACAAAGCTTTCTAGGTTTTGTTGGTTTCCAGTTCCATTTCCAACTCCTTTGCCAGCAGCTTTTCTTTGTTTTAATAATTACACATAGAGGGAATTCACATGAGAAGTCCGATGGTATTTGGAATCTGTAACCATAAAGTGTATTGCCTATTAACCTGGCGAGGATTCAGAAGACATGCATGAGGTGTTCTAAGAATTTCAAAAGCTTCAGGAGCAGTCTTAAGGTCTCGTGTACAGGGTGTCACTGCAGTGGCGCCCCTCGGCACATGACTGAAGCCTTGATAACTCGTTTGCATCAGGGATATCTGCTCTCCAGGGACACTTCTCATGAATATCCTGAAGAAATCATTCCAAAGCACATATAGAAATTTCCAGGATTCCTGGTACAGGCTAAGAATATGCCCTGTTTGTTATTTGTACACTCAACTTTTATTTAATAGAATAGAATATTATCCTTCACATTGAAGATTGAATTCTGTGTTCTAAAATATTTACTCCATTTATGTATCAAGTATTTTAGCCATATATTTATTTATATAGACTCATTATTATAATTAGACCCTACTTTTTAAATAGCTCACCTTTATTTAGTGTTTTAAATATTTAAATACTGTACTCATTATTCTCAGCTCCCAATTATTTCCTGCTACTTTTTAAATCCTAATTACACTTTATTTACAACTTTTTAGAACTAAACTACTTCAGCCACTTTCCTCAAATCTGGCTCCAGATCTCAAACTTCTAGAAGATTTAGCATTATATAATAAAATAACTGGAAAAAAAAACTGGAGAAGATCTTCTGTTTTCAAGTAAGTGCCTTATGCTGTTGTTCTAAAACTTCCTTTTTATTAATATCTAAAAAATGAGTAAATCCATTTGATCCCACGACAAAATGGCCCACGACACGGCCCAGTGAGGCATCACTTTGATCTAGCTCAACTGCCTAATTTTGGGCTTTTTAAGTCACTTCAATCCATGCAAGTCTAATACATGGAAACAAATACAGTTTTCACTCAACAGCAAATAGAATGGACATTAAAAAGCTGGAATTTATGATGAGATGTGGGGCAAGAATGTCTTTACAAACTGGAATCAGGGGTGCATGCCACTTACTCTATACAACTGGAAAAGACAAATGGCGTCAATAAAGCTAACACACAGAAACATCTGCTAGCACTGTGCACCCATGTGTCTGTTAGCTTTCCCACGGTGTACCTTTTTTAACATGGAAATTTTGCTGTCGCTGTTTCCTCTTGTCCACTTCCTCCATTTTTCTCCAGCTCCCTTCCCTGCTGTCAACTGCAGGGCCTTTCTTTTGACTGGGTGGCGCAGCCTTCTTTGAGGCCACTGTTTAGGGCACAAGTGCTATTAAAATGGTGCGACCAGTATATTCTCCAATCCCGAAAGGCAATACACATCATCTTCACAATGTGTCTCACCTTCATCAGACAAGAGGAACGGAAGTCCCAATAAGAAGACATTCCCTCACACCTGAATCTCTAAGCAGGAAGAGAGTGCTGCTGGACCCCAGACAGGTGCCTCTGGAGAACAGACATAAGACAATGTACCTCTCTTGGCTTTTCTCTTCCTCTTCCTCTGAGTCTTTCTCAGAATCCTCTTGCTTTTTAAGTTTCCTCTCTTTGGGCTTTGGTGTGCTTTTTCTCCCGAGTAGCAGCTCATTGTCTTTTTTCTCGGCTGTTTCATAGTCGTCATCGACATCCTTATTTTCTGTATCGTCTCTGATGAAGTTTTCTTCTATTTTTTCTTCTTCTATTTCTTTTTTAATAGAATTTGCATCTCGAACAATTTTCCTCCGCCCCTAATGGAGGGGATAAAAGCTTTTAGAGAGCTAACACTACAAATGAAGAGAAGGCAGAGAAAGATAGCTTTGCAGCTTTCTCTGAGGGTTGACAGCAGTGAATCTGCTGCACCCTGGCCTGGGAGCAGAAGCTGAACAACAATTCACTCCTATGTATTATTCCTTTGGAAGTCAAAGATGACTCACTATAAATCTCTTAATTATGTCTAACACTACATGATCCCTGGACACATTATTATGCATATTCATAAGAAAACTCTTTTCTCCTAGGGCTAGGAGTGCAGCTCAGTGGGAACGCTACAATACCTGCTAACCATGGTTAAGAAATGTGAGATGAATTATCTACACGCTAATGACAGAATTCCCTACTAGTTATGTTGCGCTGGCAAGATGGGCCAGAGTAAAGGTACACACTTGCCACCAGGCCTGACGACATGAGTTCATGACCTATCTGGACTCACATGGTGCAAGGAGAGAGCGACTTCCACAATTATCCTCTGACCTTCACATATGCGCATGCACATATGCGCGTGCATACACACACACACACACACACACACACACACACACACACATACACAGCAAATGTTTTTAAATAAAATGTTTAAGTTACTAAGGATAATCTTCATAAACCCACCCTCTAACTTATGACCTCTTTGAAAGTTCTGTGATCTCCAATCTCATTGTTTATTAGAATAAAAATCAAATAGCAATATATTTTCATACAATAAAAATCAAATATCAGTATATTTATGTGTTATTATGCTTTAAGGACCTAATGGCACCAATGTCTAAAAAGTGAGATTGTGGACTGGAGAGGTGGCTCAGTGGTTAAGAGCACTGGCTGCTCTTCCAGAGGGCCTGAGTTGGTTCCCAGCACTCTTATCGAGTGCTCACTACTGCTTAGAACTCCAGCTCCAGGAGACCCAGCTTCAGGACTTTGAGGGTACCCACACACAAGTGAAACATACACATACATATAAAAACGAACGAACAAACGTACTAAAGAGGGAGATTTCTTTGAGTGAGGACCCAGAGCATTCACGGGGTTCCAGGAGGCACTTGTGCTGTCTCCTGTGGCCTCTACCAAACCTCCAGCATGCCAACTGACTAGGAAACTCACGAGCCTCTTCAAGACCTTCTCAATTTTCCTGCAAGTCAGCCTACTATGATGGCAGAACACAGGAGGGATTTTAAAAAAAAAAAAAAGGGGGAAAAATAAAGAAGGAGCTGGGGAGGAGGCTCAGCATGTAGGAGTGTTCACTGTGCAAGCCTGAGGACCTGGGTTCAAATCCCTTGCACCCACCTCAAAAAAAAAAAAAAAAAGCCACACATGCACCAATAACCCCATTGTTGGGGGTGGGGCAAGGGCCAGACAGCGGGTCACTAGGATTGCTGGCCACAACCTACTTCTGGGTAGAGAGAGGATAAGTTTCAAGGGACCAAGGCAGAGAGGGACCCCCCCCACGCACCCCAAAACAAAAATTGAACAGTTGAATAAGGTTAGGTATAGTTCACCCCGGTAATCCCAACACTTGAAAAATGGATGCTGAAGGGTCAGAAGTTCTAAGTTATCCACAGCTATATAGTGAGTTGAGTCTAGCCTGAGCTATTATGAGTCCCTCTCTAAAATTAAAATAAATAACAAAACTTTAAAATAAAATAAAGAACTTAAATTTACATATTTCATGAAATTCACTAAAAGATTGCACTTATTAGATGACAGAATGGTCAGTTTAAAAGCAGGATTTGTGGATGCTGGAGAGATGGCTCACTGATTAAGAGCACTGATGCTCTCACAAAGAACCTGGGTTCAATTCTCAGCACCCACATGGTGGCTCACAACCACCTGTAACTCCAGTTCCAGGGGGTCTGGTGCCCTTTCCTGGCCTCTGAGGGCTCCAGGCATGCATGCGACACACAGACATACATGTAGGTAAACACTAATACACACAAAATAAAAATGAACAAACCTTTTTAAAAAGAGAGAAAAATAGTGCCTCCCCCCCCAAAAAAAAAACCCCACAATTTCTGAACAACTACAAGAAAAGGTAACTTCACCATTCCCTTCCAACAACAAATAAGATACATTAAGAACTGAAAGCCAGGCGTGATGGTGCACGCTTTGAATCCCAGCTCTTGGGAGGCAGAAGTAAGCAGATCTCTGTGAGTTTGAAGACAGCATGGTCCAGGACAGTGAGAGATACATAACAGAGAGACCCTGTCTCAAAAAACAAAAACAAAAGAAGGAACCAAAAATTGAGCGTACGGTAACCCATAAAATGATAAATCATAAATCATATGTAGCTACCACTGAGCATGGATCAGAAGAGTGAACGGTAATCCTTTATAAATCTTTAGTCAATGGAGAGAGAGAGAGAGAATGTGTGTGTGTATGAGAAAGAGTGTGTGTGTGTGTGAAAGAGAGAGAGAGAAGATAAAATCAATGTGTGCACAATCAAGCTGTACAGTATGCACACAGATTTACAGATGTGGCACAGGAATTATCAAGAGGAATTCACTCAACTAGTTAATGAGCACTTCCTATGTGCTGTGCTTCTTTATTCTGGAAGCCCGGGGTCTCGTTAATGAGCAAAATCAACACTCACCCTTGCCTTCAAGAATGCAGCTCTGGTACAGAGGGAGGAAAAGAGAGAAACCCAACCCAGACATTCCAGACTGGAGTGAGAAAGGAGGAAGGTAGCAGCAATTATAAAGACAGTGCAGGTTTCACTGGGGTGACATTTTAGCAAGAAACTTAAGAAGAGAGAGGACATGGGACTGAGCCAGAAGACGGACCCGAGCAGACTGGGAATTCTGTAGGTGTGTGTGTCGCTTCTGTCCACCTGGTTAGGTGGTTTCGTGCTGTGCAGCCCAGGTGAACGCATGACAAAGGCCCTTGCCTCGGGATCCTGAGTGCTGAGGCATGAGGCACCCACCATGCCTGGTGAGGAGGAGCTTTCCAAGTAGAGGAAGTAAAACGTGTTGTCCGGGAAAGGTCGCTACGATAACCTTGTTACAACCTTACTAAATACTGCAACAGAAACTAGGAGGACTACCCAAACCCCACGCGTGTGTGTGTGTGTGTGTGTGTGTGTGTGTGTGTGTGTGTCCCCACAGTAAAAGTTTTAAACTAATGCATGAAGCAGATGACACCCAACACTCACTCTTGGAGACTTCAGGTCTGTGTCTTCTCTGTCGCTGTCACTGTTGGAATCTGTATTCTCCTCGGGCTCACTCTTCACGTCCATTAAAGGCATTTCCTGGTCCACTTTTAGAGCCTCTTCCATTGAGTCTTCCAAGTCTTTTGTTTCCACTTTTACTTTTGGTTCATGGTGGTGAATAGTTCGGAACTGAATATTTGCAGAACGGCAGTACTCCTCAAAACCATAGAGATATCTAAACACACACAAGGTTCATCTTAAGAAATCTTAGTCTTTGCATTTATCATGAATATAAGGTGCATAAATAGCAAAACCCAAGGCTTTAAAAAGCATTCTTTGTATGTTAGTAATCTCTGAACGCCTTTGATACAATAAACACAGGTACCAAAAACTAAAACATTGTCCTGAGAACCCAAGACTGTTACAATTTAACAGAGCCACCTCAGAACACTGCTCTAGAACAGAGGTTCTCAACCTGTGGGTCATGACTCCTTTAAGAGTTGAATGACCCTTTCACAGGGGTCATCTAAGATCACCAGAAAACATAGATATTTACATCACGATTCATATATGAAGTAGCAACAAAAATAATTTTATGGTTGGGGGCCACCACATGAGAAAACTGGATTAAAGGGCTGCAGCATTAGGAAGGTTGAGAACTATTGCTCTAGAACATGTATGTAATGAAAACTATAGCCTATGAGCTGGAACTGCAGATGATGAGCACCCCACATCCCTGACTTTAAAAAGGAAATCAGCATCACATGGGAAATAGAATACCTTTCAGTCACAAGTGTCTCCCAGCCCACACGTGAACATTTGCTTTCCTTGTCTGGAGTGCTAATGCCTTAAAAGGAGGTTGTTCCCTGCAAATGTTTGTTTCATTTTTCATTTTTTTGGTTTTCAAGACAGGGTTTCTGTGTGTGGCCCTGGCTGTCCTGGAACCCTCTGTAGCCCAGGCTGGCCTTGAGCTCAGAGATCCACCTGCCTCTGCCTCCCAAGTACTAGGATTAAAGGTCTGTACCACCACACCCGGCTGACATTTACTCCTTAATGAAGCCAGACTACTTACTTTCTATAAGCAGTTTTTACATTGTAGGACGCAGCTGAGTTCAAAATTGGAATGCCAAGGTCCATATAAATTTGCTTCCACACAGCACCACTGTCAATCTAGAAAATTACGATTTTGTTAACAATTGTCAAAGAAAATAATCATTACACTAGCATTCTGTGTCCTTTAAAAAATGCATACATCAATGCAACATCAAACAATCAAACTCCTCATCACACAAACACATATTTCCCAAGCAATGTTATACTTACCTTGTCACATCCCCCCTGATGATAGACCAGTCTAAAGAGCTTGAAGAGATTGAGATCTTTATAGCCCAAAACAGGTGGTTTGTTGATTGGAGTACCTTTTTTAATGTCAGAGGGAAAAATAAAGCATTTAGTCAAACGAAAAACACTACTTTGAAAGTAAAGATAGTGACTTCTAGTTTGGCAAAATCCATTAATTGGAGGTATACATTTAAAGATCCTTAAATCACACAAGACAATCTCCTCTGTGTTCTTTATACAGTTGTGTAGGCTCTCTGGATTTTAGAAGCCACACACTTCTATTACCAATCAAGTTACCTCTCTACCACGGAATGGCTAAAACCAAGTTAACAACTAAGACTGCTACGTGTGGCTGCCATTGCTGGTTCACTACAGCTTAAGCAAAGGGAGCAGGTAGGTTATGGCTCCACTCCGGCTCTTAAACACATGGAAAGCTGTGTGCGGGTCTCTGCAGGATTACTTCTCAAAGCCCCAGAATGGCTAGGGCCAAATTACCTGAGGATTTCCTAGGACTAAAATGTCAGAGTGTGATGATTTAGAATGGTTCTATTTCTTCTATTGCTACGGAAATCCTGTCCGACTCAGAAAGAGAACGTGGTCCATTATCTTCAGCTTTTGGAGACCAAGGATCAGGTGGATTTACTTGCCTGAGCACAGCATTACCACTGTAATAAATGACTACACAGAGTAACGTTATGATCGGTCACTTTCTACTTCTATTTTAATCTTTTCATAAATACAAGGGAGACCAAATTTAATTATGTAAATACTGATTTCCTATGCTTTTATTGCAAACATTTAACTGCCATCAGGTATAATTGATTGATCGTGGGCTTTCAGTGGGATATAAGGCATTCATTCCTAAGACAGCAGAAACAATGCCTACACCTCAAACACAGAGCCACAGAAATGACATACCTCTGTCTTCCATAAACTTATAAAGCTGTTGGAGGAAGTTGTCCCTCTCTTCAGGGTCAAGTTCTTCCTCAGGCTGTGAAGGCAAGCACAGTGAACAGAAAGAGATACAATGTTATCTTGGTATCCAGGAACCCCTGGGAGTCACTTTTGAATGCTTTGGCTTTTTTGCTGTAGCCGGGCTCAAACTCTAGGCCTCCCAAACGGTAGGAAAAGTGCTCCACCACTGAGTCTGTTCTCTACCCTTAAGTCACATTCTGATAACAAAGACCTGCTTCAACTGTAGACCAGGCTATCCCTTTCATTTTCCACTCTGACCCTGCCTTGAGTTATCATCAAAAGACTAACAAGAGTCAAGAGGAAGATATTCCAGAATGTAGCAAGACTATTTTTACTTCATTTGACATTATTTGGGAAAAAACAACAACAACAACAAAATGATTATCATATGGTCCATACAAATATATTGGGAGATAAGCACAACAATGACAAATTTTTTTGTTTGTTTGTTTTTCTTTTTCTTTTTCAAGACAGGGTTTCTCTGTGTAGCTTTGGAGCCTGTCCTGGAACTTGCTCTGTAGACCAGGCTGGTCTCGAACTCAAAGAGATCCACCTGGCTCTGCCTCCCCTGGG